>NC_056760.1:3385833-4062500 GCF_018687715.1 Carya illinoinensis | reverse complement strand
TCTTATTAACTATCAAAAAAAGTTTTTAGTTTGTCCTGGGTCTGTCACTGTTAGAATAGTTAGCGCGTACAGGCTACAATGTGCAGTGCCAGCATTGGAAATGAGTTTGCCGATTAAAAAGAATATTATAGTTATTTTATAAACTAATTCTTGTCCAATTTTTGAATAACTCCATTTTACACTAAATCTACTCTCTGTGTTACAGATCTATTTTTGCTTGAGAACTGGATTTTATGATGAAGCAAGAACTGTTGCTCTGTCATCCCGTGCTTCACACCAATTTGCTCCCCTGGTATAGATTCTGTACTGATTATGAATGAGTTGTACGTATCGAAAAAAAATGGGACTTTATTTTATGGTAAAGTGCACCTTTATCCATGTGGTTGAATGCAGTTCTATTGATAGTCTTCGGGTTTCAAATTTTCTAAGCACAGGAAATGTAGGTGTAGTCTACCCTATATTTCTTTTATCACTTTAGTTGTCCGTTCTTCATTTTTTTTTGACAGCTTACAGAGTGGACCAATACTGGAGGGATGGTATCATCCGAGACTGCAGCTGCTGCAACAGACGAATGTGAAAAAATGTTAAGACTGGGTGATCGAGTGGGCCGAGCCGCATATGATAAGAAAAAGTTATTGCTGTATGCTCTCATATCTGGTTCTCGCAAGCAAATTGATCGTCTGCTTAGAGATCTACCAACTCTGTTCAATACTATAGAGGATTTCTTATGGTTCAAACTCTCTGCTGTACGGGACTACCCAAGTGGAGCCTCATCCATTACTCTGAATGAGGGGTTGGTACCATACAGTTTGGACGACCTACAGGTCTACCTGAACAAATTTGATCCATCATATTACACAAAAAATGGAAAGGATCCTTTGGTATACCCTTATGTTTTGCTCTTAAGTATCCAGTTGCTGCCAGCTGTCATGTACTTGTCTAAGGAAATGGGAGATGAAGGATATAACATTGATGCTGCCCACTTTTCAATTGTGTTGGGAGACCATGGGGTCCTTTCTGAAGGTGCCAGTGCCGGGCAAAAACTGGGAGTGATGGATGCTTATGCTGAGGCGTCTAGTATGATTCGGCAGTATGGATCTGTATACTTGCGTCTTGGAGATCTATCAATGGCATTAGAATATTATGCACAAGCAGCTGCTGTGGTGGGTGGTGGACAGCTATCATGGACTGGAAGAGGTAACGTGGATCAGCAAAGGCAGAGAAGCTTAATGTTGAAGCAACTTCTTACTGAGCTGTTGTTACGGGACGGTGGGATCTATCTTTTACTGGGCTCAAGAGGTACAGGAGAAGAAGGTGAGTTGGGAAGGTTTTTGAATGATGCAAAAGCTAGACATCAATTTCTGCTTGAAGCTGCTCGTCGGTGTCAGGAAGCTGGGCTTTATGACAAAGTAATTTCATCTCTTGCCTTATTCAATTTCCTTACCTCTGTAGTTTCTTATGGATAAATTGAGACTTGTTTTTTTCCGCGTTACCTTGGTTTTAGTCATTCTCAAGGAGCCCATTGCTTCTTCCTATCAAATTAGTTCACTTTTTTTGGTCAATTTAGATCTTTATATTCCATAGTCTACCACTCAGTCTTAGTGGTGGGCTATATTATGTTTGATCTGCAAAAGGTGCTGGTACCTTTTGGCAGGAATGACTTTGCGGTCTAACTATTCTTCAGAGTTCAGACTCCTAGATGAAGTGTTGATTATTTGTTGACATTTTTGTATAGGTTAAAAATCATAAATGTATTCTTAATTTTGAATGGTAAGCATTGGAGTTGTCGTAAAATTTTCCTTCTCACATGTGTTTATGTCCCAAAAAGCTTTGCTTTCTCCTGTTTGCCCCTGAAGTTTAACTTAGTTATGGTCTTATTCATGTTTCTACCATCTTCAACTGCTGATATTTCTTTATATTAATGGCGTTGCTTTGAGTAGTTTAATACCTTCTTCGGTGTGTTTTAACCATATGTTTTGGTCTTGTTTCGTCCCTTCATTTTGATAAAAAAAATCCAGTCTATAGAAATTCAGAAGAGAGTTGGGGCTTTTTCACCGGCACTGGATACCATCAATAAGTGCCTCTCTGATGCAGTATGCGCTTTCTCACATGGTAGATTAGATGGTGATAGCCGGACCGCTGGCCTCATCCATTCTGGCAATGAGATACTGGAGACATATAAATATTATCCTGAAGTCAGGTTATTCCAATTCCCATCATCTTGACATGTGCTTTTCTTGATGGTAGTTGCTAGTCCCAGCCAGTTCCTGTGTTATTTTCACCTAAGTTTTATGATAGATTGTGGTAAATATTTTCAAGACAGATGAACATTCTGAAACATTGCTAATGACTCTCTCTCTCTCTCTCTATATATATATATATATTTTTTTTGATAAGTAATAAACTTTATTGAAACGAATGAAACTAGGTATATATATATTATATCTTTATATCTAATACCTCTACCTGAATCAGTTCCTGAAATTTTGTTTAAAATTAATGTCTGAAACTATTGACGTCACTTATAATATATTGATATATATTTTTTTACTTCAAATATATATATATATATTTTGATAGGTAAAAGTAAGTTTTATTAATAAAATAGGCATAGCCTGAGTACACTAGAGGTATAAAAAGAACATGCCAGGTTACAACTAAGTACTAGTGAGAGTTACAAGCAAAGTATGGAGATCATCTGTGTTACAAATAATGGCCGAAACCCAGGAAAGCAGTGTACTGTAGAAAAAACGTTTCAGTTCAGCCATAGAGTGCTCTATATCTTCGAATCACCTCTTGTTTCTCTCCAAGCACACACACCACATAATGCAGTGAGGTATCATTTCCACACAGCAGCGATTTGAGCATTTCCCCGGATACCTTTCCAATAGCATATAAGATCCCGAACACTTCTAGGCATGACCCATGCCACCCCTATCCTATTAAAAACTTCGTACCATAAACACTGGGCCACTTCACAGTGTAATAAGAGATGATCAACTGATTCCCCATCACACTTACACATATAACACCAATCTGAAATAATGAACCCACGTTTTCTCATGTTATCCGAGGTAAGAATCCGTCCAATAGATGCTGTCCAGACAAAGAATGCAATTCTGGAAGGTACCTTGCACTTCCAAATAGCTTTCCAAGGATAGCTATGACCATGGTATAAGCCCAAAAGAGCCGAATAAAAGGACCGCACCGAGAATTTTTTATTTCCACTTGGATTCCACAACAGCCAATCCCTCATCTCATTTCCAAATGATATAGCATATAAAGAGTCAAAAAAACCAGAAAACATGCCCAGCTCCCAATCTTGAGCAGCTCTTGAAAATCTCACATTCCAATGAACAGCACCATTAGAGCGTATCAATAAATCAGCCACAACAGTCTCTTTATCACATGCAATTTGGTAAAGCATAGGAAACACCTGCTTAAGAGCCATGTCCCCGCACCAAACATCATGCCAAAATAAAACCCGAGATGCCACTGCCAATTGTAACTTTGAAAAATTGAGAAAATCTGTCCCAACAAGCTCTTATGTTTTTCCACAATCCCACTCCATGTGCACCCGACTTCATTAGAGCACCAACCTCCCGAAGACTCCCATACGTAGACTCTATCACTTCTCTCCACAAGCCCTCTCTTTCACTATGATACCTCCACAACCATTTCCCCAATAATGCTTTGTTGAAAACCCTTACATTATGCACCCCCAATCCTCCCCATCGAATTGGAGAACAAACTTTATCCCAACCCACCAGATGGATTTTAGCTTCATCCCCCATTCCTCCCCAAAGAAAATTACAAAAAGTTTTCTCGATGCGAGAAGCCACACTTGCAGGTATCGGAGATAAGGAAAGAAAATCCATGGGGAGGTTAGATAGTGTACTCTTAATGAGAGTCCATTTACCACCCTTGGCCAGATATAACCGTTTCCATCCAGCCAATCTTCTTTCAATTTTTTCTACCACTCCATCCCAAATAGATTTGGTCTTGAACGCTGGCCCCAATGGAAGACCAAGGTATTGCAAAGGCAGTGAAATATGACAGCCCAAAATAGATGCCAAGCCTTGAATATTGTTCACACTACCCACAGGGACCATTTCAAACTTTGAAATGTTTACCTTCAGACCTGAAACTGCTTCAAAACAAAGCAAAACAGCCCTCAAATACTGCATATGAACACCGTCGGGCTCACAAAACAGCAGTGTGTCATCAGCAAATAAAAGGTGAAATATATTAATCCCTCCCACCGAGAAACCGGCAATAAAACCTCTACTAACAGCTGCACTCAACATGCAACTCAAAACATCCATAACAAATACAAACAATAAAGGGGATAGGGGATCCCCTAGAGCTGGTAAAGAATCCCTCCGGTGTTCCATTCACCAAAACTGAATAGCGGACCGTAGTTATACAATGTTGAAGCCAAGATAACCATCTCTCTCCAAAACCCCATCTCGCAAGTAAATAGCACAAAAAATCCCAATTTACATGGTCGTAGGCCTTCTCCATGTCGAGCTTACACAAGAGACCTGGTTTACCCTCCTTGAGTCTACAATCCAAACATTCATTGGCAATTAACACTGAATCCAAACATTCATTCAAATATATATATATATATATATATTGTAACTGTTGGTTTGATTTCTTTTTCCTTTTTTGGCTTATTTAGTTAGAATTGTTGAATTTCTGGGAAGTTCAAAAAGTTGAAACTGTGGTAGTAAATATGGAAAGCATTATTGTAAATCCTTCCTAGTCAACGGCAGTAAATATGAAAAACTTTATTGTAAATCCTTCCTAGTCTTGAACCGTTGACTGTTCTTGTTACACCTTTCTGTTACTTCTGTATGTCATGGTTTCATTTTATTTCACGTATCTTTTCTCCAACTGAAGATCACCTGAATATCTGTCCAGTCCTCAAGAGAGAGAGCATGTTTTGGAGCAACAAACTGTGTTAAGACAACTTGAGGCAATATTATCAATCCACAAGTTGGCAATAATGGGCCATCATCTAGATGCTTTAAGGGAGGTTGCCAAACTTCCATTTCTTCCATTAGATCCACGAGTGCCAGATATTACTGTTGATGTGTTCCAGAATTTATCTTCTCATGTACAAGCTTGTGTTCCGGAACTTCTGAAGGTTGCTCTCACCTGCCTGGACAATTTGACAGATACTGATGGATCACTCCGTGCATTGAGGGCTAAGGTATGGTGAAATATAAGTGAATACATTCTTCTGTTATCTTTCCTCTGTTATCCTCGGATTCCATTTAGAAAATATTAAACTATATAAACTTTCTTTAGATTACAAATTTTAAACTATACCACGGTGGCCACAAGCAAAACATTAGTTGGTGAGAAACAAATATTACTATATTAATAATTACTATATTTACTAATACTATACTGACATGCTGGCTAGTCGGAGTGAACCTTTTGGGAGGCATAGCAGTTGTGAAATGAGGAAGGTTGTGCCTTTATGTTGAATGTTTGTGCATGTGGTTTCTTTTCCCAACTTTCTAGAATTTTTGTACTCATTTTTTTTCTTAAATAATAATAATTTTCAAGATTTCGTGGAGCTTCTGGAATATAGAAATTAGTTTTTGTTTTATTTCTGACAGGGTGCCGTCTTTATATATCGCATGTTTACTTGGCAACCTGCCATTTTAAAAACTGAAAGCAAAGGGGGTTTCTGAAGTAATTATTGAGGCATAACTGATGCATCATTCTTGTTTAATGATCTTCCTTTTTTTTTTTTTTTTTTACTTTCTCATTGCAGATTGCAAGCTTTATTGCTAATAATTTGAATAGGAATTGGCCTAGTGATCTGTATGAAAAGGTCGCCCGAAGCTTGTGAAGCACACAAAGCATAGCAGATTGAGATGTCCCGATCCGTTCTGGCAAATTCAATGGTGTATTGGATTGAGGCATCAAGTTTGTAGCTTTTCTGTAAAGAAAGTCATTCAAGATAGGCAATCTTACCATGCTGACCAATGTGGTGTGAGATGTTAATACATACGTTGGTTATGAATTTCTTGGCACTTTGTTTTAGCTGACTGGAATCTGCACCCAATTTTTCCTGTTCCATTTTATTTACTCGGTTGTATTTGTATAAGAGAGTGAGATAAGAAAGATGAAGAGAGGACAATGTCATCATCTTGCCAAGGGTGACCTCCACTGGGACTCGCATGATGATCGCACCCATCATCCTGTGAGGAATACCCCGCATATGTGATTCCACAAATTTTGTTAGATTTGAAGCTAAATCTTGGTCTCGAAATCGGAATTAGTTGGGCAGTAAAATAATCTGGAGTTATGAGCGTTGGCTTGATGACTGTATCGAGTGTTTAGAGGTAAATCGAAAAACAAAAATGTGCATTAAGGCGGTCATATCTTTAATTGAGTAATTTTAAGTAACTCTGCTAAAATGGATGATTGAAAAAATAGCATTTTTTTTTTTATAAATTAATTGTTCCTAGAACAATATCCAAACGTTCCAACTCAGACTTCTTCCAACCAAAGCAAATCCCCGTAGCAGGGCTCGGCCCGATAACCATCAAAACAATAGCCTATCATATTGCCATTGGGCTTCACTTCGGTCCATAAAACAAGAAAATCAAAAGAAAAGAGAAGATTGGAATAAGAGAGGTGATCAGCCACAGCCGTACGCCGCAGCCGAAGAGAAGGTGCAGATACCATCTCGTAAAGTATATATGATCAGCCACGGGAAGAGGTTCGGAACTCATTTCTCTTCCCCCGTACGTATCACTCTCTGTCCACATTCGAGTTGCCCTAACTTATAGGTCGTCGTCGGACTGGGCATAAGAGAGATTAGGCTTGCTTAAGTGGTCGGTTAGGGCCCGGCAGGGGTATACATCATAGTTGAGTTTGTGACTGGATTTTGGTTCTGCCGACTGGATTTTGTCACTGGGTATAACCTTTTATGCTGGGACTAATTTTTGGTAATTTTTTAGCTTGCTCTTGTTGGTTGCAGGCACTGGGAAATAATTAGGAGCAACCTGGTATGTATCCCTTTGGTGATGCTTTCTCTTACGGGGGACAAAGAGGGCAATGTGAACACTAGGGACTAGACGACAAAGGGCTGGAGCCTGGGACAGCTTTGGGAAAGACAAACAGTGGGAACAGGACGGGACAGCTCTGGACCAAATGAGTTCCCAAAAAAAAAAAAACCTTAAGCGACGTTTCGGGGATCCTTTGTGTCTGATTTTAAAAATATGGGTCTCTCACTTCTGAAGTAATCGAATTAAGATTCTTTTCAGTACACAATATATCCCAACTAGGAACTAGGGTTTTGGAGTGCAATTTCTCCATCAACGGTCTGGATGAACTTGTTGACTTTTGGAGACTAGATTAACCTCTTCGTCAAAAGAGAGCTCAGTGACATCGAAGCTAATTCCCTCTATCTCTGGATGGGGAATTTGTTACCGTTGGCTCAAAGGGGGTCAAATTCCACCAAGTAAAGCCCTCTCTTTCTATTGTTGGGTGTGAGTGAAATGACTTGGTCGTCTTTTTTTATTTTTATTTTTGGTGTATATGGCTTGGCTAGATAATGGATAGTCGCTAGGAACAAATTGCAGTAATAAAGACACGGCTGGGGTCTTTCTTACCCTGTTTGAATTGGTTTTCTTGAAATTTGTTAGTTATTTTAGTTGTTAATTCTTCTTGTGTGTGTGTTTGTTCCTGACGAATGAGTTCCCAAACTTTTTATATATCACATTGGAGGGTTGAATTTGTATAACTTTTTGTTAGCAGCTTGTCTATGTGCTTTCATCATGCTTCTGTAGTTAGTTTACATGACTTGGTGATTTGTTTACGTGGAAAATTTTCAAATTGGTTTAATACTAAGTGTGCAATTTGTTTCTTTGGGTACTGTTTTCTTCGAATGGTAGAATGACGGAGGCTGTGGATTGGGAAAGTTCTTCAGGCGGGGAGAGTGAAAACGAGGCCTATTTACAATATATTAATTATGATGATGACAATGAGGAACATCACTTTAAGTCTTGGTTTACATCAAAGATCCAGTTTAGGTATGATAAAGCTTTTGAGTAGAACTGGCAAAAAGAATTTTGTTTTGTTTATATTGTAACTTTGGGTTATGGCCACTATTCTCAGGAAAGATAAATCGACGGCCTGTTGGATCGATGAAATTGGAATGGCTCAGGTTGTAGAAAACAAGGGTAAAATGTGGAGGACAATGGGGATAGTTCGTGGCGGCAAGATTTATTATACAATTGAGGAAACTTTGTACGTGAAATGTAGATTTTTTAATCTCTTATTGCCTTTTTTTAAAGAATCAGATCTTTTTTTGTTTTGTTGATACTCTCGAAACCAGGATTTACTGGTCTTTTCCATAGTTCCTTCCATTTCCACTCATTTTTGTTGGTATACTTAGGGACCCTTAATTTTTTGAACATTTATTTTCTAATTTAACATTCCCTAACGTAACGCAGAGGTGATGTTTTTCTTTTTGTCTAACAGAAAATATGCCTTCAAAAAAATTGAGAAAAATAGTTTGAATTTTCTGATGCGGCTTTGTTTGGAGATTATGGATTGCCCTTTATCAATGTTTTTTTTTAATAAGTAAATGTCAAAGGACAAAAGGGTCAGAAGGTTGGGGGAATGCCTCGATATATTTCAATAAATTCATTAAAAATTCAATCTTATCCAGTGAGTTTCTTACGATTCACCGGTTGAAAGGCAATGCTCATTAACTGTCCTTCATTCTGTGTTGCGTCCTTTTCTCATTCTTTGTTGAGATGGAATCATTTGTGAAGGGAAGCTTCTTATTTTGGTAGGTTTTTGATGGAAATAGGGGCATTGCTTCTCATGGATGACAATGACACAAGTCTTTCAATAAAGGATATGTATGCCAAGGTTAGTGGATGCGCTTGGGAGTTGTTTGAAGTTTATAGGCACCTGAAGTCCCTTGGTTACATTGTTGGGCGGCATGGTATTGCTTGGTCTACAAAGGGTGTTAAGAGTAGCTCTGAAAGTGTTTCTCTTCAAGGCTCTCCACAAAGCAGTGAAGTGGACGTAGAACTAAAAGACAAGGGGTCCATCATCGGACTGTTTAATGATTTGCACATTAATGAAGCGAGGGCAGTTTTTGATGTCTATCTCCCAAACAGCAGGTTTAGAAAGTCCTCTCCTGGAAACCCGAGATTTGTGCTCTGCTTAACTAGGTAATCATATTTGGTATTTTTTTAACCTTTTTCTTTCTGTGCTTATTTGCAAATTACTGTTTTTCACATCATCATAAGATGTACTTGGGCTATGCCTCCATTTCTTATGAATAATATTCTTGATTACCTATAAAAAAAAAAAATCATATCATCATAAGATTTGTGCTTTTGTTAAACCTTTCAATGAGATATGGCATTTCTATTTTCAAGGTCTAGAGTTTCAATATCTTGACAAATTTACTTGGAAAGGGACTTGTGCTTTCCATACAATCGTAACATATGAATCAAGATTAATTTTTATAAGTAAATCAAGTTTTTATTCATGTGTGCTTGTGCTATGCCTTTTTCTGTCAACAAAGTTTTATTCTACTTATCCAATAAAAAGGGTAAAATTAGTTGTTATTAAATCAAATAATAAGGCATAACCCAAGTACACATGGAGTGTACAAGAGAGGAGCATATGTATCAAGATTTTTAATTTATGCTTCTCTTAGAGTATATACAAATAGGTTATGCTATGTTGCCCTCTAGACCTTGGCTTGGCGGGTAAAGGAGCTTTCGAGTAGGTATTCAGTTGTTATTTTAGCAAATAGAAAGCAAAAGGGAATACCCGACATTTCACTAATATAGAGTTCCATTTAGCGGTTGTGAGCAGTTAGAGAACAGTTCATCCTAATTTGTCCTCTTCCTTGGTTTTGTTGGTGATTGGTCTTGCATACTGATTTTTTGGACTTGGATAAATTTATGGATTCGTTAAATTAAAGTGATAAACAGTACTGTCGAAAGAAATGGGCAGTTATGCTTGTTGAACCTGTGCAAATACTACACGCTTTAACTGAACTTTCCGCTTCCACTAAAGTCCCTCTGAACGTAGACCTAAAAAACCATTTAGTTATCTATGCAGATGGAAAAAGAAAAATGAAAGCATAATATATTTTGTGCAGTTTTTGGAAATATAACATTAGAAATTGTCATCACGTTGCTTCTGATGTAATAAGGCTCTAGAGTCTTCTTGAAATTGGCATCCTGAGAAGGAGGCGTCTCTTTATCATCATTGAAAAGTTTGGTGTCTTCATCCACAAAATAATTGTAATCTCTGCTTGAAGAAGATCAATTAATGTATCAAAATTCGTTTTTTTTAAAATAATTTTCATTAATGCATCCTTGCTTGTTCTTTGTTTTTTCCAGTTTGCTTTGAAAGAGATCTATATTCACTTCTATCAATGGATCTGCATAAGCTTCTGAATTCCTCACGACTTGCCTTCTATTGTAGGGGTGATCCACCATCCATAGCAGACGTTGAAGTCCTTGAGAGGCAGTGTGGAGGCTTTCCTTTACTGTTTTGTCATGTAGAGTATGGACGAGTGTGTTACTTTTCCTTTGAGGTTGCGAAGCTTCCCATCCTACCTTGACCCTGCCAGCATGGATGCCGTGATTAATAGGTACATCCAACAGATAGCGATAGCTTTTTAAAGCAAGGTTGGAGTTATAAATGTCTAAAAAGTAACATGCAATCACTGTGCTATAATGATTTGACATTCGGTTTATATATGATTGAGAAATTTTGAGCAATTTCGGTTTATATAGTCTGTATATGTACTAATAGCTTAGTGCATGTTTGGAATTGCGGTGAGAAATATAACTTATAACTCAAGTAATAAATTCTACTATTAAAATGTTATTTACTGTTTGTTAATTATATGTTTAAAACACTTTTAAACGTGTTACATTTATTTGAAAACAAATTAAAAAAGTACTTTCTGATATAGAAATAACGATTATTTGAATTTTTAAAGATTATGATCATATTCTTAAAAGTTTGAAAGTTATACTTATGTTAAAGTTGTATGGATATTTTCGTCCATTGACAGTCTTTTTAAAATTTGAATTATGTTCTGTATTATCCGAAAAAGTATTTTTGAGGAAAAGCATCAGTTTGTTCTCAAACGTAATTTTTAGCTTATTTGAGATTAAAAGTGCTTTAATATGTAACATCTAAATTATTTAATTTTTTCATTAAAGTATTTTTAACAATATTTAAACACTTTTTAAGATTTCTAACGCAATTCTAAACAGGCCCTTAGTTTCTTAGAAGAAGAAATGTAATGGCTTCTTTTTTTTCCACTTTCTTCCCACCGTTTCATAGCCATCAAACGCCACGTATGGTTGTTACTAAGGCTCTAACACATTCCTAATTAACACGAACGAGTTTATTTAGAGCAATTTTACCTCGTTTGGTTACGCAGTTCAGATGAGATATTTTAAATAGTAGTGAAATTTTTGAATTAAGATTAGATTAAATAATTTGTAAAAAAAGTGTGTTTGGATAGTGAGATAAAATGAGATAATTTTACTTTTTGTGATTTGAAAAAGGTGTAGGTCCCATGGTTAGGAGAGTACCCGTTCACTTGAGATTTTTCACTGTTCATTTACTGTTTTACACTGTTTATGTCAGTTTTGCACTGTTCACTGTCAGTTTTACACTGTTTTGCACTTTTTATTTAAGTGATATTTTCAAAACTTAAAGATAAAATATACCATTTGGATAGGCAAAACTTCTGGACCATACAGCCCAGACGAGATACTTATCTGGCCCGTTTGGTTGTTGAAGTATACTAAAATTAATTCAATTTAGTTCAATTTTAAGTTAAGTTTAACATTTAAATATATAACTCTTATATTAAAAATTCATCTCGATTCAAAACTTTCTTATACGTAAGACTTATAATCTTTTTTAATTCAATACTTTTTTACATGTGAGACTTACAACTTTTTTTAATTTTTCATAAATAAATTTAAACTCATCTTAACATCTAAATATATATAAATTCATCTTAGGCAAATTTTACAAAAATCACTTCACCATCTTAATTTATTACTATTCTTAAAATACTTAACTCATCTCAGTTCAACCTAACATCCAAACGCAGTCTTAAAATTGCAAAGACTTTTGACTTTAAAAATAGAAAAATTTATCTCCCCCTTCTTTATTATTATTATTATTATTAATACGATATTCAGAGTAAATTCGACGCTTTCCCAAATTATCTTCGATAACCGAGTACGTGCCATATAGCCAAATAGGTACATTTTGGATCCCATGGCGTGCGGGAGAATTTATGAGGAAGTACATCTTTGATCCCATTTATAATTTACTGATTAACATCAAAGGACACCGAATCACGCATAAAAGGAGTCCCACCATGTCCACATAGCTTGCAATTATTCCAAAAAATAAATTGCACTAGCCTCTGAATATTTTATATCCGCCCCGGTAAAAATATAAAAGGTAAATGAAAAAGGAAATGATCAGAATGCAAGAGGAAAAATAAGCGGACGACTTTTCCATTGTTTGTATTAAAAGAGTTTAATACATCCAAGAACGAACGCCCCAAACCAACTTGAAGTTGTTACCTTTCAAGGGCTGCAGAGGTTCTTGAGATCCTCCTCCTTAGCATACCAGCCAGGTATTATCTTCGATACATGGGGATAAAGATCCTTGTAGGAATTCCTAATTGTCCCTTCTGCAACTCCAGTAGCGACTGAAATATCTGGCATTCAAGTGGCTTAAATCAGAGCATTTCACTTAGTATAAGAGTATAAGTTACAACAATTAGCACCTATAGTATGACATAGTATATGCATTCATATCTTTTGCATGTATTACAAAGTAGCATGTATAAATTTATTTATAATATGAAAACGATTGAATAATGTTGGATCATAATGTTTAACCCTACGATATCAGAGCACATTGAGGATCTTATAAAATATAACCGTGAAAAAATATGAAATAAACAGAGTAATCCATGATTCATGTATAATGCACCCTTCAGACTTTGGCGCCTTAACAAATATAGAGTAAAGTATGGACCTTTAAGAGGTTTCTTATTGTCTGAAAGCTGAGTAATAATGTAAATGACTGCTGCTGCAATTGATATTGGACTCCTCCTGTAATTTAGGAAAAAGAAACCATAAATATAAACAAATATTGACCAAAACAATTTCGATGAACACATTAGATACATTAGGGACACAATAATGAGGAAAGCGAGTGACATACACATGAATCGGAATATACACAATCATAAAGTATGTTAACTGCATCCTCACTCAGACTCCAATATTAATTTGACGAATCAAAAGTTGATTTGAGTATGGAAGGAAGAAACTTTATCATTTCCTCTTTAACTTGGTAGAGCAATCAGTACCACACTGAGAGACAGCATAGTTATGTCATGAAGCCCTTTCTCATGCCAAAACAGACTATTTGTAATTTATATTATTGATATCGTTATCCACCTTCCCTACTGGCATACAAAGCCTTCACCTTAGCATACTTTTTGTTAATGACACCTACTAGAAAATTTATATTTACATTCCAAAAGAACTCTTATGGCTTCATGTAGCTGGCCTCCAATATGTGATCAAAACAATTGATCAGCTCCATCTCTTTTCCCTATAAAATGGCTTTAGTTCGGTAAAAAATTGGGGCTAGCTTTCCCCAGACACAAGTCCATCCCCACCCATGTGTTGTACCCAGGATCTCCCAAGGGCAAAGATCAATAACTCTTTTATATAATTTGAATTCTGCCGGGTATTTATTATTTAACATGCTTTCCACCCATACTTCAAATCATTAATTCATATATCATGAAATCTTTGATCACAATAAACAAGAATAATAATAATTGAGCTGTACAGTGCATCCGGGAATAAAAAATTCTAAGTTAATGCACTGAAAGGAGAGGTAAACTTCAGTCATGAACATATACTTCACTTGCTGCATAAAATATGATGATACAAGTTAATCCCAAACGTACCTTATGTCAAACTCTTCTGACTTTGTAACAGCTTCTTGGGCAGCTTTGACCACTTGATTATTCATACCAAGATTGGAACAAAAGCGCCTCTAAAGATTAAAATGATATTAAAGCCAGTCTGTGCCACAAATTATTGAATGCCAAATGAAGTTATCAATTTCAGAGATGAGAAAACATCTCACCATAAAGTCCCCAGCATGTATTGTTCCCATCTCCACCGACTGACCATTCTCCAACCCCAGCTGTTTCACTATATATTCTTTTGCTCGGCCAATTTCCTTCTTTGTGGCTCCGTTGGCGACAGAGCAAATTTCTAGTTGAAATCCACAGTTTCAGGGAAGCTCATACTTCTTTTTTTATAGGTACGCAATCATTTTATTAAAAAAGGCAATGCATAGCCCCAGTACACAGGTTGTATACAAGAGAACAGGGAAGCTCATACACATAGGGAAAGATAAATTAGGAAGCATCCATGTTAAAAGAATCATAGGCTGTACCCTTTACAGTGCGTGGCTTATCTTCTTGTCGACAAGCAATGTACAGGCAAGCAGCCAATAATGCATCCTGGTTTCTCCCTCTACTAGACTTTTGATCTTCCACCCTCTTAAATATCTCATTAGCCCGGTCCTTCAAATCAATAACAAAAGCACCATTAGGAAAGGAAAATAACAAGTTCAATTCCAAACGCCAAATAACAGATGCAGTGGTATCAGGACTGAAGATGAAAATAGAAATTCAAAGGCGTTTACATTTTTTTCCCAGGGAAAATGATGTAGCAATATTGGTAACGGGAAGAGGTCATCTTAGCTTGATACATCATATAACTATAACTTGCAACATGGTGTTAATCAAGGTTCTAAAAAGAGAATATTCCACTACAAGTTCGGCCATCAACACTTAACACCTCTGCATCATACAAATATGTAATTTTCTACAGTTTAATTTAAGAGCACCTTTAGAAAATTGGGACACTTTAAAAAATTTGAAATGTTAGATTATCTCTTCAACAAATCTAAGGAGCTCTTGAAAATAGAAAAGAACATGTTTCTTTAAATTAAAATTGAACAGCTCGGGTGCCTGAATTCTGAAGATCCTTATAGATAATGAACGAATATATAAAAAATTGATGTCCTAGAATATCCAAATTCAATTTTCTCTTCATTAGTCCAGATGATGAGCAGGCTAGACATTTTTTATTTATAAAAAGCACCTCCATTATGCAATATTTTATGGATCTAGAAAATTGAGTCAAACCAAAACATATATATTACTATCTTTTATTGTATTTTATGGATATTTTCTTACCATACATTATTTTTAGTAATGTCTGTTTTACTTTCAACCATACATGCGCTAGTGCTTAAGTGTGCCTGGTGCTTTCACCAATACCGACTCCCAATTATTTTATTTTGCAGTTTTCATACTCAACTCCACACAGATACTTTTTAAACAACATATTGTTGATTTTCTTGCATGTGCTAAATCAACATCTCTGCCGATTTCTGTTGCTCATTTTCAAAACTCAAAAATTTTGTCAAAAGCAAATATTCCCTAGCTAATAAATTTCAATATTGAAACTATGATGTTTTAGGTGTTTACTGCTAACACAAGTTTCATGTTACATTCCTTTGCATTGGAGGTCAAGAGCATTATAAATCGATCCTATTCTTTTATAGTTATTTTTTATCATAACCTTGCAGCCACACGTCAACGTTTGATAATTGAATAAAGTTTAGATACTTCATCTTTGAGGCATATAACAACATTAGAGAGCATGCAGACATATTGGCATTTGGGTGTGCTAAAACTTTAGTCACATAAATGAAAAATCATAACAGTGAGTAAATAGCATACCTTTATGGTTGCAACAAGGCCCAATCTGAAACATAATATCATCACATTAGCTTCATATTTCAGGATTCTTTTCATCAGAAAATAGAACTGCTGGCAGAATAACATATTAACGTTTCAATATTTAACATAACCAGAAAATATAGTGTTAAGCTAAATTGTCGCTGTATTTTCACAAGATAATTATTGAAAGCAAAATTACTGCAATATTAAAGAAATTTTTTTCGATATGTAATATAAAACTTAATGAAAATAGAAAGGTGAAACTCAAGTTCACAGAGAATATATGATATGTAAACCTAACTAGAAAAAGTGAACAGATTGAGAAAATCCTTAAAGCTAGAAGAAGAAAAACAGTCAAGAGCAACCATCCAGTGCAAAAATCCAAGATCAGCCTGAGTAGCTGGCCAATCAACATTGGCATATCATAAGCAAAGTAGCGGGTTGCTTTATTATTCCCTTAGCAAGCCAATATCAAGCAGCTTAGTAATATTTTCTATTGCCATTCCCATGCTTTCTAGCTGCCAAACATACCCCAAATTCAATTACTCAGAAGATCAACAAGGAACCCATAATTTTTCTATAGTATCAACGAGGAACCCATGTTAACAAAATCGAAACTAACCAGACACCTTACCAACAGGCTTCTGAGAAAAAAAAAAACACACACACACACACACACACACACACCGATCAAGGTCAATCACAATCACAAAACCTGAAGTCCAATTCAGATTCCTTTCTATTTTGCAATCGATTAGTCGGAATCTAAATTTCTCACTTGCCTCGACGTATTTCCCACTTGCCTCGACGTATTTCCCACACTTTTTTAGCATCCAAAAAAGGGCCCATAATGCCAATGCTAAAATGAGGAAAAAAAGGAAAATAAATTTTGAAAAATTACCTATCAGACATAGTAGCTATGGTCTTGAAGGCGAGGATGAGCCCCCGATCCGGGTTGGACCCGCGGTTCTGCCATCGCCCGAGCGAGGATGAGAGGAAATCACCTGTGGCACCGTTGGGCTTGGCTATGACGGTGGAGAGGCCACCGTCGGTCAATAGGGGGTTGGTGGGGCCGCCGACACGGACGGGATCGTTGTCGCCCGATTCATTGGCGAAAGTCCGCCACTCGGAGGTCTCATCGATGGAGTGTGATTCCAGAACCAGCCCGCACTCGGAGCAAACCGTGTCCCCGGCCGAGTGATCGAAAACCACTTCCGTCTGCCGCTTGCAGTCTGAACAAAACGCGTCCATGTTTCTTTATTCTTTATTTATTTCAAACAAAACAAATATCGTTTATGTTTCCTGCGGATTTTCCTGTTGGGGTTTCTGAGGGGTTTCCTCTTCTTCTCCTCTGCGGTGCGAGGCCAAAACCAAGAGGAGAGAAGAACGGGAATGGACTAGAAAGGGGAATGACCGAATGAGAGCATTGAGAGGGGTTGTTATTTCTTTTAATGAAAAATCTACCACAATATTAATATGTCTAACAATTCATCAAAAAAATAAATTTTATTAAAAATAATATTTATTTAAATTTTAAATATAAATAAATTATTATTATATATAAATTAATATGAAATTTTATTTATACGTAATAATTTTTTTTATTTTCTTATCATTTTCTCAATAAATAAAATATAATAAATAATTTTTAATTACCTAATATTACATCATAAAATGAGTAAATATTATAAGAATAAAAAAATTATATTTACTAGTCGGTGTAGATGACACACTGTTAATAATAGTTTTTAATTGAGTCTTTCTACTTGATTTAGAGGATGTGTCATTGTACTACTCGCTAAATATGATTTAATTTATAATAAATATTAGAAATTAATTTACTTGCAAATATAAATTTAAGAAAAATTTAGTTATAAACGATTCTGTGTACCAATACGTGTAACAATCTAACGTGATTAGTCAAAAAATTAGACTATAATAAAAATGATACTAATTTAAAATTTGAATATAAAAATAATACTATTGATATGTAGATTGGTAGATAAATTAATTTAGATAATTTTCTTATGATAAAAATGATTTTAGAAACAACCAACCATGACGAGTTTGAGGACCATGGCGAGTGCTGCATTTGGTAGGTGCATATTCAAGGCATTAGTTAGTTGTAACATTTTCTACTTGGTTGGCTCACGAAAGTAAGTGTCTTGGGTGTTTGGTTGCACCTAAAATGTTTATGTTCAGATCCACAAACAAATCGATGTCTGTTGGTTCTGTTCCATTGATATCGTTCTCATGCTCGACCGTACGTCTGCCCCCATAATTCTGTGGTTTCCCCCACCTTGAACTTGAAGTACTCTTTGCAGCTAGTTTTAAGGTGAAATGTCAGGTCTTGTGTTGGCTGCCGTAATCTTTACTTTTATCACAAGTAATACAACTCCATTAATCAACCTGTATTCTGCATCATCTTCTTTGTGGACTTCACTTTTGCTGGGATTTGAAGTTTCCTATCTTCAGTTCAATTAACTTCTCGATCTGTATTCATCCCCTAAATGGAATTCCCATTTTCAGTACAGGGTCACAGCACAAATTATTGCCTGCTGAAACATTAATTTTTTTCAATTATTTTGTAAGTCACCACCATCTATCGATACCAATGACCCAAATGCTTTTCACCAAATTCCAATTTGTTTGATTGATAAAGTATACAATATATTTACAGAGTAATGACACATACACAATTATTTTTACAACATTTTTTATGATCATATTTTAAAATGAGGTTATTTATTTAAAGTGATTGGAAGGGTTATATCCTTAGCCCATATGGCATTCTAGGCTCAGCCCAAATGGGGATCTCATTAGAAATGAAGGGAGAGAGAGAAGAAAGGAATGGGGAACAAAGGCTAAAGAAGGAAAAATGTGTCAGAAAAATAAAGGATGTGATGAAAATGAGGAAAAAATTTAGAGAATAAGAGAAGTAACCTAAAGTAACAACTGACAGGAAAAAACAGGAGAATTTGAGTTCAAGATCGGGGATTCAGCTGGAGGGACTTCGAGGCGATTAGAGATGGAGAGGTTCTTCAACCTACAGACCAGAAACTTTAATTTTATTATTTGCACACTGAGTAATAAAAGATTATAATAGATTGTAAAATATTTTTATTTATAATGAATTTACAGCTCAAAAGATTTTTTGATCCAATAATATAACAAAATTGCTTAAAGAAATCATGATATATAGGTATTAGTATTAATTAAAGTTAGATGCACGAAAAATCTCATGGCATTAATAAGTTTAAGAAAAATATAGTTATAAGCATAATTATATATTAATGTGCGCATTAGTTTAATGTGATTGATTAAAAAGTAAATTTTATTAAAAATAATATTAATTTAAATTTTAAATATAAATAAATTAATATTGATATGTAAATTAATATGTAATTTTGTTTATATATAACAAAACTAGTAAGTTTACGGTGTCTAAAGGCAGTTCCGAAGCCAATACGAGTCTCAGTGTTTTGTTTCGCGCAAGCCGAAGTCGAAAGCCCCAAAGCACATGGGATTTGTTTTCCTTTATTTCCAAACAGTCTGCATTTTTCCGTTAGATGTCTTGACGTTAAAGCAATTGTTATTTAGGTATTGTTGGAACTTGGGATATTAGAGTATTTTGATAATATTTTATTATTTATTATATTTTATTATTATTTAATATTTTATTATTATTATTTATAGAAAAGTAATAATATATACTATATGACGATTTATGATGTTGCATATTTATTATAATTTAATAAAAAAAATATAATAAATAATTATTTAATAATAATAAATATATTAAAAATAAAATATCTTACACCACCTCACTTCCTAGACCAGTTTGAAAACAAAAATCTTTTAAAGGGAACAAGCATGGGTTCGTAGTACGTGTCCAAAGCAATTGGTTGTCTCTTAGCATGTGTCCAAATTTAGTACCCACAGCAATTGGCTCTCTTAGCATGTACCCAAATTTTGTGGTGCTCGAAAAACAATATATGATGAATGACGAAAATATCCTTTATTTTATCACAACGTGTTAATTTCATGTCATAATAAATAAATATATTTTATAAGTAATATTATACATTACACTTTTATCTTATTATGTAAAATGTGATATATTTATTATCATTAAATAATAACGAATCATTCAATAAAATATAATCTAACGGTAATAAATGAATCACATCTTACACAATAGGTTGAAAGTAGTATGGTGTATAAATTTTTTCATATTTTATATTATCAAAATTTCAAATTTTAGAGACTTTTAAGTTTTAACACTTTGCTTTGAAAAATAATTAACTTTTTATACAAGAAAAATCAACACTGTCTTTGATTTATATCAATTTTTAAATTTGAATTATTTGTTTAATCAAGCAAGGGAAGAATGTATAAGCATTAGCATTGCTTAATGCAAAGTTTGGCTAATGAGTAACCTTTTAACTTTTGGCTGCCTAATCAAAACTTGAATCTCACATTATATTGGTCATCTCACTTAAGGGTAGGCATTGGGCAACCGTATCAGATTCATCCATTCCCTGTCCAGCTCTCGCTTAGGACAGCTGGCTGCACTCGCCCGTCGTGCAAGCAGACTCAAGCTTGGATGGAGTTTTCCCCTTCCCCCGGCCCAACACACACATATATAGAGAGATAGAGAATATATATATATATATATATTAAAAAAAAACATATTTTCTTAATAAAACAATATCGTTTTACCTTAGTTTTTCTGTTTTAAAATTTCTCTCTCTCTCTCTCTCGGTATCTCTATCTCTAGTAGCTCTCTTTGTACTTGTCGTGGGTAGTGAGCGAATGGCCCAAGAGACCAATCCACCTCTCGGCATTTGGACAGGAGGCGGGGCTAGCAACCACCCTTCTGGAGGTGCATATAGGATCCCATTTGACTGATTAGATAATGAGGATAACACATTTGACTGATTAGAGAGATGATCACTCCACTTTATAAGGAGAGTTTTTAAGATAAACTTTAGAGATTAGTCGTTATTATCCTCATCGTGGCCCTATAAATAACACCTGAAGGTATTACATTACATTGATTACATTCATTCATATGCTTAGGTTGAGATTATTTCTCTCTAACTTAGGCACTGGAGTTCCATTGGGCACCCTGTGCTATCTTTTTATTACGTTGCAGGTCATCCATGCCACCAACAACAGGTGTAGTCATAGATTGTGCAAACGCATCGCAATCTTTTTAAAAAGAGAAATAATATTTGTAGTCATAGAGTGCAGAAATACCACATAATTCATTTGAAAAAAATGAGAAATACAGAATTTATATAAAAAATTAATTTTCTAATAGTACTCTAATTTGTTCAAAAAGATTATGCGCCATTTGTGCACTCTATAACTATATCTAGTATTACTTTTTCGAAAAAATAGTAGTTTATTATTAAAAAATTAATTTTTTTACATGTATTCCATATTTACTTAATTCCTTTTTAAAAAAATACGTAAAGTTTGCATACTTTATAATTGTAAATATTATTTATCCTATTTATAACCCACCATGCAATACGCATGATGCGTGATGATTGAGATTAATATATTGAAACCACGTCTGATCATCGTCATGTAAATTATACAATAACTGATAATTTATTAAATACATCGATCCTCATTAATGTCTATAAATTTATATTTCGGCTGCTTGACTTGTTCAAGGACCTTCATTGTAAATGTAGAAATACAGTCCTTCGACTATCAAGTTAGTGTGTCGTTGTCGTTCATGAATTAATTAACACTAATTATATTACATTGCTGCCGTTGTCGTATAGCCAAATTTGACTTGTTTATTATTCTGGCCATGTTTGCTGATGAGCTTCTTCCACTAGTTTTCTTTGAAAAATAAAGAATTATTTAGTCCATCAAAAACTAACTCATGCTGTTTTAAGTTTTTAACTGTTCTTGTTCCCAACACTGGCGGCTGCACGTGCATTATTAATTAACCCGCGTCTGTGACTTGCTCACTCTCAACAAGTAACAACAGCACTCCAAGCGGCTGATACCAGGAGACCTTCAAGCGGTATATGAAAACATTTTGCCCACAATTTATCAAGTTGCAACTCGCTCATGATTAAGGTCCTTCAAAACTATAGGGTCTAAATATATATATGTATATATATACAGTAAGGTCGCAGTCAAGAAATTTAGAAAGATATTATGCATGACATGTGAAGTCAAGAGCCTCCCTGAGATGCCCTAATAATTTGAAAAAGAAAAAAAGAAAGAAGAAAAGGAAAGATATTATGCGTGACATGTGAAGTCAATAGCCAGCTCCCTGAGATGCCCTAATAATTTGAAAAAGAAAAAAAGAAAAAAGAAAGAAGAAAAGGAGCCTCCCTCAGATAGGTGAATTGTGAATAGCTCCGAAAGGGTGTTTTAAAGGAACGCCTGGTATGCAAGTTGCAACCACTGCCTAGCCTGTAATTGGCCTGTACGTGTGCTTTGTTCCCAACAATGCATACTTATTTTTAATTCCTCGATCAAAGGGTGAATCAGCAACTCCTTTGAGGCTTCGACAGCTACAGTACAACGTCTCTCCCTCTCTGACGTGAAAAGCAGCAACCCCCATTAAAACAACCTATCACCAGGCTCAAGCACTGCGCAGAACAACAGCAATGTTTGCCACTCTCTCTTCTCATAAATTCATAATCTTCTGTCCCTTCTTTTCCCCCGCTTCTCTCTCTCTCTACCTCTCTATAAAATACAGAGGAAACCCAGAAACCACCCTTCTAGAATAAGAATTAACAACTAGAAATACCCTCTCATATTTTTTCATCTCTCCCCATCTCCCTCCCTCATCGGTTTCAGTACAAAACCTCCACAGCAAAGAAATCTACCTTTCTCTCTTTGGGTCGACATCAGAACCCAGTTCAAAAGGTCGAATATCACATGCAGCGAGAGAAGTGAAGAAAAGAAAGAAGGGAAGGAAAATAGTACTAAAGTCAGTCAAAGCCATTACATAGAAAATGGTGCAATATCATCTTCACCATCACCAGTGGAGAAAAGGGGATAAACATATTGAAGACGACAAGGAGTCTCAAGCCCTTATCATGCAGTGTGAAAGCACCGGTTGTTACTACAAGCGAACCACACCCAAACTTCTAACCCCCCTATATCTCTCTATTCTTTCTTTTAGCTTTACACTAGCCCCAAACCTCTTCGGATGTGGCTCTTTCTCTCTCATCAGTAAGCCTCTCTCTCTCATGGGTTTCGTATCGTCCTTGATCATTCGGTTTGTTTTGCTCCAGTCCTGATGTGTCTTTTGGGTTTCTACAGATTCATTTGCCGATTCGAGGACAAATACTCCTACGTGCTCTTCAATCTCAAATGGTTAGTACTCTCTCTCTCTCTCTCTCTCTCTCTCTCTCTCTCCCCCTTTTTGTTTCTTCTTCTTTTTTACTTTCCCCGTGAAGTTTAACATAACAGTTTCAACTTTCAACATACTTGAAAAAGGGTGGACCCTGTGATAACGAAGTGTCCTTAACTCGAATTAGTGGGCGATCAAAATTCAGAGAAAGATATAAATAATTGATTGCAGTCGGCGCTCTAAGCATTAGTTAGTTTAATTTTCAAAACGATATTTACTCAATAATAGGAGTGCCAGCCAGCCCCAGCAACAGAGCAGGTGTTGATTTATTTACGTACTTCTGATTTGAGTTTGACGAAACAATAGAAACATTAGAATATTATAATTAAAATAAAAACTTCTTTGCTGAATTGTTACGGTTCGCTCATGGCTCATGCTTTAATCAATTCTACCTTTTATTTTTTGGCGGAATATGAATGCAGGAACTATATGTTGTGATAGGAGTAATGTTACATACAGTCACTTTTGCGCACTCCACTGATTTGATTGGCTGGATTAATTTTTTTTTAATACACAACCAATCATATCATTGGAGTGCACAAAGGAGTTCACAAAAATGACTGCACATAGAATTTTTCGTTGTGATAGAAGCAGTATTCGTTCTGACATATGCATCATGGAAGGGGATGTAAGAACACACCCTGCTTCCTCTTCAGTCTTCCTTTATTTCTCAAGAGAGACAAATGGTCTCGTTAATTATGGTAAAGAAGAGGGAGATGAGGAATTCCGACACGAAAAAATCAGACCCTATACACGGAAATGGGAAACATGTGTCATGGACGCTATCGGTGAATTAGGACTTATTGCAAAGAGAGTGAATTCTGGTATAACCAGACATCGTTGTGATGTCTGGCATGATGTTCCGGCTGTGTTATTCTCGACTGGAGGATTTACAGGCAATGTTTATCACGAATTCAATGATGGGATTCTGCCATTGTACATTACTTCACAGCATTTCAACAGGAAGGTTGTGTTTGTCATCACTGAATATCATAAGTGGTGGATTCTAAAGTACAGGGATGTGCTTTCTCAACTCTCTGATTATCCAGCAATAGATTTTAATGGTGAAAAGAGAACTCATTGCTTCCCAGAAGCCATTGTTGGTCTGAGAATCCATGACGAGCTTACCGTGGATTCTTCGTTGATGGAGGGGAATAAGAGCATTAGTGATTTTCGAAATCTTTTGGACCAAGCTTACTGGCCTCAAATCAGGGGTTTGATCCAAGATGAGGAACGAGAAGCGCAAGAGAAACTGAAACGCAAGCTTTCTTTGTTCCCCATATCATTAGAAACCTCGATAAAAGTGGAAAAGGAAGTGCAAGAGGATCGATCAGAGAAGCCTAAATTACTGATTTTGTCGCGGAATGGGTCCAGAGCGATAATCAATGAGTATTAGAGCACCTACACCTGCCTTAGACAATAACACCTCACAAGCACCAGCTGTATGCTCTCAACCGAATGCCACGTCCATTGCACCTGCTGCACAGCATCTCATAACAGACTCTGCTCCATAAGAATATTGGGAATTTGCTCCATCAAGAATATTATAGAATCTTCTAGAATTATCCTTGATGTAACCGCTGCACTTGTTCTATAAATATGGGCATTACTGTATTGAGGAACATTCAATATGTGAAGAATACTCTTGTTCAAGAATTCTCTCTGTAATGCATTTCTACAAACACCTAGGATACATATATTCTCTTGTTGGTTTAAACATGGTATCGAGAGCCTGAAAGGGCCAACACCCATTTTTCTTTCTCCGATCATCATGGCACCATCAAAAACCACTTCTCCGAATCCCTCCATCACTAATTCCGCTGCCCAACTCATCACCATCAAACTCTCAACCGACAATTACTTACTCTGGCTTGCTCAAATCACATCCTTTCTCCGTGGCAATCAACTTTTTGGATATGTTGACGGCACTACTCCAATCCCTCCTGCCCTCATCGATGATGTTCCCAATCCGAATCATTCCTTCTGGCTTCTACAAGATCAGCTCATCATGTCGGCTATCTACTCCTCATTGACCGATATGGTTCTTTCTCAAATTCTTGAATGTTCCACTTCTCAACAAATCTGGAAAACACTTCACAATCTCTATTCGGCTCAATCCACAGCTCATCTCATGCACACAAAATTTCAACTAGCTACTCTCAAAAAAGGGTCCGATTCAGTATCTACCTATTTTCACAAAGCTAAGGCACTCTCGGCTTCCCTCAATGCCGCCGGACATCCTCTTCCTGATTCCGAATTTATCATCTATTTTTTGACTGGTCTGGGTTCCGATTTTGAGTCTGTAGTTTCTTCCATAACTACAAGACCCAATCCTCTCTCCATCTCTCAGGTTTACAGTTTTCTCATTAATCACGAATCACGGCTTGCACATCAGACCATGTCTCTCCTCTCCACCAATTCTTTTACTGCAAACTCCACTACCCGAGGCTCTTTCTCTCCCTCCAATCGCAACCGTGGCCGAAGTCCTCGACGTGGAAGGGGAGGTCGTGTTTTCTCTCCAACTCCACCTAACTTCTTTTCTTCCGCTCAGACTAATCGACCCACTTGTCAACTCTGTAACCGTGTCGGTCACACAGTTGTTTCCTGCTATCATCGGTTTGATCATGCATATCAATCTCCTCCTCCTTCTTTCTTAGCTAATTTCACCAATTTTCCACATTCGTCCTCTGCTTCTTCTAATTGGTTTCCTGATACGGCTGCATCGACACACTTCACCTCAGATTTTTCCAAACTTAATCTCGAGTCCACTGCTTATCAAGGGCCAGACCAAGTAACAATTGGAGATGGAT
The DNA here is from genome assembly GCF_018687715.1 of Carya illinoinensis. Taxonomy (NCBI): domain Eukaryota; kingdom Viridiplantae; phylum Streptophyta; class Magnoliopsida; order Fagales; family Juglandaceae; genus Carya; species Carya illinoinensis. Next base: position 4,036,402 of record NC_056760.1, on the reverse strand, counting down.
CCTCACTTGCTATTCAAAACACTGGCTCTGGCTTACTTCCCACTCCATCTGGCAATTTTCTTCTCCGTCAATTACTTCATGTTCCTTTGATTTCTCGCAATTTATTATCTGTTAGACAATTTTGTTTAGATAATTCAGTTTTCTTTGAATTTAACTCATCTGGTTTCTTTGTGAAGGATTTACATTCCCAGGAAGTACTTCTTCAGGGCCCCGTTAAGAATGGCTTGTACGTACTTCCAACTGATGATCAGAATGTTCGTCTTCCCTCCCAACATGCTTTCATAGGCGAACGGACTTCATCAACTATATGGCATGCTCGTCTTGGTCACCCATCTCCACGAATCACTTCTTTTACCATACGACATCACAATCTTCCTATCACATCCACCTCTACCTCATCCACTTGCTCGGCATGTCTCCAAGCCAAATCGCATGCTCTTCCTCATCCTTCTTCCCCTTCTCAATCGCAATTTCCTTTTCAATTGTTATTTTTAGATGTCTGGGGACCAGCGCCTGTGCTATCCTCTAGTGGTTATCGGTTTTATTTTTCCATTGTCGATGATTTTACGAAATATGTTTGGTTCTTTCCTTTAAATGCAAAATCTGATGTCTCGCAAATTTTTCTTAATTTCATTAAATTCGTTCGCAATACTTTTTCTAAAAATATTATTGCCGTTCAATCTGACTGGGGTGGTGAATTCCATCCCTTTCATGCCATTTTACAAAAACTTGGCATATCTCATCGAATTTCTTGTCCATATTCTCACGCACAAAATGGTAGCATTGAACGGCGACATCGCCACATTGTTGAAACTGGGCTCTCTCTTTTAGCCCAATCTTCAGTCCCTATCAAATATTGGATTGATGCTTTTCAAACAGCAGTTTTTCTCATAAATAGAATGCCCACACCTATTCTTAATCATTTCTCTCCGTTTACTTTTTAATTCCTTACCTGACTATCATTTTTTACGTGTTTTTGGCTCGGCCTGTTGGCCCAATCTTCGCCCCTTTAATCGTCATAAATTAGATATGCGTTCTCAACTCTGTGTCTTCTTAGGCTATACCCTTGATCACAAAGGATACAATTGCTTACACATTCCCACTGGCCGGATATATATTTCCCGAGATGTCCGTTTTGATGAAACTCTCTTCCCTTTTGCTTCAACTCAAACCTCCTCACAATCCCAAAGCTCACCCGCCCAGCCCAACTCTTTACATTTCCTTTCTCCACACTTACCAGACCGGGCCCCATCTATGAGTTATCAATCTACTACTCAATCCAGCCCAGCCGATAGCCTTTCCTCTCTCAATGATCAAAGCCCAGCCCATGAGCCCATTGCCCCTAACCCTAACTCGGCATCTCCTTCTCCAGAATCTGTTTCCTCTGCGCCGTCTACTTCGCACGAATTCCCTGCACCGAATCACTCAATCCCTTCATCCTCACCAGCTCCGTCTTCCACCTCCCTCCAAAATACCCATCCCATGACCACTCGGTCCAAAGCCTCCATCACCCGTCCTCTTACCCGAAACGATGGCACCATTTTATGGCCACCACCGAAACCCACTGCCTCTTTCTCTACTCATCTATCCATTCCCGATGAGCCTGCTTCCTACACGGAAGCCTCCAAATATCCAGCCTGGAGTGACGCCATGGCCAGTGAGTTTGCTGCTCTTCTTCGTAACAAGACCTGGTCCCTCGTCCCTCCCCATCCCTCTCAAAATCTACTCGGTTCCAAATGGGTCCTTAAGACCAAACGGCTTGCCGATGGAACCATTGAGCGACGAAAGGCTCGCCTTGTCGCCAAAGGTTTCCATCAACAAGCGGGACTCGATTATTCGGACACTTTTAGTCCAGTCGTTAAACCGGTTACCATACGACTTTTGCTTTCTCTTGCAGTGTCTCGGAAGTGGCCCCTTCATCAGTTGGATATACAGAACGCCTTCCTGCACGGGGACTTGGAAGAAGACGTTTTCATGCAACAACCTACTGGGTTTGTTCATTCTGACTTTCCTCACTTTGTTTGTAAATTAAAAAAATCTATCTATGGTTTGAAACAAGCCCCTAGGGCTTGGTTTGCAAAGCTTAGCTCGAAATTAATCTCACTCGGCTTTCATGCTTCTGTCTCTGATTCTTCTTTGTTTATCTTTAAATCTGCTACTGCTTCTGTGTATGTTCTCATTTATGTTGATGACATAGTGGTCACTGCCTCTGATTCCTCTCTTATTGCTGATTTTATATCCTCTTTGTTTGAATCTTTTCCTGTCAAAGACTTAGGTCCACTTCATTTTTTTTTGGGAATTCATGTCTATCGCACGGCTACTGGACTTTTTCTCTCTCAGTCTCGTTACATTTCGGATCTATTAAAGAAAACAAATATGCATGAGTCTAAACCTGTGTCAACACCAATGTCTACCTCTAATAAACTTTTAGCGCTTGATGGGCCCTCTTTTGAGGATTCTCAGCTCTATCGGAGTGATGTTGGTAGCCTCCAGTATCTATCCTTCACTCGTCCTGATATTTCGTTTGCAATCAATAAAGTCTGTCAGTTTATGCATTGTCCTCGCCAATCTCACTGGCAAGCTGTCAAACGCATACTGTGTTATCTCAAACTCACCATCTCTCTTGGCTTATATTTCTCCTCTGACTCTCCTCTTCATTTAACAGCATTCTCTGATGCTGATTGGGCTGGTTGCCCGGATGATCGGAAATCGACGGGTGGGTTTTGTGTCTATTTTGGATCTCATTTAGTATCTTGGGATTCCAAGAAACAAGCCACAATAGCTAGATCATCGACTGAAGCTGAATATAAATCAGTTGCAAATACTGCTTGTGAAATCCTTTGGATACAAGCCTTATTAAAAGAATTGGGGATTTTTATTTCTGCTGCACCTCACTTGTTATGTGACAACATTGGAGCCACTTATCTTTCAGCTAATCCTGTTTTACACTCACGGACTAAGCATGTGGACCTTGATTATCACTTTGTCCGTGATCGTGTCGCTAACAAAACTCTCATTGTCTCCTTTGTCTCAAGTAAAGAACAAATTGCAGATATTTTTACTAAGCCACTCTCCTCAGCACGTTTTGCACTTCTACGTTCAAGCCTCACCATCCAATCGGTGCCGCTTGAATCGCGGGGGAATATTAGAGCACCTACACCTGCCTTAGACAATAACACCTCACAAGCACCAGCTGTATGCTCTCAACCGAATGCCACGTCCATTGCACCTGCTGCACAGCATCTCATAACAGACTCTGCTCCATAAGAATATTGGGAATTTGCTCCATCAAGAATATTATAGAATCTTCTAGAATTATCCTTGATGTAACCGCTGCACTTGTTCTATAAATATGGGCATTACTGTATTGAGGAACATTCAATATATGAAGAATACTCTTGTTCAAGAATTCTCTCTGTAATGCATTTCTACAAACACCTAGGATACATATATTCTCTTGTTGGTTTAAACAATGAGAATTTGTTGGTGAAAATGTTGGAGGAAATCGGGTTTGGAGTCACAGTGTTGAGGCCTGACCCAACAACAGAACTGGCAATGATTTATAGGACTCTGAATTCAAACCATGTCATGGTTGGTGTGCATGGGGCAGCCATGACACATTTTCTCTTCATGAGACCTGGCTCTGTGTTGATTCAAGTTATTCCCCTTGGAACTATGTGGGCAGCAGAGACATATTTTGGGGAGCCTGCAAGGAAGTTTGGATTGAAGTATATTGGCTATGAAATAGTTCCTAAAGAGAGCTCACTGTATGATAAATACGATGCAAATGATCCGGTTCTTAGAGACCCAGACAGCGTGAATAAAAAGGGTTGGCAGTACACAAAGGACATCTATCTTGAAGGCCAAAATGTGCGACTAGATTTGAGAAGATTTAGGAAGCGGTTGGTTCGGGCTTATTACTACAATAACATTGCTAAAATGAATGGTCGTGTTCATCTCCAATCACAATATACGTAGTTTCCTAATTTATCTTTTGTTTTTTTGTTTTCGCCCTCGTATTTTGCTATGTTGTCTTTGATTAATAATTCACTCTTTGTACAGATATAAGTGAAATGCTGTGAATATCAAGCAGCATAAAATGATCTTTCTGGCAAATAGTAGCTTAGGACCCTTTAAATAACAGTTTCTTTTTTTTTCCCCCGTACTAGTTTGGATTGCTTCAATGTACTGAACGCAGAATTTCGCCGGCAATATCGGATCCGGATTGAATACACCTTGATCAGTGGAAACGTGTTTGCTATGTTTTTCATTCCCCGACATCTTGCCTCTCAAGTCTACGAAGCCGAAGTACAAAGTGATAGAAAATATAACAGAAAAGAAGATGGAGGAATTATGAGGAGGGAGAGGGAGAGATTTTACTATTAAAGAGAACTTTGCGTACATAAATAAATTATATAAAATAAATTTATAAATTATCATAATTTCATAAAATTTATTAGATTTATTTTATAATAAAAATAATTTTACAATCTATCGTATAATATTAAGTCACATCAATTTATATGTTTATTTTTATATAATTCTTTTGTGACTGAAGTACTTTTCTTAAATATAAGACATAGATTCCTATTTATCTTAACATAGAAATATCTTAATGGTTACGAAAATGAAATCAAATTTAATTCGTTTTATTTGCAATATAAAGTGGAGAACTTAGAAATATTAAATTTGAAAATTGAGTATAGTTTTCGTAATTCATATCATTGGTTTGATGAGATGGTAAAAGTGGTGTTGGTAGTGATGTGAATGTAACATCAAATTTGAAAATATGGCCAATAATGAATTGATAATGGATCAAAGCCAACAAATGATCTAACAATAGTCCCATAGATTGAGCCGACAATATTGAGCTAGCCTTAGTAAATTATAGATAATAATCTAAATGTCAAAAATGTTGGACTTGTTTGTGTGGATTCTGATTCTGTTTGTGTATGACCTGGTTTGATCCAACTTGACAATGATTTGTTATAGATTTTTTATAGATTTTCAATAACGCTTAGGTCAATAATTTTTTACTCGTTTCGGCTCTTGGTTAGACTTGACCCATCGACTAGGGTTTACTAATCCAGCTTGACCCACCGACGAGGGTGTACAGCGCACTGTATCTTTCATTCTCGTCTAAATAAAATCATATGCAGCTTTGAAGGCATATGCACGTTTACTGAACAATATAACCCTTGTGTTGTGTGTGATTTATTCTATCTTTTTGTCTTAGTTTTTCTCTTATTATTCCTAACAAAAAATGGGTATGAGACTTTAAACAATCCTCATAGTATACCAAAATCTAGGAAAAAAAAAACTCACGGCTAAAAAATATATTTCAAATGTATTGGTTTGAGACGTAATACAGTTGAACGGTGGCGACAAAAAATTTGTAAAAGGTAAAGCTAGTAGAAGAATTTAAAAGTAGAGAATTTAAAAATCTTGTTCTCCATCTCGTGCCTCTCTGATTTTTGATCCCTACGTTTCATCATCGCCGGTCATCGACTGTCATCATCGCGGGTCATTTTCGGCGTTATCTCTAACAATTTTGACCACAAATTCATCCCAAAAAAAAATTTAAGACCCTAAAAAATACACAAGATTTTGGAACAGAAATGCTACAGAGAAGTTGGCGCAGGAACTGTGCACACCTCCCATTACCTCATTTTTTTCGTTTCTTTTGATGCGCAATTCCTACACCAAAATACCTTCATCAATCATTTTTCATTTTAGAATATTTCCAATAGAAAATCAGTACATAGAAAACGCCATCACTGCTCTGAAGACGCTGTCACTGAATTGATCTCTGAAAAGAAATAAAAACATTAATTTAAAACATTACTTTCCATCAACTCACAACTTCCATGAACTAAAAATGACTTACTACTTTAATGGAAAACAAAAGTCAAATTTTCCAGAGCTTTTCTTATTACCAAGCGAACACGCACCAATGGGTCTTTAATATCCCTCCACCCTAGTATCTCAGCAACCATAGCCTTACACCTCGAAACACCCATCTCGGGTCACGACATGGAGGAGAGGAGGAGGGAGATGGAGAGGGGACCACGAGATAGCTTTCAGAAGGGAAGGAAAAAATTTTAAAACGCACCGAACTAATTTCCAAGTAAACCCCGCGTTTAGTCGTGCGCATCCCTCAGCCAACTCTCCTGCATACAGAGTATTTCTTTGACTTTATATCCCACAAAGTCGTAAAGTAGACGTGATTTCCTTTTCGTAGCATGCATCCTCTGCGTTTGGAACTTTGCTATAGCCTATGGGTAAGGGAATGGTACCATTCTGTAACTATATTCCCTAGTACAGTTAATGCCATAAAAGATTATTTTTAGATGTATACTTTTGTCATCTCTTTTCTACAATTTTTATTTTTATTAGACGTATTAAGAGCATTAGCAATTAACTAACTATTAAATATAATACTCACATAAGCATTACTATGTGCTCGATTTGTTGGTCTTGCAGTCAAAGTTCAGAATGAGAACCTTGCACAACAGTGTAAAAAGATGTGTGCAGATCCGTGAGGCCTATTGAAATGAAACTTTAATGCTTCAATAAGTGGGAGGGATATATTGTGAATCACTCACATTTTTGAATCTTAATATTTTAAATTGAGTTTTGCTACGTACAAACAAAGTCGCGTACTAATTTACATATTAATATTGATTCATTCATATTTAAAATTTAAATTAACATTATTTTCAATAAAATTTACTTTTTAACCGATAATATTAGATTGATACACATATTAATGCACAATTATACTTATAACTAGATTTTTTCTTATCAACTTTGAGTCTATCGGGATGGGTTCGAGTCATATGTCTGCCGATTGCCCAAAATATCTTTAACAGGCTTGATATGGGTCTTGTTTTAACATAACATATTAATCACGTATTAAAAATAAAACCATTTGATTGTTTTGACGTTGTTATTGAGACGTGTTTGGCACTCTAGCATTCAAAGAATGTTTTGAGTGTGGATGTGGACGTAGGGAAGCATACATCTGTTAATTTCTGATTGCCTTGGAGTGGATTTAAGAATCTCCACCAACAAAGATTTAACATGTGGTTAGAATTTGGAACCCATATTTGACCAATTTAAGTTTTTTAATAATGTGATGACGACTGCAATTTTGTAGACTTTGGGCTGTTCAAGGCACCTACGCCGCTACCATTACGCGGCTTCCTTGCAAAACCACGCCCCCATATAGGCGTCGACTTTCCTCTACGTAAACAACGCGCTGGCGTTCTTAATTAACCAAGTGTTAAACAGATCCGAATTTTGCATCAAAAGCGATTTGGAGGGTTGTATCGATTTTCTTTTATTTTTATTTCAACGCACACGACATCAAATATTGATACGAATGAATGTAATATGTGTCACAAGTCAGTAACCACTCCTGTTTGAGGTTATTTTGACTTGGGAAGTGCCTAAAATTGAAGAATGAAGGAGAGAGTCTTCCCATTTTCCAGCTTGAAACAGTGTATATAAGGATTCTCACTGTATACGTTTTGGGTAACCATCCTATTATTATCCGTACTACCCCTATTACTACCCAACTATATCAAGTTTTTTTTATTATTTTATCATTTTTTTAAGTATTTCTTTAACATCTTTAATCATTAAAAAAATTAAAAAAATATATAACTTTACTAATATTCACATCCTTAATCATTAAATAAAATAAAAAATTAAAAAAAAGCAAATACATAAAAAGTAAACCTATATTATTCATACGTTTTTACGTGACAAATGACAACAGAGAGGATAAAACGGAAGTGTGGTTTTCAAGAGACGCGTGGCGTGGGATGCCAAACACCCAGTTGGACCGTGTTGCCAACTTCAACAAGGCTAAGACCAGCCAGCCAGCAACGAAGTTACGAAGGTAATCAATTCAAAGACTGCATAAGTTCTCCTTTGTTGGCGCCTCTATCCCAGAAACAACCTATCCCAAACCACAACTCGCACACAAAACACCCTCTGTTCTCATAATCTCTCTATCTCTCTCTCTGACACACACAAGTCCCAGAAACAACCTGCTAAAAAAAAAAAAAAAATTAGCACACACCCGATTCTATCTTTCCTCTCTCTGTTTCTCTTCTTCTAAGTTTCAGTTCCAATACATCTACAGCGTAAGATCTTTATCTTGTTCGGTTCACTTCATCAATCTGTTCAAAAGGTGGATCACATACTGCAAAAGAGAGGAAAGAAAGGTAAATAGTAATATAAACCATATCAATAAAAACAAGAGGTTCACACAGGACATGGTGCGCTATCATCGTCTTCATCACCAGTGGAGGAAAGGCGATAAACATATGGAAGAAGATGAGGAGTTTCAAGCCCTTATCATGGACTGCCGAACTGCTGGTTGTTATTTCAAAAGAACCAGGCCCAAGCTTTTTTCTCTACTGTTGCTCTCTCTTCTCTCTTGTTGCTTTCTATTTGCTCCTCATCTCTTTAACTCAGGATCGACTCTTTCTCTCTTCGGTAAACTTCTCTCTCTCACGAGTTTCACTTATTCTCAAACTGCCTTGTTTCCCATGTTTTTCTTGAATCCTGATCTTGTGTTTTTGGTTTTGACAGATTCATTCCGAGTTGAAAAGGAAGGCACTGTTGCTCATATGGATGCAAATACTCCCATGTGTTCATCAATCTCAAACGGTTAATACTCTTCTCTCTCTGTTTTCTTTTTTCCCACTCTGGAAGTTGAATCCAACGGTATCAACTTACTGGAAAAGGGGTTGGCCGTATGACGATAAAATCCCGTTAGCTTCAATTTGGTAGGTGAGAAAACTAAACAAAAAATAAAATAATTTTTCGTCGCAAGAATAAAATAATTAATCTCGAATTGTTAGTGTTTAAGGTCGTTGATTTTACATTTTTTTTTCTTTTAAAAAAAGAAAAAAGAAAAAAAATCATGTTTACGTAGTAAATAAAAGTGGAACCCCCCACCCCCACCCCGACCTCACCTTCAGCCCTCAGCGAAAAAGCAATCTTTTCAAGTCTGATGAAATAACAGAATCATGAATTATTACCGTGGAGATGTATATTGGATTGCTACTGTTCCCTCCTACTCGTATGATTTATAGAATAGTAACGATCAAATCATTGAAAATCATATGGATTTGAATTATTTATCTATTTTTTTGGTGATTAAATGCAGGGACAATATGTTGTGATAGAAGCAGTATTCGTTCTGATATATGCCTGATGAAAGGGGATATAAGAACGCAGTCTACTTCCTCTTCAGTCTTCCTTTACATCTCAGGAGATACCAATGGTATCATTAATTTCGGCGATGAAGAGGGAGACAAGGAAATCCAACACGACAAGATCAAACCGTATACACGGAAATGGGAAAAGAGTGTCATGGACGGCATCGACGAGTTAGACCTTATTGCAAAGAAACTGCAATTTGGTAATAACCACCATTGTGATGTCATGCATGATGTTCCGGCTGTGTTTTTCTCGACGGGGGGATATACGGGTAATGTTTATCACGAATTCAATGATGGGCTTCTACCATTGTTCATTACTTCACAGCATTTCAACAGGAAGGTTGTGTTTGTCATTCTTGAATACCATAGCTGGTGGATTCTTAAATATGGAGATGTGCTTTCTCAACTCTCTGATTATCCAGCAATAGATTTTAGTGGGGACAAGAGAATTCATTGCTTCCCAGAAGCCATTGTTGGCCTGAGAATCCATGATGAGCTCGCCGTGGATTCATCGTTGATGGAGGGGAGTAAGAGCATTGTTGATTTTCGAAATCTTTTAGACCAAGCTTACTTGCCCAGAATTATGAGTTTGATCCAAGACGAGGAACGAGAAGCGCACGAGAAACTGGTGCACAAGCTTTCTTTGTCCCCAACATCATCAGAAACCTCAACGAAAATGGAAAAGGAAGTGCAAGAGGATCGATCAGAGAAGCCTAAACTACTGATTTTGTCGCGGAATGGATCCAGAGCGATAATTAACGAGAATTTGTTAGTGAAAATGGCAGAGAAGATCGGGTTTCGAGTTGAAGTGTTGAGGCCCGACCGGACAACAGAATTGGCAAAGATTTATAGGGCACTTAATTCAACCGATGTCATGATTGGGGTGCACGGGGCAGCCATGACACATTTTCTTTTCATGAAACCTGGCTCTGTCTTTATTCAAGTTATTCCACTTGGAACTGTATGGGCAGCAGAGACATATTATGGGGAACCGGCAAGGAAGCTTGGTTTGAAGTATATTGGCTATGAAATCGTGCCTAAAGAGAGCTCGTTGTATGAAAAATACGATAAAGATGATCCGGTTCTTAGAGACCCAAAGAGCGTTACTCAAAAGGGATGGGAATACACGAAAACTATCTATCTTGATGGCCAAAATGTGAGACTGAACCTCGGAAGATTTAGGAAGCGTTTGGTTCGCGCTTATAACTACTACAATGTTAAAATGAACAAGCATGTTCATCTCCAATCACAGTGACTTGCTTTTTTTTTTCGAATAGTTTATTCTGTTATCCTTATTCGCCACTGTTTATCCATGATTTTTTGACCTCTGTAAATTAGCTAGCAGGAAATGAAAAGCTGGAAGAATCCTTTGTATAGATTAGTTAAATGTGCATATCCAGCAGCAATAAAGAAGCTTCTTTCTTTATTTTCTTGTACAAACGTGGATTACTTCATTAAATCTAAATGGGTTTTCTTAATTTCTGAGTCTTCATACATCTTAATGTATTTCCTTAACATGGTATTATACAAGTTTTGAACTTTGTAGATGATGAGCTTCATCCGCGTTTTTGGTTTCGAGGAAAATCAATGCCAATTTCTGAGAACTATTTCTTTCTTTTGTTTTCCGTTGTCCTTCAAATTATGCAATTTGAAGTGGTTTATTTTCGTAGGGACAATTACAAAAATGGGCGTCAGCTAATTTCTTTAGCATATATAAAAAAAGGTTTATTTTTGTCAGGTATTTTCACGTGAACTGAAGAATCAGTTAACAAGAAGCAGAGACCTTTTGCAGTCAAAACTGAGCTCTGTAATCTCGGAGATATTGGAATATGCATCCGCAATCAACAATCAGCAGACAGTTCGCCCCATCTGATATTCTGCTCCCTTTAAACATGGACAGTATGTTAAACATTCCGATCACTCGATCAGACACCTGAAATCTATTCCAGGTTTACGGGTGTTGTAGCTCAATTGTCAGCATGTCAGTATGCTTTGAGTCAAAGCACCACTGCAGTCATCTTCACCTAATGTCATGCTGTCTATAACCACCGCTTCATAATCTTTGTTGATGGGTGGACTGGTGGAGGCGTCTTGGCATTCCTATCATCTTTTGCATCTACAAAAAAAAAAAAAAAGGGCACAGAATCTCAGATTATAAACATATAAATAAATTCAATTTGTCATATGGTTTTTGGATGGTGTAGAGACACTTGGTTTGTTTTGCTTACTAGAGTCAGTTGGCTTCCCTCCAAGAGAAGATCTTCGTGACTTGTCAGATCCTGATGCTTGGATGCCGGTTAGGGATTGCCTCCTCTGAATCCTACCATTAGCTGTCATTGGTGTCTTTGCCTCGTTTATATTAGCTGCACCTTTGATGGGTGAGCGTGGTTCCATCAGGTTCTGCTGGTTCCTGCAAAATGGCAAATCAGTGCTGTAATTCCAGCATCCCATTGTTTCTTCAATTATAGCTAATGGGATGAAAAAGCCACCAATTAAATATGATATGACCTATATATACATATACATATATATATATATATTCTGACAGCCAAAGCTCCTTCCTATCAATATTGAAAAATTTATAGAAAAAAATAGTCTCACCTCTTCTCAGAGCCATTTATCAGCTTTCCAATCGTCCTCAGTGATCTCCTTATTTGAGACCCTTTACCATTCGTGCTACTAATCAAGTTGGGGGTCTGGGACTCTTTAGAAAGACTGGGACCTTGTATCACAACCTGAACCTCATTTCTGGTGAGTATTGATGGTTCAGGTGTCTTTGGTAGCTGAAGAGTAGGAATTTGTGTTCTACCATCTGTTTTTAGGAATCGCTTCTGATAGTTAGTACCAGTAGGACTTCGGGGAGCCTTAGGATGAGATACATCCATTGCCATGGAACCTCCATTGCTAAAATGCCCATAAGGCTTTGTGACCGTATCTGCATCTTGAATGTGCCTGTACTTCTGTGCCGACACTGTCTCAGATGAGAGAGGCTTTGCTCCATCATCTGACACTTTTATCTGCAAATTATCCTTCTTAGCATATCTTGGCCCTTCCAAACTCAATCTTCTTGAACGAGTTGGCACAGAAGGGGTTTCCTTCCTATCTTCAATATTCATTTGTTTCTCAGTTTTTGTGTCAATATTCTCAATGCTCAGTCTTCGAGGACGTGGAGGAGTTCTCTCAACCACTGCTCTTGGTTTCTCACAGGGAGATTTCGGTTCCTTTGTTTTGTTTAACTGCATACTCTGAGCTTCCTTTTTTGCCAACGCCTTCTTTAGGCTCTCAATCTGCAAGATATATATTAAAAGAACACGACTGTTATAGTAATTGACTTGACCTGTGGCAGTTTGCGATGAACCATGGCAGGTGTTAGTGCTGGATAATTAATACGGCTCTGTTAAAGCCCCAAATCTGCTAGATATATAGAAGACTAACAGAAAAAATCCAGATAATTTTGCAATGAATGAAACAGCAATATTTGGTCCAAAAGGAGAAGTAGAAGCAAATCTTTTTGTAATGAATGTCTGTCTACCTGTTCCTTAAGTTGCATAACGTCTCTGCTCTCCCTGTTCAGACGAGCAACTCCGAGTTCAACAGTTGAGACCCTCTGAGCAAACTTTAGAGTGCTGACTGTTTCACCAAAAGAATCTTCTTCCGGACTCACATGAGCAAACATCAATGTTTTAGCGTGTCCACCTAAAATACAAGTTTATTACATAAGTGTCTAATTACAAAAAGAGTTCACTCTTTTTGAGAACAACAATCCTATGAAGTAGGCTTGCCCTGGTTGGAGACTACTAAGAAGGCAGAGTACATTATGAAGAAAGAGACAAGCCAGTGATTTGGAAAGATGAACACAGTACCCAAGGAATCTTGCAAGAGCAGTGTGAGTTTGCTGTTTCGGTAAGGGATGTGTGAGTTTTTCTGAGCCAATGCCATGATAACATCTCCTAGACAAGAAAGAGACTTGTTAATATACTGTGCCTCCTTGAGCCTGTCTCCTGTAACTTCAGATTTGTCCACTCGTTCACTTCCTGCAAGGTCTACCAAATGCAGGCAACTACGAAGAATGTTTCCGGATGTATCTTCTCCATGCACATGTACTGTGAGAACACTGCAGGTAAATGCCAAACCATCAAACATTACTGAACTCCACCTCTTATTCAGTTATCAAACTTAACAAACTTAATATGTCAACGTCCAACTTGGTTGTGAAAACATCAATCTTTTCTCTAATAATTACTAAGTTCAAAAAGAGAACAGCTCTCCAAACCGACCTGTGAGAACGACTACTTCGGTTGTTAATTGCAGTAGAACTGACGGCTCGATTCACCTCACCAAATTTCATTAGGTTCAGAACCTCAGTGGTGGACTTAACAGTCCGCATAGTAGCATCAGGAAGACAAAAGCCATTATCACTAGTACAGCTCCGAATTTCTAACTTGTGCTTAGTTAAGAAAACACATTTAAGTTCACGTGAATAATCAAAACCCAATACGATATGAATTTTCCAGTTCTTTTGGTACTCTAATCAATATTAATCAGTAAAGTAAAGGCCAATAGGGAAGGATATTTGGTAGTTGATGAATCTTCTGCAAGAAGGTCGCGTACTTGTTCATTATATATTTCAACCATCTGGACATGAATGTCATAATTTATCATGTCTTTCCTTTTATTAGACAACTGGAAGAGATAGTTCAGAGCAAGATAATTGATCCCTCTGTCTTTCATCGACCCACCTGGAGGGCCACTCTGTCATTGCATAAAAGCATCAGATGGAAGAGTGCAAAATAGAAGATTAATTATACTGAGGCAAAACCTGCCATCTATATATCTTACCATGGTATGTGTTTTTCCAGATCCAGTTTGACCATAAGCAAAAATGCATACATTGTAACCATCCATTACAGACCGAATTAATGGTTGTGTGTCCTTAAAAACTTCATCTGAAAATAAAAGGGAATTTATGTAAAGCAATTTAAATAAGTAAAAACTAAAATTAGTAGAACCTCGTAAGATACAAAACCTTGGGTAGCTGTGGGACCAAAGACCCTGTTAAACTGAAAAACTTTCTTTCCCTCTTTTTGGGGCTTTAATGGGTCTAAGATCACAAGCGTGCCATCCTCTCCAATAAAATCTATTATGTTTTTGGTTTCTGGACTAAAGGAGGGCCGAATCCTGCAGTAAACTCGAATATTCCCTGAGTATTAATCAGGAATAAATCATTAGTAAGATCTTACTGCTGAAACTTAAATTAAAATTGAGCACATTCATTCAATTATTATGTCTCAAAAAGTAAATTTACCTTTCAAATCCTGAACCATGTTGTATAAATTTCTGTTCTCCTTCACGACTCTATAATATCCACTAGCAGCAGAAGACATTTCCTGTACCTGATATTCTGAACCCAAACAAAAGACAACCATATTTTATTCTTCGCGAAACTTATAGACTCAGTGAGGACATGGTTATCTAAGTTCAGTATCAAGCCAATATATGGGTTTAGGACATCAATACATTTCAAAAGCTCCATATGCTGTAAAAAGTGACAATCTTGGCAAGATTCCAAATTACTGGTTTCAATTACTAAAACAAGATTAATGGTTAAAAATATAACAAAAAAACAAAATATTCACAAATATATGTCATCAAGACAAATTACTGAAGAATCTTGCTTTGCAGACCTCATAGATGATCAAATTTGTACTTTTCCTGGTCAGTAAGGATGCAAAAGACCATTGTCTAAAAAAACTTACATTGAGGGAAGCATCAAAATATGATACATGGTTTTTCTTTACATATAAGCTGATAAACTTAGGAACTAATTTACTGTTCAGTTCCATGGTATCAATAGTTCAACAACTCTAGTTCCTCTAGTAGCATACCCAGGTCTTTCAAATCCCTCTGCAACTGGGACTGCAAGTATTCAAACTCCTTTTTAGTTGATGACCAAAGGGCCCTAAGATCCTGCAAAATGAACAACATTCCAAGTCTATGAATTAGATATGCACAAAACTCCTCCATTGCTTGTCTAAACTACATTTTAAGACTACCCTCAGGTTTAAATAAGATAAACTTTGATGTTAAAAAGAGAATCCATCTTAATTTCAACTCCATGCATTCATGCTTGTGTCATTTAAAAAAAAAAACTCAAAGACAACCAAAATTTTTTTAGTGTTTGAGATAAATTAGCTAAAATTTCCTGTAAGTTTTATAGCTATCATATGTTAGTATGTATTTGATTATGGAAAAATCTATTTGTAAGCAATTCTATGCACCAATACACGCACCCATCCAATATGATTGGTCAGAAAGTCAGACTTTAATAAAAATTGTGCCAATTTGAATTTTGAATATGAAGGCAGCAGCATTAGCATGCAGATCGGTACGCGAATTCACTTGTACGTAGCAAAACTTTTTGATTATGTTTCCATATAAGCCATTCAAACAGTGTAAGTGAAAACCTTTTGACTATGAGAGAAATTTTGCTTTAAAACCTCAATATGGTTAAGATTAGAAGAAAAACTTACCAAAAGCTCCTTTTCTTGCATTTTAAATAGATGCCTGTGGTTGCAGTTACCTTTTCTCAAGAGAGCTCTGCGTCCCTATAAGAGAGATGTACAAAAGACAAATAACAATCTGCCATGAAAAATATAGAGTGCAGCATCTAACTCATTAACTAAATCATGTCAATAACCAAAGCAGAGGTTCTTCACAAGTTTATTGGAATTACATAAAACATTTCTTAGATCCCAAGATTGAAATAATTAGTACAGCTTCAGGTGAAGAAAGTGTCATCTTGCATTTCTTTGAGACTCAAGTAAGGATTTAGATGTAAAACAATTATAGGGCAGATTTGAAAAAGGAAATAGAAATCCATTTTAAAATCAAGGTTTTGAAATTTAATAATTTCAAAAGTGCATTCATACCATAAAACCACATTACTAAGAATACTATGAATAAGATACCTTGAAGTTTTCAAGTGCAGATATATCCTCCAAAGGCTTAAATGTTGATTGGGGAGGTGAGCTACATCTTTCTTCGAATAAATTTTTTATCTTCATTTGCATCTGATTTTGGACAAAGAAAATATAATACTATTAGGCTCATAATAACAGCTCATGTAAGAAAAAGCATTGCCACAAAATAAAAATAAAAATAAAGAGAGAGTTTCTAAATGACTAATAATCCCAAACTTCTCGCATTAATACGACACCAAGTTTATTAAGCTATGAAATCAAGTTCTGTGGTAGGCTTATCAAAATAAAAATAGAAACAGATAATTCAAGCAGTAAGACAATAGATGAATGGATGCATGCACCCCAATAAAAAACCATCAGAGCCATAGAGTCCCCTTATTGGTAGCAGCCAAATTATCATCCCTCACTCACTTGTCCAGCTTATATCTTAAGGAGGGTGGCTAACCACCCAGGCTACTCAAACCTAATGCGACCGAAATAAGATAACTTTCTATAAGCTTGGGAAGAAGACCCAACCCTGTAATATAAAATTAATCCACCAGACATGGCAATCATCAATACTATGAATGCACCAAAGAAAGAAAGAAAGAAAGAAAGAAATTTTAGGATTTTGATATGAATATATGAGCACATCAATCCAAGGTGGAACCATATTCATCAAACCCAAGGTTTTTCCCAATTAATTTTCATTAAATGCCAGTATTAAAGGACTCAACAAATTAAAGTCCTCACACACAGAGAAGATATAGAACAAATTTGGCCAGCAAAAGAGAGCGACTTTTCTTCAAGAGTAAATTGAACTGACCTTGGGGATCTTGTTCTGAACCTTTCCTTCCAAACAACTTGAGACAATTCTGCCTAATAGCTTTACTGGATCCTGTAGCACACATAAAGGATAAGAAGGAAAAAGAAAATCATCATCAAACCTAGCTCTATAATCCAATATTTCAAGGGAGAATAAAAATAAAGTCTTCTACCAATGCCCTTATTGTTACCAGGTTTCTGTCCCGGAAGGAAGCAATGAAGTTGTCATCAATGTTTTCCTTTGAGTCAACCATGCAGTCAGCAAGTAACTGTACAATAGCCCCTACATCGTATTGAGTAAGATGAATATTATTGACTTCTCCAAGCAAAAGGAAAGACAAATAAGTAAGAAGTGGATGCCACATAGAACTACAAATTTTTTTAAAGCAGATTTATCATATTTATTATTAACTGCCTTAGCTGCTACACATTCAAGTATACATTGTACATGTACCCTATAAAAAAACTATCGAAGTCAAATAAGTGCCTAATGGACAGAATATTTGTGTATATGGATTCAACAAGTATGCATAGATGCGACATGTAGAGAAGTGCATGATCAAGAGCAAGAGAAGCCAATTCAACCTTCAAGTTTCTGATTGTCACCCTCAACAGGTGGCTGTTTCTCACATGCTGCAGACATATCTAACCGCCTGGAGGAGTCCGATGAAATTGCTGTTGAGGCATGACCAAAGTTGCCCGTGTTCATTCTGCTGGCAGAATGCTTGACCAAAGGAGATTTTGCACTTCTGTAAGACCCATTCCCGCTGCCCATCTGTTTCCATTCATGATATGATTTAAGCGCCAATATGCAATCAACAACCTTGGACACGGATCCGGCCTCCAATGCATCCTTAAAGCAAAGCATATACCAACAATGACTTAGTCATACAAATTTAGATCCACATATATCTGCAGTTATAAGATACAACGCTGTAGATGTCTTACCCTTTCAAGATCAGATGCTTCAAAAGCAGGCAGCTTCAGCTCTTCCACAGCCACCAAAAAGTTCCGCACATTCTCAAAGTACTGATAGGCAGGCAATGGCTGGGATTCCCAGGTGACTGATTGTAAATGTGATTGATTCTCCACGACCTTAGATGATTTTAACAATCAAAGTGAACTTGTATGAAACAGAACCCCATGCCTAATTTGGATGGGGGGACACAAAAGAAAAAGGCATTCTCCCGTCTGAGCCTAGCTTAGTAAAGGCTGGGATGTCTACTTGTTAAAAACAAAATCAATATCTAGAAGAACAATCAGTGGTTCATTTTCTTTCTCTTTCCTAGGGCCGCAATCAATCAGTTGATAAATTGTTACTATAGCCCACTGTAGGAATGCAATACCTTGGGCACTGATCCCGGGTTAATCTTGTTGATGGCATTGCATAGGACCAGACCATTTCTCAAGAAAGAAATGAATGTCCTCTCCGAAGGCTGGTTTGATATGCCGAGCGGGCCGACCAAGCTCTGCAGCCAACTGACAGCTTGGTATCGCCTCCAAGCTGGGAACATTAGTGCAAAAAAAAAAGGGCTATCAACAGGGATTATTGAAACAAGGATAAAAGCCTTGTTTGAATTCCAAGAAATTTAGGGAAAGAAAAATAATCTGAGATTGGGACCCAGGAAAACAAAATATCTGCTAATCGGAAGAGGTTTGTTCCACGTTTCTTGGAAACCAGAAAGAACTTAAAAAGAAATAAAAAAATTGATAACTTTCTATCATTTTCTTTCCATTTACTTAATTTTTCTCACCAACCAAATAGAAATACATAAACTACTGAATAAAACGAGAAAGACTGACCTGCTTCTTCAGCTTTTCTTGAAGCCAAGTTGAGATCATGCAACTGGTGAGTTCTTGAACAGTCCTCCATGGAAAACCCAACCACTCTTTGCTTCTTGAAATTTCAAAGCACCTAGCATATAATCAGAAACCCATCAAAACCCACGCAATGTTCACCCTTCTCTTTCTTCTTCAAGAAAGTACATCTTTCAAGAGAAATAGTCGTACCCACGAATCAAATCTCACACTGAATAACAAAGACAAATACGCGCGCACACCCTAATACATACATACAATGGTACAGAGAGACCGAGAGCAGCAACCTGTTCTTATTTTGCTTTCTTGGAGTTGAAATGGAACAGAGAGACTGATTCTGGACTGAGAGTAATCTTTTTAACTTTTGCGGCTTTGCCTCCGGTTAAGGTTGGAATCCGAACCCGGGGCTACGAAATCGTAACGTTACTCTTTATTTTTTGAATTCAAATGCGTGGGGACGAATGTGCTTTTGATGCATTGGGAGGAAGATAACAACTTAATAGAGACGATCTCAACCGTCCATTCTAACGACTGGGTAGCGGACATCAACAGACGATATTTATCGTATAATTTTGGTTTGGGCTCGAGAGTGGGCCTTTTGGGCTTGGATATCGGTGCGCTACAAATTCCAATTGCCGTATAGGAAGCGACCCAGTCGCCTTGACTCAATCGCTCTTTCCAAATTCCAATTGCTATCACGCGCGATGCGGTTGCGCGTGGGAGTGAATATAGGCGTACATTCCGCCGTTGTGATGGGGAAGCACAGCTGTATTCTGCAGGGTCAAAAAAGTCCAAACACTCGGGGATTTTGTACGTAATTAACAAGAATCTGGAATTTGGATGCCAATTGCCAAAGATATTAAAACGCTTCCGTGTATCTTGTTTTGGAATCTTTGGTTGGTAAGATGATAACAAGTTTAGATTTTTTTATTTTTTTTTATTTTTAGTTTTTAATTCAAATTTTGAACTTTATATTATGTGTCACAGTGTCTACTTATTTTATTATACATATCAAAATTCAGATAGAATTATAAAACAATCTTTAATTAGAAAAGTCGGTCCGTTCATGGGACTTAAACAGTCCACAATAAAAATTGGCCACGTTAGTAATTCTACACTGCATATAATGAGACTCATCACATCCGATAAAAAAAGCCAAGACCATAAAAAAACAATTCCATCTCCCAGTTACTAGTTGCAGTACTTGGATTAATAACATTCGGTTTACTCTTTGAAAGTAGTCTGTATTCGTGCATGTTTTGGCAGGACGTTCTCGTAGTTTCCCTTCATAAAAGACAAGTGGCTTCCTGTACCCAATAGTGGGACCGTCCTTCGGGATCGGACGTTCTCCTCCACTGTGCTGCATACTAATTTGTTTTTAAAGATAAATGTATTGAGATTAAAGTAAAAAATTAAATAAAATATTATTTTAATATATTATTTTTATATTAAAATTTAAAATTTAAAATTATTTATTTTATTTTATGTGAGAATTTAAAAAAATTATAATAATTAAATAAGATAAAATAAAAATGTTTGGAAAAATGAATTAGGCGTTACAGTTAACCTCATGGGTGGATTCGAGGCTGTTTTTGGCCTTTAAATAGCATGAAGATATACTCATTATAAAAATCTTAAAAATGAGTCGAGTATGGAAGTTTAAAGAGTGTCTTTTATGTTCGTTCAGTTATAAAACTAAGATGAAATAAGCTGTTTTATTAAAAGTTAAATAAAATATTATTATAATATTAAATTTTTAAAATAATTTTTATTTTGAGATTTTAAAAAATTGAATTGTTTATTATATTTTGTATGGAAGTTTAGGAAAATTATAATAATTTTATGAATTAAGATAGTTTGATTGTGTATAACCAAACCCACCCTTAACCTTCTAGAGCTTTTTTAAGACCAAAAAAAGGGCATGTTTGGTAATTTTATTAAAAGCATTTTAAGCACCTACAAAATTTTGAAAGTCCACTTTTATTTATAAAAAAATTAAAAATTTTATTGAAAAATTTATACAGATAATGCTACATTTTTTTTAAAACTATCGTAAGTAACTTTAAAAACGTTTTTAGGTGCATGCCTACCATAAACAAGTTTTTAATAGTTTACTTTTTAATTAAGTTATTTATGAATTACAAATTCTATTATAAAAATTTATATTTCCTACAACAACATCAAACAGATATTTATACACGTACGTAGTAGTAAGTTTTTGGCTATTTTACTCTTGGGAGTTGGATAGAATTGAGTTAAAGACTTTTAAAAAAAAATCTTATTAATTAATATCCTCTTTGTTAGGGGGGATTTTCGTCCTAGGTCCATGAGGATCTTTAAAGCCCAAGCCCATCAGGGAGAGCTTCAGTAGAAGACGAAATAGAAAAAATGTAATGTCAGGCCTACGAGTAAGGGATAGAGGAAAAGACATGAGAGGTAAAGTGATGCGACATAAAGATGGGAGATGAAGAGATAAAAAGGGAAGAGACAGCTTCAAACAATTCTGCTAGAGACCCAAGCTGCATTAAATGACTAACACAAAAAAAACCAAGCTGCATTAAATGACTGATACCAAAAAAACTACATCACATTAAATGCAGTATGGCGATGGAGATTTTGGGGAGAGACGTCCCTCTACCCCAGAACATAGGGCATGACCCCCCTAACATGAAATGCCAAATATAAAGGTAGTCCAAAATTGCTAGGTAAGGGAGGACAAATTCAAGTCTGTTATCAATTATACACAACTGTTGTTGTATTCTTTAAAGCATTTTGATCTCTACACTATACTAACTTTAGCATCAAAGGTTCCTCGAGCCACCCCTCTTTTAACTCAAGATCTGTTACTAGTGAAGACTCACGCCGCTGAACAACTCGGCTCAAGGGCTTACGAAACACGACATTAACACTCTTCAACATAATTAGCTTCCATTTTTGTGTGTATAACCTCTAATCTTACATTTCAAAGTTGGGCCCTTTATAATCCAATTAATTGTGATATATAGGCAATTTAAATTATGCAAAATTATTGTATCGTAAGTGCATAAGCGTCGTGTAATCATTTTGAAAGAAATAAATAAATACAGAACTTACATGAAAATAAATTAATTTTTTAATAGTAGAGTCCACTCTCATTCAAAACGACTGTATGGTATTTGTGTATTTTACGATTGTATATAACATTACTCTTAAATTATAAGTCTACTATGATGCCATGTGATGCCATGCAGCAAGAGATTTGTGTACTAATCCTACTCCTGCTAGAGTAAAGGGAGCGTGCAGTTACTGCAATATGACATAGCAAGGAGAGGCAGATGGTGTTCCAGAAAATTGTCTTTTATATCGATTAATCGCATCATACCCCTTAGTTAGTTGTATCTCGATTGCGTAATTACAGAATCATATGAATTTTAGAAAATTATGAAGCTACCAAAATGGCATTTTAAATAGAAGATAGTATTTTTTCCCGGGATCAAAGCCGATGTATACACGAGTCAAAGGCCCGAAGAGTAATGTGTCTAATGGAAGCACATATGGGCATAACATATGTAACAGCCCGCTAGAAATTCAATTGTGAAATTTCTATTAACTTTAGGAACCTCGTGAAAACCCCATAAGTTTTCACGAATCCATTAATCGTATAGGTTTTTGTCTAACTACATAGTTAGTGTTATTATTTAATATGGTATCAGAAGTGTGTTTTTGATTATTGGAGATAGTTAGAAGTGTCAAAATGTATTATGATTTGTACCATTAGACTCGAAGGGTTATTTAAAGTCTTATGGCGCAATAACATTTTTTCATATTTTCGGACAAAACGTCTGTTCAAAACTGTAGATATTATTGGATAAAAAGAAATATCTTGAGGTAATTTTCATGAATATTATTGAGTAAAAATATTTTGAGTTGATTTTTATAGATATTATTAGATAAAAATATCTTAAGTTGATTTTTTGTAGATACTATTGGATAGAATTTTATGAGATAATATTTTATAGATATTTTGGGTAGGAGAAAACTACACTCAACTCTCAACTCCAGCCTCATCTCTTCCATATCTCATCCATAAGTATCTCCAGCCACCTCTCCCTACGAAATTATCTTCATTTACACTTTCCATTGAAAGAATATCAAACACTCTCTCTCGGACAGCTTTTAGGAGGTCTTTTGCACACACATTTCGAAGCTTTTGTAAGTGTTTTATCATAAAGTCTTCTTCATATAAGTTGTTCATTTTTTAGTCTAATTTACATGGATATCTTATTTGCCCCATTTGAAGATCATTTGGTCAGTCAAATATTGTGTAAACTATAGAAATGTCATTTTGGGAGATAAACTGGAGAATATGTTATAGTTTGGAGTTTTTGACCAAGCTAATGGATAGATATTGGTCCGAAATTTTTATGGAGTATTGTTAAGATGTATATGTGACTATTGGTTGAGGATTTTTGCATGATTAAAGGTTTTGATGAAAGATTTTCTTAAATTTAGAAACTTAGAAACTGTAAGAAGAAAAACAGTTTCTGTTTTAAGAAAGTTTAACTTTTTGGTGGTCTAAACCTATTCCAATGACTTTGATAATTTTATTAGAGGATTCTAAGCATCTTATATACATGTTATATTATTATTTTGAAGATATTTGGTGTTAGTTTCAAAGATATGAAATTTTATGCAAAGAGATATTCAAATAAGCCAAAGTATGGATATTCTTGGCTAAATTTATGTTTTGGTTAATTTCTAACTATGTGATCTTGAATTAGAAGCTTATATATATGTTTTAGGACATCTTTTTAAACCATGTAATGGTTTGGTTTGAAGATCATATGTTTATAAGTCATAGATAAAGAGATTTATCAAAACTAGTTGAGGAAAAAGTTTCTGTTTTTGGACTAAGTGTAAAACCAAAAACTCCAAATGTTATTTTGTGATTTTGGTGACTTTAGTTTGATGATTTAAAGCATGGTTGATGTTAGGATGATAATATGAATATGTTAGAAGTAAGATTTGATTTTTGAAATTCTTGGAGATGTTTTGATTTAAGGTCAAAACTTGTAATTCAAGTGCTTGGATCTTTTTACAAAAAAAAAAAGTTTGGTGTTAATTATTAGCTTTTTCTAAATGGACTTTTTAAGTATAGTTTTGAACTTAGGATTGGAAGATGTTTGTTGCAAAATTTTGGTTTAAGCATGAGTTTTGAAGTTAGAAGGAATTGCAACAAAAATCAAGGGAAATGGCCTATGGATGTTTCGGCCATAGTGTGTTCTTCATAGTTGTGTTTTGTTTTAAATTTTTCTAAGTTGATATTTAAGTTTAGGACAAAATTTACATGAGCAATGTAAATTTTAGAAACTTTTGGAATTAGTATGCAAAATCCTTAAGTTATGGGTAAAACAGTCATTTTCCCACATGTAGAGAGTAAAATGAAAATTTTACTCTTTAAGTTAGTATTTTCCATATTTCAAATATTTAGTGATTTAGTTTTAATTTTTAGAATCACTAATTACAGTTCCTTGTGGTCGCACTTGAAGTTTTATAAGAAACGCGGAGATCGAGGTAAGTTAGCTTTTAACTTACTAGCAGTCTACTGTGTATGTGTGCTAAGTAAAGGAACTACAGTGTATGTATATATGTTATCATATATGTCATGCCATGCCAAGTTATCACGTAATAATCTATTATACAGAATTTATTCTGTCATCAATTTTTATCTGTTACATAATATATTCTGTCATGTATTACTGTACATTACAAGTATGTCATGTTAAATATATTGTCTATTATATGTTATGCCATGTTACGAAATGTTTCTATCTCAAATTGGTCATATATTTCAAGTTATGTTCAAATCACGTTATGTTACGTCAGGGCTCCAGTCCTTTCGTATTCCAGTCACGTTTCATCTTGAGTACATTCAGTTTGTGTAGAATACATGGGACCACAACAACTGTGGAGTATGTATTTAACTGCATTGTGATGTGTAGAATACATGGAGCCACAACAACTGTGGAGTATGTATTTACACGTAGAATACATGGGGCCACAACAACTGTGGAGTATGTATTTTTCATGTTAAGTCAAGTTTGTATAGAATACATGGAGCTACAACAACTGTGGAGTATGTATTTACACGTAGAATACATGGAGCTACAACAACTGTGGAGTATGTATTTTTCATGTTAAGTCAAGTTTGTGTAGAATACATGGGGCCACAACAACTGTGGAGTATGTATTTTTCATGTTAAGTCAAGTTTCAGATCAAGTTCATGTCTAGTCAAGATCAGTTCATGTTTCAATTTAAGTTATGTTAATTATGCTATGTTGTACGCCAAGTTATACTTTAATTACTTATGAATTTGATTATGCATTTATGCTTTTACTGTCATGCATGCATCATTAGCTTGTGTGGAAGTTTTTTTGTTAACTTACTGAGATTTGTAATCAAATCTCACTTTGGTAGTCCCAACTACCATTCCCCCCGAATGGTAGATCTTGTTACAGGACCTGAAGGAGAATCAGGAGCTGATCAACTAGACACAGTTGACTAAGCGACGGTGCGACGTCAATGTTAATATAGTAGTTAACGTAAATTACTACTTGTACAATGGAGTTGCATCTTTAGTACTTTTTGGATCATAACCATTTTGGACTAGTGTTGTGATCTATTCAATGGGTCTTTATGTATGAAGTATGTTTTAAGCATTTGAGATATTTTTCAATTTGGTGCATAGTATTGCTAAAAAAAAAAAAATTATCCGCTGCGAATATTGCATAATGTTAGATGTATGTTAGGAACATTGCATCTTATATGTCATGAACGGGGGCAAGTAACCTTGTGTTGCATGTCTCGATGCTTCAAATGTCCGTCCGATCCCAAACAGAATTTGGGGGCGTCACAACATACATGAAGCAAGAACATTCCTTATAAAGATAGAGTGGAAAGTAACCCATGAGATCAAGAGGGTGGCAATTGGCGAATGAAGTTGCTCTTAGGTCCGTTTGGATTGTGAGTTGATACAAGATTAGTTGAGATGAAAGTTAAATAAAATATTATTAAAAATATTATTTTTTTAATAATATTATTTTTTAAAATTAAAAAAATTAAATGATTTATTATATTTTGTGTATGTATTTGAAAAAGTTATAATAATAAAATTAAATGAAATAAAACACTTTCAATATTCAAACGGAGCCTTATTTTGCTTGGAAATAGAAACGATCATACCATGAACATTGAATGTATTTCATCTACTTCATACTTGAGTTTCATGAATTGAATGTTATTTTCAAGAAAAATAAAAATATATATGTTGATATATAATTTATTTAAATTAGAAAAAATATGGTTGTAAGAGATTATTGCACTAATATATGTATCCATTCAATGTGATTAGTCAGAAAGTCAAATTTAATAAAAACGATGCAAATTTGAATTTTGAATATGAAGGCAGCAATATTAGTATACAGATTAGTATGCGAATTCGCTTATACGTAGCAAAACTCTTTGAATTATTTCTATTTCATAATTTAGTACATTAATGAAAAATATTCAAACATTTTTTAATATTTGAAAAAAAGAAGCTGTCTTTTAATTTCACAATTAATAAGGATCCAACTCAGACTGTCTTGAGAATATAATACCAATTTTAGTAAAAGAAATACTAGCATTGAACAGATATATATCTTATGATTTAATCATGTTTTCTTTTTTAGGAATTAAAAACCGTTCAAAAACAGCAAGTTTTCCTAATTTGTCACAACCAAAAAAATCCATCTCATTTTTGAGTACCGATAATTAACTTGAGTTACAGGCAAATTATTGCCTAAAATATGCTAAGGTTGCGTTTTGGAAAGAATAGATTTTCTTTTCATGTATTCAAAAGGAATCTTCTATCAAGACTGCGCGAAAGCCATGTTTGGATTTCATGCAAGCTGTAGGTACGTACCAAGGCATGTGGCCAATGGACTATAGAAAAAACAAACGTCTCTAAAATGAATAGAAAAATGATATTTACGGTGGTGTATAAATTTTTTAATAATGAAATCTTATAATTTTTTAAAAAAATTACGTGTAATTGATATATTTTAAAATTATATTTATTATTACACAAAAAAAGAGAAAAAAATTTTAAGAAGAAAAGAAATCACACCAATCCACGTAATATGCGACCATCTCTTCTCAAAAGACTACCGAATCGATTGGACTTTTCAATTCCATGTTACCTCAAAACACTCCCATGACCAAATGTTCCAAAAATGACAAGAACACATTGCTCAAGTAAATAGGAAAAATGCCATTTTTGGTTAATTGCCCCATATAGTATTGTATCTGTCACCTTTATATTTCGTATCCTAATTTTGGTCTCACTTTCCTTAATTTATTAGGCCCTGAGAATCCCAATCTGTTCAAGCAACGCAGTTTACATATAGCGATTTGTGTTTTCTTTTTCGTCCTCTTTCTCTGGTATTTGTAGTGCTGTTTGGAGAAGAGGAAGGAAAAATATCAGAACGGCGGCGAGAAAGAAAGAAAGAAAGAAGGAAAATAATAATGGGTAGAGGGAAAATTGAGATCAAGAAGATAGAGAATCTGAACAGCCGACAGGTTACGTTTTCGAAACGTCGAAGTGGGTTGCTCAAGAAAGCCAAGGAACTCTCGGTTCTTTGTGACGCAGAGGTTGCAGTCATTATTTTCTCTAGCACAGGAAAACTCTATGAATTTTCCAGCAACAGGTACATACTTTTTTTTTTTTTTTCCAAAAAAAAAAAAAAAACATTATTTGTACTTTCTTGGATTTTCTTTTTCTTTTTATTAAATGACTCAAGGGAATTATAAAATGTTATACAATCATATATGCATATATTATATCATTCACTGAACTTCTTTTCTCATTTATGAAGCATGGAACACATTCTTTCAAGATACAGCAGGAGTCTGGAAGTAGATTATCCAGAACATCCTTCGCGTGAGCATGCGGCAGAGGTAGGTTTGTTGTAGTTATTTATTTTTTGTTAAGTTTTGTGATACAATTAGCCCATGGTCATGACAGACATGACTCATGGTCATGATCATGGATATGGTTTGTATTTTTTTTTTGTTACATTTATTATTTCAAATTTGTATAGCATATTTAAAATTTCTCTTTTTTCTCGATTGAAGTTTCTATTTACATTTGAATTTGTTCTGTTGAATAAACAGCAGGTACAAGATGACATGAATGCAGTTAAGGACGAATTAGCGAAGTTGCGTTTGGGATATATGTAAGTTATTTTTATTATTTTTATTTATTTCATTGCGCAATTATCTAAGATATGGGATTGTTCCAGTGCTAGGCTAGAAACCTCATTCATAGAATGAGGGAACCCAAGAAAAGAAATGAAAAAAGAAGCTCATTCAATTGGTGATGTTACTTTCCTGGAAAGTCTCAACTTTTATTGGTATCCAAACACTTTCCTAGAGCAGTAACCTCTGGAATTTGTTTTTCCTTTAGTTCTTATTCCTATGTATATCTCTCTGATCTTATAGGCGGATGTTGGGAAAGGAGCTGGATGGCTTAAACTTCAATGAGCTCCAGGACCTAGAGGACCAGTTGAGTGAAGGGGTATTATCGGTGAAGGACAAGAAGGTGCTAAATTTTAGACTTTACTTCTCTATACTTCTTTTTGTTGTCTAAATTGAATGTGCTTATTTGAGAAATCAGCCTTCCATGTTATAGAATTCAGTTGTAATTTTGTACTCTTAAGAGCAATTCCACAGATATTTGTTACATGATGAAACAATCATGTGGATAATATAATGCGCACTTAGATGTGATTTTCTTTTAATTTTTTTCAAATGGGTATGTAGAAGGACTGATTCCTTTCATATATGCACCTATTTAAGCCCTAATCAGTCCTTCATTTTGTTAAATGGTAGCCAAACTGTCAATTTAAAGCTGTGTTTATATGTGGTTTCTTTCAAAACTCTCAAACTGCATGGAACTTCATTGCCTTTATTGTTGCAGGAGGAAGTACTTCTGGAGCAACTTAAGAAGTCTAGATTACAGGTAAACTAGGCTTGTTTTATGGGTGCAGCCCTTTTTTCTTTTTTGCTTTTAATCTTTGGTTGCTTTTTTTGAGGATCTGACCTGTTAAAAAGTATTTCCACTAGTCATTTTTTTATGATTCTCTTGAGTAATAAAGTGCCACACTTTTCCAACCAAAAGTTTTTACTTGCTTAACTGAGGAAGAAATGAAGCCAGATAATCCAACCAGCACAACAAGGCCCAAAAAGAGAGTTATTTTTAATGTTTAAGTACCATGAAAGTCTAATCTTTTCTACCATTCTTTTTGGGTTGGAGACTTGATTTCAAGAATTCAGTTGTGAATAAATGTTGCACATGATTAAACTAATTCTCTTATCCCTTGTAGTCATGGTTCCATATTTCGGCACAACAGAATTTACTTGAAAGAAAATTTGGAACTTTGGATGGCAATAACTTGACTGCAATTTGAAACTTGGAAAATAAAATTAATGCTGTTAGACCCTTTTTTTTTACTTTTTCTTTTGGGAATTTTGTGTCTCATTCACTTCAGAATTTAGAAATGCATATTGAAGTTTCATTACCTTGGAAACAAAGGCTAATGACAATATCAAAGTGGAAATTAATAACATGCTCTTTTGGATTACGGTTCACTTTTTATTGGAATTAACTTGGATTTGGTTTTATGTTACCCTCAGGAGCAAAAGGCCATGCTGGAGAATGAGGCCCTGCGCAAACAGGTGAGAATTAAACTTGATTCAACTATGCATACATACACATCAGAACCATTTCTTCTGCATAAAACCGTGTGAACAACATAAATCTGCTGCACTGATGTTTGTTGCCCCTAAATATGAACAGCTTGAGGAAAAACGAAGAAGCATCTCCAAGTCAGTTTTCCTTGAATTCAAGCCTGAGGATAGGATGTTTTCCCAAGCAGGTTCAAAAGCTGTTTCTACCTCATCTGAGGAAAATGAGCATTCAGAGACTTGTTTGCAATTGGGGTACGTCACAAGTTCGCATCAGTTCAGTATCTCCAAGTTTTCTCTTCTATATATGCTAGTAGCCTATGTTAGAAAGCTTCCAACTACCCTATTAATGTTAAGATGAGTTCAATTAAACCATGGACTGTTGAATGAAAATTCAATTAAAATCATTCCTTTTTTGACTCATATTTGATATACACCTTCTGCTTTTTCTAACAAAAATAACATTTACCTCGTAGATTGTCAGCAGATACTCGTCGCAAGAGAAAAGCACAAAAGATCAAACACATGTGCAATGATTCAGGGAGTCAAGTGGCCTCGGAGTGACATTTTTCACTACAAGAAATCGTGTTTTGCAGTTAGAGAACTTCCATACTTCACGTGTATTGGCTGCTACAAGCAGTTAATCTTTCTTCTTTTGGCATGATGTAGACATTACAGCAGGATTGAGCTAAATTCAGGAATTTTTTTGGTTTCTGTAAATGATAAGTATTCCAAGACATGGAAGCTGTAAGCTTTTCTGTTCATTTATGCACAAGGCTCTTAATGCAAAATGGATGTGATTTTGAACTGAATTACTGATTGGAGGAAAAAGAAGAAGAAGAACTGCCTTAAATTTTGTGATCTCCAGAGCAACTTCAAGATTATAGGTTCTGAATTAAACTACACACATCAAATGTGGGACCTGAATATATATATATATATAGTCAATGATTATTTTGCATCTTTTCTTTTGCTTTTAACATTAAAAAATAATCTCAACCGCACGATGTTCGATCATAACGAGACTTTGTTTCTACTTTATTTTTTTAAAGCCTCTATCCTACCTAGTTTAAACAATGGGGATGCTGATGCAAATCAATTAAATATATATGATCTATACTGCACATATTGAAAGCAATGTTCATGGCTGCTGGGTTGGTGCTTAGTCTGCCCACGTGGCAAGCTTTGGGATCCCTTTGATCGGCCCTCAAAAGAAATTGTTAGGCCACCAATATGATTGGACAAGGCATGCATAAAACATATGCTTAGTTGGGAACCGCCCAAAAGAGAGCTACTAATTTTAATAACATTAATGATAATATTAGTTTTATAAAAAGCACACATACTCATAAGCATATATTAAAAAAATATTAACGTTTGGATCTCCAAATGGATGGGGACAAAACTAAGTGACGTATAACGCAACATATGGTTGCATTGACCTTCATATATATCATGCTCCTCCTTCGTCACTTCATGACCTGGCCTAGCTCTATCCATATTCATGCATCCACCAGCAGGCACCCACAAGGACCGATGAGATCGATGGTCACGACCGAGCTTATAAGGGACCTCAACAGTAATAACACAGATGAGAAATGATAGTCATGGAGTACTGCGCTGTGCACTCCTTTTAAAATTAAGTGAATAAATATAAGATCTATATAAAAAAAAATTAATTTTTAAATAATAGATTTTATTAAAAAAAAATAGATATGCGATATTTGTATAATTCATAACTATATTTAATATTATTCTTTATATAATAAACACCCTCTTATGAAAATTGAATTAATTAAAGGCAATAATTTATGTGATTCGAAGCAATTATATATTGTCACGATAATATCATCAATTTCTTTTGCTCTTAAATAGATAAATCCGCGAAAATTTTCCAATATTGCCTCCGTTTTAATTGACTATAAAATATAGATTGAAAAAAGGAAAACAGGACGATGAATACAATTTTTCACTATTATATATTTCAGTAGTACGTACCATGACAGTGATGACACTCAAGTAAACAAAATACTCGAGTAAAGGTTTGTTTCTGAAGGCCATTTGTGTCTGGTTATTCCCCATTTGCGATATAATCTCACAGATAATCCTTTCACTACTGACTTGGAGCAGCCGCAAAGGGTATCCATCCCATCATGATAATGCCAAACTACATCAATCGATCCAGTCTAAACGAAGATTCCTTCGTCTTCACGAGGGAAACCTCGAAGAAGATTAGTGTCCCAGAAGCAAGGAGTACATTTCTCAGTGCATCTCCCAACATGTAGTCGCTTCATCAATCACCACTTTGTTATGGGATTACACTCATTTTATTGGATTGTACAAAAATCACCACTTTGTGTGGCTCTATCTTGGCGGAGAAGGGGTATAGAACATTTATTTATTTATGAAAGAGTGTTTGTCAGCATCTCCCTATCTCTTATTTACGTATTCTTTTATCATTTAATTATAATATATAGAAATAAATAAATACATTCTCAGTGGTGAAACTTTGAATGGCCTAGCACAAGCAACATATCGTTAAAAAAAAAAAAAAAACTATTTAATTAGGAGAGGAGTGTGAAATTGCCTGCCCGTGAGAGGCTATTAAGAGCATCCTTATTGGTTTATTCATATCTTAAAATTATCCAACCTTTTATTTATTAAAAGAAAAAATCAGTTTAATTGGATTATCTATTTCTAAAATTTTTAACTTTGACCTACAATAAATGAAAAGTAAAAAGCAAATTTGGTATTTACTGTATACCAAACAAATCTATATTTTATTATTTTTCTTTAGCTCTCTCTCATATTTTCAGATCTTATTACTATCTCTCTCTCACATCTCACAGATAGCACTAAGATAAGCCAATGCTTCTATCTTATTATTTTTCCTTAACTCTTTATCGTATTTTCATATCTTATTTTTCTTTATTGTATACATGAGCCAATACTTCTATTTTCTCTCTCTCTCTTATCTCAGATCTTATTTTACTGTATGTCAAGAAAATTTGACGTGAATTATTTATTACTATATTAATAATTAAATTATTAATTATTTATTATATAATAACGAAATAGATAATTTAATGCTGAGGTTTGATATAAATAGTTAAAATCAAATTCATCTTATATTATTTTATTGTTATATAAGAAAAAAGTAGCTATTCCAATATAGAGAGTTATATAAATAAAATAATTAAAATCTAAATTCATCTTACTTTCATTAAAATTATCTTTTACATATATATAATTCAATAACAATGCTAGAAGGACAGCTTGTTTTGTTTTCAACTGTAGTTTGGACTTGGGGATCGTTAAAAGGAATTACCCTTCAAATAAGGGTTTTGGATAAACTTCTAATTAAAGTCTCCTATCATGTTTCAACCACTTGTGATGTGTTTGTGATTCTAATCCAACGGTCAACATGAAGTCGAAAAATATCATATGACCAAGAATCTTAACACACTCTTGTCAACAACAGATCATGACAATTATATCAATCAAATCCTATCTGCAGATCACTGATCTCTTGAACAACAGCCAAATATCATTCAGGTTGATGCAGTGAATCACGACAGAGGAACCGCTCTTAATTATATATATATATATATATATATATATATTTATATGTTTGGTAAAAGCTGTACATTAAACGAGGTCGGGATCAAATTCATAAGGAGGGTTTGGGTAAAGGGCAAGGAAAAAAGAAGTCGGAGGTGTTGTATATACTGGTGGGCATTGAGTATTGACCCGTGGATTTAGTTTTGAGAATGTTTTAAAAGGGGACCCAAGAAAACTGGATGGTGGAGATGAATGATGGAAGGTGAAGGCAATAGTGAGATCGAGCATTATGGTGGGTATGTAGGGACTTCCAAAGAACAAAAGTCTCCGAAAGCAGACTATAAATGTCCCAAGAAATGATCATCATCACCACAAGCCTCCATAGTCTCCCTTTATATTGGCCAGCTCCGGACACCCTTCATCATGTTGTCGGCCTCTAGCCTCCCCCTCTCCCACCCCAGAAACCTCTGATCTCTCTCTCTCTCTCAAAGTTCCATCGAATTAGTTCTAATCCCCACTGTGTTCAGAGCCATCCCACTTGCAGCCATCTCTCTCTCTCTCTCTCTCTCTCTCTCTCTCTCTCTCTCTCTCTCAAAGTTCCATCGAAGTTCTTATTCCCAGTGTGTTCAGAGCTATCCCCCACTTGCAGCCATCTCTCTCTCTCGGCTTAGTTCGATTGAAGTTTTCATTCCATTGTGTTAGGCAACACAAAACTCTACACAAATATATATCCTTCTCTCTGTCTCCAGAATTCAATCAAATTTTTCACTTCCATTGTGGTTTAGGATCGGAGGCATAACACTCAGAATCCCATCTCACCCCCCTCCCCCCCTCTCCCTCTCTCTCCTCCATCCGTGTACCATGAAACACCAAGAATTCACCCTCCAAAGAACCACCAGCACCGCCAGAAGCACCAGAAGGATCCTCCCATCCAACCATACTCGTTCTTCGTCATCTTTCCCGCCCGAAGCCGACGAAATCTCCGACAACCTCCTGATCGCAAAACAATACTCCCCCATCTCACTTCACCGGGACCGGGACCAAAACCCTCCCACCGGCAAACCTCAGTACACCAAAAAGCTATCCTCCCTCCTCCGCTCCCTCCTCAGCCTCCTCTCCTTCCCCCCCATCCTCCCTACCTGCAAATGGCTCTCAATACCTTCTCAACTCTCCCTTAACCCTTCTATCGGCCGCAAAGTCACCGGCACCCTCTTCGGTCTCCGCCGCGGCCACGTCAGCTTCGCCGTCCAGCTCGATCCCCGCTCCGAACCCCTTCTACTCCTCGAGCTCGCCATGTCAACTTCATCCTTAGTCAAAGAGATGTCCTCCGGTCTAGTTCGCATCGCGCTCGAGTGCGAGAAGGTTAGCCCAGCTAATCAACCCGGTCGGTTCAGGAAGCTGTTCCAGGAACCGACGTGGACCATGTATTGCAATGGCAGGAAGTGCGGGTACGCGGTATCGCGCGCGTGCGGGGAGTTTGACTGGCACGTCCTGGGTACGGTGCAGAGCGTTTCGGTCGGTGCCGGAGTGATTCCTGTGGTGGATGACGGGAAAAAAAGTGGTGGCTCGGAAGGGGAGATGCTGTATATGCGAGCGAGATTTGAGCGAGTAGTCGGAAGTCGCGATTCCGAGGCGTTTTACATGATGAATCCGGACGGTAATGGAGGGCCTGAACTTAGTATTTTTCTTCTCAGAATATGAAGAGCCAACGATGAAAACGCATCAAGAAAAAAAAAAAAAATATTAAAGGAAATTTAAGAAGGCTATCGAAGACTAGTCATGTATTATGTTGTTGGCAGTTGGGGGATTTAAATTTAGGAAAGAAGCTGTGTTTAGTTAATTCCGTTGTATGGTATATTTTCTCTATGCATATTACCATGTGATTTGATATCTTTGTTCCTTTTTCTTCTTCCTTTTTTTTAGGGGGAGCTTTATACAATACACATGCATACATTATGTTAAAACGATCTCTCCGAGTCAATAATCCCATGGCCAAAATAATCTCTAAAGTTGGTAAATATACATGCATGCATGCATGATATCTATTCCGATCTGATTCGTGTAGAGTAAAACGATGCATTTTTTCGAGGCTTGAGTACTGCATAGGGTTGGTAACTTTGTGGCATGAAATCAAGGGGAGTTTTTGCAGGATCATGGGCACGCCTGTCTAATTGTCTTCTACCCCAAAACCACGCACGACATGATATAGATTAATATATTTTGAGTAAGAATGAAGATGAGGTTGTGAAATGAAAAAACAATGGAGGATTTGGGGTTACGTTATGTTCGGAAAAGCTGCAAAGAGAACCAAAAAAGAAAGACAACTTAAGATAAATTAAAGTTGTACGTTATAATTAATGTTTTGAGTGCGGATTAGTCGTGCGCCACGCCGTAATCATTGAGAACGTGTTGTGAGGACAAGCTTTTGTTGATCAATCCAGTTGAATATTGCAGTTTTTAGATCAGGCAGTGAGGAAATTAGAAAACATTAATACATTGCAGTACTGCTGTTTGGAACAAAGACTGATCACCAAAACATTGAAGTACTACTGAAATCATATATGTTTGTTGGATTGCAAGCAAGATTTTTTTTTTCCAAAGTTAACAATATTGGTTTAGTTACAACCGTTGGAACAATAGTTTGTAATAGGTTCAGCAAAACCGTTGATTTTCTAGCATAATGGTTGAGATCAATTTTACCAGGCCGGGCGAGAAGCTCCGTAAGATTCGACTACATTTTTTTCCAACCAACCCAGAAAAAAAGAGAGAAAAGGGAAGAATAGAAAAGAAAATTAATCAGAGAGCAATTAGAACGTTGATTGGACTTTAGATCAGTTTTAAACAACAATTGATTCGGTGGCAAAACTACTACGTAAAGGTTTAATTTGAACTAGATTTCAGCTAAATACAACGATCTGATTACCGATTGCATTGATTCTCTTGAGGTATATAGACCAATCATACAATATATTCATAATATTATTTCAAGAATATCTGTCACATTTTTCTTAATTGTTAGATTGGATCTGCAATTAATTAAGTAATTAAGAATAAGGCTATATTCACAGTCGTAGAGTATTAAAACGTCGCGTAATCGCTATGAAAAGAGTGTGTCTCATATTTATTCATTTTTTCAAAGAAATTATGCGATACTTGTACATCTAAAAATAAAATTTTTCATAAATATGTACATGTGATCATGGTTGTCTATTCTACCAGGCAAATCAATGGCCCCGAGGAAATAGTGGAGGCCCTCCCCACGGCCATATTGTCCCCTCAAAATGGACGTTAATGTGATAAAAAAATGATAAAAAATTTGACTAGACTGGTTGGCCAAAGAGATGGAGCATTTTGTTGAATTGCGGAAGGGATATCATCAAGCCCTATAGGGCTAAGATCTTCCAGGATATGTGGAAAATGTTCCCTGGATTCCAAATGAATTTGTCGTGACAGTACTCTAAATATTCTTTGGATTCATCTTCAGTAATATTCCAGGGTCAATGGGATGGAAAATACAGCCAATTAATCGTTGCAGACATGTATAATATTGATCTTAATTTCCCATGCAGTTAAAGTTATTGTTCATCTAGATCAGATGTCCGAGATAAGGATATATCTAGAATATACACAAATATATATATATATATATATATGATTCCCTCGGCCTGATCATCTTCTCAAATGGATCTTCCAATACCCCTTTTGATATCTTCTCCCTGGCCTGTGCGTGATATTCTCTAGGAACTAATAGTTTGCGATGGTGATTTTCTCTGATCCAGTACCATATTTTGTTTGTACGTACTTGACATTCTTTTCCAACATTTCCTTTATGCTCCGCGAAAAATGGAAAAAAGAAAACAATATCAAGTCTTTGGTCCCCTTGAAATCGACTGCAATTGTTTGAAAAATGGGAATTACGAAAAAGCACTTGAAGCAAGAAAATTAAGCGGGCAGGTTCATGCTCGTTAGCTTAGAATTGTACTTAAATTTTCATCCTATGGTATTGGGTGGTCTTGGGCCCCATTCAACTTCAAAAACTAGTTCAAGAGGTGATATTTTCTTTTATACTTATAAATCGACCACCAGACCATTCTACAACTGATGTGGAACAATTCCAATAATCTCTCTTTCACACAGTCTGTTTTTCTCACGGACTGTTGGTAAACTTGGACTCTGATATCATGAAGAAATTCATGAGCTTAACTTATCTCATAAAACCGGTTCAATAAGAGATGGTTGTTCATTGTTTAAATATGTCTAAAACCTTATCTATAAACAATATGGCCGAATTTATGAGATTTATTTCTCAACGTGTTCATACACATCTGATGAAAACAAAAAACCCATAACGAGCTTTTGTTAAATCGGATCATTAAATTAGGTCACTTTAGAGTCCACACAGAGAAGCTTAAGACGATCGACATTTCTCTGCCACGTGAAGGGATTATGATTATCTTGCACATTAGTATAGTGAACGTAGATCACACGCATTTCGGTGGAGAGGCAGGAAAGAGACAAAGATGCTTAATTTCGTATTATTGTACATCTATATCTGTATGTATGGTTCTCCTTTGATCTGAATTTTATCTTTGTCAGTACAGCTTGGAAGTGAATTAAGAAGCCATTTTAATATTTTACATCAACATGCAAGTTTAGTTCTATGTGCTTGTCCTGCTCGTGAATGGCATAGATCGAGCCAGGTTGTAGACTGGCATATGGTTAAATAATAGTCTGACCCAAAGAGGCCGGGAGAAATACAAGGCAGAATCATGGAAGAGATTGCTAACAACAAAAGATCAACACTGGCTTCTAAAGAGGAGATCATACTCATTGGCAAAGGCACATAAAGACAGAATATAAAACTCTTACGTCTGGTCTTCTTTGATCACCGAGAATAACTGACGAGAAAAAATGGGTAATAATTATAATTAGCAACACAGCATGCAGAAAGGGCACATGGGAAAGGTCACAATCTTGGTCGTGGGTGGCCTGGGTTACTATTATACTACTGTTAAATAGTTGAGATGGAATGGAAAAAAGAAGATAACATGAATTCCCAATCATCTATAATAAGATATTTCAAGAGAAAATCGTGCCGCTCAAAGTGGAACCAGATATTAATAGTTCTCCGGAGTTTGATACAGCTAGTTAAAACGATCATGTTTGGTTGGTGAGAATTTTGATGAACTTCGAGAAATAGTTGGGGACATGTTTTTTATTGGGTTTT
Source organism: Carya illinoinensis (assembly GCF_018687715.1). Classification (NCBI taxonomy): domain Eukaryota; kingdom Viridiplantae; phylum Streptophyta; class Magnoliopsida; order Fagales; family Juglandaceae; genus Carya; species Carya illinoinensis. The sequence continues at coordinate 3,998,008 of NC_056760.1, read as the reverse complement.
ACGAAAATGGGTAGGAAAGATGAAGTATTTTTGGACAAAACATTTTTGAGATATCGTAAGTCTCCGTGGGATTCCAAAGGCAGGTCTAGTCGTGCGGCCTACGAGCCCAAGGTGCTGAGAGAAAGAGGATGGATCACTCGAGCTTGGGCGTGCGGCCCAGCAGTCCAAAGGCGCACAAAAGTTTACTTTAAAAATAAAATTCAAACAGTGCGCCTGGTGAGACTCGAACCAATAGCTGCTCCGAACATATTACAAAAAGGAGAAAATATATTTTTAACTGTAAATTGTATAATTACTATATAATTATTTTGAAAAAAAATAAATAAATATGAGATCTATATAAAAAAAAAATTTAATTTTTTAATAATAAATCTCACTATTTTTTAAAGTGATTATGCGGCGTTTATTTACTTTATAATTATATATAGAATTACTCAAAACACAAGCGGATCTTCCTTGAAGTTGGTGTGTAATATGCATAGGCCTTTCAGGGTCTCATCTCGTTGGGTAATTTTTTAGTTGGTTTGAGTTTTGGACTGTACAGGTTCTAATACACATTAGTGGTTGACCCGCGCGGTACATGAGAATAGAACCTTTCCCTGTGTCAAGACCAGTCACCAGATAAGTTAGGTGGGAGGGTGACAGAAGCTTTTCCAAAATGTAAAATCACTATAACATTTCCATTGCGTTTCAAGGATGCCAAAAATATTGATGCTCCCAGAAAAAACAAAGTGATGCTAGAAATGCTCTCTGTTAGTAAGTTCTGAATTGCTGCATACTGGCTCATAGCAAAGAAAAAAGATCTATTTATAAGTGAAAAATTCTATTTACAATCTCCAAGTGATGATTATATGTATAGACTTTTTATTAAAAAAATATATATATAATTTTAAGAATATTTAAAAAAACTTTAAACATAAAATTGCTTATGTCTACATTGCAGTCTCTAAATAGAAACTGTACGTAGCATTGCTCTTTATAAGTATATGAAAAAGTTTTATTACAGTCAGGTGGAGAAGCACTACGTAGTCGGTACACACGTAGACAAAATTGAAACGAATCGTTTCATTCAAAATGGACAAAATATCAACTGTCATTTTTCTAGAAATTAACTTTTATGCCTATATTTAATTCTCATCCCTCTTCCCATTTTTATATTTATCTTTATTTATCTCTATTTCTCTCTCTCCCCCCTTCGAGTATCACAGTGAATGGTCTTTATGCTGATTCTAGAATTTTCTAGAAGCAATTTTAATTTCAAGGATGATTGCATCAAGTTTTAAATAGTATTTTTGCAAGTCATATCAGAAAGAGGGATTTCTTGAGAGAGAGAGAGAGAAGAGAGGAGGGGGGGGGGGGGGGGGGGGGGGGGGGGGGTGGGGGTGGGGCGGGCCGATCCTACTCTCTGCAGCCACACATACCTTGTATTGCAACAACCATTGTGGGTTTGGGAGCAGTCATAGCCAGCTAGCATAAACAAACAGTAGTTTATTTGGAAAGATCAACAAGAAACAACACAAATACATTGAAAATGAGTTTGAGAAAAATTTAGGAAATGGGTTTGACAAAAATCTGGATGGGTTTGAAAAATATTTAGGAAATGTGTTTGAAAAAAATCTAGGAAATGAGTTTGGAAGAAATATGTTAATGATGAAATCTTAAGAGATTGAGTTTTTTTCTTGGTAGAGAAATGTTTCAACCTACCAAGAATTTTAAAGGTTTGCTACGAGCTTGAAGAAGAAGAAAATATCAGTTTTTACCTTCCCACTTTTTTCTTCTTTAGCTTTATCTGTTCTCATTTTTGCGTTTTTATTAATTTTTTTTTTTCACTTCCACGTAGACTAGCCAGTTACCCGCATTTGCACATGCCGACTGTACCTAACAATTTTGTTAATAAATATATTGGCTTACGTGGCAAGCTGGTGCGCTCACAGTTACCTTCAACGGTTGCCTGTAGTAGTTCTGTAAATAAAATTTAAGAAAAAAGTTATAAAAAAAAATGTAATTTTTAACTAAATTTTAAGGAACATTATCAGGAGGCTGATGCTCTTATATACCACCTTATACAACAAAGGAAGCATGCGAGACAACGAAAACAATTCGTAAAATATATACTACCAACAATGCTGGACAATATATATCACCAATAATGGGTGTTTTGCATTGTGTCCCCAACACTCGTTTAGAACTGAAAGACTGGCATCGATTGATATTGAAACTTAGAAGGGGTCGTGATTTCAACGAAAAGGAGAAGAAACTTATTATAATTATAATGACAAGAGGTCGTGAGATTCGACAAAATGGTTAATTAATATTAGCAAAACAAGAAGCAGAAAGGCACTTAATTTTATATATATAGGAAACTAATTCGAAGACCCAAAAAAGATGGGTTTTAATTATTCTATTTAGTAGGTAGTCAAAATAATGGAATAAAATTCATAGTTGAAAACAACCAACTTTACAGAATTGAGTGAAATTCAATATAGGAGATTTTAAAACCGGTATTGACACACTCATTGCTCTGCTTGCTGCATCATCTACAGTACACTTTACCAATATGAGATGTCATTTTAAAAATTGAACACATTATTCCTCTAAGACGGTTTTGGAAGGAACAAAATTGGATCAAAAAAATTCACCACCCGGAAAGAGCCTTCGAAATACTCTTATTTATTTGCTTCAATGAACTCTCGGTACTCGCTCTTCATTTTCACGCCCGACACGGTCCTGCATATCCAGAATGGAATAATTAGTGGCTGCCAAGAACCAACAACCATGCACATAAGAAATAAAAGAATCAAATCAGATATCAACAGAGAGTTGACATAACCGACCTGAGCATTCAACCAGATAGCAAGAACTAAGAGTCTAAGAGGGCAAACAAATAAAATTCAAGAACACCAACGTAGAGGGAATAACAAAAGAAGTATGACAGGACAAGATATAACTGACCTGAGCATCTCCTTATTTTTGAAAAACTGAACACATGGTGTACCCATAATTCCAGCTGCTTCTGCTATTTCTGGATCTTCCTCAATATCGATTTCAACAAAATGTACATTCTGATCGAAGTCATCTATTACCTGCACCAGACATAGAGAAAAAGTACAGCACATTCTTATTTAGTTGTTCAACAAAATAACTCTCACAGACTCACAGATATCATAAGCATGAATCATTGAACACAAAATAATGACAATCTTGTGGTGGTGGCATGCAGACAATGCAAAGCCCTATTAAAAATATTGTTACCCAAATAAGGATCCTTGTCAAACTTGTGTTTTGAATTTTATATAAGCATACCAACAGTAGGTGAATGTGTTCCTATGTTCTCTATTCTGAAAACAAAACCAGATAGTTGGCCAATGGTCCTGGTTCAAATTACGATGCTTCTCTGCTTTAAAACAGGTGGAGGACTAGATCATGGGTTTGATCCCATGCAAGTGTATGAATTGTATCCAAAGGAAAGAGAGAAAAAGAAAACAAAAGAAGAAACAGTTGATCGTTTAGGAGAAAGAACATTACAGATCTAACATTATACACTATTAAGTCCTAAAATTTCAGATCTGATTTCACGACTCCAGAAAACATTCATTGTACTATTTCAATAGTTCGATTTCGTACACATGCCTTCCCTTCTGGTTTATGGCGCAAACCAGGTTGAAATAGTATTCCACAGAGGTAATGGACTTCAGATTTTCACTCAACCATCACCCATTGACCTCAGCTGCATGTGGTTTGGTTTGGTCCATAGTTGATTGTACTCTCCCTAGGATCAAGTATATATGTTTTATTTGTGGCTTCAAACAAAAGAAAATATCTATTTGTTGTAAAAGTCCGTTGTGCAGGCTTTAAATGAAAGATATACAATTCAGCTTCTGCATGAGCATCACTTCCCTTAAGGTACTTTATCTGATCTTTGCTTTAAAAAGAAGCCTCAGGCTTGACTAGAATATTAATGCGATATTAATGCGATTTGCACCATGTCCAACAGATGAAACAAGATTTTTAAAATATATATGTATATATAAATTTCCATATCCTTTATTAACAGAATTGTAATCTTCAAGACGCTCCATGCATATCAAGATTTTACATAACATTTCTTTTGTGTTTTACCACACCTTCCCATAGAAACTGTTCTCTATCTGTCATAGCAGAACATACAAATACACATTACAATTGTGTGTGAGAGATCATAGTAACCTCAAAACTAAACTAGCATTGAGATTTAACTATTGTGCAAAATTAAAACAAGTTTCAAATCATGTACCTTGCTAAGAATAGGCTTCAAAGTCCGACATGGACCACAGGTTGGCGATGTATATAGTACACATATAAGCCTTGGACTTTCATGGTACAATTTTCGTAATGCATACTGAAGAGGAGGTAAAAACAAGAAGCAATGAGCTGACTTATACAGAAAACCCATAAACAAGAAACTTAATTTCAGGGACATGTTAAAATATCGGATTAATGCTAGCATTTGGATAAATAACTTGTACCTGGCCCTTATGCTTTGTAAGTGAAATGTCAAAACCTTCTCGAACATCCCTGTCTGTGAGTTCCTTCTTGACCTCTTCAGCTTGGGGCTATCACATGTAATCACAAGGAGTTTCTTAAGGGATCATGGTATAAGTGCCAAATATAATGTTACAATTTTTCCAAATATAAGTAAACCAATTTGATGATTTAAAGTGTAGAGGGACACAACCCAAGAACACATGACGTATACGAGAGAAAAAGAAATTCCACAAATTCTAGAAAATTAAAAAAAAGGGACATATTGTGAGCAGCCATCCGCAAAGAAATTTGCACACAGTTGTGCTGTTGGTGTCATTGGAGATCAGGAGGAAGGGATTACTTTGCCTACTTTGGTTGGGATAAAGTTAGGCTGAGCTGGAAGAACTAGTTAGCTAGGGGGTGAATTGACACCAAGCCTAGAAGTGGATTTTACAATGGGGATGGAGTCTTCAAATTGGGTTTTGAACACTCTGAAGGATATCCCTTCGATGGTGGGGATCTCATGTTAAAGTTATGAGGAGTAGTTTATGGCTCTTATAACAGCTATCCAAGTGAGTCATTTCCAAGAGGATTCAACTTCCAACTTCAAACTAGTCAACAAAGGTACTAGTTCCAAAGGCAGAAGCTCAAACTGTGGAAGAGGCAAGGGAAGGGGTGTATCAATTCTTAATGGAGCCAAAGCTGGTGGTTATGTTTCGAAGTTCCAGTTCATTGGCATGGTTTTACATGGATTGGCCTTTAAGCTTGAACAATTTGATTGGTGTTAGTTTTTTTATGGGCTTCCGGTGGTTTTAGTTTTGTGGGTTAGGAGGGTGGATAAATAGTGTCAGCGGAAGTTTTCTTTTTCTAGTTTATCTTTGTTGTCTCCTCTCTTTTTCTGTTTAGGAGACTCATCTTATATTTTCTCGCATACTTGGTGCGCCATTTGGAGTTAATGAATTTTGATTACTTGTAAAAAAGCATCTACCTCTAGAAACAAGTAGAACAAATTAAGATAGATTTCCTTGAATACCTGGTGAAACTCAACCAAAAGATTATTGCTCACAAGATATCTCTCGACTGATAAAGCAGCAATGCATCCAGATCCAGCAGCAGTTATGGCTTGCCTCCATTCATGGTCCTATTAATATAACAAGAACTAGAGTTGCAAGATTGCATACTGAACAGCAAAACAACTATTACTCTGAATGAACTTGCAAATTGGATGTGCCTAATTTACGTACAAAATTAACATTCATTCTGTAGTTTATAAACATGAAAAGAAAGATTTTGCTGACCATCATACAGATTTTCACAGATCAAATACAAGTGTAGCAGAAGCTAAAATCTATGCCTGACACTCGCCCATCTCTAAATCAACCATGCCAAGAGATGGATTAGATGATAGCGATTCTAACATGCATCGCTTCCACTGAACTTATAAAAGACCTTTCTCAACTAATTGATAAGAGTTTTTTCTTGGGTAAATCCCAATTCCTCATATATCCATCACGCAATAATTACTAGACACAGGTTGTCATTACAGATTAAACAATGAAAATTCTGAACCTAGAGGATGACCACTAGTTGAATCGTAGCAATAACAGATATTAATAGTAAAGTTCAATTATGGGACCTAGGAGACACAATAAACCTTGACAGGTCATGGACCAATCTGAAAATTAAGAAATTAAAATGATAATCCTAAAGAGGATACCTGCACATCCCCAGCGGCAAAAACACCTTCAATGGAAGTTTTTGCAGTCCCCTCTTCAACTACCACATAGCCAGAGCCGTCAAGCTCAATTTGGCCTTCCAATAACTGGCTATTTGGTAAATGGCCTATACCATAAAATAATCCTTTTGCCTCAAGCACAGATTCCTCCCCAGTATCCACTTTTCGAACTGAAATTCCAGACATCTGGCCTTTTGTATTGCTAACAACGTCCACAGTCTCTGTATTGAAGTGCACGGTGATATTTGGACTGTTGTACACTCTGAAACATTCGCGATAATCAACCTGTTAAACAAACATTCAGGTGTTTGTTTAACAGGGAGTTGAAAACTCACATACAAGCTGTTCATTAGTATATAACTTACCATCAACAAAGCAGCCAGCAGAAAAAAGAAAAAGAAAAATAACCACACCATCAACCAAAACTTTTTAGCCACTGTCAATTGCTTATTGGTGGCCCATAGTTGGACAACCAAAAGAATAACGTTCTTCTCTCACACATATAAGCAAGATCGAACCTATCACCACACCCTCCACCTAATTGTTAATGGGGTGTAAGAGATGCAATTTGGTCAAAGACAGAGGTTTGCATTAAAGACCTCCTCTGCTCTCACACATTCTCAAAATAATAATAATAATAATAATAATAATATTATTATTATTATTATTATTAGATTTTAGAGTACAAGAAGAAATGGGGGAAACACTAAGGGAATCTTTAAATAGCTGTGAAGCTATAAGAAATTTGAGCATCTTCACCACAACTCCTAGAAGCTACTGAGAACCTACATATGCCTGCCAGCAATTCTCATGTCATCAAACAAACCACTTGCAGGAAGAAAATTTATGGTATATTCACTTTTTTTGAATAGCAAGCCATTTTATTGTTGAAAAAGAAAAACACAGAAGGAAAGAAAAATCTCTCATGTATTACATAAAAGATATGCAGTATAGCTTCAAAAGGAAAACACTGAAGAAAAGGCCACCAGAACTCACCTATCTTGCATTGCTTTGGAAGCCTTCAGATGGTCTCTACGTACAAGCAAGTGAACATGACGGGCATATTTAGTTAAGTACAATGCTTCCTCAGTAGCCGTGTCACCCCCTCCAACAACAGCAAGAACTTGCCCTTTAAACAATGGTGATGCTCCATCACAAATAGCACAAGCACTAATTCCCCTACTCCAAAATTCTTCTTCACGAGGTAACCTGAGCCTTTTTGCAGTAGCTCCTGTTGCAAAAATAATACTGTGGCACTTAACCTGAAATGTAAGCATAAGCGAAATTAATTCACAAAAATGTGTATCAGAAATGTGTCCTACTCAGCATCATGTGCACATTGACAACTGCAAGATATGTTATTCTCATGCCCACTAATTGAATCGCTCTATCTGGTATAAAGACCACGACATGATAAGTTGTCAGTTGACACTTACTCTACGTTTGGGTAATAAGATGAGATGAGAAATTCTCAAAACTTCTCACAATTTCCTTCTCTAACATCACTCAAACAAAAACACTTTTCAATTTTAAATATTCAAATCTTTCATCTAATAATTACAATTTTTTCAAACTTCAAAACAAAAATAATATTCAAACAAATTTTTAACTTTATATAATATTTTTTTCAACTTTTTTCTCACTCATTTCCTAAAACCCAATAAAACATTTTAACTTAGACTAGTTCACTACAATTCATAGAATTCCGAGGTGCTCCAAGTGTCTAAACGAGTCATAATTTTCCAAAAATAATTAGATAGAAAAACATTCACCTTGCAAGTCAAATAATTTTTTATGAAAAAATAAAAGAGGCCATCTTCATGCAGATTCGAAGAAACAGTTTAAATCAAGTTGACTATTTTTAAAGCTCAGTAGTCAGGTATGCAATCGATTCCAACATATATATATATATATATATATATATATGTATATATGAGAACCAGCTGCAGAAATAATATATCACCTTACGTTCACTGCTTTGCACTGTAAAAGGACTACTTTTTACATCAATAGTTTCCACATCTTCTTGAAACAATTCTGCTCCCCAACGTTCTGCTTGCCGTCGCATCCTAAACAATACCCAATGTCAAAATTATATTCCACAATTATACTTTAAGTCTAATGCTCGTACACATACATATATTTAACAACAAGCATTTCAAAGTGAAAAAGAAAGGTTCGATACCATGTATATTTTATTGTACCTGTCCATCAAATCTGGACCACTTATTCCATCAGGAAATCCAGGGAAATTCTCCACTTCAGTGGTAGTCATCAACTGTCCTCCAGGAACACCGCCTGCTTGATATCCCTCAAACACTACGGGCTTCAAATTGGCACGAGCTGCATATATTGCTGCTGTGTATCCAGCAGGACCTGAACCTATGATAACCACATTCTCGACTGCAAGAGAAATCATAACTATTATTCCCCAGATTTTAATAATCAACATCATCAGAAATAACGAAAGAAATCCTTTATTGCAGCACTACCCCAGCCTAGAATTAGCATTTTCAAGAGCGCAGATTCCCAAACGGCATCCAAACAGGTAACAACTAGCATTCACATATACTTAGCAAATACATAGACTGAATCTATGTTACCTGGAGAGGTTTGGAGGTCAGTGGAGGAGGCCGTAACTTTGAGAAGGGGAGGGCGAGTAGCGGCGGAGTGCAAACGAGGTCGTCGGCGAGTGGACCAAGTGTTTAGGAGAATTAGGCTGTTCTTGTGTGGAGTAAAAGGAGGAAGAGCATTGGAGAGAGTGGTGGGAGAGAGTGTGGAGGACATGGCGGCGATTCCGCGCAGGGGCTCCGATTCCTATCTTTCCGTTCCAACGGACGCTTGGTTTCAGACCATACAATGGACTTGCAGTTAGAAGGCTAGGGGTTGTGGCACACGCGCTAGAATGATTGTTTTACTTGCACAAGTAAAGAAGAAGAGCAACTCGCTTTGGATTTTTTTTCTTCATTTTCTTTGTGATTTGTCAAGGGTGTAGACGGGCGAGTAGTCTTATGGGGACAGTTGTAAAGTATGTTGGTACTTCTATCTGTTAGGTAGGGTCCTTTGATCTCGATGTTCGCGAATTGGATCTCGGTGACCTGCTCCGTCTCCATAATTATTTCCACCGTCGATTTTGGAATCTCAGCGATGACCGCTGTCAGTTTTGCCACTTGGCGTAGAGCGCCGCCTATAACCGGATGTACTTCAGATAAGCTACCTGATTTTTATGTGCAAATAAAAATGTGCCACGTGACAGATTATTTTGCACGGTGTGAAATCAAGATCAAAGTTATTTTTTTCTTTTGGAATTATGATCAAGGTTATGTCCTGACCTTCTGGTTATAACTCTTTTTATTTAAAATTTTATTTGTAAAATTAAAATTTTAAAATTAAATTATATCACAAAATTAAGCAATGTATACCTTAAGATAAAATACTCTTAAGAGTCCTATATAAATGTTCTATAAATCTTTAAAATCAACCTATGTAACATCCTAATAAAATTGATGAAGTACTAATGTACATGTTATAATTCATTTCCATTAATACTATGAAAGTATTATAAAAATAATTATAAATATATCATTATTTATAAATACACTACTAATTAGGAAATGATGCCTGACAAAATAAGAATTATTCTGACGACTAGTTAATCAATATAAACTAGAAATTGTAATCAAAACCAAAATTGATGTTAGGATGATAGATCCCGATCCAATTCTACGTTGATTGCATTGAATTAGCTCTAGAAGGTGAATTTGTTGACCTAGCTTAATTTTCTTGCCATATTTACACATTCACCTTTTAAAAGCAGTTTAATGCAATTAGAATTTGGATCTGTATCAACTTACATTTGCAACAGGTAGTTATATTATAATTATATAAATAGTCAAACATTTTCTTCTATCAAAGGGCCGGGAAAGCCAGCATGCATTAATACAGACTTGTATATCAACATGATGGGTATATTTGGTGTACCAATGAGCGATAGCTTACTTCATTTGATGTTGCCACTACATATATAATATTAGTAGCCCAACTAGATGGATTCAACCATGTTTGATTGAGTCAGAGGTAAGCGATAAGGTGATAAGCTTCTAAATCAAGTAGTTTGGTTCACTTATATGCAGAAATGGGATAGATAGAGGTAGGCAAGTAGGTCTCAGAATCAAGAAAAAGGCCATACTTTTTGAGTTACATTGGACGCTACTGCTCATGTGTACTACATATTATATGTATATACGTATATGATCATAGCTAGCTGGTTTGAGGCAGTTGGATCTCTTTCACATGCACGCCTGCATGTATAGTACTCATGAGTTTGAGGGTATAATATTATATATATATATATATATTTCATGAAGAAGTGGGAAAACAAAGCAAGGGTTGGTGAGGAGGGAGGCCTATTGAGGACAAAGCAGCAGCAAACCAATAGAAAAACAAATGCAGCAGAAAGATGGACATCAATTTTAAAATGAAGTCAAGAAAGCTCAGCTACCCAACCAGAATTATCACAACTTTCGTTAATTGATCTGTCCAAATACTCTGTATTTCTTCTCCCCCCTTCCAATATCCATTATTCACTAAAGCGCGTGTAATCCACGCTTACAGAATCACCAAGGATCTGTGGGTACTAAATCTATTAATTTATCTAAATATTGAAGGCAGTACGTACTTCAATCTACTCTATATATTATCTCTAGTATTGCATTAATCGACTAGTTAACGTTTATAATCAACTTGCATGTTAATATAATATAGTAGCTAGAATATATTATATTAGGTATAATTACTTTTATGTATTTTTTTATATATTTTAAAAAGTATGTAAAAGTACTGCACATAATATTTATGTAGAGCTAGATCAGCTGATCATGATGAGATCAGTAGTACTCGATGGATCATGATCTTGATCATTTAAGTTTATTACATGCACGTACTCGAATCGGATATATTTTGTTCGTCTCATCTTTTTAAGTTAATGTACTGTACGTGATGACCTCGAATGTATATCTTAATTAGTTATCACATGCACGCGCTAAGTTTTTGAGTAAGAGAGCCCTTTCGTCGAGAGGAATTTTGAACATGAAATAGCACACAAAAGTCAAATAAAGTCACTTCTCTGATGGAAGACTCGAAAAGCATGTCCGGATAATGTAAACTCATCAATGGAAGAAATTTTGGACTGAGGAATTTGAACGTCAGATATTTGAAAGAATAAATATATATATATAATATTAGAGAATCATATTGTAGAAAGTATCAGCAGACCTAAATCATGACTTTAACAAACATTATATACTATTCATCACACATGCATAGTAGCAAAAATAATGTTACAAGGAAACAATCCCACTAAACTCCCACATGAAGTACTATTGTCTGCTGAAATTGACCGTTCATCTAACTGCGGTTGGGCCCTCGAGATAGATAGAATATCCGATTCATGGGTTTTTCGTGATAGTTTGTGACATGATTATTAAATTGTCAACATGCGAGTAGGACTCATGTTACTGATCGATCATCATGCTGCCTAATTGCCTAAGTTGTCATGACATCCTAAACTTTTGATCCAACAAATGAGAATTACCGGCTGATATTGTTTTTGTTGAGGGGTTGGCTTTTCTTGTGCTGTAAGTGTACGTATGTCTTTGTCACATAATTATCAATATTCAAGCACTTAATATACTGTTTATCAATCAACGGGTCAAACGAATAATCCTGGCCATTGAAAAGTACATCATGATCATATAGGCTAGGGTTAATCATATATATGATCGTATAGTGGACAAACAGTACTTTACACGCACAGTCTTGACCGGGGTGTCTTAACAATACAAAAAATATATGTAAACATGGATTAGTATAATAATGTGCATGACATGAGTTTTCGCAACTATATAAAAAGGGGTTGGCTTAGTATGTACGTTTCAACCATTGGCTTCTTTTAAAGATCAGATCAGAGAGAGAGAGAGAGAGAGAAGGGGGAAGCCCTTGCATTTCTCATGAACTGTGGAGTCGTATTGGGGTTCTATTGTTGGGGTTGGGAGTTTTTGACTGCCCTCCTTCTCTTCTCGACTTATCTTCCTCAATCTTCATCCTCTAGCTAGCTTGTTGTAAGTAACCAAGAATCTCTCTCTCTCTCTCTCTCTCTCTCTCTCTCAAAAAAAAAAAGTTCCGAATGGTGGAGGGTGGGTGTGAAAAGGGTTTGTTAGAATATGGAAGGAAGTCAAGCCCACCACCTTTCTTGCTGAAGACATACATGCTGGTGGAGGATCCGGCGACAGATGAAATGATATCGTGGAACGCGGAGGGGACGGCGTTTGTTGTGTGGCAGCCGGCCGAGTTTTCCCGTGATCTCCTCCCTACACTTTTCAAGCATAGCAACTTCTCTAGCTTTGTCCGCCAGCTCAATACCTATGTACGTATGTGATCAACTTCCAACAGATCATTACCTTTTTTTTCGTTTTAGCTCTCGAAAACTATACCTTCAAATCCGATCTCTTTTATACGCACATGAGAAACCAAATGGTAAAAAAAAAAAAGACAAAAACAAAAAAATCTCTTTTGCGCGTGAGTTGAGTACTTGGTCGTTCTTAATTTAGTTTTCGAGTCCATTTTTGTTGTCGATGGATTTGAAAAGGTTAGCAGCTTCTGTCTCAACAAATACTAAGGTCGTGATTTGTTTGGCCTTATAAACTAATTACTCAACAATTTTGGTAATGATCTATATGATCAGCTGAACCAGGATTTTTTATGATCTATATATATATATATATATATAGTTAATAGATCTGATATCGTAATTTTGACCAGCACCTGATCCCCATATATACCTATATATGGATTTTCATGTATTTTTTTATTTGTAGACGTCTCTTGTTCCCATTAACTTATAGCTCAACAAAAATTTAAGAGTTTTCTTTTTTTTTTTTTTTTTTTTTTTTTTGATATTGGGGATTGGTGGCATGGATATATGCATCGAAATACCTACCTGAAATTGTTGGACCACTGCGGTTGGCCGCCGGGCTAAAAAAAACACAGATATATCGACGAGCTGAGTCAATATTTTTTTTGCCAAATCGATTAAGCCAAACTATATAGAAAAGTCAATGCATTCGAGTAATTTATTATTGTTGTTATTATTATTGGGACAGTAAAACTTTGACTATTTGTAAATTGATGTAAACTTCCTCGAGCCTGCGTGCATGCAGGATGGTCCACCTGAGCACGGCTGGGCTATATATATATATAATTAGTCAATAAAATACCAAGCATATTCCAACAAAGACTAGGTAAAACAACTTTAGCTATGGAATATATGTTTGGAATTTTGGCCCACTGCTTTATAAAAGAAAGAAAAAATTGGTTGAACTTGAGACCCACCGGCCACTTTAATTTCAATTTTCTAGCTACAACGTCTATAATATTTTTCTACAACAGTAGTAAATAACTAATAATAATCAAAAGAATACTTCTTCCATATATGTAAATATATATCAATATGTTTTCATATGCATGCATGCATAGGGTTTCCGGAAAACTGTGACGAACCGGTGGGAGTTTTGCAACGACATGTTTCGAAAGGGTGAGAAAGAGTTACTGTGTAAAATCCGTCGAAGAAAAGCATGGGCCAACAAGCCACAAGCAGCTGCACTGACAGCACCGAACCAATCATCCGCAGCAACCCAAGATCTGCATCAGTTTGATGAAGATCAAAGATCGTCGTCAACTTCATCGTCGTCTGGTTTCGGTACTCTGGTTGATGAAAACAAACGTCTCAAGAAAGCGAACGTGGACTTGAATTCCGAGCTTATAAGCATGAAAAAGAAGTGCAAGGAGCTTCTTGATTTGGTGGCAAAGTATACGCATTCAGAGAAGGAAGATGATGACCAGCTGGAAGATGAGAGACCCAAGTTGTTTGGAGTGAGACTGGAAGTTCATGGAGAGAGGGAGATCATGAAGAGAAAGAGGGCAGAGATTAGTGAAAGCGCAAGCATTCTACTTTCTCAACCATGCAAATAAATTTCGTATAGATAGTAATTAAGCTACTTGAAATCAAGTACAGCTAAGAGCATAATTAATATATTAGCGAGAAAAAAAATTAAAAAAAAAAAAACAAGAAGAAGAAGAAGAGGAGAAAAATAGATTAATAATTAGACTATATATGCATGGTGTATTAATACAGTGTTGGTAGTACTGAAGGAACTGTGAAGATCATAGTTCAATCAAGCAGCATATATTTGTAAATTTTTGTGTAGGCTTGAAAATGTGCTTTGAGTACTGGCCGGCACAAGCTAGCCTAGCCCTAGCCTTGTCAAACTTGTATGAATGCATGTGAAACGCTACATTTCTCTCCCTTGATGACCAATAATTAACTAGTAGTATGACTCTCCAAATGCATGGATTCTACTTAAGTAAATGAATATAAAACAAAATAATAAATCTCTGGAATATATAAATATGGACTGAATATCTTTCATAAATCAGTATTTTTTTTTTTTTTTTTTTAATCTTAGATTTGTCATCTTCAATCACATAAGTCCATGCATGTTGTAAGTTTGAAATGACTAATTTTTATATCAATCACGAGCTTCAATGAAAACTTATTTTAAAACATGGGCAGCGCTAGCGTGCCGCTCAATTTTAATAGCTGGAGATGCATGTCCGCTAGCATAAATCTTTCTTCTTTTATTTATTTTTTATTTTTTATTTTTTTATTTTAATATTTTTTAAAATTATTTAAATATTTAAAATATATATATCAATAATTTAAAAATCATTTCCTTAATTATTAATTAAAAAATTCAATACATGTGCAGTTGACAAACTCAAACAACGTACTAACATTAATTTCCTTAAAAAATACCACATTAGTTGAGGTCGCCGAAAAGTAATAGGATTTACAATATGAATATAGATCAAAGCGATGTAGTAGATGACAGTTCGTACGTGCAATATTTTAGTAATGATCTTCTCTTTCTCGCTAGCCTACATTTTCTTGATTAACAATATATGGCTTATTACAGATTTCAATTTTCTTGGCTACCTTCCACTGGAGTAGGTGTGTTCTTTTGGCATCTTGCAGCCTCATGCTTGTCGCGATTATATGATCATGGTCAAATTAGCCTTTGAAACTGAGCCTATATAGATACATATAGGTACAATTCGTAGAAAAATATGTTACTCATTTCATAAAATTAAGTCTAAATTGACGGATGTGATATATTAAATTATAAAAATATTTTTATAATAAAAATATATATATATATCTAATCTATTATATAAATCATATTAGTTTATAGATTTAATTTTTTAAGATCTTTTTGTACATAATTATAACGTACAATTATATATATATATATATATATAACTCAGGTTGAAATACAACAACGTGATGATCTCTAACAGTTTACTTGACTTTACAATGAATATAATGACTTCCCATGTGATCCATACAATAAATAATATATGTGTGGAGTTTGAAGTCAATGTATGAGAACCTTGACTTTCAATGTTAATAATTTAAAGTCGTTGATTTTGGTGATATCAAGCTGATCGATCACATGTAGTGCACGTAATTAAAGAAGTTATAACGACCATGAAACATTGAAAATACACGTTGATCATGTCATACGTACATACTTTCTTATACAAGCCATTTGTTTTCTCGTTTTCACATTTTTCTTGTGGTTGTCTTATTTTCACTAGCAAGTTCGCGTTCTTTGCCTTTCCTAGCTAGCTAGCTTCACAACTTTCAAATTTAATCAATAATGTAACAATCAATATCATTCATAAAAAAAGGAACCAATCATTGCTAACGTTAATGATCGACCCATATAGAGGTATAGAAAATAGAAACCAAGTGCGTCAAAATAGAAACACGAATTTCTTTCCAATTCACTAAATCATTTGGTTTGGTTATATATATAATGATCATTCAGTATACATGAGAATTTACAACAGAATGTATATATGTTCCATGTACATTGATATGCATGTTCCTTTCAACAATCATGTTGTTCACATCGTCAACAACATTGATTATTTGTTTCTGTTAGATGCGGTCACCGTATTAAAGACGATGACTAGTATAGGATGGCCACTGAAATGGTCATGTTTTACCAAATTCAAAAGATAGTTGAGGGCTGTCCAATATAAGTGATCTCTGAACTCCGGCAGTAAGGTGGAAGACAACCATGCAAAAGAGGAAAGAGGGGAAAGACTTCCACTGGCAAAACGTTGAGCATGGGATTCTGAGACCCAAGACAAGATGGTGGCTGTTATAATCAGTGCCAAAGTCACTCGCGTGATTATTGGAACGCGATGTTTTGACACCAGGCGTGCAAGTTTGCAACAGCTTAATTTCCACGTGAAATAGGTTAGACTAGGGCAGGACGTGCTACTTTCTGATATTTACAAGGGGCCTTTGCTTGTCACAGCCTCAACCTTTTACAAGAACACGATAGATACATGTATCATTTGATCCTTCCAAACAGATTTAAGTACAATATTAAGAAGACGATGGCAATACCTTATGAGTTTGCAGCAAAATGATTAAATATGGTTTCGAGAGTAGACTGGCTGATACTGTATTCAGCGATACCCAGGCGAAGTCTAATTAAAGAGATTATAAGAAACAATCATCAGCTTGAACAAGAAAGGAACATTGAAAAACAAGAAATGTGGTAATGTATCTCACCTATTTCGTTCCAGGTGTCCAAAAACGTCCGCAAGTGAAAGACCTTCACCATATGGCAACTGCAAGAGAATTCAACATGACTGACTACAGGTTGTAAAAGTCAAAGCTTTATCATGGCAAATATATGAAAAAACAAAAGCAACGTCTCCTTACAATTGCCCGCGTTAAGGCCACAACCAGTCACAAAATCCCAAATGCACATTTATCTTAATTGTCATTTGTAACCAGGTATGCCTTTTCATTTCACTAAGAAACATGGGAAGACCTTATTCGAATTGCATAAGTATCCCAAAGTCATTCTTAAGTTTACCTGATATTTAACACTCAATCCATTGCATCCTTTGAACGTTGCATCCGGAAACGAAGCGAGGACAAATGAATCAATCATAGAGAACTTTTCTTTGGCTAACCACCACTCAGAAAATATTGGCAGAGGTATGCCACCTATGCGAACATATATAGCAGTTAAAAAAGTAGCAAGACCAAAAATAGGAGTCACAAGATGATTATTATATTTATTATCAACTTAGAGAACCAAAAAAATAGGAGAACATACACGAATCCATAACATATACCTTTCTTTAAAAAAATGGTGGCAAGATACATATACACCCAATGGGTTTAAAACTCAGACCTCACCTTTGAATCCATTCTTATGGCGTGACGAGGAGCTATTTCAGCTAAAAGTCATTGAACTAAGATGGAAATATTCCAAAAGACAAACACAGAGAGAGAGTGAGAGAGTAACTTGCAATCATTCTCCTTGTAAGTGAAATTTTATTAGGATGTCCCTCATTAATCCTGACCTCCCATTTTAGAGTGATTTTCAAAATCGCTTTACCGGTGAAGATAAGTGATAAATCATTAGCCATCCCTAAAGTTTCAGCTGAAAAGAAAACGGTAAATTAATCATCTGATCATTATTTTGACACTAATATCACGTGTAAGCCAAAACTATTGTCAATAAGTAAGGTACAAATAACGAGAAAACAAAAAAGTGGTTTGTTAAACCTGCATTCATTACTAAACTCAAAAAACTAAGGAAAAATCAAAGCACAAGTAGTACTTAAAAGTACAAATTTATCGTTTGGTTAGAACACAAAAAACCACACAAAAAAATCACAATCAACCATAGTTTTTAAATAATCAAAGTTCGGAAGTCGGAGCCCAGAAGCTTTCTAAGCTTTATATTCATATTTTCGACAAAACAAAAGTGATTGACAAAGGACAATTCACAACAAAATGAAGAACAGGAATCAGCATATTTAAGGGCTCACATACCATCTCGAACCAACTGCTCAGATAACTGTTCACTAAAAATCCCATCAGGAACAAGTGTTGAAGATACAAGTGCCTTTGATCTTTCTTCATTACCAAGACAACGTCCAATTGTGATAATCATTTCCTTCGACAAGCTTATCTCCGCAGCTGATGCTTTTTCTGATGCAATGGAGTCAATGCCCCCAATGCAAACTTCAAGGTCATCAAGTAAACTTCTTGGGTGAGGAATGTCAAAAAGCCTTTCTTGAATAATTTGGCAAAGGCTTTCCAAGTCTGCAGAACTGACTTCTGTAGGTTTAACCTGAGGAGAGAGAATAGAGAATTAGATTCCTTAAAATCAAACTTCATGAGGCATCAACATACATACCTCTAGCTCAAGGTGATTTCCAAATCGTGTTTTCAGATGCTGAGGACTCCCAATGCATCTTAGTCGGCCTCCAACCTTCAAATCAAAAGCAGAGAGGAAAAACAAAGATTATGTTTGTGTGAAAAGGTTTTCAAGCTTGCAGGGAGCAAAGAAATATGTACCATTATTCCCATCCTGGTGCACAGAGCTTGAGCTTCATTCATGCTGTGTGTTGTGAGAATTACTGCTGTCTTTCCTTGTCTAGTAGATAAATGGGATATCACTTCCCACATAAACCGTTTGGCAAGAGGATCCATGCCTAAAATTATAAGTTATTAGTACTGGTAAAAAAAGGTTTAGCTATTAGTAACAAGAAATATAAGTTGTTTGCTAATAGCGTTAAAATGGAATAAAAAATAAGAGGGATTCAGTAGAGGGGAGTTGAAGGGTCAATAATTGATAGCCTCCAAGCATTTTATGAAGCTCGCATGATTCAAATAATCTCATGGTCTGCATTTCAACATTTTTTTTTTTTTTTAAAGCGGCATGCATTTCAGCATATTATTCACAGACAATTTTATAGAGCAATTTGATGTGCGGTGGCTTTGTGCTTATACACCATCAGATGAACAAATTATAATCGACAAAATGGCTTTTGGATCAGATCCATAGTTTCAAGGATGCCATGTCTCCTCTCACTCTTCAAACATATTTTAAACTTAAAAGGTAAGGAAAAATACTCATATAATCAGAATTTCTACCTAAGCCAAAGAAAAAATGTTGCATTTCAAACAAATCTCGCCCATGTAAGTGGATACAGCGGGTTAACCTTAAATTGAGTCGTGTGAAATCTCTTTACAAACATACCTTGTCAGATTACATTGAGATTGACTGGGAGAATCAGAATAATATCATTAACGTAAAAGGCATACTGAAGCATCAACCCTAAACATGTTTAATTTTTTTTGGGGGGGGGGGGGGGGGGGGGGGGGAACAATTAAACACAAGCAAACGAACTCTCAAACACTTGGCCATTGGTCCAAACTATTTTTAAAGATCATATATATTGACAGAATTACACTAAAAACACTGGAAAATATTGCAAGATATCATAATTTCATTGAAATAACTTATCCAATAAAACAATCGAAAGCAAAAACATTGGATACGAACATCAGAGATTCAACATATCTTCAGCTGAGAACAATGAAGATGTTACACCTCACATGCAGGCTTGAAATTGCATGTGGACCTTCAAATGGAATTGGGGTGGAAAATTAATTTCAAAGTTGAAACTAAACCAAGAACTTTTATTCATAAGAAGAGAAGGCATAGCCCAAGTACACATAAAGTATACATGAGAAGTACCTAACTAGGGTTTACAACTGAAAGTAGAAAATCATGGACATTTAGTCCATTAAAATCAATGACCCCCCGCCCATAAGAACAAGGTTTTAAAAAAGAGAATTTTAAGCTCATCTATTGTCCTCTCGCAATCCTCGAAACTTCTATCATTTCTCTCCCGCCAAATGCACCAACATATACATATAGGAGCCATTCTTCAGATTGCTACCACTTGTGGATTACTTTGGAGGCCTCTCCAGCTTGCTAGAAAACCCACCAATCTATGAGGCATGACCCATGATAATCCAACTCTTGCAAAAAAAATCATCCCATATGGCCCTAGCACCTAACAATGTAAAAGCAAGTGATCTAGTGATTCCCCGATGTTTCCTCATATTGTTTGTAGTAAGAATCTTGCCCAGGAAGGTTATCCAAACAAAAAGCTGCTTTTAAAGGAGCTTTCATCTACCATATGTTCCTCCATGGAAAAAGTGGTCATAACCTGGCTAGTTAAAACTTGGTCAAACGATCTAATTGTGAATCTACCTTTCTCGGAGGGGCTCCAATTGATCTTGTCTATGGTACCCTCAGTCACTCTTATGGAATATAGTAAAAAAAAGAACTCGATGATAACCTCCAACTCCCAACCTTGTGCTATCCTAATGAATCTACATTCTATTTAGGGGAACCACAAGAGAAGACCAAGAGATCAGCTATAGCTGCATCCTTCGCTCGTACAAGCTCAAAATAGGGAATGTCTTTTTGACGCAAGACTCGCCACCCACCACAATACATGCATGTCTTAGGAAGATCTCCCAGCCTTTTCTAATCTTTTTCCACAGACCCACCTTATATGAACTGCGTACCTCACTTGAGCACCATCCTCCCCAAGCATCCCCAAACTTCGAATCTATAATTGTCTTCCATAGGGCACCCCCTTTCTTGTTGGTACCGCCACAACCATTTACCCAAAAGATCTTGGTTGAACTTCATCAAGTTACAATCCCCAATCCATCCCTAGATATTGGTGTGCATACAATTGACCAATTCACTAGATGAAATTTGAACATGTCCCCCATCCCACTCTACTAGAAATCTCATTGTAACTTTCCAATACGATTGGCAACCTTTGTAGAGAGTGGGAACAATGACAGAAAATAGGTGGGTAGGTCAAAAAATGTACTTTTAATCAAAGTAAGCCTGCCCCCTTTATACAAGTATAACCTCTTCCAAAAAGCCAATTTGCACTCCACATTTTGAATCACAACATTCCAAATCCCCTCCGATTTGAAGGAAACACCCAACGGTAATCCAGGATACTTCATGGATAGAAAAGATACCTTACAACCCCACCGGCATCAATAAATTTTTTTCAAACTTTGAATGATTCACTCTCCAACCAAAGACAACTTCAAAATAAAGGAGAGCCCTCAAAGATTGAATGTGCCCAAGATTTGCTCCACAAAATATCAGAGTACCATCGGCAAAAAGCAAATGAGAAATATCAATAGAGCCACAGTCACCATTCCCCACCAAGAAGCCATAGAGAAAACCACATTCCACAAGGCCCGAAATCATTTTGCTGAGAGCTTCCATGACGATAATGAATAATGAAAAGTCTATCTCAAAGCACGGGAGGAGTCAAAGAAACACCGGTGAACCATTCACCAAATTAGAAAAGTGAACTGTAGAGATACAATACGCTACCCAAGACACCATTTCTCCCCAAAGCCACTTATTGCAAGTAGATATTGTAGGAAGGTTCCAGTTGACATGATCATAAGTTTTCTCCATGTCTAGTTTGCAAAGTAATGCAAGTAGATTTGAGTTGTACATCCAAAACTTCATTTGCAATTAATACTGAATCAAGAATTTGTCTACCTTTGACGAATGCATTTTGAGGCTTTGAAATTAACTTCTCCATCACCGTACTCAATATGTTCGCTAAAACTTTAGAAAGTATTTTGTACACCCCCTTCACAAGGCTAATAGGGTGGTAGTATCTAACATCCACAAGCCCCATCTTTTTGGGAATGAGGCTAAAAAACTAGCATTAAGACTTTTTTCAAAGCCATTAGTACAAAACTCTTGAAACACCCTCATAAGGCTATCCTTGATCACTTCCCAACAAACTTAGAAGAAACCCATGGTAAAACCATTAGGGCATGGAGCCTTGTCACTAGCCATGCCATGGATCACTTTGCACACCTCATCTTCTTCGAATGGCCTCTCAAGCCACCCTGAATCCTGTTAGTCTAATGATTCAAAAGTTAATCCATCCACTTTAGATCTCCATACGTACTATTCTGAGCGGAGATGCTCGTAGTACTGTATGATGTGGTTCTTAATAGCTGACCAATCCAAGGAAACTACTCTGTCTACCATCAACATCTAAATTGCATTGTTCCTCCTATGTGAATTAGCCACCTGATGGAAGAACTTCGTGCACTTATCTTCCTCCTTAAGTCATAGTGCTCTTGATTTTTGTCTCCAAGAGATCTCCATCAATGTTGCTCTTTTGAGTTCTGTGATTGCCTGATTTTGCAAGTTCTCTAGGATTCAAAGAGAGTTCTTGCCTTGTTCCTTGGCCTCCAAATATTGAGGCTCCTCCAAGAGAATGTGCCTCTGTTGGGCCATGTTTCCAAAAACTAATCATCCAGCGCTTCAAATCATTTTTCAACACTTTTAAATTTCATGCCATTATAAAGCTTGAGGAACCTTAAAAGCGCAATAAGACAATCACCATTTGTTTGATCTGTCTACAAAATCATCATATTTAAGCAACATATTCTCAAATTTAAAATATGTTATGCCTCTTTGGATGCCTCCAAAGTCTAAGATGATAGAGAAATGATCAGAGCATAACCTGGGTACTCTTTTTTTAATTACATTAGGAAAATACAATTCCCAATCTAAAGTTATCAAAAACCTATCAATCCTCAACCAAGATGAGTGATCAAGGTTGATGGACCATGTGAATGTACCTCCAATTAATGGAATATCCATAAGCTTTTGTACGAAAATGAAGTCAAAATAATACCTCATAGCAAGGTTAATTTGGGACACACCCAGTCTTTCACTCGAGAAGCAAGTGACATTGTAGCCACCCCTATACAACTCAGTATCTCCCACCAACTAAGAAGCCCTGCCAACTCTTCCCACAGTAACCTTCTTTCCGAATCGATATTAGGGCCATATACTCCTACAAACACCCATAGGAATCCGTCTTCTATATTCTTAAATGAGCAAGCCAGAGTAAACTCTCCCACACATTAGTGTTGTTGGTCAGGTTGACACCAAAATCTTAGGATTTAGCTCAAGTGATAAGAGCCTTGGTGTTGGGAGATGTTCCCCCAATATCCGGTCCCATGCCCCATCAGTGAAAAGTGGATAATTTATTGATCTGCATTATGTGGGCGCATTACACAGGTTTGGAGCTTAACTACGTAAAATACATTGCGTGTTGATTGTCTATGGGATTCCTCAACATAAAATAATAATAATAATAATAATAATAATAATAACTGACACCGAAGATGGCAATACAACCTCACCAAATTCCGATGGTCAGTTGGATTGGTGAGAAAAATGATTGGATCTGGTATGTAGGTATTTTCCAGTGACAGCAGTACCTCAATTCATCTGGGCAAGATCAGATGCGAGACAAGGAGGGCAGGAAGGGGGGAGGGGGGATCACATTGGCAGCAGTTTTGAGTGGTTTCTTGCATGTTACAGGTTTTTGGAGTCAACTAATCCATTCAGGATAAATGTTGCAGTGGAATTGATTCACCTGCTAGATCCTATGCCCTTTCCAAACCATGATAATTTTTTTATGAGTAATATATGATTTTATTCAAACTACTAAATAGGCATAGCTCAAGTACTCAGGAACTATACAAACAGCAAACACTTAATTACAAGTTAGAAGCTAGAAAGTGATACAAGAAAATCATGTAAGTTGGCTCCATTAAAAACATTGGCAGAAGGCCAAAGAAATAATGCATGGAAGAAACTTCTAAGCTCATCCGGAGAACGTTCCCTATCTTCAAAGCTTCAACCATTCCTTTCAATCCAAAGATACCACATGATACATAAATGAATCATTCTCCATACATCCACAATATGGGAATTGCCCTGAATCCTTTGCCAACAAGCAAACAAATCTACCACCCTCTTAGGCATCACCCATGCAATTCCAGTCCCAACTAAAAATCTCCACCCATAACATCCTTGCTACCTCATAGTGAAGTAAAAGATGATCTATGGACTCACCACTCTTCTTTACACATATAGCACCAATCCATCACGACAAGTTCACGCTTTCTCAAATTGTCAATAGTCAATA
The DNA here is from genome assembly GCF_018687715.1 of Carya illinoinensis. Taxonomy (NCBI): domain Eukaryota; kingdom Viridiplantae; phylum Streptophyta; class Magnoliopsida; order Fagales; family Juglandaceae; genus Carya; species Carya illinoinensis. The sequence goes on along the minus strand of NC_056760.1, from coordinate 3,973,749 downwards.
TTTTCCCAACAGATGCAGTCCAACCAAAGAAAGCAATTTTAGGCAGTAACTTACTTTTCCAAATGCACTTCCAAGAAAACCAAAATATGATTTTGACATGACAAAGCCTTGTACAAAGATCGCACCGTTAACTTCCTACTCCCAAAATGGGAATTCAAACCACGATATTAATAACAACACATTCTTTCCTCACTTGATATTACGTTTCAATAAATCTTGGTAAGTTAGACTAAAAGCAAAGTTTTAATTAAAAGTGTAGTCGATATTGAGAGAAATTACACTTAGATATTTTATTGATCTTTAAGCTTATATATACAGTACACAAATGACACTAACACCCTTATATACATTAGTTACAACCATACCCTCTAACACTCCCCCTCAAGCTGGTGCATATATATCATATAAACCTAGCTTGAAACAAATAAGCTTTAACCGTTTACAACACAATGGTTTGGTAAATATATCTGCAAGTTGATCAGCAGATTTCACAAATGGTGTAGAAATGTCACCACTTAGTATTTTATCCCAAATGAAATGACAATCAATCTCAATGTGTTTAGTCCTCTCATGGAAAACAGGATTAGATGCAATATGCACTGCAGCTTGGTTATCACAAAGTAATTGAAGAGGGACAAGAGCTGGAAACCCAATCTCTTGAAGAAAGTGTTGCAACCATGTCAGCTCACTAGTTGTGTGAGTCATTGCTCTGTATTCAGCTTCTGCACTAGACCGAGCTACTACTGTTTGCTTCTTACTCTTCCACGTAACCAAGTTACCACCCACAAAGGTACAATATCCAGTAGTTGATCTTCTATCTGAAGGAGATCCAGCCCAATCAGCATCTGAAAAAGCTTCAATTCTAAAATGTCCATTTGATCTATACAACAATCCAATACCAGGAGGCCGTTTAAGGTAATGAAGAATATAAATTATAGCATCCCAATGTGAGACCCTGGGGATTTGTAGAAATTGACTCACTACATTCACTGCACGAGATATCAGGTCTAGTAATAGTAAGATAATTCAAGTTACCAACTAGTCTTTGATACCGACCTGGATCTCCAAACAACTCCCCTTCATCTTTCAAGAGTTTACGATTTGGATCCATAGGTGTGTCAATGGGTCGTGCACCCAACATGCCAGTTTCTTCTAGAATGTCAAGTACATATTTTCTTTGAGATAGGTTAATACCTTTCTTCGATCTACCAACTTCAATTCCAAGAAAGTATCTAAGTTTGCCCAAGTCTTTTGTTTGAAACTGATCATGTAGGAATTGTTTTAGCCTGGCAATTCCAACCAAGTCACTTCCAGTAATGACAATGTTATCCACATATACAACTAACAAGATATGACCTGCATCACTATGTAGGTGAAATACCGAATGATCTGTTTGGCATCTATGAAGACCAAATGCCAATACAGATTCCGAGAACCTTCCAAACCATGCTCGATGAGATTGTTTCAAACCATATGATGCCTTCTTTAACTTACACACAGTACCTCGATACTCCCCCTGAGCAACAAACCCAGGTGGTTGCTCCATATACACTTCCTCATTTAAGTCGCCATATAAGAATGCGTTTTTAACATCCAACTGAAATAAAGGTCAATCCAGATTAGCAGCAAGAGAGATCAATATTCGAACAGAAGAAATTTTGGCAACTAGGGAGAAAGTCTCATCATAATCAATGCCATAAGTGTAACCCTTAGCAACCAAGCGAGCTTTCAAGCGTTCCACAGAACCATCAGGGTGAAATTTGATGGTATACACCCATCTACAACCAACCGGGTGTTTACCAGGTGGTAAAGGGACAATATCCCATGTCCCATTATGATGAAAAGCATCCATTTCATTTTCCATGGCAGTCCTCTATTCCAAATCGGATAAAGCATCCTGAACAGTCTTAGGAACAAAAAGTTTTGAGAGTTGAGAAGAAAAACATGAGAAGGATGGAGATAAGGCATGAAAAGAGACATACTAGCTAATCAGATGTTGAGTAACACAAGAGCGAGAACCTTTTCAGAGACCAATAGGTCGAAATTCTGAAGCAGTAGATAACTCAGGATCTGAAGATGGAGACAAGGTTGGTGGCGGCATGAGAGCTGGGGGCCACAAGTGTTGCGAGTACACCTGTAAAGGAACAACGGAAGGCACTGAGGAGGGTTAGGAAGAATTGGGTGAGTGAGCAGGAGAAAGAGTAAGGGTAGGTAATGGTAGAGGATCACACTCACCAACCGAAGATGTTTCCGAGAAATAGGGTGTGGACTCAAAGAAGGTGACATCAGCACTAGTGAAGTAACATCTAAGAACAGGACTATAGCAACAATATCCTTTTTGAGTCCTAGAATAACCAACAAACAAACACTTAGTAGCACGTGGATCAAGCTTATCAAAGTTTGGGCTAAGATTATGAACATAGCAAACACGCCCAAAAATTTTTGGAGGGATAGAAAAAGGTGAAGAAGAAGGGTACAAGATGGAGAAGGGAGAGGAACCATTGAGAACTGATGAGGACATACGGTTAATAAGGTGACATGCAGTAAGAACACCATCACTCCAAAAGTGTTTAGGAACATGCATGTGCAGTAAAAGAGCTCGGGTTACATCTAACAAATGGCGATTTTTGCGTTCAGCCACCCCATTTTGTTGGGGTGTATAAGAACATGAAGTTTGATGGACAATTCCTTTATTACTTAAGTAAGTAGTAAAGGAATTAGATTGATACTCTTTAGCATTGTCAGAACGCAAGATTTGAACTTTTTGTCTAAATTGAGTTTTAATTTCTTTCCAGAATACTTTGAATATGGAAAAAATTTCAGATCGTGCCTTCAAAACAACCACGTCATTCGAGAGTAATCATCAACAAATGTAACAAAATACTGAAACTTGTTTGATACAATGTTAATTGGTCCCCATATATTAGAGTGAATCAATTCAAAAGGAATAGAAGCTCGATTATCAAGTCGAGGTACAAAAGACACACGATGGTGTTTGCTAAGCTGACATGCTTCACAAGAAAAGGGAGACACATTTCCAAGATTCCTAACTTGGCGTTTCAAAAGAGAAAGGGATGGGTGTCCAAGGCGACAATGCCATTCAAAAGCAGATGATGAAACTGTGAGAGCTCGAGTAGATGACTCTTCGACATCAAGGTAATATAGACCACCAGTTTCATGCCCCGTACCAATCTTCTTCCCCGTCTTGAGATCCTGAAAGATACATACAGATGGAAAAAAAGGTCACGGAACATTGAAGAGCTTGAGTAATTTTACTAATGGATAGTAAACTAAAGGGAAAACTAGGAGCGTATAAAACAGATGATAAGGATATAGAATCGGTGAGATTAGTGGATCCAATGCCTGTAACTTTAGCAAGAGAACCATTAGCAAGAGTGACACTCTTTAGAGATTTCATATTATTTAACTTAAACAAGGAAAAAGACAAACCGGTCAAGTGTTCATTGGCTCCTGAATCGATGATCCATGGATGTTGAGGAGATGAGACAAGACATGCGGACGTTGTACCTGAATGGGCACAAGTAGCTAGGGAAGATGAAGCCGTCTGTGTGCGACCCAAAAGCTGATCATACTCATCCTTGGATATGCTAATCATCTCTGGAGTTAGGTTGGAACTCGTTGATGGTAGATCATCTTGGAAAGTGGCTTGATTAGCGGACCCAAATGGTCTACCATGCAAATCCCAACAATAATCCACTGAGTGGTTAGTGCGACCACAATGGGTGCACTTACGAGATTCATGACCTCAAGTACGATTATCACGTCCCCCACGTGCACCTCCATGTGCACTTCTACCACTTCGACCTCCACGCCCAGCAGGAGCAACATAAGAGGCAACTAAAGCAGATCTCTCATTACTCTGATCAGAAGACAATGTAGCTCGCTGAAGTCGGGAGAATACATCAGGAAATGAGGGAAGCTATGGACTTGCCAAGATTTAAGAACGCACTGACTCATACTCAAGTTTTAAACCAACAAGGAAGCGAACAACATTAAAATCTTCCCGTTGTTTCAGCATACTTGAAACATCAGAAGTGATAGGTTGATACATTTTTAGCTCTTCACATATGCTCATCACTTGAGAGTAATATTCTTCCAGGCTCAAAACACTTTGTTCCAATGCGAAAAATTGTTTACACAACTCATACATACGAGTTATGTTTCCAACATCCGAATACATCTGTTTGAGATGCCTCCACACCTCTTTAGCGGTATCAAAATGTATTAAGCTTGTACAAATATTAGGCTCAATACTAGTCAACATCAAAGACAATATTTGAGCATCTTCTTGCTCCCATTGAGCAAAGGTAGAACTAGTCGAATCAGGAACTGGATCAACCAAATGAGTACGACGAAGACCTTTGCCTTTCAAAAACATTTCAACAGATCTTGACCACAACATATAATTTTTTCCATTTAACTTCACCGACGTCATAGGCATACTAACATTTGGTGCAAGAGACATTGACTCAAATTTAGTATCCATGGAAAACAAAAATATCACAACAATTCACTTTAGAAGAAAAGATTTCACATAAAAACATGAAATATGGATGAGAAATTGGAAAAAGCAAGCTGGAAAAGTACAAATCCAGATTAAAAACTTAAATTTCGGGCCTGTATCGTGGGAAACTAATCTGAACCCGTCGAAACAAGCAAATATCGGGTCTGAACTGGTATGTTTCGGCCTGAACCGGCCTGTTGCGGGTCTGAACCGGAATGTTTCGGGTCTGAACCGGACTGTTTCGGGATATTTCGGGTTTCGGCTTGTACCGGGTTCACTGCTGACCAAAAAAGGATTATGCTATCCCTAACCGAGAATAAGCTTACCTTATATCCATTACCAAACAGGGCTTATTCCGAATAGGAATAAGTTCCTATTGCAGGTTTGAGGCATACTCAGTCCAGAACTGGGTTTTGTTGAGACCTGCAGCCAAACACCCCAAGCCGAGCTCCTCGCCGGCGATATACGGTTGCTCCGGCAGCCAATGACGACGGAAAATACACCGGAATGCACAGAAAACGCCGATGAAGTGTGTATTCCGATGACTTTAACACTTGAAATCACCGGAAACACGTTGAAAATGGGCTTATTCCACTCCCTGCCGCCAACGCCAAATACAACACCACCGGAAAACACCACAGACCACCACAAACGGCTACGGTGATTCCACACAGCACCACTAACCACCACCAGCCACCACTAACAACCACTAATCACGAAACGCGTTGAAAAAAGTAAAAATTTGTCACACAACACTACCAACCGACTACGCAGAGTGCTCTGATACCATGTAGTCGATATTGAGAGAAATTACACTTAGATATTTTATTGATCTTTAAGCTTATATATACAGTACACAAATGACACTAACACCCTTATATACATTAGTTACAACCATACCCTCTAACAAAAAGGATCAAATATATTTGATAACGAAACTTAGAATGAGACTTATTTGTCAAACCTCATGATCAAGATGGAAAATGAAAAAAGCAGTACATACCTGTGGATGGCTCATCTAGAATGACTATAGGAGGATCACCAATCATTGCAATTGCAACAGATAATTTGCGCTTGTTTCCACCACTAAGGGAAAATGATGGTTTTTCGGCATGCTTCAACAAATCAAACTCCTCTAACTTTTCCGTTACAACCTGTTCAGATGGTGCATTAATGATCCAACATAAGATCATCGCTATATGCCAATCATACAAATTGAAGTTAAGAAGGTTTATCCTACTTAAAATATTATGCATTTAACTGAGCAGGGAACTTGATTCACATGCATTCATTAGATAAATTATCAGATAACCATAAACCAGATTATCATTATCCCTACTCTCTTCATCTTATCCCCCTTTTTTTTCTGAAGAACACAAAACGCTGCACATACCGAACTAAAGCAGATTGTCACAAATAAATTCAACCCCAAAATGAGGGGAAAAATCTAGAAGAAAGTTGAAACCAATTCCTTGCATATCAATTATGAACCAATTTTAAGTCGGTTGTAACTGTCTTGAGCACACACAGATTCTACTTAAACTACCTGAATCTACTTAAACTACCTGCTCAAGGCATAAAATTTAGTATAATACATACATCGTCTATCCTGTATTCTGGAACTCCCTTTATTCTTGCATAAAGCTCAAGATGCTCTCGGGCAGTTAAAAATTCCAACAGAGCATCAAATTGTGGGCAATACCCAATCTGAAAGTGAATAAAACAAGAACACTGAGTTAGCTTGGTTCCGTCAGTATATCACAGATAGAGAGCTTATCTTCCCTTAAAACAGAGAGAGAAAATAAATTAATTAAGATATACATGCCGACGAGCAGCCTTGGGATTGGAACATATATCTCTGCCAAAAATATAAGCAGTTCCATCAGTCGGGGATTCTTCTCCTGCATGGTAAATATTTGGTCAAACGCAGGTACCTCACTGAACATTTCAAAAATTTAGAAATATGCCACTTGTAGATACTTCAAGTACTATCTATTATTTTCCTCATTTCTGATTAGGTGTTTATACTATATACTCCCTTTGTACCTGGATACCAATCTTTTGCTTGTCAATTGAATTTTGAGTTATTTCTATGAAAAATGAAAATTGATTAATATCTACATCCTGGGTGTGTTCATATAAAGTTCATTCTGGGGACTGCATATACGAAACAACTAAGAAGAACAGTCACTATATAATAATGACCTTTACTATAAAATATATATATATATATATTATTTCTTATGAAGTTGGATCCTCTAATAAATTAATTGATTCACAAACTCTTACGGCAGGGATAAGATGGTTCAACATTCCACAGATAGAATATTCATGTATCGGTGCATAATTTTTGCATACCACAGAGCATCGAAAGTGTTGTGGTTTTCCCAGCTCCATTTGTTCCTAAAAATCCAAAACATTCTCCAGCTTGAACTGAGAAAGTCAACGACTGAACTGCAACTTTTGCATTGTGATGCATTCCTCCGGGATACACCTAAAGTTGGCATAATAGAATAACAGAATGATGAAGTATCAACATCATAACGGTAAACTTTAAAAACAAGTAATTTTATGCAAACCAAGTATTACCTTCCGAAGATTATGCAAGTAAATGATGGCATTATCAATTGACCCTGAAAGCACCCTATTTCTTTCTGATTTCACATCCATGTCTTCGTCAAGATCAAGAGCAACAGCTTCTGTGGAAGGTTTCAGAAGAGGCTCCAAATAACTAGAAGAAGTGCCACGATGGAAACTTTTAATACGGCTCCACCATTCCTTGATTGTGAAAGGAGCCAATTTGTGGGAAGGCAAGAGTTCAAGCCCAAGTGTTAAGAGGAAGAAACTAATGCTCTGCCACGGGTGAGAAAATTGAAAGGAATCATAGGAAACCCATTCCAGAAATAAATTTTATCGTTATTTCAAACAATATTTTAAGAGAATACTTGTACGAGGAGTAAGGTTGCTGAACTCATAGCTTTTAATTTCCACTGTCACATCTTATATATGGGTAGATTATTGTTTAAACTAGTAGAAGTAAATGCAAAACCATAGCCATGAAAGACAGAATTAAAAGCATTATTTACTTTCTCTCATTGCATTTTATTAAACAAATTCTATTATGGTTCCATGTAAAAATTAGTTTCTAGATATCCGAATGGTGTCAAGATAAAAGTAGACTACACAAAACAACTATTTTTTTTTTTATTAGTAAATAAGAATTTTATTAAAATAGGCAAAGCCAATTACATGGGACATAATACATTTTTTAAAACTTTGTTCAAAGGGTGTGTGCGGAGCTTGTGGACTCCAGGACTGTACAAATCATTTCTCATCCTGCATACAGTGATTAATTTACAGCAAATGAATTTCAATTGCATCATTCCAGCTCATTGACATAAAAATCAAGGAACTAAATTTCTATAAAACATTACTTAATATAAAATTAGTTCAATAGACGAGACTTCTATAGAAAATATGTCATCACTCCTACCCATCATAATACGGGGTAAAAACACCATTTATACTATATAATACAACAGCATGGATAGTAAGGAAACATTTTTTTTTAATAAGTAGGTGCATTAAGGAAACATTAATTGGATCAGCAAATATTTAAGAAATACTGAAATTACCAAGGTGAGTCAATCCTTTCACCCATAGTTATTAGCCATTTTCTCATGGGCTCCTCTCTCTTGTTAAAAAGTAAGTTGCACATTCCTACTTAAACCATGGTTTCTTGATTTGGCCTTAATTAAGCTCATATATGGCCCTATTTAAGCTTCTTTTTCTTATTCTTCTCCTTTTTCTTCAAATTATAACAAGTTATAGGTGATTGGAAACTGGAAAAGATAAATTTTCTTTCCAATGATGTAAAGATAAAATGCATTTTGTTTAATTATATCATGTAGAAAACAGTAAGTACCCCTCTTCCTCACTTCAAAAAAAGAGTACCCCTCTGTATTGTAATACTTAGTTTTCAGGTTCAATGATGCAACCACAAGACGTCTAAGATTTTAAAAGCTTAAAGATGCATATGGCCAAAATGCTTTTTAAACAGGATTGGGACAAGAAATGAACCTCAAGACCAAGATAACAAATGGAAGCGCCAGTAACATTCCAATCAAAAACCCCATCACTTGATTTATCTTTCATCCCTTGCCGTAGAAGAGCCAATGAAGCAAACCCGTCAGCAAAGCAAAACCCTGGAGATAATCTGAAGAAATTCTGGAAGGATATACAAAGATGCAAGGAAAGATAAGATGGCTAATACCACCCTGAATGCTGGCTATATACAGAGGAAAAAATATTTAATTACAGGAAAGGGAATTGTATTCAATGCTCTTGGAATTATTAGATAGTATCTATTGGCAACAACGTCTGGAAGCAATCACTTGCATTTCTGATGCACTAAGGCATTGCAGAATGGTAGTACATTTCTTAAGAGAATTGACACCATGTACCTCCATTTCAATGAAATCTAAACAAACTTTCAGTCCTCACTGACTTAATTATTCAAACTTTCAAGCATGTTGACCAGCAACATACTCATTGACCAGCAAAACCATATTCAACACAGAGCATATAACAACAATAAAAGGGATAAAGGATTAGGGCGCAAGATTGGATTAAAGACTCCATCATAGGGAAGGAATCAAGGTGACATTTCTCTGGCCACTAAGTTTTAATTTCTTAACTGTGCTCGTGGTTGTTTTGAGCTTTAACTCCATTGTGAATTGCATCTAAGTCCTCCATCAATGAGTATCTATAGCTTAAAACTGTCATTTGACATTAAGACTCTTTGTTGTTAGGGCCAAAATAGGGCCGGGGCCGTTATGTTATGGAATGGCACAAGATAGATATCTTTGTGAGCTTAAAACTGTTATTTGGAATTAAAAAAATTTTTGATAAGTAAAAAGAATTTATTAAACCACGTAATTAGGCAAGGCCCAAGTACACATAAAGTATACAGGAGATCAACCTAATTACAAGCTAAGCGTTGTGAAAAGAAGCATAAAAGTCATTAAAACATTTGATATTAAGAAATTAATTCACGCTCTTTGTTAGGGCCAAAATAGGGCCAGGGGAATTATGTTATAGAATGGCACAAGATAGATATCTTTGTGATCATTCACGTAACTTAACTGTGTTGGTGATTAACAGATAGGTTTGTTGTTAAAGCCACCCTAATGAATTCTTCAAAATACCCAAAACTTATAATGTAGACAGAAAGAACCTTAAGAAAAGAATTGGCGCTTGCTGTTGTCTGTATAAGCCCCATAATGAACGAGATAACCATAAGGATAAGCCCCGTGAAAAAGTGGACCAAGAGAACCACATTCTGCAAGCAAAGTGAAATATAAGCACGCACAAAAGTATAGTCATGATGCTCCAGAAGTTAAAGTAACCTGTTACGAATGAAAGTCCCTACCTGTGCCATAGTGTGGTCAGAAAAGAAAAACGTAAGGCAATACGTCAGTGATGCAATTGATAATCCATACTCCAAAAACATGATTACTGTTGACAAGACACAGCCCCTTCCAATAAACTGATCCAACCCTACCGAAAGTTTTATGAAAAATGAAAAATAAGATGAGCACTGAGCATAAAAATAATGTAAACATAGCGATTGCATGAAAAACAGTAGTCATTAATCGAGAAATGGGGAAGGCGAGAGGAAATGAAGCACCAGAGGGGAAGGACCGCTACCTTTATTTTGTTATTCTGCTTAAGAGAAAATAAGAAATCTGGTGGCTAAAGTAAAAGAAAAAGAATAGGCTAGAAACTTCCTCTGTAATGTTCTAACTCAGCACCAAAATTTGCAGAAGTAATATGGTGGGCCCTGAGGAGTCGAGAACCCCTTCATCTTTTGTTTCCCTCCTCCCCCAAGCAACACCCCACCCCCCCCCCCCCCCCCCCCCCAACCCCAAAAAAAAAAAAAAAACCATCACTGAAAAACATGCACAAAGACCGAGGAGAGATGCAAATTATTGCGCCATTGAAAGGATGAATTGCAATTACTATGCAAAATTGGGGTTCATGATGCTGCAGAATTGAGCTGGTTGGAGAAGATTTGCCCATTCTATCAGGTATTATTGTAAATATTTATGACTTTAAGGTTCTTTCAATTACGGTTATACTGTAGGACCAAGATAAATTTAACCGTAGGGATGGAGTTTGTTTTTGAGTAGGGTTTTAATTGGCAAAACAAAAAAGGCCGTAATTCTCATGTTCTGACAGTATGGCAGATTATTGAGGATTGACAGTTTAGAGCTGTGTTTGATTTCCTTCCTCTCAATTTTTTTGTTTATTTCTCATTAGTTCTACTTGCCCTTTAAATTATTCTTCTTTCCCTAGTCTGATTGTGACCAAAGTTAACCGCAAATAATTATGAATTCATCACAAAAATAAAAATAGAAAATAAAGTTAAGGACGTACCAAATATGTAAAAAAGAATTATTGCAAAAGATGAAGGAAATAAGAAGCTGACAAAGTCCCATATATATGTAGAAGCCCAATACGAAAGTACGGAAACCTGCGCAAGGATACATTGTCATAAAATAAATTCCTTAATAGTACTAACGAGATAAATAGAAGAAGCCAGTATTTATTTTTTCAAGAAAAAAAAAACATACGCCGCTAATTAGTTGTTGGTGTTTGGCTTTTACTTCACGCTCCTGCATAAGTGCATAGAAATTATTTTTCCAAGAAACAAGTAGAGGAAAATTACAGTTCAAAAGCTATACGGAACAACTTACATATATTCTTAAGGCAATTCTCACTAATGAAATTATATAGGCAAGATTTGCTTAACATATTATAAATAAAAATCATGATTAGAAATTATGGACCAATACTGCATATCCCACGAGAGTGGCAGGCCAAAAATCACATTTCATTATAATTTTCCTTGCCAGGAGATCTTGTTAGTTTATTAGCATTCAATACAAAGAGACATATATGCAAGCTTTACTCTTCTATTTATTTATTTGATTCAGAAAATAAATGGAACAGAAATTATAAAAATAGCCTACCTTGCCTTGCATTAAGCACTGCAGAGGTCTCGGAACTTGATATCAAAACGAACAGATTTAAGTGCATGCAAGCCATGCTCATACATGTCTTATATCTCTCCATTTATTATTATTGGTGTTGTTGTTGTTGTAATTGTAATGCTATTAATAGTATTTTTTATAACTAGTCGTAATCTAGCATCAAATAAAAGACATACTTGAACATTTTTTTGATAGTTAATAAGAGAATTTTATTCCAAGTAAATAGGCATAGCCCAAGTACACAAATACACCTAAATACAAGCCAAAACAGAACACGACTAAAACAGAACATTACAAATGTTCCCATCACTTACAAGATTCTTCACCCAAAAACTTTAAAGAAAAACTCCCTAAGTTTCCCCATGGAACGTTCACAATCTTCAAAACATCTCCCATTCCTCTCCAGCCGTAGGTGCCAAAATAAACACAAGGGGATCATCCTCCACACTGCTGCACTGCCTCTATTCCCCACAAGACCTTGCCAGCAATCCAAGAAATCCACCACATGCAGAGGCATCACCCAAGCAATGCCTACCCTTGCAAAAATCTCATTCCACATCTAACACCATCCTTCTTGCACAGATAACACCAATCGACCAGCAGTAAACCTCCCTTCCTCAAAGTATCCATGGTTAATATTTTCCCAAGAGACACCAGCCAACAAAAAAAAAAAAACCTTGCTAGGCACCTTGGCCCTCCAAATACATTTCCAGGGATAGTCTTTAGCTCCCCAACTAGTTAACACCTTGTAAAACGATTGCACAGAAAATTTGGAGTTATTATCTTGCACCCACAGCAGACTATCCTTCCTATTCTGATCAATCTTCATATCATATAATCTTCCAAAGAAATCAGATACTTCACCCACTTCCCAGTCCCACACATCTCTGTTGAATTCCATAATCCAATGTAACATGTTACTAGAAAACTGATAAGAATCAGCCACTGCAGACCCTTTATCTCTAGCAATCCTAAAAAGATTAGGATATACATACTTAAGAGCTGAATCCCCACACCAAGTATCACGCCAAAACTAAATTTTTCTCCCATCTCCCACTATGAATTTTATGTTTTTGACAAAATCCCCCCGTTCCAACCGAACGGAATTCCACAAACCCACCCCTTGCACCCTTTTTACTTCATTTGTACACCAACTCCCCCACATCCTCCTATATTTAACAACCACAATTTGTCTCCATAATGCATTACTCTCATTTTGGTATCTCCAAAGCCATTTCCCAAATAAAGCTTTGTGAAAAGCTATAAATTTCTCATACCCAAACCTCCACATGAAACCGGTTAACAAACTTTATTCCAACTCACCAAATGAAATTTTCTTTCCTCTCCATTACCATCCCACAAGAAATTCCGAAAAATCTTCTCTAATCTTTTTGCCGCCCCCGCAGGTAAAGGAAAAGGGGAAAGGAAATATGTAAGAAGATTAGACAATGTGCTTTTAATCAAGGTAATTCTTCCCCCTTTTGATAAGTAGAGCTTTTTCCAACCAGCTAACCTCCTATCAATCTTCTCAATAACCCCATCCCAAATAGAAATAGATTTGTGAGGAGCACCCAGAGGTAGACCAAGGAATCTCAAAGGAAAAGAAGCTACCTTACAACCCAAAATATTAGCCAATTCAAAAATATCCCTGACCATACCCACAGGAACAATTTCAGACTTAGATAAATTAATTCTAAGTCCTGAAACAGCTTCAAAGCATAGCAGTAAGGCTCTCAAAGCTCGGATATGATCCTGATTTGAATCACTAAGGATTAAAGTGTCATCTGCAAAAAGTAAGGATGAAACTGTAATGCTGCCCCGTGAGCCATCTCCCACCATATATCCCGACAAAAAACTCCCTTCCAAAGCCGCTTCAATCATACGACTCAAAACATCCATAACTATTACACAAAGGTAAGGAGATAGAGGATCTCCTTTCCTTAGACCACAGGAGCTAATAAAAAGGCCAACCGGAGTGCCATTTATCAATAAAGAAAATTTGGCCGTTGAAATACAATATTTTATCCATGAAGAGAAATCCCCAATTGACATGATCAAATGCCTTTTCTATGTCCAATTTAACTAAAATTCCAGATTCACCCATTCTTATCCTGTTTTCCAAGCATTCATTAGCTATTAAAACCGAGTCGAGGATTTCTCTTCCTCTCACAAATGCATTCTGAGTCTTCAATATAACCTTTTCCATAACCACACTTATGCGGTTAGCTAGCACTTTAGAAATAATCTTATACTCCCCATTCACCAAGCTAATAGGGCGAAAATCCCCCGTATCTACAGCAACCGCCTTTTTAGGAATGAAGGCAATGAAAATAGTATTAATACTCTTTCCAAAGTTCAAGAAAGAATAGAATTCTCCAAAAACTTTCATAATATCTTCCTTCACAATATCCCAACAAACTTGAAAAAACGCCATGGAAAAACCATCCGGACCCGGTGCCTTATCCTTAGACATACCTCTAACCACATCAAGTATTCCTCTTCCTCAAAAATTCTCTCTAACCAATCTGAACTAAATTGATCAATGGACTCAAAAGCCAGCCCAACTAACTTGGGTCTCCATGAAAATTCTTCCTAGAAAAGCTTCTCATAATAATTCACAAAATGATCTCCAATCTCCCCGTTATCAGTCAAAACATTATCTTCTACATGAAGAACCTCAAAAGCATTGAATCTACGGTGTGAATTAGCCATTTTGTGAAAGAATTTCGTAAAATTGAACATGGTTGTCTATATACACAACTGAAATCTTGCTGAGAAAGTAAACAGTATATGGAATGACCTTTGGTGTGGAGACCGAATTCTTAAGGAAGCCTACCCAACTTTATACGACATTGCACGACGACAGGAGGCTACAGTTGCAGAACTCATGGATCTATCTACTGGCTCTCCTCAATGGAATATCATACAGTCGCAGAACTCATGGATCTATCTACTAGCTCTCCTCAATGGAATATCATATTCACTAGAGCTGTGCAAGACTGGGAAATTGACACATTTGCAGATTTGTTCCAACGTGTATAACTATAGAGTGAATAGAGGAGCTGATATGATGATGTGGTCAAGGTCCAAGAAGGGAAGATTTACCGTCCAGTCATACTATAAGTCCCTAATGAAACATGCTACAAAAGCGTTCCCATGGAAGAACATTTGGAAGACTAAGGCCCCTCTAAAAGCTTCTTTTTTTTGTATGGACAGCTTCACTAAGGAAGATTCTCACCTTAGATAATCTAAGGAAACGCCGACTCATTGTGTTGGATTGGTGTTATATGTGCAAGAAAATTGGGGAGTGTGAATCACCTATTATTGCATTGTGACATGACTATGAGTTTGTGGAATGATATCTTTGCTAGAGCGGGGCTCCTTTGGGCGATGCCAAGAAGGGTTGTTGAATTTTTGGCTAGCTGGCAAGGCCTCTGGAGTAATTCTCAAATTGCAGCAATGTGAAAGATGATTCCAATCTATCTATGGTGGTGCCTCTGGATGGAAAGGAAAGGTCGCAGCTTTGAGGATCGTGAACGGACAATGGATGAGCTTAGAACTTTTTTTCTTCAAACTTTATTCCATTGGTTGATTGTAATAGACTTTAGTGGCATGAACGTACATGATTTCCTTGTATCTTTAGATAGCCATGCCTAAGTGTTGCTCTTATATATGTCCCGTGTACTTGGCTTCGCCTTTCTTTAATAAAATTTGTATTTACCGATCAAAAAAAATTATAACCTAACAGCAATTTTTAATTTTTAAACAAACATCAAATAATACACGCATATTATCTTTTTCTAAATTTATGATGCAGGGAGAAAGAAAGGTTATAAAAAATACCTTGACAACAGCAACAGCAAATGAGGCAGGGATGAAAGAGAAGGCAATATTAACAATAACTGCAGCAGAAAACGCATCAAGATCCTACAAATTGGAAATGAAAATACATGACTCCTTTGTATCAATCCAGTTTAAAAAGTGTTTCTTACATCCCCCGCTTTCCCACAAAAAGAACGGGGAGAGGGAGAGAGAGAGAGAGAGACCAACTACATCATGATGTTGAGATCTTGCCTTTGGCAGGGCTAATAATGTTCACATCACTAGAACTATAAAATGACAATCTCAATCAATACTGCTTCAAGGCAAATTCTACTTTGACCATTGTGTAATGCACAGCAACTAATAAGAATAGATGTCAAACACTTTCAACACCAAAGCCCATACTGTGTTTTTGCATTGAACAGACCAAGTTATCAAAAAATAAGGTGGACAAAAATTATTGTTGTAGCAGTCAAACGCCATGTACTCTATGATCAGAGAATGCTCAATGGCTTGTGACGTCATCACATTCTAATGCTTTTCCCAGAAGGATGCCTGTGATGTATTCCTACAGGCAAGCTAAAAACTAGGCTGTATTACTAAGGGCACAATCCATTTAAAACTTTTAAAACATTCCATGGTATCCAAAGAGAATAGTCCTTTCAAATAAATCAAGAAATGACAGGAATGCATTAATCAAAATTCCAAAAGAGTAAAAATAATGAATAAATGGGAAATAAACATTATGAGAAGTACCTAACTAGGGTTTACAACCGAAAGCAGAAAATCATGGACATTTGAGAGATTTGATTCCTAATCCAGCTAAGGAAAAGCCTCAAGCATTTTCATGGTAAGAAAGAACTAAATCATCTTGTCAATAATGTCAACAAATATATACTTATGAGGGTTTAAGGCATCATTCTTGTGGCAAGATGTGAGTTCATTACAAGACCTGTTCAGTGGTCGACCTTTAAGGACTACCGATATTAAAATAAAATGGGTAGCATACATGACGTTGCAGGTGCTGGCTTTCTGTCATTGGCAAAGGATGGTTCCGCGTTTGAATAGTCATATTATTTTTATGAGTAGCAAGCCTAAGGATCGCAGCATTCATCAGATTGATAAAGGTTGGAGCAGCATGCTGACAAGAGCTGTTGTGTAGTACAGAGTATCCTAGACTTCCATCCTCATTCTGATCATCCATCACAATTGCCCCATACCTGCACATCAGAACGAATTAAACTCAAGTAAATTTCCAGTAGATGGTGGGGTTCAGAATCATCTATTCTGTTATTACTTTTTCAGGTTGCTAATGACTCACATTTGGGCGAAAAGCAAAATATGGTTAAAAAAAGGGGAAACTTTTCTAGTATTGGGCCCGGAGATGGGCATGGGGCTCAGTAGCCCCTTAGCTATACACGGAAACAAGGCCTCCACGAGTGGTGGGCCTTGTTTCGGGCCTGGGCCTCCTCAGCCCAGGTCCTCTTCTGAAGACCCAAACCTGGGTAATCCGGGTTTTTCCAACCCAGTTTCCTACGACGCCTCTGAGGACCTAGTGTCTTCACCACGGCAGCAGTTGGCGGCAACGGTCACGGCGACGACACAGACCTCGCCGACGGTGGTTCTGGAGACCGCCGACGAGTTCCCGGTAGCCTTGTCTGATAAAATGACGCTGCCAAGTCTAGCAACGAGCCTGAGACTATATCGGGATGGGTCCTCTCCGGCGCAGGGAGGACAAAGGAGCCCGATAGGCTCAGATCCACTGGTTTTGGCTTCGGTGGAGGCCTCTATCACACCAATGGAGGCAGTGGTTGAAGAGGAGGAGAGTTCAGAGGAGGTAGAGCCTTCGGTGGAGGAAGAGGAGGAAGAACTCACCTTCCCTGACGTGTGTGGACAGTTAGGGTTGGATGACTTACCAGTAGAAGGAGAATTTCTGGGTTTGCAGATCAGTAGGGTGGAGGAACCGGTGCCGTTGAACTTTCGCCTTCCAGCGCAACCAATTATTTCAGATTGGGTCTTCCATAAGGTGAAGGAAATTCAAAAATTAGTGGGGATTGAAAGTGAAGGATATGAGGAGCAATTCATGGCTTTATTTACAGCAATCGAAGCGGGTCACAATCAAAAAACTAAAGGCGAATCGAAGAAGCATAGGGAACTTAAAAGATTAAATTGGTCGATGAAAACGGAGAGCAACGCTAGTAGGGGAAGGGTGAAAGGGAAGGGGCTGTCTAGTCCTCAATGAAGCCTAAAATTGTGTCTTGGAACGTCCGTGGGCTAAACGAGGCAAATAAGCGGCTACGGGTTAGGAATCTACTTCGAGAGTGGAAGGCGGATATTGTGTGTTTACAAGAGACCAAGCTGAAGATGATTGATAGGAAAATTGTGAGGAGCCTATGGAGGGGTAGTCATGTGGATTGGTCATTCTTGGCATCAAATGGGGCATCCGGAGGGGTTGTGGTAATGTGGGATAGACGGGTGGTAGAGAAAGTGGAGGATTGCATTGGGCAGTATGTGGTAGCATGCTCTTTTAAGTGTGTTTCCGATAATTTCTCATGGGCTTTTGCAGGTGTTTATGGCCCCAATCAAAACCAGTCAAGAAAACTTTTGCGGGAGGAATTATCAAGGATTCATTCCTAGTGGGGACTTCCATGGTGTATAGGGGGAGACTTCAATGTGGTGAGATTCCCGAGTGAAGTTTCGGGTACTAGAAGATTGAGACCAGCCATGGAGGAATTCTCGAAGTTTATTTTTGATGTGAACTTGGTGGACTTGCTACTCGCTGGGGGCATTGTGACTTTGTCAAATAATCAGTCATGGTCTAGATTGGACCGGTTCTTAATTTCTCCAGAATGGGAAAGCCACTTCCCGAATGTCTGGCAAAAACGTTTGCCCCGTATTGGATCCGACCATTGGCCTATTCTGATCGATTGCGGAGGAGTTCATAATGGTCGTCGGCCGTTTAAATTTGAGAATATGTGGTTAAAATCGGAAGGGTTCGTGGAGAGGGTCAAACAGTGGTGGTCTTCTTATCATTTCCATGGTACTCCTAGTTTCATTTTTGCAGGTAAATTGAAAGCCCTAAAAAGAGATCTAAAAGAATGGAACTTAAGAGTCTTTTGGCAACGTAGAAGTAAACAGGAAAGCCAAGATGTTAGAACTACAGGAGATTGAGAGGCTGCAAGAGGTACAACCACTCACTCAGGAAGAACAAGACAGGAGATCAGAGTTGGTCACTGAGATTGAGAGACTGATTCTGTTAGAAGAGATGTCTTGGCGGCAAAAGTCCAGGGCACTGTGGTTGCGGGAAGGAGATTGAAGCACAAGTTTCTTCCACAGAATTGCAAATTCACATAGGAGAAATAACAATATTGAGAAGCTGATAGTGGACGGTGCGGAGTGTAGTGATGAGTAGGTACTTCACAATCATGTAGTCGATTTTTATGAGAACCTACTGACAGAGCATGAGGGTTGGCGGCCTCCCCTAAATGGGATGGAATTTGACACTATTGGGTCAAATGACGTCTCTCGATTGGAACGGGAGTTCGAGGAGTTAGAGGTTTTTAAGGTAGTGAGTAAGATGGTCAGGGATAAAGCACAAGAACCGGATGGTTTCTCCATGGGCTTCTTCCAAGATTGTTGGGATGTATTAAAGGAGGACCTTATGAAGGTTTTCCAGGAGTTCTAATGGCTGGAAAATTTGAGAAAAGTCTAAACACCACTTTTATAGCACTGATACCCAAGAAGGTGGGGGCTATGGATTTGAAGGAGTTCCGGCCTATTAGTCTAGTGAATAGGTTGTATAAGATAATCTCGAAAGTACTTGCAAACAGAATGAGTGAGGTTATGGGACAGCTTATTACTAAACCCCAAAATGCCTTCGTAAAGGGCAAACAGATCTTGGATGCGGTACTAATTGCCAATGAATGCCTTGATAGCAAGTTGAAAGACGGAAAGTCAGGGATCATGTGCAAGTTAGACATGGAAAAGGCCTATGATCATGTTAATTGGGATTTTCTTCTACATTTGCTAAGGAGATGTGGTTTTGGGGAACCGTGGAGGGCGTGGATACATTGGTGTATATCTACGGTAAAGTATTCTATGTTGCTAAATGGAGTTCCAGTAGGCTTCTTCCAGAGTTCTCGTGGATTGCGACAAGGGGATCCATTGTCACCTTTACTGTTCAGGATAGTTATGGAGGCTCTAAGCAGGATGCTCTCGGTTATGGTTGAAAACAGACTCTTAAAAGGGATTCCGATTGGTAACACGGACAGGGAAACTATTATCATTTATCACCTCCTGTTTGCAGATGATACACTTATACTATGTGAAGCCGAGCAAAATCAGATGCAAGCGTTAAAGACTTTACTCTTTTGCTTCGAGGCCGTCTCTGGGTTAAAGGTGAATTTGGAAAAATCAGAGTTGGTGCCCATAGGGGAAGTTTCTAATATTCGCCACCTAGTGAGAACGATGGGGTATAAGATATCTTTCTTTCCCTATGACTTATTTGGGACTTCCTTTAGGGAGTGCCTCAAGGGCGTCCGCGGTGTGGGATTCAGTTATCAAAAAAATAGAGCGAAGATTGGCGGGGTGGAAGAGGTTGTACTTGTCAAAAGGTGGAAGGACTACATTGATAAAGAGTACACTCTCTAACTTACCTACTTACTTTTTATCTCTTTTCCCAATACCAGCAAGTGTGGTAGTTCGTATTGAGAAGCTCCAACGAGACTTCTTATGGAGGGGCTTGGGGGAGGAGTTCAAATTCCACTTGGTTAAGTGGGAGCAGGTGTGTCGTCCTATATCAGGGGGAGGCTTGGGGGTTCGAAACTTAAGGATGTTCAACCGAGCGCTACTAGGCAAATGGCTATGGAGATTTGCAAACGAACATGATTCTCTATGGAAATTGGTGGTTGCGAAGAAGTATGGCAGTCTACGGGGGGAGTGGTGCACTAGAGAAGTAAGGGGAGCTTATGGAGTGGGGTTATGGAAACATATAAGAAGAGGATGGGGGGTCTTTAATCAACATGTAAAGCTTCGTGTGGGCACGGGTTCAAGAATCAAATTCTGGAGAGATGTATGGTGTGCTAGTAGGGCCTTGAAAGACTTGTACCCTACTATGTTCCAGTTGGCTAGAGATAAGGAGGCTTCAGTGGCAGAAGTCATGGAGATAGAGGGGGGTCAGTTTCTTTGGAACATTAATTTTAGTAGGGCTGCACAAGACTGGGAATTAAGTATATTTGAGGACTTCTACAGCCTCATATACTCCATAAGACCCAATAGCCAGCAAGAGGATGTGTTGAGGTGGTCTCTAACAGACAAAGGTATTTTTTCAGTTCGCTCCTTCTATAAGACCCTCACCCAAGAGCCCACCTCTCCGTGTCCCTAGAGAAAAATCTGGAGAAATAAGGCTCCTCCTAAAGTATCATTCTTTGTTTGGACTGCATCCTTGGGAAAGATACTTACTACAGAGAATCTGAGGAAAAGAATGATCATTATCGCAGACTGGTGTTGCATGTGCAGAAGAGGGGGAGAGTCGGTCGACCATCTCCTTCTACACTGTGATACGGTAAGGGTCCTTTGGAATGAGGTATTCTCACGACTGGATATGGCTTGGGTTATGCCTAAAACTGTGGAGGCGACACTGGTTAGCTGGTCAAATATAAGGGGCAGAAAACCAATTAAAGCTATCTAGAAGATGATCCCTCTATTCATCATGTGGTGTGTATGGCAGGAGCGAAATGAGAGGACCTTTGAGGACCAAGAAAGATCAGTAGAGGAGCTTAAACTCTTATTTTTCAGAACACTTTGTAACTGGGCTATTGCTGTGGATTTTGATGGCATGGCCATGCATGATTTTCTAGTCTCTAACGTGCCTACCTAGTTAGGGCGTTAGAGTTGTAATATTGGCTTTGCCATTGATCAATACAATTTGTTTATTTATCAAAAAAAAAAAAAAAAGCTTTTGTAGTATTATCTTCATTCGTTTAACCTATTGTGTGACAATTTTGTGATAATCAAGTTGCTTAAAAAGACATTCCACCTTGATGAACATAATTTACTGACAATGTCGAGCACTACAAGAAGTTGACATAGGACAAGTTACCCATGTATTTTGAGGCAGCCCAACCAATGGGGAATAAAGATCATTCATTTGGGAATCCACATAATTTTTTTCTTTGTTTTTTTTGTGGGTTCAAGACTCAACAAGCATTACAAGTCTCGAGGAAACTTACGACCCTCATCTGATTATATATTTCCTACATTGAAGAGTCTAGGATAACTACCATAAATAAGAGCATACTTTATGCTTAGCCTTCAAGGTAGAATGTTATCCATCATTCAGTTGTCAGTATAATATCTGAGGTTTGTCTCCATTATACCTTGTGGGTTCAGGGTTTCCTAGTGGAATCTATGGCTCCTAGTGAATCAAGTGTATTCCCCTGTTGTACAATTTGTTACGGGCCTTTCTTTCCATCACTTCCAACTTGTGTCTAACATCCCTCGACGTGATGAAACTTGCTGCTATGCCAATCACTTGGCTGAAGAATATGAGGTAAGCAGAGCCACGTGCACCATGTTAAGAATGGCTTGATGCGAGGCATGATGGCTCAAGCCATGTTCACCTTTTAGATTCAAGGTTTAGAATTGGTTTCTAGGGCCCTAGTAGATTCTAATGCATTCATTAGTTATCATAGTTAGCTACAACCTACAACCCTTTCCATGGCTTCCGTCTGGCCACAGAAGTGTACAAATCCGTGCTATACTCACCAAATTCTTTCCATGACAAGCATTTTGATTTCTACAAGTCATACAACTTAATCACTGATTAAAAACAAAAAAGTAATGCAATGTCTTCTAAGTAACTGACAAAGACAAAAACAATGAAAATAAGTTACATGGGTTAACATACCTTGACTGGTAGGATTCATTAAAGCTAGACATCAAAAATTCGCTCATTGAAAGTAGAACTGGACCCAGAGTAGGCCCTGCAGCCTCAATCGCATCGGCTAATGCTTTTTCTGAATCCGGGAATTGATATGCACTTGGTTTGAAGCTTTGAATCCACCCCCCATCAATATACCTTGCAATCTATAGCATAGACAGCATTTTATATGAAGAATTACTACAAAACATGCCATCAACAAGTACTCTTTTAATCTCCACTACATTGATGATTATAGCAGCATGCAACATCAAAAGGAAAACGATGGAATATCACATGAATTAATATGACTAACAAACCTCCTTTGCAATAGGCCGGGATAGATCAAAGGGAATTGGACCACCACCACCACCACCACGTAAGAGAGGATTGAATTGTGAAGTTGTAAAAGTCAGAGACAGCTGATCAGGATGTGGCTTGAGCTTGAGAAAAAGAAGTCCAAAAAACAAAAAAACCACAGGAATTACAAGTTGGAAAACAATTGTTTTGTGGTCTCTCCGAGCAGATATCATCCTTTTTATGAATAATGCTCTAGAATGTTGCCAAAATGTTGACCTTGAAATGAAACAACAGCTACAACACTGCATACTTAAAAAGTTTATGAAACTCAAAACTGTAGCAAATATTAAGCCACAAGCTCTCCCCACTATGGTTGATATGACCCCAAGAATATATTTGTAATTTCCAAGAAGTTTGGAGTCCAAAATTTTTTTGGGAGCACAATCATGCACAGCTTGAGAAACCACAGCATCAGGTAAAAGAAAGTCCTCATTGTGCTCAATGCATTCGGCCTCTTCACAATCACCTCCAGCAACTCTCAGGAATACCTCCTCTAAAGTTGTTACAGAAATACCATAACTTTCGATGCCGAGATAGTCTTTGCCCTCACACCCACTTGTTTCAGAGTTAGAAAATGATCTTCTCGTGCAACTCTCAATTTCCCTAAACATATTTTCAAAGGAAGAGGAAGATGCTAAAGGAAGCTTGAAGGAAATCTCGGTTCCAACCTGAAGATGGGGGAAAATCAGCATTAGCAACACCAGGAATGGAGTCTGTATGCCAACACACTCAATGGCCGCACACATATGTAACAAAAATTTACAAGTGGAGACTAAGCAAGATTAACCCAATCACCCACCCTCCATTATCACCCAAGCCAAGGGCCAGGGTCATTTTTTATCATAACATTAATTCATGTATAATGAAAAAATAAAGTATAAAACAAAGAGGATATTTGCTGAACTTCAATTAGCCAAACATTGAAGTAAAGGGTTTAACAGGTCACTGGAAGAAAAGATATATCAGGCCATTGAAGTAAAGGGTTTCAACTTAGCAAAAATAGTAGTTACACATGATAGTAGTTGAGACAATGTGCATATTATAAAAGATAAATACTTTATATGCAAAATTTTTATTTATGAGCAACATAAATGAGTTATAAAGCAAGCAATACCTCACTGACACAGGTTGCTGATGGAACATGACGGTACACAATATCAGAGGCTACAGAGGCAGTAGGTGCAGACTGAAAGGAAGAGAACAATAAAGCCATCAGATGCCACATTGGTGCTTGGAAAATTACAATGAAACAACAAGTCCATGGAATGAAGAAAAAATAAATGAAAATAGGAGCACACCTTTGCTAGTGTTAGAGTGTAACCAACCCCATACCGATGCTTCAAGAAAAGGGAGCTGTTGAAAAAATGAGCATCCAAGGCAAGGTATTTTAGAGATACTTAACACTTCTCATAAAACTAGAAACAGTACAACCTACATTTCATATATGTTTCAATCAGTCACAACATTTACATCCCAAAAATGGAGGCCAACTTGAGGGCTGAAGTTTGACACGCCACTTTGGTCATCCTCAAGGGATATCCTCGATAACCATATACGAGAGGAATAGTAAGATGGGGGGAAGAGGAAGAGACTAGAGCTTCTTTTTTCACCTCTTTAAAGAATTTTTAAATGAAAATAGTTCGCAACAAAGCAATAATGAAAATAGGAAAAGACCTTTTTCATAAGTTATGATGTATCCAAACCCACTTCTTCAGAACAATAACTTTTCAGTTCTCCATGTTTGTTAAACATTTTGACCCATAGTCTTCTAGATCCAAAGCATATTCCAAGTATGTTTTTCCTTTTAAATGACTAAAGTGAAAAACCTTTAAAAGTAATTGAAATTTTATTAGAAATCACAAAGGGGAGAGCTACTAGTACATAGGAGTATACGAGAAATGCTGAATATTTCAATACCTCTCAAGATATTGGCGTTGATAGCTTTTCAAAGGTATCAAAAAGACTTCCCTTCCAATGGTTTGTATCTTCCACAATTTACAAGCCACAAAAGAAGAGATGGGCCAAGTTTTTCTTGTCATAAATCATGAGATTGGAAGAAATCAGCCCTAGTTCATCATCTAAAAGAAGTTGGAAAAGTCAATTTTTTCATCTACTTTAATACATGGTCCTAAAGACATTGGGAAAACAAATCTCAAGAGACAAAACAAATGATTAACAACTACAACCCGGAGTTGAGACTCTCGATCAGTAGCAGCATAGGGAACACCAGGAAAACAAGAACAAGTTTTTCAGT
Organism: Carya illinoinensis; assembly: GCF_018687715.1. NCBI lineage: Eukaryota > Viridiplantae > Streptophyta > Magnoliopsida > Fagales > Juglandaceae > Carya > Carya illinoinensis. Next base: position 3,948,814 of record NC_056760.1, on the reverse strand, counting down.
AAGATGGGGAAGTAAAATTTTATACTTCAGATATTTCAAAGAGCTCCAATAAAAAAAACATATATTTCAAAGAGTTCATATGCTGTTGTGTGTCCTGTATACTTTATGAGTTTTATGATAATCTAAGCATATATAGTTTCCTTGGTTCCTCCTCTACGGAACTTAGGCTTCAATGGAAAATTGAAGCATGCCACCCTCTTATCTTGCCCTTTACTGCTTATTTTAGCAGTAATAAAAATAAAAATAACGTATTTCCTTTCTGGGAGGATATACCTTCCACAGCATCTCAAAGAACCATTAGCCATGATAGCTATCCGATCTCCTAGTTCATCAGCTTCATCCATTGAGTGTGTTGTCAGCAATATTATCCTGCCCTTCTTTATTTTTTTTATCAACTGCCATGTCAAGCGCATTGAGTATGGATCCATTCCACTAGTCGGTTCATCAAGAATAATGACCTGTGGTAATAATAAAATGAACCATTACAATCAACACGAGGGAAATCAACAAAATGTATAACCAGATTGTTTGCCACCTTGCTGTCTCCAATCAGTGCGATTCCAAGAGACAATTTCCTCTTCATGCCACCAGAAAGAGCCTTAACAGCAGTGTTGGTTTTATCAGCCAAACCCACCTGGCCATAATGATAGCAGTAAATGAACCATTCTGGCTTAATCTCAAAGCGTAGTGGGAAAAAGAAGGATGATCTCAAATGTATCATTCCTTAGTGACTAACATATAGTTGATATTGAAAAACCAGACCAACACAAGCATACAAGACTCCAGTAATGCAAAAGGGAACTCACTTCATCAATCATATCCGAAACAACTCTCTCCAAAAATTCTTCCTTCACACCCTTCAATACTGCAAAAATTTCCAAATGCTCTCTCACCTGGATAGAGTAATTAATCAGGTCAAAACTAAAACCCAGCATACATAGGTATCAAGCAACTGAAGTTACAGATAAATATGGCATCAGATGGAAGAAAATGCTTTTTTTAATCAGTCAGATGGAAGAAAATGCATTCAATAAACCAGATATCAAAAGCTAAAAAGAGAATGAAAATAATGTTCAATTTAGCATCCTGGAAGTTAATATTTGCAAGAAAATCAGCATAGAATATTATTTTTTTAATAGGTAAAAATCCTTTCGCAAGCATAGAATATTATAGACATGTAGATTCCAGATTGTTTAATCAGTTTCATACTTATCTGTTGAGTTAGATCTACATGGAGTCTTTGTTCATAGAAAAAGATAATAAAAGGACAGTGGCAAACCAATATAACGGCACAAAACTAACATTAACCGAAAGAAGAAAAACAAAGTGGGTTATGAAAATGAAAAATGAAAAAACAACTGGAACCATTAAGCACCAACACACCCTAACGTGCCTCAAAACTCCAATTGTAACAGTAAGACAAGCTAACAAGAATCAGATCACAGCATAAATTTCCTTTTTTGATAAGTCTCATAGCATAAATTTCTATAAAGGCTATAAGGATCTGAACCCTGTTGTACTGGGTTACCTAGAGCAGGTCAAGTGTGCCAGACTTGATCAAACTCTCCATCAAACTAATAAGCACTTCTATAGAGCCCCACAGGATCTCAACTAAGAGATCTTCCATAAGCACAGTTGAAGAAAGAAACCCAAATAACCAAACCAAGGTGACGATCGGGCTGAGGGCTGCCTCACTCTCCTTTCCCTAATATGAACCTCGACTCATCAAAGCCCTGACTCAGCCTTGCCTAGTCACCCTACATGACTGGCAGTTCAAAAGGCTGTACTGTTGTCGTAATTTGGTAACCTAAGGGGCAGAAACTTTTTTACTCTAAAGGCAAAGACTCAGCCCAACAGGCAAACATGCTGGGCCCTTGATACAAGCATCAATAACTACCATTCAAATAGTTTTTTACAAGTTTAAAAAAATAGAAATTTATTAGTAGCATTTTAAGAATTTATCTTACCAAATACAATTTTATATATCTTGCTAATACAGACAATGGAAATTACATGAGCTTCCTACTTACGGTCAATTCTGGGAAAAGAATATCAATTTGGGGGCAAACACCCAGTCCCTTCCGTATCTCATCCTGAAAAACAAAATCAAATTGAAGATCAGGTTTTTAAAAAAAGCATAACTCCATCTCCAAAAGAATAGGGCAAACTAAATCGATGAGACTAATAAGATTAAATTGACCAATGAATGTCCTAAATCACAAAATCCTAAAATTAACAAAGTGTAGGCGTCACACATTTGAGTGAGTGAATAAATAATAATCATGACAAGATAATTGAGCATGCCAGCAAACTATCATTGGATATTTCTGCAGCATTAATCAAACCTATGATAAATTTTTTTTAAAAAAAATATTTCTGCAGCATTAATCAAACCCATGATAAATTTAAAAAAAAAAATAAAAAATATTTCTGCAGCATTAATCAAACCCATGATAAATTTTTAAAAAATAAACATATTTTGAACACCTGATGCAATATGTACAATCTCATGTTCAAAAAATTGGCTGATTTAGCCAAGTTTGACTCCTTAACAGTTAAGAGGGTCCATGTGCAAAACAAACTTAATAGGTATGTGCAGAGCTGTTTGTAGATAGCATACAAATTATGTTTGATCTAGTTTCTCCTTTAACACAACTGTGCAATCTGGTCGTACCTGTTCATATAATCAGGTATCGATAATTTTTTGGTAAGTAGGTATCCAAAAAGAATGTAAAACTGATTTAACTGGATTCACATGTATCTTATTTAATACAATTGTGCAATCAGAACAGGGTACCGGGCATGACAGTTTCACAAACGTAAGAAACAAGGAAACAACTATTCATATATCTGAACACAAATACAAATGTTATCTCTTTCTTTTATATATATATTGCTATAATTTCAACCAGAAATGCTCATATATAAAATATCCATATGTTTGCTAATAGTCGATACTTAAGGTTGACATGCGTGAAAAAGATGAGAACACAAAAACAATAAGAAATATTAAATATAGAAAATATCAAAAAATGCAGACACAACTACAAGTGCTTACAAGCTGCTTATAAGTACCCAAACAACTAATAAACACCACAACAATTGGTGTCATAGAACTAACCCTACCTCTGATTAAAAACTTGGAACTTTACGAGGATGTCAGTTATTATCTCACTCAAAAGGCAAAACAATCCCGAAAGAAAGAGTAAGTATTTATCTAATCACTACCAGAAAGATATTCTGCAAGTATAGCATAAAGAGAGAAAGGAGGACACAGATCACCTGAAAAACCAATAACTCACCATGTCTGTTATGATATTCTTCCCAAAAACCGTAGCATCCCCTGAACTTGGGGGGAGAAGGCCAACAAGCATCGAAATCGTTGTGCTTTTACCAGCTCCATTGTGCCCTTCAAGAATGATATCACAAATTCAACTCCAAAGTAATGATACATTGAAAGTACAATAAGAGAACTTTTTATGAGGGTAGATAAAGATAAATGCATTTAGCATATAGCAGATTTGGAAGCAGGAAGGTAAATGTTTGGCCCTTTTTTCTTTTTCGTTTTCACTTTTTAGAAGAAAAATTATTAGAAACTCCAAGGCACACAATTCATTAACACAAAGGATTTTTTTATGAGTAAGATTTTTATAAATATCAATAAACGAATAGGCATAGTCCAAGTACACGGGACGTATGCAAGAGAGATAACGCCTACCTATGAAGAAGAAACAGATACAAGAAAGTCATGAACATTGAGCCCATTAAAATCTATAGCCATTGCCCAAAGAAGTAATGTACTGTACAAAGGTCTTTTAAGTTCCTCCACCAAACGTTCTGTATCTTAAAAGTTCCAATCATCTATCTCCTAAGGCAGTTCTTTCCAATACCTCTGAAGCACTTAAAAAAAAAAAAAAAACAGAGTGGAGGAGCCAACTTCATTGAAGCTCCAAATGCACCACAGAAGGCAGAAAGGGATCATCTTCCAAATTACTACAATTTGAGCAATGCCATAAAGACTCTTCGAGCTGGTAAGAAGATCAAACACTCTCCTAGGCATAACCCATACTAACATAACTCTAATGAAAAAATCATTTTTTATAAGTAATAAGAGATTTTATTAATGCAAGTAAATAGGTATAGCCCAAGTATACAGGAAGTATACAAGCGGAAAAACCTAAATACAAACTAGGGACTAGGAACTAGAGAAAGGCTGAAAGGAAATCATTAAAATTATCCCCATTCAAAACAAGAACTTTTGCCCGAAGATAAAAATCATCCCACAAAGTCCAAGTGGCCTCACAAAGAAGTAGCAAGTGATCCATAGTTTCAACTTATAAAGACAGAGAAAGTATACAAAGCAAACCCACCTAGAAGAGCAAGAATTTGATTTTCGTACAAGGTCAACTCCAATGCGTTAACAGCACAACAATTCCCCTTCTTTGTAGCATATACCTTATGCAGGTTCCTAATTTGGATGCATCTACAAGTAGGGAAGAAAATAAGTGACAAGTAAGTGGAGAAGCACCAAAATGAGCAGTACAAGAACACAGAGTTGCATACAAAAGAAAAGCAGAAAATAAGAATGTACAGGAAATAATCAATTTGAATGTACAAACACTAATCCATTCAAATTTTAGTACATATTTGATATACCTGCCATCAAGCTCTTGTTGCCTCATGTCCAAGCTTATTGATTCCACAGAAGGTTCAAGAGCATCCTTCCTAGAAAAACCTATCTTTTTCTTGGAAATGTTGTCGTTACTTGTAACTTCTAAACTGGAAGTGTGATATTCAATGATACTTTTCTTTTTCCAGAAGCGCCCTTGGAATATGAAGTTCCATGGATAACGCACACCATTCTCTCGGGGAAGGACCTGATCATGTGAAAAAATTAAAACAATTTCCATACACAACATACAGTTGAAGAGCAGATACATATTTTATTTTTTTTTAAAGGTTTATGCAAAAACATGCTTAGTGGACTGGTGAAAACACTTTATACTCAATCAAATTCAAAAGATCAATTTTAAATTGTCCCGGTAATAACTGATAGCCATTGGATCGCTGTATGCCATGCACATTTTCCCCACACAAACATATCGAACAGTAGGATAACTATTCTTTATGACCAAAACAACTTTGAAAGGAAATATTTAAGGGCTTAAAGACAAACCTTATCCAGGTAAAGACCAATCACACAGTACAGCAGCATGTCAAGCAACATCATCAGGAGACAGACCAAAAAATTCACTCCAGATGATGCCTATACCGATCATTTCTAGAAGAGTTAGACACATGAACTCACACAAAAGGAGAAAAAATCAGTTAAACTCAATAGCAGCAGCACTCCCCCCCAACCCCAAATTCCCCCCCCCCCCCCCCCCCCCCAAAAAAAGAAAAAAAAGAAAGGTGCAAGGCATACCCGCCATATGTTGCTCCAACGAAGTCCAACATGAGCACGCTCATAGTCAGCGAAGTTAATCGACCCTAGAGCAAAGGCCGTAGGAGAAAGCAAAGAAGCAAGGACCTTTAAAGTACTGAAATAAGAAATGCAAATGTATCCCATCAGATTTCTAGAATAGGTGAGTTATGCAAGTGCAAATGTATTCCATGATTTTCTACTTTCGGTTGTAAACTCTAGTTAGGTATTTCTCAGATATACTTGGGCTTTGCCTACTTTTATGAATTAAACTTCTTGATTACCTATCAAAAATGATTTCTAGAAGAGGGGAGACAAACATAAAGTTGTTTATAGCATTACTTACATAGGGACAGCCTCGTCATTGACAGTGTAATACGGGAAATAGGCACCTAGAAAAGATAGAGTTCCAACTGCAACAGCTGTTTTGGCTCGTGTGAAGAACGTAGATATCAAAAATGACAGCATGATCGCACTAAGTCCAAATGAAAAGAAGTACACAAACACCACTGATTTATCACTATACTTGAAAAGGGTGTTCATGGTGCAGCCTGTAATGATCCCAGATGAAATTGCAAACTGCAAAAAAGTTTAAACTATGGGACAATGAGAACTCCATGGCATTTCCTTTTCTTTAATTTTTAGAGAAAGAAGAATGCTCATGTTCAGAGCAAATTTACTTATGAAAAAAATGTTCAGAGCAAATTTCAAGAACCATATAAGTTCAACCTCTAAAAGAAGCTGAATTAGAAATCTATTGAAACCTGAACTAGAATATCAAATAGCAATATAATTATCCAATCCACCACTTTATGATGCTACCACACATTGATCCAATTGGCGGCTCATTAGAATTAAAAATAAAATTAAAAGAAAAGAAACAGCCTAAATAGTGCAAATCAATCATAATCATCCATCAGCCTGATTTAAAATAAGAGAAACTTTAGCATGCAGAGATGGAAGAGGGCTGTGCATCCCATTTTTCTGATCGAGTATGAAATTTAAAGAAAAAAAAAAGGTGAAAATTAATATAACTATTAAATTAAAGGAAAGGGAATAATTTATCAATCACTTGTTTAAATTCTCAAAAAGGTGTGATTTCAAATTTTCGTTTCTATTTTTCTCTGCTGAGTAGGCTATATCAAATTTTTGCACCAGTAAGACTGCAAAAATCATAAAATAAATCACCATCAAAGCCACGACTACCACCTACACCAAAACACTCTCACTTTCAACACCAGAACAAACAACACAACTACAGAAATAGGTTTACGTAACCAATTCACCAACAAAATAGCCACAACTTCCAGTCCACTTTATTGTAACTACTATCACCTCTACTAATTGTGTAGCTAAACAAAACATACAGCATACATGACTCATACTACTCGATGCTTAGAACAGGTAAACTCTCCAAATCTTTTAAATCATTTTCAGCTTATCCCTTTTTCTTTATTGTAAGTTGATTCTCTTACAATGAAAGTGAACTTGATTATCATTGTCAAACATATCCAGCACTTTTGAAATAACCCAAAGAATGCCCAAACCACATATAAGCTTATACTAAAAAATACTAGTCAATATTCAGCTTCTCCCCTTTTCTTTAGCGTAAGTTAATTATCTCACAATGAAAGTTGACTTGATTATCATTTTCAAACATATCCAGCAGTACATTTGAAACAACCCAAAGAAAGCCCAAACCACATATAAGCTCATATGAACCCAACTATCAAAGATTCTTTCCATCCTCTATGCCAATTGAATCAAAGCTAAGACCATCCATCATAGACCTCTTAGTGAATTGTTTTTTTGTTTATAGGTAAATAAATTTTATTGATCCACGTAAATAGGCCAAGCCCGAGTACACAGGGAATATACAAGAAAGAGCCTATTTACAATCTAAGTGCTACAGATAGTAGCATAAAAGTCATTAAGACTCGTTCCGTTCAAAACGATAGTGGATGCCCAAAGGAGTAGAGTGTGAAAGAAAAAAGCTCGAAAACCATCCGGAGAGCATTCCTTATTCTCAAAACAGCGGTCATTTATTTCGGTCCACGTGCACCACATTAAACATAAAGGTACCATCTTCCATATAGCTGCAATCTGTCGATACCCTCTTAGCCCTTGCCAACAAGACAGTAAATCAATCACCCTCCGTGGCATGGCCCAAGCGATGCCAAGCCTCGAGAGGATCTCATCCCACAATACCTTAACTACGTTGCAATGAAGGAGAAGGTGGTCCACTGATTCACCATTGTGTTTACACATGAAACACCAATCCATTATGAAGAGTCCACGCTTCCTTAGCTTGTCTATAGTTAGTATTTTACCATGGGACGCCACCCACTCTCAGTGAATTGTTCACCAAAAAAAAAAAGATAGATATTTGTGTCTCCCTCCTTTGGCCAAATAGCTCTTGATTTATGTCTCCAGCACATCTCCTCCAAGAGGAGAATCCTTTTTGAACCACTAGAAGCCAGAAATGTGCTCATTGATTCAGCTCAAATAAAATTTGTCCTCCTACAAGAACATCAAATCTTCTGAGTTCATCCTAAAAGTATTGCTTTTGCTTCCCAATGTGGCCAAACACCTCCTCATTTCATTCTTTCTTCTACAATTTTGAGGCTTAGTTTGCTAGCCAGCACATAGCAGGGGAACCTTGAAAATTATAGGACCTCCACCATTGTTTCAATTTATCCACAAAACCCTCAAATCTTAGGTACACCTTCTCAAACTTGCAGCACCATTTACTCCAAACAACATCACCACAAACAAGCAATTAAGGAAAATGGTCTAAGAGTAATCTAGGAAGCTCTTTTGGGAAACATTGGAACTGGGCTTCCCAACCGAGAAAGAGAACAAATTTCAGGATCAAAAGAAAACTGTAGCCAGCGACTAGCACGGATAATATTAAAATCGTCCCCCAAAAGCCACCCTAGGTTCCACCAACTAATAAAGCCCACCAGTTCATCCCAAAGTAGTCTTCATCATCATCATTAGGACCTTACCACCTACGGTTTTTTTTTTAATAGGTAAATGATTATAATATATTAATACAATAGGACCATAACCATAACCACCTACGTTAGTAGGCAATTATAACAATTCAGCCAATAAAGGCCGCACAACATATGATAGTAAAAGAAACCCTTCACATAACTACTACAAAAAAGCAAAGCTATACAATTAAAATGATTCAGCCAAGGAAAAAAAGAATAATATTACCTGTAAAGCAGATGTAATAAACCAAGAAAGATGGTAAATCCCATCTTTTAAGCCCATCATGTGAAGACCTTCTTTTATTTTCTGTTCCTGAATATTAAAAATTTAAATAGGTTCACTTCATATCGAAAGTGTAAGAACAAGGAAAAACTCAGTATGAACTAAATGCACAGATAGTTAGGTAAATCATCAGCTTTATGTCATTTACAGTAATTACAATAATTACCAAACCTTCTCAAACACGTAACAGCTGATCAGGCGAGAGGTTGGGTAGAGAAATCCCAAAAGATACCTGCCCATCCCAGTTGCAGGTCACCAAAAAATACAATTCGTTATAAATCAAAGCTAAGTCACTATTTTCTATTTTTAATAAAAAAATAATACAAAAACAAAGGGCAATAACAAATACATAAAATTTCAAGAAGCACATACAATACGCCCATGACATTCTTAATGATGGACTGGAACTCATCAGCGGTGTATTGGCGAGTTGGAAAGGGAGCTATTCGTATCTTCGAAGGGCTAAATTGCATCGACGGAAACATGAGAGAGGAGGTTGTGCCAGAGGATTGTCCTAATGTAAGTTCTATATTTTGAGAGGAGTTAGTTTCAGTTTGCTGAGCAGCAAATATTATGAATGCATCCATTACTTGTTGAAGCTGCAGAAAGTATCAAACCACCAATTACCATTGTAACACATTTGCATAAAAATGGAGTTTGAGATCAAAGTATATGAGGTTTTAGCTGGAGTTTGACAACAGAGAAAAAATAAATAGAAAAAAGGAACAGTTAGAGCAGGATTATGGAACAATTCATACTATAAGTCATAATGAAAGTGAGAAAATTGACCGAATCACAATAGCTATAAAGCGATTAAAGCAAGATTTTGTGTGTGTTGCAACCTACATGATACTTTGAATTTGACATCACAATGTAAGATTGAAGCAGGATTGTTTTGTCACATAAAAGGTTAGAAAACATTCCACTTTAAATGAATTGCGTGTGCGTGCACAAGCAAGCACACACTGTGGCCAGCCCACAAGGTTAGAAGACATCATACTTTCGAATTTGATGACATCACACTTTGATTTTCCATCAAATCCTATGGATCTCAAAGGGATACAAACAAAATACTCTATTTGGATGTAGATGAAGGAACCCTCAATTAGAACCTAGTTTCCACAATAGCTAATTTCATCATTAAAACAAGTCATCAGTTCAGAAAAATTATGTCTTTCCTTCTATGTATGAAAACTTAAAAAGGGTACAACCCGATTAATTATTGATATTAGTCATTAAGGTAAGTCCAGCAGTATAATATTACTCAATAGAACAGATATAGAAAGAAATACGATTTTTCTTATGAGTAAAAAAGAAAAAAAAAAAACACAAAAATCTTATGATGGTACCAGTAGAGTTATGCAGTGTAATTTCATTTTCCTAACCAGAAAATCTTGCTTCAGTTACTGTAAGTATTATGATGGACTGAATTTGCAGAATAACTAGTTCTCCTGACTAGATGTGTTTTAAAACATTTAGAGACAAGAAAGATCAAGGATTAACAGTATTTACTTCAAAAATTATCCATGCTCATCAAGCTCTTAGGTGGTAACATCTAACAGAAGTCATGACATTATCATTACATTTGAGACACTGCTGCCACACCTGACTTCATAATTTTTTGGTGTACTACCATTGCAGCACGCTTATTATGTATCTATACCTAATCACGAAATCATCAAACATATATGTTGCCACTCACTTCGTACTCAGCAACAATAGTATCAGCCACATACCCATGTTCTCAAATACTACTGCACTCAAATGAACGCCAAAGTTCATTTGGAGAAAGCAACAGTCATAACCTAGTTACATAAGCCGTATACAACTAAGCACTTAAAAAGAGAAAAAACCAGAGAGGAAAATAAGAAAAGGAAATCTAATAGGTCTGATGACTGCACCAGATTTACTCTTTTTTTATAGGAAACCCATGAACTTATACAGATTGAATGGTGTCACCCTCCACCTTGGATCCTGGTATACTATCAAGGAACTGCAACAATAAACTTTTACATCATCTAGATTCAGGGAAGTTACTTGTTATTGACGGGATTATATAATTCAAGAAAAGAACATCTATCATGTTTCCTAGTAGGATAAAGACATTCCCCGTAAATCCCCACATCTGTTCTCTCTTCTTTAGAAGATAAGCAACAGTTTTTTTTTTATAAGTAAATCAAATTGAATAAAAAAACTGTTGCTTATCTTATAAAGAAGAGAGAAAGAATACCACCTACAGTTTTTTATAAGCAACAGTTTTTAGAAGATAAGCAACAGTTGAGAAAGAATACCAGCAAAAGAGGCACAACAGATCATTCTAATTGTCATTAGGATGTTCTAATAATCAAAATCACCTACAATCTGCCAATTGAAACTTAAAAAGCAAACAACAAAATAAGTAAAATTAATAAATAACTTAAAAAGAAAAAAATTTTAAGTGAATGATGCATTTGTAGACCTTAACTTGCATAAATGATTGAGAAATATCAAAGAAATGCAGAATTTGTACTTGGGCAACGCCTATTTACTTGTTTCAATAAAACTTTATTTTACCTATCAAAAACAAAAGGCAGAATTAAAGGATAAAAAGTAGGGAAGAGGTAATAGGGGAATCATACAGTCAAAAATCCACTGAAGCTATACTGCATTGTTGGTACAGTACTAACGCCCAGTGCCAAGTCATTGAGATAAGGACCATTTGTGTCCATGATGGTGTTTACATCAGGGAATCCCGAGAAAGCCCAAGTGTGGTTGAGGCGTATGCTGTAATCGAATATTAAAGGACCTTGATCATGAAACACTACTGCACCTTTGATCTTCGGATTTGAACAATTCCTAATCAAAGAGATGAATTAAATTTATCAGTAAAAGGCCTAAAATATTGAGCCTCCAATGGCAATAAACCAGATGGGACATATCATACAAAGCCGTTAATGAAAAACACTGCAACAGCAAATCTAAAAAGAACAATCAATTCCAAGTGGCAAGACTAAGGCTTGGTTTAGATAGTGAGTTGAGATGAGATGAGATGAGAGTTGAATAAAATATTATTAGAACATAACTTTTTAATAGTATTGTTGTTTTGGGATTTGAAAAAGTTGAGTTATTTATCATATTTTGTTTGGAACTTTAGCAAGGTTGTGATGATTAGATGAGATGAGATGGTTTCACTAAACAAACCAGGCCTAAGTCATATAACTATCATAATTACTTTCAAGAAACCAGCCAGATTGTATGCAAAAACAATCTTGCAATGCAAGATAAGCAGAGGACAAGGCCAACATCATCTGTATCCACCATGGGGTACTTAAACAGTTAAACATTCGCGGAATTTCAGAAATTAAACTCATGTTAAACTCAAATCCTTTAAAATAATAAATTTTGATATTCTATTTCCTAACTAAACGTAATGAATAAAAGGTTACGTTTTCCCTTGTTTTTAAAAAAAAATACTATCGAACAATTCCACTGCGGCACATAATTATTTCAAAAAAAAAAAAAAAACTCCATTCTTCTCACATTGCCTGAATATCATAGCAGTTACATGGGATGACTTACTTGACTTGATTGAAGGTACCATAGAGATTTGAGCGCACATAGGTTTCCAGATCTAGCTCATCTTTGTAAACTTTAGAGACTTGCTGTAAACATGAATTCAATTCAATTAGCTTGAGTCATGAGATACTTATCAAGGAACTATGTGAAGATGATACAAAAAATTGTTCCACTTGGCTCATGATACAAGAAGATCTCAATGACCAGAGTTCTTGCCTTCCATGGACTTGTCAGCACAGCAGAGGAAGGTGTTGTTAGGTTGGGGTGGGGGTAGAGAGAGAGGATGCAGAGCCATTGTCTTATTTAGGAACACAATAAAAAGAAGCCCATGTGGCACAAGAAGAATCACCCATATCCCTCATGTCCCCTCGGGTCCACTTACTATTGAATATGTAATGATAAATTGACGAGGGTAAAGGGAGGAAATCAATTGGCAATGGTAGATAACTTCTACAATCTGTTCTTGGCAATAAGTTGCTCATATGAAAGACTAGGTTTTAACATATTACTAGCTTTTACTTTTTCTATTAGGAGAAGTACCTTTTATATTGAACTGACAATGTATTAAATGTTGTTCTGGTGTGCCATATTACATGGCTCAGAGTTATTCTACCAAGTATTCAGCTAATCTCTTAATTGAATGGCCACAAAGAATTAACACCATAAAATAACTTCCATGCTAGGAAAAAAGGAATTGAAAGCATAGATAGGTGAGATAATCATGAAAGCATGTCCTGAATGAAAATTATATGCATATAAAAGGTCAAATATGAAAACAATAGTAATTAATGATAATGTGAGCATGAGTTTCAACCAAATACTGTTTAAAAGAGATATAAATCTTATACAAATCATTAAGGATAAGGGGGAGTAGCAATGATACACACGTGCAAGCTTGTGCCCGCATACTCCTAATGGAAAAGTGGGTACCTTCAACAAGGGAAACTTCATTGACATTAAGTTAATCATTGTCTCTGTCTCTTCTGTATCTGGTGCGAAGGCCAAGTACTCTCCTTTTGCCAGCAACAGCTCTAAAATTTGTTGGAAACTTGGGGACATATCTTTGCCCACTTCCACAAACATTTCTTTCTGTATATACCTGGTCCAGTTCCATAAAACCAAGGCAGCATTACTTCTCATAAAATCATAACTGACATACCCAATATTAAGCCAAAGACGTTATAACAATGAAAACATTACTTCCTTTTCCTTTCCTTTCACAAAATTAGAATCAAATAATATGTTGCTAGGCACAGCTGTTATAATGCTGATATTAAGAACATGTTAATGTAATTTTGAGATGTGTAAAAAGTAATTACATTTTTTGGGTTTTTGTGGAAGTGGATAGATGAAACCTACGTTGGGGAGATGAAATATTATGGGGTTCCAAACATGTTTGCATTGGATGTTGAAGAAAAATGGACGTTTTATTTTTGTTGACAAGCATGACCTAAAATTGTCAAATTAAAAGTTCATAGTTGCCTTGCTCAAGGCCCGCATTAACAGGGGGCAACATCTCTTTTTCTCGACCGTTAAATGAAATTGATTGCCAAGTAGAATTTTATTTTGTTTTGACTGTTTCTAGTTTATTCAGTAATCAAACAGAAGGTAACACTGAGACACATTGATGGGCAAGATAAGCAGGGTTCAAGAATACTCACGGCCGTGCAGGGTGAATTTGTGTATCAACTCGCGTCCGTATTGCTATTAACAACAACATCACAACTGTAGGGAGCAATATCTGCCAGAAAATTTAAATAAACATTCCGAATTATTTAGGTATTATTGATCCTTGTCGCAAAAGTTCCAAATGCAAAAACACATACCATAGCTCCTAAAAAATGCCACATTATAGCAAACACAACAAAAATAAATAAATATCCATATAGACAGCTAAAAATGTTTTTAAAGAAATGAACAACCTCGGCCGCAAAGACTCAAAAATTTATTCTCACTAAGACAATATGATCATCCAAGAAAATTAAGAAGAAACAAAAACCAAAGTAATCGGAATTCATCATACAATCATCAGTAAAACACACAAAACAACAAATTCTTAATTACCCAGTGATCAAGCATCAGTCAAACACGCCATAAGGAGAACAGAAGTTAAAGATTAAAATTAACTAAGACTAATAGAACAGAAACTGGCAGCCACGTATATATACATATATATAGAGAGAGAGAGAGAGAGAGAGAGAGAGAGAGAGAGAGAGAGAGACCTCGGCAAGGGTAGCGAAAGGGTGACGAATTTTGAGGAGCCAGTTCTTGCGAAGCATGGCCTTCAACTGTCTCCGACTGGTTCCCATCTCCAGAAAACCCTAGAGAGAGAAACAGTTGCAAGCACAAACACAAGAACGCATACACGGAAAGAGAGAGAGAGAGAGGGGTGGGTTGTTGTAGAGGAAAGGGGAGAGGAAAGGAGGAAGTGGCAACCAGTCCAAAAGACAATTCGCTGCTTTGGTTGGAAGCATGGAGGTGAAGCTGTTGCTCCATTAAAAAAAGATTCCCACCTATTTCCGTTTATTTTATTATTATTATTTTTTATTTACTCAGCTTCTACGAGTAAAAAAATTAATTAAGGATTCTGTTAATTTTATCTGAGATGATTTATTAACGAGAGAGACATTAATTAAGGGTGGATAATGTGGTCGGCAGGGCGGCTGCACGTCACTATCACTTTCACCTCCGAGTTAATTTTTAAACAGTAATATTTTATAAATTTTATTAAAATATATTTAAATATAAATCATTTGAAATATATATTTAAATATATAAAATTAATTAAAATAAGTTTAATTTCTTTATAAAAAATTAAAAAATAATAAATATCTTCAATAATTAATTTAAAATGAATTGAAGGGAGTTTGTATTCTAAAAATCTAAATTTTGAATCATTTATTTATTAAATAATATTTTTTTTAAAATTAAAATTTATATAAAAAATTATATTTTTTATATTGATCTCATATTTTTCTTATTTTTTTAAATATATATACTGAATTTATACCTTCTATAACTATATAAATCGTAAAAATTAGATTATATACGTTTACATAAATAAATATTAATTTAACATTTTTATTATTTTATTAAAATACATATTATATATTAACATGTATATATATATTTAAATAAAATAATAAATTATATATTAATATATGATATAAAAATAATAAATATCATCTCTCATTTTTCAACTGCTGACCATTTTATCACAAATTTTCCATAGATAATAGCATTTAGGAAGGAGTTCTGAGTCGAATTTTTTCAAAGTCAACAGATTTGACTATGGGATGCGAACGAGGAATTTTTTTTTGTATACGACGTCATCTAGTACCTTTTCTTATAAAATATCTAGAACGCATGGACCAGGGAAATTAAAGAATATTAAATAATTTTGATTTGTCGTGTTAATTTTTATAAAATTTTTATCTCATTTTATTTTATTTTAATTATTATAATTTTTTTAAATTCTCGTACAAAATAAAATAAATAATTCAACTTTTTTAAATTTTAATATAATTTTTTTAAATTTTAATACAAAAATAATATATTTTAATAATATTTTATTAAATTTATCTTGTCTCATTTCAGAAAACAAACAAAACAATAATTTAACTTGAGTTCATTTTACTTTAATGGACAATGTAAATTCTTAATTTGATGAAAAATAATAATTTCACATATCTCTACTTCTCGACTATAGAGCGAATCATTCGATCTTAGGATTGAAGTGATAAAATGGCGAATTATAACATTTCTTATCAAGGAATGCAAATGAACAATAGGTTTTGACAATTCCGTGTAAAGGATCGGATGTTGATCATTGAGGATCAGTTTTGTTGCATTCGAAAAGTATGGTAATGGCTAATTGCCTAACTCCTTGAAATAATTAATATCGTTGAAGACGAGATTCACATACAAATTTAGTACATAAATGGGAGTAATTTATGGAATAAATTATAATCATGTACATCTTTAAAATATAATCAACGTAACTCTTCACATGTATTTTATAATAAAAAAATATTAATGATCATTATTATAATTATTACAAATTATCTATCAATTCTTATTAATTTTTTTTCTAAGCAGTCTATCAATTATTTAATAATATTTATAATAAATATTATTTGTTTCTTATTTTAAATATGTTATAAGAAAATAAATAATTTCTGATTCGATGTTAATGTTTTAATTTGTGATTATTAACTAAAGATTGACATTTGACTCCATTCAAAAGGTCTATCTTATTTATAGTGCCTAGCAAAGAGCAGTGTTACATTCACCAAAGCACCAGTTCGGTCTCCAAAAAGAAACAAAAAAAAAATCATTTTCTATTAATTTTTTTATTTATATTTTTATATTTTGAAATATATATATTTTTAATTATAACATTATTAAAACATTTTCTATTACTAAATTTCAAAATAAAATTTTTGAAATTAGTTCGGAATAAATATCGTGACTATATTATTTATGGTCTAGTGAAATATACAAGATTTCACAACGATTATATTTAGACTTAGTTTAAATTAAAAGATTAGTTTAAATGAGATAATTTTAAATAAAAAATAAAAAATAAATTAAATTAAAAAAAATTATTTTAAAATTAAAAATGAATTAATTAAATTTTTATTATATTTTATATAAAAATTTAAAAAATATATAATAATAAAATAAAATAAGAGGTTAACAATCTCCACCAGGCTCTACTTTTTATGGACGCAAATATCTTGAGATCGCTTGCTCGAAAATCGAAGCAATTGTGGGTAGGTAAACGAGATATTTGCGAGTCTTTCTGTTTCGCGAATCCGATAATTCGTCCCGCACAAATTAATGGATCTCCACGCGTGTGAGTTTGTAAAGAATGTCGTGTCAACTCCACGCCATGCATGTCCCACTTATCACCGTCCATCATTCCTCACGCATTTTAAATGTACTCGGGAAAAGAGGGCAGAGTATATTATATTGTTTAAAAGTTAATTTATAACATTTAAAATTTAAAATTATATCATATAATATTTTATTAATTACTTTTTGTTTACAGAAAAAAATAACTTCACGTTTAATTTTACTATAACATGAACTACACGTGTCAAATATCTAATGGTTTTGGACCAGAGGCGAAAAATCTAAAGCTGCAGGGCCCACCTTATCATGTAATTCCGGTATGGACCGCCTCCATGGATGTATTTTAAATTTTCAATAGTTAGTGTTTCATTCATGGAAAACACTAGCTCCATAGGGGTTACCGAAATGTTTTACCGAAAACTGTTTTGATTTTTTTTTTTTAATTTAGTGGTTAAGTAATTGTTTTTAAATAAATATATGATTTTTTTTTATTCTTAAAAAATATTGAAAAAAAAATTAAAAAAAAAAAAATGTACTGATCGGCAAAAGATTTTTGTAAAAATCTTGTGTGAAAGTAACAACGTCCTTCATTCATTACTCGATGGAATAAAGCAAGGAATCAACTAAGATGCCTTTTTTAAAAAAAAAATTAATTTTTTAATTTCAGGTGTTTGAAGGCGACTTTGCTTCTTCCGGCACGCGATCATGACATCAATTTTGTCTCGTGTCCCGGATAAAAATGGTAGTATTTAATTATCGACATAATAATATATATTTAAAGGATATATAATATATTGACATAATAATATAAATTTAATTATCCGAGGATGACCTTTTTTTGTTTTATCACGAAAATAAATGGGTAGAGTTTTTACGCAGAGAATATATAAATTAATATGGAGATTCTAACTATGCTTGATTTAATTGTCTTCTAATCCCTTATTTAAAAGAGTATGTTCCCCCACAATATATAAAACATATATGCATCATCATGTGTACGTACGTAGCTTCGATCCAGCACATACACCGTTCAAAAGTAGGTGGCTGATTTTGGCGTGCATGATTAATTGGCCGTATGTTATCTTGCACACTTCCGATCACATGCAAGCACTAGTACTGCTACTGCTACTGCTACTAGATACAAAAATAAAAATCATCTGATCATCATCGTGAAGATGATGAAAAAAAAAAAACTCGAACTGCGTTAACGTACAGTACTCCATCCGCCTCTGATCTATCATTATATGCTTCTAATCAGAGTTAAGAGAGAGAGAGAGAGAGAGAGAGAGAGAGAGAGAGAGAGAGAGAGAGAGAGAGAGAGAGAGTAAATGCATTACAAGCAGAATATACAAACTATAAATTTATACCATCTATCACCTTGAAAACCCACGACTTCCACTGGCATCACCTTTCTCAAATACAAAAACGAAAAGAGATTGAAGATCGATGGAGTGGTACTGCTGACATCGATCCCTTTCTTCTTCTTGGTTTTTTTTTTTTTTTTCCTCTGTATTTTGCAGTTTGATCAGTAGTTGTAGATGGAGGGTTATATATGGGTCAGTACTACTTCTGAAATATGAAGGTGGTTGGAGGAAAACGGGTGTCATATATGTTGCGCAATGCATGCAAGCATTTATAAATATAATAATCCTAGCTAGCTAGCTAGGCAAGGAGATCATGATCAGTACGTACGTACAAAAATTATAATACATGAAAGGTAAGTAAACGGTGCATTATTAATAATCTACGAACGAAAGGGGGGACGAAACGTTAAAACGACAACTTATCATCTCATGCTGATGATCACGACATGCATGCATGCATGTAATGCAACGCAAGTTGAGAAAATTAAAGGGTACGACATGGGGCCGGCCAAGTTGTCCTTATCTCCTCAACACGAACTAATTGGAAAACCAAAACCTATGTTAACTAACAGTGTCGCATGAAGAATGAACAAATAATTATTAAAGGCCGCCCCGGTCCCATCTATTATTATGTCAATTATTGATCCCACGAATCTTAAAGTGTATATATATATATATTATATTTTCTATATATAAAAAGTGTGTATGAAACGAAAAATTTTGTTTTAACGATTTTTCTTATTTTTCCGTTAAAGTTAACACCGTTTATTTTAATGGTTTGACACATAAAATGAAGACATAAATGTTGAGAGAGATAACATTCAATGTTGTTATATGATTTCTTAATCTCAATAATTATAATACTTAATAGTTTATATAATAATAAGTAATTAAAGATTAGTTATTATATTTTTTTCTTTCTTCTTAACATATACAAGTGTATTAGGTGCATAAGACGTGAATCCCTAAGTATAATATATGTGTATTATATGTTTCATTAACTCAGATTATTGAGTATTTCAAATTTAAAAATCTCATATAATATATAATACAAGTGTGTTTAATCAAAGTGTTTTTTTTTTCCCCATGGTAGTAGGACGTAGCTTCCGCTAAGTCATATTCTATACGTGGACTTGCTATGATACGCACGTGACAAAGGCTGTGATCCTTGAGCTAATCAAGAAAGAGTAAATTCGGCCAACAATTTCCAAATATATTTTATGATTTATATATATGCTATATATAGAAAATATTATACCACAAATTTTATAAAAAGATTATGTTTTAATTTTATGTTGTCCCTGATCGACTCAACCAACAACAAAATAAGAATTTCAATGTTGTCTCTATTGATTGTCTACAGGATGACATAAATTGATGAATTATAATACAAACATCAAACGACACATATTTTAAACTACCGTTTGTGTTAGACATTTATTAAATTTTTTGTATACATCTTTGCTAAAATTATAGATGTTATAAACATATATTGGATTATATGATATTTTGAACTAATTTTTTTATTTTCTCCAATATGCCTTAAATTATTAAGTGACATCAATAATTTTGATAAAATATATATTATTTTTTACAAATAATTATTTCATAAAATTAGACAAACATACTTTGCACGTTACTTCCACCTAGTAAATAAATAAAAAGGAAATTCCAGTAGAGAAAGTTAATGAAAAGTGTAAGGTCTTTAACTCCTAATTAAGTAAAGCTTCACATGGTTGAGGAGGCATAATTTGTTTGGTTTGGTTGGTTTCCTTTTAAAGGTACGCAGGCGTTTGTATGTAATGTCTAAAGGTGGTCTTGATTTTGGTTGAAAGGAAGGAAGTTTCGTAGTGGGCCCAGGCCTCTCAATAGTTAGATATGCTTGACCCACTAGACGGTTAGGTGAGCTTGCTCTAACTCTCCAACCAATGGTACAAAGGCCACTGGATCCACACTGATAATTATCACTTAAAAATAATAATAAAAAAAATATAATTACAAGTATAATTATATATTAATCTATACATTAATATAATATGATTGATTAAAAAGTAAATTTTATTAAAAATAATATTAATTTAAATTTTAAATATGAATGAATTAATATTGATATACAAATTAGTAAGCGATTGTATTTATATATAACAAAATTCAAATAATAATAATAATAATAATAAGTATTACAATTTACAAAATAAAAGGAGAGGAAATAATTACAATTTATTATTTCCAGCATCATTCTCTGTGAATTATGGAAGGCCGCGAATGATGTTGGTAAAAAGTCTTTTCCTAAAAATGTTGGAAATATGTGATTCTTTTCTAATCAAGTTATATAATTAATTCATGACAAAAAAGAAAAGAAAGTATTTTTAAGGTATACATCCAATGAAAAATAAGTTGTATTATTTTAAAGAGGGTAAGTTTTGTGCATATCATCTGAAAAAGAATACAAATTTAAGACTTATATATATATTTTTTTAATTGTTACAATGCGTAGAGCTTGTACATTCTATTACATTACACAATGTTTAGCTATAAGGTGGGAATTGACTATTGTGCAAATAAGATCCCATTTGGATACAATAAGTATTAATTCATCTTATTTGATCTCATAATTATAATTTTTTTAAATTTTTACATAAAATAAAATAAATAATTCAAATTTTTTAAATTTTAAAATAAAAATATTAAAAAATAATATTTTATTTTACTTTCATCTCATCTCAATTTACTATCCGAATCACATCTAAGTGTGCGCTTTTTCTTTTTTCGCACAATGACTCTTGTTGTAGACAAATATTAGGTGATGTAGATTAATATGTTTGACATTATCTAAACTGACGTGTGAAATGTTTATAATATATGCGATCGTTGTAATAACGAGAGAATCACTTTCAATCTGCATAGAGTAAAGATTTATCCCAATACTTGACTTATTGCATGAACTGTTCATTCAAAAAATAGAGTGTTTTTTAAGCCATTGTGTAGCGGCGAATCTCGGTATGACATTGCGGATCTTAATTATTATAAAAAGATATCAAATCAATCTCATAAGGTCACTTCACGGTAAAGTTGAGGGTTCAATATTTATATCTTTCACGCAAGATTAATTAAAATGATACTCAAACTTTAAGAAATAATGATTTTGGTGGGTGAACTTACGGACCATTGTGGCATATGCTTTACTTTTCACACTTTGGAATTTTGAAATTCCAACATATATAGATAGGACTCCACTCAAAGTTTTCCAATCAAATATATATATGCATTAAGAATTTAGGCTTTGAGGAGCTGTTTCTTTTCTTTCTATGTTTGTGAATAACACGGGTAAGCTCACAGCTACCAGTCCATTTCTGTTAGTTGGAAAATTTGTTAAAATAAAAAAGTAAATTTTAATTATTATCTCGTTCAAATAAATGATAATGATAAATGGTATGTGATATCTAAAAATAAAAAATTATTACTTTTTATAATGTTTTAATGGAGTTATAGTTATATAATTTACTAGTCATTTAGAATATAGATTCATATGTGATTTGTATGAAATCTCACATTAAATATAAGTAGTGTATGAAATTTCGACTATGACTTTAAGAATATAGGCATATATATAGTCTATATAGGCCTAAATAAAAATAAGTGACATGTAAGATCTTATATTAAAGGTTGTTCAAGATATACGTAGAAATCGAATAATGCTACATATAATCGTAAAGTGTATAAGAACCACGTAATTGTTTTGAAAAAAAAAAAAATTATTATTAAAAAATTAAATTTTTCAGATAAATTATATATTTATTATTTTTTTCAAAAAAATTATGCAACACTTATATATTTTATAATTATAAATATCATTTTGATATAATTATGCTTTCAAATGGTGAATATATAAGGATGTTGTCGCTGAAAGAAGAGGCGAGAGAGTATCCACGCTGCTGCCTGCCGATTGGGTTGGAGGTAGTGGTTAGAAAATGTCCTGAATAAAGACGAGGCCAGAGACTTTCAATTTTTGCTGACGGTAGAGTTTGTAATTCCCTAGGGCTAGGGCAGGCCGTTGGATGTGGAAAATGATGTTGCCGACTTTAGTCCCTCATGTTTCACGCCAATGATTTTTCTTTACAAAGTGGCAGAAAAACAAGTACAACTATGCATAGTTGACCAAAAGCTTTTTTGTTTTTTTCAAAATATTCTGATTACTATAGCAAATTAGGCTGTAAATACAAGTGATTTTTAGGGATTTAGATATCCTAAAAATAGGAAAACAAGACGGTTAATGAACTCTACAGTATTAAATGCAGCCCGCAAATGATATATAGACCCAATATTAATTATAGTGAATTCACATGATATTGGGTTTATATCTCTTCAAAATTGAAAAAAGGATACGTACATGTGCTATTTATTGTAATTTTGGTTAGGACTGCGTTGTCAATCTTGTTTCTTCAAAACCCATGAATCAAAAATGGGGGAAAAAGAGAATAAATTGATTGGGCCTTATGGTAGGCCATTATGCACATCCGCTTCCATATTTGATACATCTACCTTGGCCCATGGGCGTCGGCATCTACTTCAAATTACTCTCATAACTTTAATACGTGTCATTATCAATTTTATGAATCTCATTTAAATTTCATATCGTGGCTCACATTGTGATACTTTATTTTTATGTATATTTTTACTGAATAAATATTTTAATTTAATTAAAATATTAGTTCTTTTATTTTAATTTATTATATTTTAATTGGATTTATTTAGTTGTAATATTTGTTTTGTGGAGCTTTCTTTATATTAATTATCGTTTTGAATTTAAATTGATGTTATTTAATTTAGTTTGTTTTTTAATTTAAAATTATGTTGTTAGTTTTTACTAATTATTTATTATATTTTAGTTTGATGTGGTGTTTAAATTATTTTATTCGTTTTATAGTTTTTAAAATTGTTTTCTTCGAATCAGTTTTTGGACTCCGGATGTGAGAATTGGATCTCATTTTTTTCTCCATCTTTTCTTTTTCTTTTCTCTTTTTCTTTTTCTTTTTCCTTTTCCTTTTTCTTCTTTTTTT
Organism: Carya illinoinensis; assembly: GCF_018687715.1. Taxonomy (NCBI): domain Eukaryota; kingdom Viridiplantae; phylum Streptophyta; class Magnoliopsida; order Fagales; family Juglandaceae; genus Carya; species Carya illinoinensis. The sequence continues at coordinate 3,925,274 of NC_056760.1, read as the reverse complement.
TATTCTCTCTCTCTCTCTCTCTCTCTCTCTCTCTCTCTCTCTCTCTCCTCATTATCGTCGTTCAGCTTCTCTGCCCAGAACCGCCGCTCGCCGGCGACATGGCCGACACCACCCATCCAGAAACCTTCCCCTCCGGCTGGCGCACCTCCCCACCAAATTTCACCTCCCTCCAAGCCGCACGGTTTTTGTACATTTCCGCCGCCGTCGTTCCACCTCCGGCTCCGGCCACCATCTCTTCACAACTTTATCACCTACCTCTTACCGTCCTAAACCACCCATTTCTAGCCCCAATCCGTTGCCAGAGCAGCTCCCACGAGCTCAACTCCGTTTTGTCCTTTTTTCGCTTACACTGCCATTTCTACCGCCACCCACGGCCAACTCTCACTTCCATTAGCTTCATAAATACCTCTAGGACATTCCCTATCAATTCCAAGTCTTGGTTTTTTCCCGTTCGAAAGTGGGTATTTTATAACCCACGGCCACAGTGTATTTTACATTGTTACGTTACTTTTTCTCCGCCATTTGCAACGTCGTGATCCTTCGAAAATTATCTTTTAGCGCTGTAAGTATTTTTCTAAACTCTATTTTAGATTTAAATATATTATTATTTTTACAATAAATTCATTAACTGGTTGGTTATTCTGGACTGAGTCCAAGGAGTCGAGGGTCGAATGAATTTGAGGATGAAATTAGTTATGTTTGGTTGATGTTGAGATTTATTGGATATTTTGTGTCTTAATGTTTGCATTGCATAGTGCATACATGTTCATGTGTAAAAAGGAAAATGAGGTTTTCATGTAATTGCATGTATATACATGTGTTGGAACTTGAAAATTGGGCTTCAAGTGAGAAATGTTTTTTGGTATATATGAACGATTGGATTGACTGGTTTGAATCAGAGACACGTGTAGGGATGGTGATGAGCAGGAATGGTGGTAGAATCCCGCCTGTGATTCCCGCCTACGGTGCACGCGACGTAAGGATGGTGGTAAGCAGGGATGGTGGTAGAATCCCGCATGTAATTCACACCTACGGTGCATGCGTAGGGATGGTGGTAAACAGGGACGGTGGTAGAATCTCGCTTGTGATTCCCACCTACGGTGCATGCGTATGGATGGTGGTGAGCAGGGATGGTGGTAGAGTCCCGCCTGCGATTCTCGCGCTACAGTGCTCTGATGGTTTGGTTTTTGGGCCATCATCTGGGATAATGGCGAGACTATGTTTAAAGGAAATGTTTTTGGCCAAAATGAGATTTTTTGGCATGCGTGGAAAATGTAGATTTTGGGACATAGGCATATGGCATCATGTTCATGCATATTGTTGTGGCATGGATATATTTTTATCTTGTGGCTTTTAGATTATTACTTACCTGCGGCACTATTTTAGTACTGTAGATTTTGATGCAGATGTCGAGGAAAAGGAGGAGGCTGAGCCCGATGAGGCAGCTCCACCAGAGTTTTGATTTGGAGTTTTTATGTATTGTATTATGGTTTCGAAACTATATTAAGACTTGTAATATTTTATTATGTATGTTTTAATCGGGTTTGTATTAAACAAAAAATTATGGTACTTAGTTATAAGGTTTTTTTTATCCGTTACGTGTTTTTATTGCACACTTGTTGCATGTACACACACTTGGCACTTGGCGATAAGGTGGTGACTCGTGTTGTCATCATCTCGACGTCTCAATTTTCACGTGTCTGTACGTGGGATTTGGGGCCGTCACACACATACCTCCCTCTCTCCTTCTCAAACTCTCTATCAGAAAATCCTCCAAATTGTTGGCAGCTTTCTCCTCCTCCTCCTCTCTCTTTTACCTCTCATTCCCACATTTCTCCATCTCTCTTTTATCTTCCTCTCATCCTTTCCATCCCTCATTCTCTTATCTCTCTCATTTTCTCATTTCTCTTCTTTTCTTAATTTATTTTATTTACTTCGAGGTTGAAAAAACGAATCTACAATCCACCGACACCTCTTATGAAGCACGAGCGCTTCATAAGCCAATCGTTAGGAAGATAGTGACAAATAACTTAGGGATGTAAACGGTTTGGTTCAGTCCAATTTTGTATAAACTTTAGAACCAAACCGGTATAGACCGTTTTTGCATTTTTAAGAACTGATCCCGAACTGGTTATTCTTTTAAACCAATATTTTTAGTTTGATTGTTTCGGTCTGTTTTGGTTCGATTTTCCGGTTTAAATCAAGTGCCAATAGTTATATATATTACATATAAAAATGATATACATTTAAAATTAAAATTTTATGTTATAGATTATAATATAAAATTATTTCATATATAATTATATAAAAACTTCATATATAACTATATATATTATATATAATAATGTATATAATATTTAAAACTAATTATATATATTTTATAAACCAATATAGTGTCGGAAAACTAAGAACTGAAATTGAAATTGGTTTAGCCGGTTTTTAAAATATAGGAACGGGTCTCGGACCGGTTCAAAACCGAGCTAACTAGTCCGATTCGGACTAATTCTCTAGTTTTTTGGTTCAAATTTTTACCCCTAGGATCACCCATTTCGACAACTTATTCCGCCATCAGATCGTTTAGATATGACTTTTATAGCTGATTTCAAAATCTACCGAAATAGATGTAAATTGTAATTCGTCATTTTCACATATATATCTTTATGCTTTCATTTTATTTAGTTAAATAATACAAAAAATAGGTCGTCTCTTGGATGTTTTATCTATAGAGATTAGTCCTCTCATTCTTTGGAGGGTAAGTAATAAGTCTTTGTTTCAGGCAAAGTGCTGTCTTTTAGACAGTTTGTCTATAAAGAGCTACATCGGTAGTTAAAATCATATTAGTCACAAAGAAATTTTTTGTGCCAGTGGAACTCCCAATGCAGCAATTGGTTTGTAATATGAGAATTTTCCTATATGTATCAAGTTATGGTTGTAATTTTTTTTTATATGAATGAATGAAATCAGTTTCCTATAAAAAAAAGAAAAAAGAAAAGAAAAAGAAACAAAGAAAGAAAAAAAAAATCATGACACAGGTATCTAATCTAATCAAATTTATTTATTTAATTTTTTTCATATTTTTTCATAAAATTAGTTGAGAAAAAGTATTTTTCATCATAAATTTTGCCACCTCAGTCATTAACTGTTGTCATTTTTAAGTGATTGCAATTTTGTGACGTGTTATCAATGTAATGGAAGCCTTCGTTTCTATAAACCATGAAAAATTAGAGTACTGAATCACTCGGTAAAATTTTATCGGCAAGCTTTTGTTTGATAATTTAGAGGGGACTGAGACCCCTCAAAAGTGTCCTACAAACGAGATTAGGGATCGGAATTTATCGAATTACACCTAGATACGGGAAATGAGCACGCAACACAGACAAATATGTATACATTAAGCCTTCCTGCAACATCCATGTACAGTTATCCTTCCAACCAGCCACAAGCATCAACAGGTACACTTAATTCGCTTGACCAGAAGTGATGACATTTGCTCATTTCAGCACCTGCCAGAAGCCCATCTTTAGAAACATCAACGGATCTTGTCCCACTATTTCCTTCTTGATCTCCGCAGTTCTGCGAGAGGACTTCCCGGCAAAATAAGTGGCTTGCTATCCTCCTCCTTCACGAACGTATATCTACACTTACAGCAATACAAGGAGACTGTACCGAACTCTTGTCAGAAGCAATTGCTATTCAGACTTGTGCACATTGTCACTCATTTGTTGATTTTCAATCTTTTCCTCCCTAAATTCTGGTGTTTGCGTGATTTGGAAGCACCAGAATGTGTAGGAACTCTGGCTTTATCTTTCTTCATGTTTGTCAACTCCATCTGTTTTCTCTTTTTACCGATTGTTGGACCAGCGCTGTAACCACTCTGGCTCTTTTTTAGTCTCCCTTCTGACTGACCCTTTATTGATTTTGCATTATCAGAATGCATATCTCTGTTAGTTGATCTTAAACCGCTACTACTACCATTAGACCAGTGGCCTTTGTTTGAGCCAGGGGTGCGGGAATTATTTTTCTTCTCCCTCTTAGCCTTCCTTTGTTCTCCTGAATCATTTTCCTTGGATGGATAAGCCCATTTTTTGTGTCTCCTTTTATCTGGCCTAAAAACATGTAAAATAAGTGAGTTCAGAGGTAATGAGACCATGAGGATCTGAATCTCAAAACAATAGATTGAAAAAAGAAAATTATTCAGTCATACATGGAATCAGAAGCCTTAGTAGATGAATATGCAGGCATCATTTCCGTATCACCAGTGCCAGATTCTTTGGAATTTGTTTTGTTATGGCGGTTCTGCAATAAGATACGCCATAAACAGGATTTTCTATCAGATATTGGAATACGACTGTTCATCAAATTCACTTTGAATGAACTCCCAAACAGAAACTCAAACAAAAATTTCAGTCACAGGTACAATAGATTCAATAGGTTTAAACCCACAATGCTCATTTATTAAGGGAAAAATGTCTGCATGTGCGTTTACTTCATGGGCTTCATCTCTATGGACATTATGGTTCTTTGGACAAGTGGAAAAGATAGTGATTTTCTCAAGATTATAGAGCAGATATTTCTAAAGTCGTAGAAGCATGTGGCTTATTCTAATGCATTTCATCAGTAATCCACCTCTTAGAACAAGGCCCAATTATCTATTGTTATGAAGTCTATGATCTAGCTCTGTTTCTGTCATTCAATTGCTTGAACAAGTCCTCTCTCTCTCTCTCAAAAACAGAGAAATCTAGAAAAAAAAAATAGGCCAAAGAGAAAATGAAGAATTACCTCAACAACAGTCTTAAGAAAACTCTTATATTTCTCTGGCGTCACTGACCCCACTGCTGCAGAACCACACTTCCGTAACATTATCTCCATTATGACAGTGACCTGTAGATAAAATAAACATGCATATGTACGAAGATTAACAAGGCAGGACAGGTATCCATCTCCTCCACCCACCCCTCTCTTTCTCTCTCTCTCACTAACAAGTACTCATTTATTATGGAAAAAGGTTAATGCTAAATTTGCACGTGCCTTTTCTCTAAAGTGATGTCTGGAGACAGATGACCATCGGAGAACTTCATTGACAATTTCAGAAAGAAGATTCCGCAGGCCATTGGCTTCTAAGCAGGAGACTAGCACTTTCACAAAACCCAAAACAGCCTGTTGAATACGCAGTCATCACATTAGCATACAAGAAACACTGAACCAACGCCCGAATGAGGAACAACTGAGTAAGAGAAATCTCACCTTTATAACTTCCACAGCTTTGCTATGCAGCAACGATAAAATAGATGGTACCAGGTCAGGCATGGAAAGACATATATCGGCGTCCTTATATACCAATCCTGACAAGGCAGACACTGCTCCACTCTTTATATGAGGGGATGAACCAGAAAGATAGCCCATTATCTGAACGTTGTAAATCATTAGATATTAAAGAAGAAAGCAGCTGTGAAACTGGTGATATACCAAAGGACCAACAGTTAAACCATCACATAAAATCAGACATTCAATGCCGACTCCTTCATGCACTTACCATGCTAATCAGCTTATTATAGGGTGGATCAGAAACAGATGGTGAGTCTCTTAAACTGGAACTTATCATAAGAAGTACATCATAAGCAGCTTTTCTAGCTTCTTCCTTGCCCTATAATTAAGAAGCATGCACATATTATTAGTCCACCTCTTGCATTGTGAAGTCAACAACTATTGCTGAATACAAAAATGGAGTAATTAATAGAGAATACCATATCAGGCTAAAAATATGTACACAAAAGAAAAAGAAGGATCCTGGTGCAGTCAAACAATCCCAAACTCTCAAGTTATCATTCAGAAACAATTAATCAAATCAGAGCTTTTACTCGGTTCAAGGACTCGTAATCTGACTCCAAAACTTGAGGCCAAGCTTTTCTTCCTGACTGGGGAGAATGATGCAGCCATTGGAGGAAAGGTCAAGTTGCTGTGATTGAAATCATTTCAGTTTTAGCAACTTGAAGCTTTTCATGTATGGGGTTCATGTATAAAATTGGAACCAGACAAGTTCTTTATGATTTTGAAGTTCTTTCTTAAGAGCCTGGGGTTAAAGAAGTTACTAATTAGGATTTTTGATCTCATTCGTATTGAGAGGCATAATGTGATTTTATGCAACTTCAGCAAATTAAAAATATTTTGGTGGTTAAGAGGTGTAGGCATTTTATTACGCTTTTGCACACAAGGTCAAGTCCAAAGTTTACCAAGAGATTTCCAACCGGTACTTCTGTTTTAGATGTAACCTTGAGAAACATAACATTAACTTCACAGAGAGCGAGAGATTCAGCTTGGCCCTAAATTAAAGTTTGAATAAAGCATAGGCAAAACATCAAGCTTCTTTAAGTAGTAGCTCTTACTTCCTTTAAGGTGAGTATAATCTCGTTCAGAAAAAGAAAAGCCCTTGTATTCTCCTCCTCCAGGCTCATCTGCACGGCATTTAGGAAGGTATAACAAAAATAGTGTTAGAAACTCAACAACCATCTAAAACGTACAGAGAAGGCTGCTGCTTCACATATGTGGCAAAAGTAGAAATGTTTGAAGAGAATCAACAAACCATACATGATGTACCTAATTTTTGTATTACTTGTAAAAAATAAATGCATCCAACGAGTTGAAAGCACAGAATTTTATCAGCTCACCCATATAACCTTCAAGTTAGTTTTTGCTGCACGATTATTCTATTTCTATTAATTTTTTCCTTTTCTGAATCCACTTCTGTCTTACCATGCTGAAAAAGTAGCAGTTGTTATCCTTGACCAGTTGCATGATAGGCATCCCATAAGAATGTCAAAAGAATTGAAATTTGGATCGATACATTGCATTGGTCTCAAGATTTGATAATTAACATTAATAAGTGTTTGAATTTGATAATATTTTTACAATAATAGAAGTGGAGAAAGAGATTAAACTGAGGAAAGATGAAACCAAAGCTAGAAAGAGCACCAAGGAGCCTCTAATATACAGTTATTCATTAAACAATCATAAAACTACCCCATCCTAAAAACTAAGTTTATCATTTCCTTCGCTAACTCTTTACCTTCAGCGTGTGAACCATAAGAACGTGGAAACATGCAAAGCGATCTCTAATAGATGCAATATCAACAGGAGACTTGAGATCGAGTAACAGAGAACTCAGCTCAATAAATCGAGATGAAGAAAACCAAGCATGTTCCTGTACCATTGAATAAGACAAATTAGACAAAATTGCATCCATAAGGATAACAGGCACCAAAAATAATTAACATTATGAGAACTGTGATGCCAACATCAACCTCTAGAATTCTGCTCATGGTATGATATGCTTCACGATGCCCAGTCTCATCAGTTGCCTATAAACCAAAGATCGAAGAATAGTTTAGACTAGACTACATCCATTACTCATAGTAATAATAGAAATGGTAGTGACACAAACCATGTCACTGAGGTATTTAATTTCTATAACATACCTGAAAAGTATGCTTAATAAATTTATAGATAAGATCAATAAGATCCTCTTTGGCTCCTCCAACAAAAGACGATGCTAGCTCCATCATTACACACCTAAAAGAATAACCACATTAACTAAAAACTACATCATCAACCTATTTCATTACAAGAAAGTGAAAAAAAATGTTGTTACATTCTATATAGTATCATTTCCGCAGACTCCAAGTTGACTGATAACCCAATTTTCAACTACGCAAACAGTCACATTTACCTCTGAACATCTTTCTCGGTACTACTTAGATTGCCTTGTTCTTTATCAATCAACACTTGGTTATACTTTTCAAATTCTCCCTCACCATCTATGAACTGAAATCTCTCGAATAATGACATGAGAATCTTTTTTATTGATGAAGAATCTGTAATAGAAGCCAAGCATCCAATGGCATCCTGAGAAAATAAGAAGAGGAGTTATTTTATGGTATTTAGATATTAACTAATATGTAATACTGCCAATAGAAAGCTCAACCATAACAAATTTCAGAATGTACATGACAATTTTTTTTTTATAAGTAGAATGTACATGACAGTTAGCACGAATCTCAAACCAGAAAAGGGTTAAAATTCCATAAAAATTGATATAAAATCAAAAGACCACACATATAGACATATACTTATATTTAAGTAATTATTACAGACAGGGAATTTCAGCAATTTGGAAACCCATACGCTATATGCTGTTTTAGGTCAATTACCAAGTGTAATGGTTTGATAAAAACTTATTCCAAAAAAAAAAAAAGACTTTTACTCTCCAATACGCTGGTAGATATCAAATACCGTCTGGATTCTCCAAGAACCCAGCATGAAGTGGTTGGCCTGCCAGGTCACCTAAAGAACACATTAGGTTGGCATGTCAATGTTGGTAGTAACTGAACTTGTGTTTATTACCACCATGGAGTGGTCACAACTCCCCAAGATCAGGCAGTATCAGGTAAGGTTGATAGTTGGCACCTGTCTGTAACATAAACAAGTAGTAACAATTTTTTTTTTTTTTGATAGGTAAAAAGAAAATTTATTGATCTTTGTAAATAGGCAAAGCCCGAGTACACAGGGAGCAAGTAGTAACAATTTAAAGAGTCACAAAACTAAAAAAGGGATGGAACCCAAAGCTTTATTCCTTAACATTCTATACTTGTAGATGGCTACCATTTATGTTTCCCTAGCTTAAGTTTTCACGATTTTCTTGATCTTTTTACTTTCTCTAGTTAGGTATATCTGATACACTCAACGTACTTAGATAGTGCCTTTTTTTATCATTAACAACAAGGATATAAAAAAGAAAATAAAGGCTAAAAAGGCAATCAAAGCGGTACAAAACCGTGAAAGAAAGTTGCAAAGGTTCACGAAGGGTCGAGCTCTCCATGGCTACACTGAAGAAATTTAATTGTTTTATGGTTAAATATTGCAAATATGTGCAAATTAAAGGAAAGGGGAGACTAAGATAACATTAATCAATACCATAAATACGACTTCACTAAGTGACAAAAGGAGAACCTTTAGATATGAGCGCTTCTCAGGATGTGAATCAACAAATAAGTCTGTTAGAGCCTCGAGCAACTCTGTTGAACACGATTTCAAGGCCCTGATGTTTCTGGTTGCTGTCTTCTCTGAATAAGTGGGTATATTCCCAATCTCCACAACAAAGTCTTTTACTGCAAACAAATTTGATTGATCGGCATCTCTTCTAGAGCTAAGAACACTGTTGTTTTGAGACACAAGAACCTACTCAACAGGCCAACAAATGCATTAAAGATAATATAATAAGACAACAAGCATCAAATAAACACCCTGGCCCTAAACATTGTAAAGGAGAGAGCACCTGTAATGCAATGGCAATATTTTCATGCATGAATGAGTCCTTCTTTAGTAAAGGAATTAATATCTCAGCCAAAGGTCCAATATTTTGGTAAGTATCAGTTGGATAACGACAAAATCCAGGGAGTAGTCCCCAGAGGTCATGCGCATGTGCCAGCAGATCTTGACTGATTGCTAACTTCTTTTTATCAGTACTGATTGCTAACTTCTTAGCTGGAAAAGAAAGACAAAAAAGGATAGATAGATCAGGAAGTATTACACATCTAAATTCGCTTTTTTTTTCAGTAAACAAGAATTTTACTGATGATAATAGGCATCACCCAAGTATATGGGACTTCGTGGATTGGTTAAATGCATGACAACTATAAACTACAGCTTAGATGGAAATCATTGAAACCACAATAAGGTGTGAATATGAGGAAAAACACTGATATGGACAGAAACTTCTAATCCTCACTTAGAAGTTTTATAATTTTTTTTTTAATATATATATCAGTAAAAGAGGTTTGACAAGAGAAACACTTTGAAGTTTCATAATTAATGAGTAGATTTAATTTTTTACTCCAAAAATACCAAAAGGCTCTGGTAACAGGAATATATAAATGCCCAATGTCTTCAGACAGCAAGAACCAATAAGCTGTAGCTTAATATATCTTTTTTTTTTATCGGTAATCAAGAAGTTTTATTCATCATAAATGGCAAATCCCAAGTACACAGGGCATATACTTGAAAGATACCTATCTAGTTACAACCGAAACAAGAAAGTCATGGACATTTAGTCCATTACATACAATGGCTCCCACCCAAGAAAACAAAGTTTTGAAGAAAAAAACTTTCAGCTCCCCCAAGCTGTAGCTTAATATATCAAATGTCATTTAAAGGAATTTCAGCATTACAGGTTGGCAGTTCAAGCTTTAGTAAGGTGGAAATAATGTATGTTCCATCTCAGGAAGCAGCAGTAATGTGGACATGCAGAAAAGAGTCACACACTTCTACTTCAATTTTCAGATCACCGAAACAAGAGAAACTGTGGCAGAATCAAAATAAAGGATGGAGTCCCTTTATAAAGTTATGGAATACCTTTACGACTAGCCCGCTCAAAAGATTTTGCAAGAGGCACAATATGCTCCATATAGTACCTCAATGATGCTCCAACGACATAATCTTTTAAAATAGGTACCAACCAAAGGTTCATACAAGTGGAGTCATCAGTGTGAAGGGAGATAGGTAAAAGTGTAAGTATCCTCTCTGGTCCCATGGCAATTACAGCAGATCCAATACAGTTCTGAAGCTGTGTATCATTGGAGTAGAAAGATGTCAATCAATTATCAGTGGACACCAATTTCAATTAACTCATTTGCTTGCTAGCTATACATTTTTAAGCTTACCACACAGAAAAGTCCAGCAGAAGTTCAAAAATGAAAATTATAAATCAATAACATTCATACGGAACCTTGCAGATCCAGATTATAGTGTGGTAATAATAAATCCAATGAGTTGCTTAAGCTGTTAACAATTTACAACCTAATAATTAGCAAATATATATAGAAACTATGCTAGATGTAACAAAATCTCAGTTGATAGAGAAGCCCCAATATCTTCCCCTTGCGGATACACAAAAAACGAAAATCCAAGGGCTTCTTCTTGCCATTCCATACCAATTTCACGCCAAAACCTAAGATGAGGAGAACTTCTTGGGGGAAAAATTATAAATACAAATAACAAAATCCAGTTCACTATAAGGTCAAAAGACTAGCATGGACTTGGTGAATGATAGTCCCCAAAATTGTAAGTTTCTGGTAGATGAGAACAAAACCAAACATACTTTATATTTGAGTTGTCATTTCATGCTAATTCCCTTAACAGTATGGATAAAGTTAGAAGGAAATCCATTAACTTACATGGTTAGTGTAGGATGTGCCCCCACCATGAAGAATCAAGTCAGCAAGTTTAAGCACTATATTCTTCATAAAAACAAATGACCTCTCTCCTGTAAACAAAAAAGCGTAATATGAGCAGAAATTGTAGTGTCATTAAAATTACTAGTGTTTCTCACAAACAGCTGCAACAGAGATCTGAACAAGAAGTTGCAGAGTTTACAAATTGAACTTAGTAAAATTTTCTAAAGATAACATTATGCTACAGAATATAGTAATAAATGGCATATACGTACCAAGCTTGAGAAACAAAACAGATATGACGCCTAAAATATGCTCATTTGGAACACCATCAATAGCACTAAGGGCATTCTCAAAGATAGCACATATTGATTTCATTGCACTAGCTTCCATGCTCTCCTGACATTCATTGTCAAATTGTTTATCTTTGGGAGTCGAGAAAGATTTAGGATCCACGTGGTGACTGAGCAAGTCTTTCAAGATACTTGAAGTCTGTGATGCTGTGCTAGCCTCGGAATTTAGAAGACCTAAATGTATTGGCAGCATGAATCAGAATAAGTATTGATATACATAGATGAATAAGCCAAAAGAGGAGGGGGAAGGGGGGCACAGAGAGAGAGAGAGAGAGAGAGAGAGAGAGAGAGAGAGAGAGAGATGGTATGTAACAATCATCAAGATTTTATTAGTTATATTGCTACATTAAACTTTAGATTGTAATTTCTCGAAGGCTTTCTGAAAAACATACCTGCTAAAGATTCACAAACAAGAGGAAGACTTCTTGTCCACGAGCTTGGTTCTCCATCATGAAGTACATCCAGAGAACGTTTTAACAAGGTTGCTGCAGATACAACAGTGTCCAAGGGGTTCCTATCTCCCAAAGACACGTAAGAAGCAAGGGAATCCACAATGTTGTCCGTCTCCGGAACACCAAATTCAACTCTAGATGTTTCAAAAATTGCTTCAATAATTTTAAAAACGTGCCTTGTAAGCAGTGAGAAGTCCGACCTCACAAGTTTACACACTTCTGACATTACTTTTGAAGTGATTTTTGCCGAGAGATGGGGAACACTAATCTTCACTACATTTAACACATAAAGGACCTCCAGATGTTCGGGTTCAGACGATATTTCATCTTTTGACCCATCTACAGGTCTCAAACTACTTAATTTGATTGCCAAGGGCATGTGATTTTTAAGTAAAGACATTACCAACTTGCTCGCTTCCTTGACAACAGCCAAACACCTGAAAGACGTAAAAACCTTCTCAAGATAATCTTGAGCGCATCTCCTAACCTGCATTGATGCAATTTAAACAACTATAAATCATTTACATTAACTTGCTTTATATCTTTCATCCAATTAACACATTCAGAGATATATACACAAACGTAAACATAAATCGACGATCTATAGTATATACATGTCCATACCTTTGGACGCCGATCGACCGCGAGATTCAACAGCGTTTCAAACCCTAAGTTGATAGAATGCCAATCCTGCAAATCACAAAACCCTAACAAAACCCCCAAACACTTCACGACGGCTCTCACACTAGCCATGGCCAGCTCCTCCCGCTCCTTCCCAACCAATCCTACCAGCACGCCCACCGCCTCGCTCGCCTTTGGAGCTGCAATCCCCTTCGGCGGCACCAGCGGTACCACCATCGACAAAAACGACAACAGCGCGGCGATGGCGGTGGGGTCCAAGGTCCGGGAATTGGATGACGCAGAATCGATGGCGGCAGCGAAGTAGGCGGATGGGATCATGGGGAGGGACTCGGAGGCCAGGATCGAGCGCATGGCAACGGCAGTGGCGATGAGGTGGCGGTGCTGCGGAGCGGAGGACTTGGCGTAGCGGTCCACGAGCTGTTGGCAAAAGTCAGAGCCACCATTAAACAGCTCCGATTGTTCTTCTTGTTGGTCTTGAAGCTCCTGATTGCGCTCTCGTCCCGGCATGGTGCTTGGGGTTTCGGTCGGTTTTTTCATTGGTAAGGTTGTGAAGGGTTTAAGGAGGGTTTTGGGGAGTGATGGGTGCTCTAGGATTTTGGGTTTCGGGTTTAGCCGCGATTTCGTACGGAGCGTTAAGTTTTGGGTTAGGCTTGTTGAAGTTTTCGTCTTGGGCTTGAGGAGAGGAAATTGGGAGAGTAAAATGATGAGTATACTACAATCTTTTGAAAAGCCTCGGTCCAGTAATAATTATAATAATAATTCATATAAAATATAAAAAATAATTTAATTTTTTTAAATTTTAATTTTTATCTCATTTTATCATTTATCTAACCAAACAAAATTAAAGAGCAGATAATTGTACGTGTGTGGGTCTCATGGAAACTTCAACTAGATCTATTGTCAGAAAACAGTTGGCCACACAGAAGTCAAGAATCTCTGGGGCCTTTTATTCAAAACCATGATCTTAAGCGATCCCACCCGTCAGATGCCCCTCTTTCTTTTTGGTTTAACCCACAATAAATTTTAGGAGCGTGCATTCACCTTCCAATCACGTGGCAATAATATTTGCCCATAATTGAGTAATTGGCACGAAGAAGATTTAAAAAATAAAAAATAAAAATCACGGGGGAACACATGAAACCATTCCTTCTATGGCATGGCAAGGATAAGTAGATAAGAAAGACTAGGGATGAAAATGTGGCATGTAGCGTGACACTTTCAATGAAAGAGACAGACAAGGAATAGATCGAACGTCGAGTGAATTTGAAAGCAGGAGCTGTGAATGTTCCTTGCCTTTTCTTTTGTTTTGACTGCTTTTCATCTCACTTTCTGGAAAAATTAATAAGAATAATATGGAAAGCTGCTTTAGATTAAGAGCATGTTACACCTGTAAACAGTGTTTGTTAGTGGAACAGAGATAAATGATTAAACGGCTTAAAGTTGAAGGGACGGGACCAGCTTTTTATTTTTTATGACATGCTAAACCTATTGCCAATCACTAAGAACAAGAACAAGAATAGTGACAAACCGCTAGAACAAGTAGACACCGACAATGATTATGGCATTTTCAACATTTCATATACCACGCCCTGTTTTCTTTATAATCCAAATTAAGCCAAAAAAGATTTGTAAATAATTTATAAATAATAAAAATAATTTAAATATATATATAAATAATTATATTTCCAAACAACAGAAATATAAACACATACGAGTTGGCTGTTTAACAAACACAAAGGGGGTTCTTGCAGTCATTGGACCTACGAAGAGGTGTCCTGTCTTCTTAGCACTGGATTCCAATCTAACGAGCCCTGACGATCAATCACATCCCGCATTGTCGGCAGGATTTTTTTTTTCCTAATTTTCGTTTACTTGTTTTCTCTATTTATTTTTCCCTGAATTTAAACGTGCTGGTTGATCTGCGTTTGTTGACAAACATTGTCCCTGTTCAAATTATATAAAAATAATATCACAAATTAATATATATTTATATGATTCGTCATATTATAAAATTATTTTTATTATAAAATAAATTTAACAAATTATTTAAAATTCTATCAATTTATAAAATTAGTTTTGTATAATTATTTTATAGTTCATATATTTATCATGTTTCTGGTTTATGTATTTTGTCTATATATTAATTTTAAAATTCTGAATAATTTTTCTATAATCCTATCATTGGTAGAAGACTGAGCTTGGACATTTCAATGAAAAAATCTTGTTTATTATTATGAGTATTGTCGTATATAAAATGAATTAGAATCCAACCTATTAAAATGAATAAAAATAAAAAATAAGATAAGGAAAAGATAAAATTAAAAAAGATATGATAAAAAAAAGAAAAAAAAATGTAAAAGTGAAGTAAGGAAGATTCAACTGAATAGAAGATACTCTCTCTCTCTCTCTCTAAGTTTTTACAGTATGGTCGAAAAGGCTGAATGGAATTGGTATTTTTGTTTAAACTATATCACTTGGATTACAATTTCAGCATTTATTTCTTTTAAAATGGCAAGCTGATAAGTACAAGTACAATTCTGTTTTGAATATACAAACAGGTACAAGAATTATTTAATTCATGAAATTGCCAGGAAAGAGGTTGTGGACAAAATTAGCTCGTGGCCACGTCGGCCTTCGGCTCTGTAGCAACAAAAAAACCCAAGCTGTGCGTGCGAGTGAGTGAGAAAGAATGGGACTCTCAGCGAAGTCCAACGCCAAAGCCAAGAACAGCAGCAGCAGCGAGAACTGGGGTATGGGTCTCCTCCTAGTCTTCTTCCCCGAGGATAACCACGACTCCATTGTTGAAAAAAACAAGCTTTTCTCCTCGTCCTCGCCACCTTCTTCTTCTTCTTCTTCCTCTTCTTCATTGAAATCCAGCATTAGGAGAAGCAGCACTTCCAACCTTATCCTCTCCAAAGCCCAATCCACCATCTCCATCTGTGCCCTTTTCATCTTCATCACCCTCCTCCTCTTCACTCTTTCCACCTTCGAGCCCACCCCCATTAATAGAACCCATCCAACCTCCCCACGAAGATTCTTGTCCCAAAAACCTCCACCGAATTACATCTACAACCCCAAGCCCAAACCCAAAACCAATAATAACCACAATTCTGAACCCCGTTCCTCATGGTTCTGGAAGATATTTACGGAAAAGTCAAACAATGCATCAAAGACATCAAAGACTGCTCTTTCACCAACTGCGCTACAAGGAATGGGAACTCTGTATAGGCGAGGTACCAAAGCAATGAATGATCTTGTTGTTGCTCATGTGTTGGAGGATGCCACAGAGGACGACTTCCGATTGTTTTCGAGAGCCTTGCATAGGTCTGGCCTCACAGCTCGAGCCGACATAGTTTTCATATTTGCTACTTCGTCGTTTTCTTCCAGATTTGGTTCCATTGTTCAAGAAGAAAATGACTCGTTTTTTAAGCTAATTCGCCATTATAAGAAATCGAACAGTACTACTTCAAAGCGGGTGACGGGTTTTGACGTGACTCGTTTTACGAAGGCTGGAAAGAAAGAGAAGAAGGCAATGGGCGGGGAGCCCATATGGGGTAAGAGAATTAGGAGCAATTTCAGTAACTCGGCTGGTGAGGAAGGGGAAGCTGTGTCAGCCGAACTGAGTTATGGATCGGTTGTGGGGTTCGAATCTTCCGAGCTTGACCCGGAGAACTCGCTTTCCGGGTTTCTGGACAAAGTTCCGATGAGTTTGAGAAGATGGGCCTGTTATCCAATGCTACTCGGCCGACTTCGGCGGAATTTCAAGCATGTCATGCTGGCGGACGTGAGGAATTCGGTTGTACTAGGTGACCCACTCAGCCGAGTCAGAAACAGAAGTCCCTTAACAGTTCATTTATCAACCAAGTCAGAGAGTTCTTCCAGCAGGCATGGCAAGAAGAACTCGGACAAAACTCAGTCCCATCGTCCAGTCAACTCGGCCGTCATAATGGGTGGAACTCGAGGAGTTCGTCGATTGTCGAATGCCATGTTAACCGAAATTGTTCGAGCTTCAATGCAACACAAGAAGAAGAACTCGGTTTCCGAATCGTCAATCCTGAGTCAACTCGTTGCCAGTGAGTTTATATCAAAGACCATCACTTTTATTACATCCCCCGAGTCGATTCCGGATATGAGTTCACTCGCCTATCTAAACTCAGCTCCTCCCATGTCATCGTCAGATTACCCTGTAATCCAACGCGGTAATAGTAATCATGATTATAGTTCTGTCTTTAGGAAGTTAATATGTTTATCTGAAGTGGATTCTTCTGTCTATAGGGATTGTTAATTAAAAGGAAATTAAAAGCTAGAAATTAAAATAAGACAACCTGTAATTTTTTTGTTTTGTCTGTTGATTTTTTTTCCCAATTAGTCTTGTTGTTTATTAATTCATATAATGTATATAATATTTTGGAAATAAAGTTATTTTCATTTTTGCCAAAAATAGTTGTGATTTTGGTTGGTGTCGGCCATAGATTTGTTTTAGTACTTTACCTTTTATAATTGGTTTAACGTATGATTAGCACAATAATCTTGGCCGGATCGTCGATTCTGTCATTGAGTGACTTGACTATATGATTGATAATCTTTTTAGAGAAATATTTTGTCACAAGGAATTTTACTTACAACTGTAAAATACATAAATATTATATAATTATTTAAAAAAATTATGTAATTCATTTTTTAGAAATAAATTTTTTTATTTTTTTTATTTTTTCAACTGGACGAGGTTTCCTTTAGGATGGAAGCTGTGGCCCTCTTGCTCTTGGTCCCATGCTCTACTTTCTAAAGTTATATTCAAAGGAAAAGGAAAAGTAGGAAAAGGAAAAGAAAAGATAATGATAGTGAAAAAAAACTTGGCCCTCCTAATTCCAATATAATATATATTAGTCCAAAGTCATAAACCAAAGTAAAGATGATCACTTGGGTTTTGAGTACTTTTGGTTTTTGGTGCTTCTTTCTAGGAAAGTGAGAGAAAATTTCTAACTGATATTACTAAAGAAAGAATGAAAGAAAGAGATGGAATAAACAGAGGGAAAGGGGTTAAAGAAGAGGGAGTCACGGAGGGAATGTGAGGCAACTATATACGCGTAGGGAGAGGGGAAGCGCATTGATTAAAACCCATGTGCTCGTGATCTTTCTCCTACAGTTTCCGCGTTAACTTGTTCACATGAGTTTTTATGCTTTTTATTCAAAGCCAGAGAAAGCTAGCTAGTTCCAAAAGATACTCATGTTACCTGCAATTCCTGCCACGCCAACCAAACAAAGCCTTTGTATGAACTTCACGTGGCATTGAATTCACGACAAATTATATATATAAACAAATGGCAATATATTACAGTAGTCTGATAAGATGGTTTGGCCTTTTAAGAATTACAGGATTACTTAGAGAAGAAGAAAAGTGTCATCCTGTTTGTTACTCCCGATACTGATATTTTCTGCCTATTTCAGGCACATTAAACAGTCCATTGACTTTCCTTAATACCAACATTGATAATAAAGTTGGGAAGCTAGGGCGCTCATAGAGCCACCGCTGGGCTATAGCTAGGCTTATTTTTATTTTTATTTTTTGTACACATCATTTTTAATCCTTTTAAATATTTAAAAAAAAAATTATAATAATATTAAATAACATTTTCTTAATCACTAAAAAAAATAAAAAATAAAAAAGTCTAGCAGATCCCTACTAGCTTTATTTTAAGAGTTACACTACACAACCACCTACTATTCACTCGACCTCTACACTCCAGCTTATGTGGCTTTTTTTTTTAATTAAAACGCGCGTTTTGATCAGAACATTTCAATTTCTCCCCCCCTCTCCCTGTTTGTATTCACTTTCTTCAAAATTATTCCCCGCATTTTCTCCTCCACGTCCCCAGCTCGTGTCCTTTGTCAGCCTGGCCCTCTCCCCGCCCTGGCATCACTACGGAACTGTGTGGGTTCATCACTTCGTCACGGTAGAACAAAAGTTTTCCTCTGGATGCACCATTTCTGTACAGGTTCTCTAGCCTCACGGTTTTGGCACGGTTTCAGTCCTCCAGCCTCACGGTTTCGGCACGATTTCAGTCCCCGCCTTATCATCACTACTAAATCTATGCCATTCTCGGATGAGAATATACCCAAACTCAGCAACCATTAAAAAGACAAAACATAGATCTAACAAACACAAAACTAAAGAAGGAAATAGACATTTTGGAAGATAGAGATTAAAAAGAAAAATAAAAATAAAGTGCCTTCGGGGATGGCGAGAAGAGGCTGAAGGAAGTGAGTCAGATGGGTAGGTCTTGGAATCCATTGAGGAAGATTTATTCTAGGGTTCAGAATTGAAGGGGGTGAGAGAAATGGATCTTCGTTCAAGGGAGAGAGATGTGAAGGACGATGGGTGAGGGAGAAGAGTCTCACAATAATGGTAAAGGGTAGCTGCATTTAGGGGAGATGAAGAAGAGGGAGAAGAGTCTGAGGTGAGGGCGTCAGATTGATGAGTGATGGAGAAGAGAGAGTATGTAGGGAGCAGAGTAAAGGACAACCCGCTTGATTTTGATAATAAACCGTGACGTGGAAGGAGTGTGCCGTGCGTTAGGCAAACCGGAGGCTGAGTAACTTTTGGTGAATTTCTTTAATAAGTAGGAGAAGGTACGTATCGGGTGTACGGCCAAATCAAGGTTAGCTGGCTGGCTGGTTAATTTCATTTATATTTAACGGTGGAAGTTAATTTTAAAGAGTAATATTGTATATAGTTATTTTTATATAATTTTTTATAAATTTTAATAATATAATTGGTTACTTTAATTTTTTTGAATACACAATTAATCATGTGTATAAAAAAATAATTACAAATAAAATTTTTAAATTTTAAAAGGTTGATTAATTTGAAAATATTAGAGGGAAGAATATATATAATATATACACATATATGTATATATATGATTTCTGTTACGTACAATCATTTTTTTATATTTTTTTATATATTCTAGGATGAGTGTAATTAGTCCGATTCGGTTCTATTTTGAACAAAATTTATGATCGAACCGATATATATTGGTTTTATATTTTTCAAAACCGATTATACACCGGTTATCCTTCTAAATAGGTACTTCGGTTTTATTGGTTTTAATGTACTATATAATATATTATAATATATAATACTATAATGATAATATATTGTAGTATATTACAATATATATTATAATTGTATTATATACTATAATGATATAATATAATATATAATATAATGATATATTAATACACTATATATTACTATATTATAGTATATTATAATATATAGTGATATAGTATTAGTATAACTATTAATACAATAAAAAAATAATATAAGATTTTAAAATTTAAAATTATATTAATTAGTAATTTATCATATAATACAAAATTATTTTATATATAGTTATATATTATATACAAGAGAAAAAATTAAAATATATATATAAACTGGTCCAGTCCAATCCGATTTTAAAAAAAGAAAAATTGAAATCAGATTTATTTTGATTAGTTTTAAAAAAAATAAAACTGATACCGGACCGATCCCACCATTTTTTTTACATCCTTATATTCTAATTATGTGATTGGTCAAAACAGTTATTTTAGATTTAAAAAAAATGATGCAGTCAATTATATTAATGAAGTACGTAAAAAATAATCAAAAGTAACTGTATATAAAATTTATATATATATAGTTTATTGTATGCATGCATGTGTATGCACGTGTAAAAGTGCCATGATATGTGTGTATATATATAAGTAATTAAATTAACATGTCAATCAAGAACGTGGTTAATTGATACGAGCTAGACATTAATTAGCTGATTGATTGATTATCATGTAATTTAAATGCCATTATCATGCAATGCAATTTGAGAAGCTATATGTACTGTATCATCACATGTCTAGCTAGATCTAATTGGTGTTTATTCATAAATAGTAATAATAATAATAATAATAAGTACAGTTATTTACCACATATATATATATCTACACCATGCATGCTTAAAATTTTATAAACAAATTAAGAAGAACCCATGCATGCTTGAAATAGTAATGTTTTTCGAGTCTTCTGGCTTTGGATGCTCGTCAAATAATCTACAAAGTGGTATGCTGGTAGCTAGATAGCTTGATCAACGTGTACAATTACTTACTCGCATCGAAACTAGGCCAATTATAAGCAAGCCACCGACACCAATAATGGCGCCACGTGTCGTATCATAAGCCATAAGAGACAATTACTACTCACCAGCATCTGATTTCTTAGATATTCACGAGGTTCGGATCGATGCAGACTTTAAACTCGATTGGGCCCAACTGAAAGAGAAGGGTGTTGACGTTTGAGTCTAAAGAATATAAGAATATGATAGAATTACAATCTTCTTATTATTTATTTATTATTTTTTTTTATATTTAATTTTTTTTAATTTTTTGTTTTACTTCTTGATTAAAGAAGTAATTATTAATAAAATTATATATTTTTTTAATTTTTTTAATAATTAAGAATGTTAAAAAAATATTTAAAAATAATAAAAAAAATAAAAAATTTTAAATTTTTTATAAATAATAAATAGATAATAATATGATAGTAAATCTATCACTGTTCAAGAATATATATATATATAGGATATGGATGCCCGGGAAGCCCCCACATTTTTTGATGAAAAATTCTTCTTATCATCTTCACACTTCATATCATATTTATTTTAATTTTTTTTTCATTTTTTCTATAATAAATATGTAGTGTGTAAATGATAAATAGAATAATTTAATTAGTTTAATAAGAATTAAATGAAATAAAAAATAAAAAATATTATTTTAATATATAAAGTGTGTGGTGTGGGATGATGTGTAGTATTTCTCTTTTTTGATTGTGCGACATGGCTACATTGGCTAGGCTTGAGATGATAACAGATTCATATAGGATAGAAATTTTCATTCGATTCTAAGACCTTTTTATGAGTGGATTGTGTTGCAGTATGGATAATGAGATAAAATAAAATATTTTTAAATAAAAATAAAAAATTAAATAAAAAATTATTATTATTTTAAAATTTTAAAATATTAATTATTTATTATATTTTATGTAAAATTTTAAAAAAATTATAATATTGAGATGAAATGAAATGCCTTCACTATTCAAATGGGACACCCAATTTTTTTTATTTGTTATTTTTAGATGTCAAAGTTTTAGAATCTAGCAAGAATAAAACTAAAAAAATTATCAACTAAAGAATAATATCTAGTTGGAAGAAAATTTATCTATCTAGTGGTGGAACCAGTAATTGTTCTTAGGGGGGTCAACTTTTTTACCAGATGTTCATGTAAAATGAAAAATATTACAAATAATAATGTTATATATAGTCATTTTTGTGTATTCTCAGCGCACTTCACTGATATGATTAGCTGCATTAATTATTTTTTAATACACAACCAATTACATCGGTGGAGTGCGTAAAAAAGTATGCAAAAGTGATTGCACATAGAATTTTTATTGTAAGGCAAAATTGTATATAAAATTACATCTTGATAATTTTCCAAATAACGTACAAATGTTTTTTTTTAAAACACAACTTAATGTCTGTTTCAGATTTTTGACGACAGTATTTCATAGAATAATATTCATTCATTATTATTTTTGTAAATATGAAATATTTAGAAATTATTTTATTTCATAGAAACTATCAAGTGATTTTTTAGAATGTCATCTCTTGTTCTAGTATCTAAGTTAGTTTATCAAATTTCATGTAAAATATATCTATTTTGGTGTCACATTAAGCATAAAATGCTACAATTGAGAGCTTAAATAAACTTTTCCTTATTCAATAAAGTTCAGAGGATAAATCATTTCCATCATTTTTCATATAAATCATCAATCTTAAATAGTTTTTTTTTTTCACTTTTGATTATATATTAAGAAACTTAACATTATATAATAACAAATTTTGAGGTCAATATTAATAATTCATTATTTCTCCTAATTTTAGTTTTAATTTAATTTTAGTGGGGTCACATCCTTAAAAATAGATAATATATAGAAATTATACAAAATCTATGAGTTATATACAAAAATTAGAGAGAGACATTTATATGTATATTGAAATTTTACAAAATTTTAGAAAGTATATGGGAATAAGAAAATTACAAGTTTTTTTTTGAGGGGTCAATTTCTATATACATGAAATTATGAATAAAATTTAGGGACTATTTTAAATTTTGAAACAATTTTGGCCCCTCTCAACCGCTATGTAGATCTGCCACTGTCTCTATTTCATCTCAAATATTTTTATAATTTCATTCTCAAACATTACTTAAATATAAATATTTTTTAATTTCAAATATTTAACTTTTTATTTAACATTTTTTCTCTTATTTTCCATTACCGAATAAAATATCTCAATTCAAATTATTTTATTATTATTTACAAATCATTTTACTATTATTTACATATTTATCATCTTATCTCATTCTCCAAATGAGGCCTAAGAGTTACTTAAATAATAATAATCTCAATAGTTTAAACCGATTTTGAACTAATTAGTGCATTCAATCATTTTTTTAATCAAAAACCAAATTTTGTTGCATTAACACATTCATTTATTTATTTATTGTCCTGCGTGTTTTTAATCTTCTAAATATTTCTTTTAAAATAAACATATATTATATTCTTATGATCATCTTACTATGTTAAGGTGATATTATCAAATAATTTTTATTTATTTTTAAATAAGAATTAATTTAAAAATTGATAGGCAGTAATAATAGAATAGAGATATAGTATATAACGCCAAAATATTATTATTTTTTCAATTGGAGCATATGCATGCATGACACATTTTTCAAAAGACAAATAACACGAGTAACGGCCCCGTTGAGAGCTGTAATATTGTAGTGTTAGATAATATAAAAATGATATTTATAATTATAAGTGTGTAAGCGCTGTATAGTTATTTTGAAAAAAATAAATAAATACGGTATATATATGATTTTTTTTAAATTTTTTAATAAATATTAATTATTTTTAAAACGAATATACGATATTTATATATTTTATAATTATATATAATATTACTACAATAAGAGTACAAAAGAAATAAGGAAATAAATAATGAATATTATATGACGATCATGTCTATTCTTGTTTCCAATCTCATTAACCTCTTTTTTTTGGGGGGGGGGGGGGGGGGGGGGGGGGGGGGGGGTGATCCGAAAGATTTTTAATTAATTAATGAAAGATTGATCCCGCATGCAAAATGCTATTTCTTTATTGTAATTATTAATCGCATGCAGTAGTACGGCAGGTACTATACGTTTGACTGCATGCATGCTTTGTGCAAGCCGAAAGGCTAATTAATTAATTAATTAAGGTTTTAATTAAAGTATCATCTCTCTTTAATTAATTAAATTTTCCCCCGGCGCCCTTTCCTTGCACCACCTTCTTCTTCATTAATATTAATCTTTTGAGTGTAATATTATATATAATTATAGAGTGTGTAAATATTATATAATTAATTTTAAAAAATAATATTTATTATTATTTTTTTATAAGTTTTACATTTTTTTTTTTTAAATAATTACACAATACTTATATTTATAATTGTAATTATCACAATCATATACACAAAACTCCATCTTAGAGAGAGACACTCCATCTTCTCTCTAGAAAATTCATTTATGTGATAGTTATCGCCGGAAAGGAGGGTGGATACTCTTTCGAAATGGTGTTTTTTTCTTCCTATCTCTTATGGCTCGGTTTTGGTCAGATCTGCTTCTCTCCGACCACTTTCCGACTACACGCGCCGCTTCACTGCTTTCTACAGCTGCCGATCTATTGGAAAAAAGTGAAGCCGCACCCAAAATATCGGTGCGTTACCCTCACGCGCTGCTTGTTTCCGTGCGTGGGCTTCACGCACCTTCGCATTCCGATGCCTTCGATGGCGACACGCGCCGCTCCAGTTGCTTTGTCTCACCGGGACCTTTCAGATCGGGACCACCCCATCGTCTTTCCACCGGTGTAAGGCTGCCTCACGCTATCAGAAGTGTGCGGATTTGCAGATGTTCTCTGGCCACAGATCAATCCTCCCACTGCTATACTTTCTACTATGTTTTTGTTTTCCCTAAATTGTGATCTTGAAGAAATGATTGCGGATTTCTCCAAAAATCACCTCAAGATAACAAACAACAGTGCACATGCATCTCTCACCGCTTTGAGTGGAGCTGTTCGCGTTTTTATGCGAACATCTTACTACCGTCTTTTAAGACGACGTCCTTTTGATAGGACATGGGTGAAGATCAAGAAATTGGTCGTTAATATCTACTTTCTTTATTTTTTTATCCACCTCTTTATTTTGTTGTTATTATTTTGGGGCATTTATTGAGAAACCTCATCCCGTATCATCTTTGCTACTTTTTTAATAAAACCTACCTTCTTGCTTAGAAAAAAAAAAAAAAAAAAACTGTAATTATCATTCAACAAAAGGTTACGTCATTTTCTGCCCTTACCTAACAATTGCATTAATGGGCCATCTATTGTCAATCTGTGATACCTAACTCCCTAGGGCTAACCTTTATTTATTTTTTAATAATCTTTTTATTAATTTGTATACCCTTCTTAATTATTTAAAGGCTAAGGGCTTCCAATCTGTACAAGATAATCGCGGAGCCAAACCAACACATAATAATTATTAATGCGTCGCGGGGGGCCCAAGATAAAGATAGTTTCGAATGAAGTGGCAGGCATGCAGCTCTTGCATGCCTCCCTACCTACCTAGCTAGCTAAAACAAACACACATGCAGCACATTATAAAAATAGAAATGGTATTTATAATTATAGGAAGTATAAGTGTTATTTAATTTTTTTTTAAAAATAAATAAAAATTTAAGAAAAAAATTAATTTTTTAATAATAAATCTTTTTTATTTTATAAAAAATTATAAAATATTGATGCACTTTACTATTATATCGTACGTTACTTTTATAAAAAGAAAGGATTTAAAGCACTAGTAGGTTTAGGTAAAGGCTAGGGCATGCACAAGATAAGCACGTAAAGCAGCTAGCTAGCTAGCTTTTACAATTTTATAATAAACAGTACCACTGGACTCAATCCATCGTTTCTTGTGAAATATAATTGCTTGCAATTGTTTGTTTACTTAATATGCCCAAATTTGACTGATCCTCCGATTGGAGTTTTGATGAGTAATAATAATGGAGTAATGCCGGCTTAGCCCATAATATGCTTAACTTTTTTTGATAATTTGGAACAATTTTCTCGTCATTTTAGTTGGGTATGATATTTTGATATAAAATATCACTTTTAAAGATGAACAGTACATCTTTAAATACAAAGAAACACTTAAAAAGTATTGTAGCTCATATTTGAAGCCACTAGTATTTGACTACTTCAATGAGATAATTTCATCTTTGTTTCTTCAAATTTTGAAGATGAACAGACATTTGGATAGTGCTCTAAAAGTGGATCACCTGTCATAAGAACTCGGTATCTTATATTAATTATCTAAAGTGGGTTCCTGAAGATACGAAGAACACAAAGGAATATTTCCCACTTTATGTGGGTGTTTAATCATGCCTTTCATCAATCTCATCATTTTCTTGTAATAAAATATTGAACAATCATGCATGAGCAATTACAGCTAGGTGTCTTCAGGATGCAGATGGTAATTTAAAAATATCACTAAAATAATTAAAAATCGTATTATTCATTTTTTCGAATATTTATAAGCAGCTTCGCAATCATGAAAAGATAATATTTTTGAGTTTTAAGACATATCCCCCAAACCCCAATATGTCTAATAAATGAAAGGTGAATCATCTAATAACAAATTATTATTAATGACTGGAAATGCCGAAATTAAGGGGGAGGAGTTAGTTTTTCATGATGACTTGTATAAACAGCAACCAACAAACAAATTTCCATTCTTTATATTAAGAGTCTGAGTACAAATGGCATTACATATACACCCATTCCCCTTTTTAACAAAATAAAAGAAAAAGACAAGAAGCAGATAACCATAAAAATGGAATGCATACTGACCAAATAAAAGAATTTGAACTGCCCCCAACAACTCTATCAAACTAGAATCTGCGAGCATTTTAACAAAAGGCAGCAATAGTTTAAACGGAGAGAAACAAAAAGAATCACTCTTCAGATGCCATCACAATAAATACCGATGATATCTCACATCTGCGTTCATCAAGGGTGGCAGCACAATGCCAAGACATCGCAAACCAGGCATGTTCTACCCAATAAACCACAGATATCCAACTTAGAAGTGCGATCGATATAATTGAGGAACAAGGAAGCAAAGTATATAAGGTAGAAAATTTTAATGAGCTTGGTCTCTAAAACAAATCAACTTTCTTCTTCTGCATGTCTTGCTTCCACTTTGGCAATTTATAGAATGCTTCTTTGGTCATCCCCAATACAGTTTGGAACTCCTCATCCGACAGATAAGTCTACAAATTCAGGAAAGAAAATAACATTAATCACAATACTGCATTAAAACTTAAAATTTAGATGTTCATAATACCAACCTCTCTCCGTTTAAAATCAATTCCAGTCGCTGGATTATCAGATTTGGCCTTCACTTGATCATAACTAAATTTTTGACCGCTTTCACTATCATTCCCCTGCTCTGTCTCTTGATTTGGCTCAGAATCCTCCCCATTGCTTTGAGACCCAGGTGCAACTTCGTCTGCCTCCTTGCCTGCCACAACTTCTTGATGACCCTCTGTTTCAGATTGGGCATTTTCAGTCTTTGCTTCTGCAGCAAGTACTCGAAATGAGTCAAATGTTCAAATGTTTTCGATACAAGTGAACAAACACGAGGCTAAGATTTACTCATCAAGGAAAAACAGAAGCTAGGTGGTTAGACTGGGATGGTTACTCCATCGCTTGATACAAGTTAACATCCTTTTCTATTCGATGAGATTAACATGAGAGCTCCCCACCCCTCTATCATCTCAGCAAAGGCCAGGTACCTCAATTTTCCAATAGGTATAATCTGGCTATACATGAACTGAGAAGGAATGACTTCCCGTTTCACAAAGCATCTTTGGATAACTTAGGCAAACAATTCTGATGTTTTTTGAGCTTCTATGCAAATTATTTCGTGAAGATAATAATTCTTGTATCTACCATACCATGAGGGCTAGTTTCCGGTGGAGGACTGCTAATGGATGGGGTGGGAGAAGCATCAGGTGATTGCTTTTTTTCAGCAGTAAGAACTTGTGAAAGAGCAGCAACTGCTGCTGCTCTTTGTGACCCTTGACCAGCGGCAGATGGCCTGGGAGCAGTACTTTTGGTTCCAGAGGAAGAAGTAAATGCAGAGTTTAAGGCAGCTAGAGCTTCAGCCCTTTGCCTATGTCCTTGATTTGACCCATTGGATTTGTCCAGAGCCTGGAATAGCACAGAAGTTGATTTAGCATAAGAATGTGTAAAAAAAGGTGCATACATACTGCTATGATCATCATCATCAGGTATAAACTAGAAGTACCCTACCAAATAACAAAAAAAAAAAAAAAAACACAAAAAAAAAAAAAAAGAAAAAGAAAAAGAAAAACAATGCAGTAGCACAACAATGTACACATCACAAGGAAAACTATAATTGCACCAAAGTTGAGTGATATTTTAGTTACAATTTGGAGTGTGGCGTGCATGATACTCTCTCATGTTTGTAGAAACCAACAAGATAAACATTGTACAGGAGCTGTCAAAGTCAAACAGTTCTCAGAAAGATGGCAATGTAATGACTTTCCCAATTAACTAATGCATACAGCCACATCATTTCCTATGTTCTTTTTGTATGATGAGCTAGTATGTAATACCATGTATAGCATTCCTCTATTTCCAAAGGCTTAATGTTGCTGACCTCACCTCCAAAAAGGATAATTACTACATCCCAGAGTTACATAGAGAGATCTTGTTTTTACTCAAACTCGCATACAATATGACAGCACAAACCCCTATTGTCCTGTTTCTAAATTCAAGTTGAATAGATTTTCCTTAGATTTTCTCAAGTAAACTTGGAGAAAATTATTTTAATCCCTAGGACGGAAGGGCGTTTTCTGATCCTTAGACATCAGATACCTTGCTGAATGTGAAACTAGCAAGATAGATATGTCTGATGAGGCAAATCCCCTAAATGGAATGCTAACTAACCACTTATGTATACCCTTTTATCCATATTTTGGTAAAGAAACTCACCTCACCTCTTTATAATATAGCATACTCACTTTTAACCTGGATGTACTATCTCAAATGTGAAGTGACACATGGACAAAGCATCCAAGTGAGGGATCATTATTGTCTTTATTGTAGTGATTAGTATTTTGCTCCCTTTACAACCTTAGGGAATATATGGTGTGTAGGAATAAGTATCACTCAATGAAGGTCTTTTCATCATAATCCATATACATATATATACAGAAATGCAGGAGAGCCGGAGGCTGATTTTTCTCCACCCTCTTCTCTTCAATATCCTCTTTCTGACGAACCCTAAATGATCTCTCTTCCAATCTAACAGCTACAATTTTAATGAGTAAGAAATATCCAAGTACATGGGATATGAAAAGCGATCCCAATAATGTTATTATCACCATTGTTTTTGTGAAAGTATAGATTCTGCAGGAAGGACATTTTTTTTTTTTTTTTGATGTCGGGGAACCTCTCCAAGGCAGGTCCCTTTGGACCCACCTCTGCAGAATAAACCCCGGTCCCGTGCACCGCACCCTCGGAAGTTTCCCTACGCAGAATTGGTTAAATCGCTGGCTTTTCACCAGGGGGTGTGGCCCCAAAGGATTGTTTGCACCCATGAGGTGTTGAACCTTGGACCTTGAAGGGAATGAGACCCCAAGACCAAGGCCTTCACCACTTAGGCCAACCCCTTGGGGTTACTGCAGGAAGGACATTAACAGTGCCAATTAACATTACTGCAAGGAATGTATCTCCCATTTTCAACTAAAGACTATAAATGCAACCCCTTTTGGCAATGTTTTAGCACTTCCAGAAGTGGGCGTACTTGGCCTAAATGCCTCAACCTATCAAATCACAAGAGGTAACCAGCTAAGAGTTTATTTATTAAGCCTCTCAACCCGCCAAATGCTTTGAAATTCACTGTCCTTACACTAGGCTGGTCACATTAATAAACAATAACTCCTTCCTATTAAATTGCATTTTTTAGGGGGAGCTTGGGCCGGGCAGGGGGCTTGGTGTTCTAGATCTTTGTGTGCCTAGCTTCATACGTGCAAACAGAATGGGTTGTGCCTCCTTCGATTACAATAATAAAGACACTAAAGTATTATACAGCTATAAGGGAAGGTGAACAGAATTTTAGCAATACAGTAGAGGCATCAGCAGGTTGTTTACCGACTGAGCTGATTTCCCAGAGGATGGATTGAATGCAGAAGATAAGGCAGCTAACGCTGAAGCTCTTTGAGTGGGTCCCCCTTGATTCCCACTGGATTTATCCTGGCCCAGTAGTAGCATAAAATATCATGCATCACTTCATTGGAAAAGAACAAGATTTAATGGGTATAATTGGAATACAAATGTGCACGGACTTGGAAATACATAAAGACATAGAACAGTTTTTCATTCATCATAATATCAGAAGGAAAAAAAAAGTACCAATGGCAGAAAAAACATACTAATTATTTTATTGGTAGAAACAATAATACTATGAACAATAATGGTACTTGTAATAAAAATTGAGCGGCAATAACAATGGCAAATCATAACAGCGAGCAAGGTTTAAGTTACAATTATGAATGCAAAGCTCATGGCGACGCATACTTATTTATTTTCATCTGCATTCACGGAAGTTTCTACCTTGAAAACTGTCAATGCAGCTGAATAGGCAGACGGAATTTCAAACAGGAAAGCAAGATTATGAGGACAGTTAAGAATAGCAACTCATATAAGATATTATATACTTATACAGCACCAATCAAACCATAGTGTATGAATTATACAGCTCCAATTAAGAAAAAAAAATTGTTTTATAAAAATTAAGCAAAAGAGTACAAATTAAAACCCAGTTACACCATTCATGGCTAGCATAATTCGTGGTTTTCCAAATGTTGAATACACAAGAATTTATCAGGACCTGTCATTAGAACAAGAAAACATTCATATTAATAATGGAAAAATCTTATTCATGTGTTCAAGTTCTAACAAATAAAAATAAAATCCATCTTCATTTATCCCTTCTGCCCCAACCACCCTTTCCCTCACCCCAGTTTTTGGAAAACCAACATCGTATAAGGCTTTGGAATTACTGAAGTCAGGTTTGAGTGTAGTCTCATAAATAAGAAAAAAGATGAAGGGATAAAAAAAACCTTTTTTTTTTTTTTTTTTTTATATATATGTAAGAAGTAAGTTTTATTCATTCGAATGAAATAGGCATAGCCCATGTACACAGGAAGTATACAAAAAAACACCTAAATACATTCTAGATATTTAACTTTCAAAAAGAACCTGGAAAAGAAAATATTAAAATTTCAAACATAGGACAACGAAGAATCCACGTAACCAAAGAGATTATGGCTATAATTTGTAGGCAGTCAACATGAATTTCTCACGTTGTATTCATTGTACGAATTAGACATCAAGGTCATCTCACAAACAGAATTTAAAATACATCAGTTATAGGAGGTTACATTAAATTGGCATATACCTCGACAGTATGGCCAATCCCAAACAATAGCGCCACCTTCTTTTGAAATGAGTTTCCCTGAGCCTGCGTTTCTCAAAAATACTTGCTTAGGGCGAATTTTAAAAGTCATCAGACAATAAATCATTCTTAAGACCAATCAATTCATAAAAAATAAAGTCGTTTCTATGAAATCACATCATCTTAAATATACTAAAAATTTATTCCTGTTATCTTTCTTTCTTTCTTGTCAAGCTATTCCTCTTCTCGTTTTTCACATCACAAACTCATCAGAGATGGCATTTCTAAAAGCTCATAGGCAGACAAGGGTAGACAAGTTCAGCATTTGAGAAGTACTTCCAAGATTTTCAAAAGCCAACTTCTATCATATATGATAATCATTCTTAAGATTCGTCCAATTACCATTGAACATTGATAACTAGTAATAATTAGTATCTAATGCCATAGCATAGTTCCACTTATATACTATCACTTATAATGGTGTACTCATATGCTGTGTGACATATTACATTCTGGATACCTATCAAGTTGCTACTTCTGAGACAACGATTATGAATGATTCTAATCTTTTTAATGTGACAATATGTTATGCTTCCCCATTCTTCCAAGTTCTCAATTCCTGCATTTTGCACTTACTGCTAATATCATTTGCCTGTTTTTGAGTGACTCCCATAAATTGATC
Source organism: Carya illinoinensis (assembly GCF_018687715.1). Taxonomy (NCBI): domain Eukaryota; kingdom Viridiplantae; phylum Streptophyta; class Magnoliopsida; order Fagales; family Juglandaceae; genus Carya; species Carya illinoinensis. The sequence continues at coordinate 3,893,243 of NC_056760.1, read as the reverse complement.
GGATGGAGGTAAAGGTGAAGGCTAATGCTAGATACAATAGTCCTAAGGTGTGCAAGCCTCGTGCACTCTTTTTGAAAAAAGTGAGCCTAGCATTAAAAAATTGATTTTTATTTTTATTTATTTTTTCATATTGGTCCTAGATTTGTTAACTTTTTTCAAAGGAAACGCGCAGGAGCTTACACACCCTAGGATTGTACAAATAATTTATCTTTCAATTAATTCCAATGGGATGGAAAGATTCCACTTTGTTTCATCCATATGAGATATTGTGTTCTATTCTCAACTTTGCATGGATAAACGAGAAGTAACACCATCACCTTGATTCAGGACAAAACTTAATTTGTTTTTAGAAAAGTAAGAAGTACATTAATAAATTTTGAGGACAAAACTTAATGATTATAAGAAAAGTAAAATAAGTATAAAATCAACTGTAAGAGTGATCTGTTGATTAAACACATACAATGGCTTTTGCATTATCCCATGAAAAGTATGTTGTGAAGAAGCATGGTTCATTTCCTTCTGTGACTTTGTATAGTGGCACACTTGGAGACAACCCGTCGAGAGATGCGGCCATCTCAATGTATCTCTGGAAAAACAAAAACACAATTGTCTCCTAAGACCAGATGACACAGATAATATAACAAGAACCTAAACAGTTTACCCCGCACCTGGACAGATTCAAAAGCGTTTTGCTTTTCTTTGGAGTCTACAGACTGACCAACCCAAACAAACACTTCAGCATGAGTATCGAGTATCAAGGTATCCTCTGTCAACAGATCGTCCTGAGAAAAGTTGTAAACTTCCTCTACCTGTCCAATAATTATGCTTAAAAAATAAACATAGAAGCCAATGAAAACCTGAGCCAAGCTATAGGGAAGTCTTAAACTCACCTGAAACTTTCCTGGGTGGATCCACATGACAACGAAAATGATCAGAACAAGAAGAGTGAGAATGGATAATCAGCACTTCAACAACTTATTGCACTTGGTTTGCCATATTTTAATTCGTGGGAGAAGAAGCTTATTACACATTGAAGAGGAATGCTACCTTTGTTGAATGAGAATGTGAACAAGTGAGGATCTCTGACAATCTCCGGAGCAACTTTTTTACTGGTGTAACTTTGTTTCCCCCCAAGTCCAAACCAGAAAGTCGAGCTCTCAGTTCCTTCTTTAGCATGTTTCAGAGCAGCTCCAGGCTGAATAAGGCAATAACTATTTACTTGATTAATGACAAAGTAGAAGGAAAACTCAGCTTAGATTTCCAGAAACTATGTTAAGCAAAGCACACACTGAATAAATTCCAAGTACTCTTCCACCTAATTCTGTGTTCCTGTCAACTTTTTCTACCAAGGAAAAAGAAACACTGATACAAGGTAAAGCGATTAAAATATGTAGACTAGCTACAATAAATTATCTAAAAAATTGTGATATATTCTAGAGTCAAATATGGCACTCTACTCAGTTGAAACAAATTGCATCAGCTTATGATATACGGATAATAGTAATAGGTTAAAGTCCTAGGTAGCTCTATTTTGCCAGCTGAGACTCTGAAGCTTAAGACTTCAGAAGGGGGAGTTATGCATCCTCACTATATGCCTAAATTTCTAATATAAAATTTCAAATAGCCAGGAAAAAATGGGGAAAATACAAAACTAGCCAACCAAAACTACTCAATGCTCTGTTTGGTTACCAATAAAATGTACAAAATGTCAAGATATTAACCTGGTTAAATTTTCAATACTTTACTCCATTGATCGATTGTAATTGATTTTCATGGCACGGCCTTCCATGATTTCCTTGTATCACTAAACTAGCACGCCTAGGCATTGCTCTTGTATATGTCCTGTAATACTTGGGCTATTGCCTACTCTTTTGATCAATAAAAATTTGTTTACCAATAATATATAAAAAATAAAAACTAGCAGGAAAGGACAGTTAAAAGCCAAACATAAAAACGCAGGGAGGCTAGTATTCACATCACAACATTTCTTGTTCATTTTCTTAAACAATTAAGTCAAAAAAGAAAAAATATCAGTTCCTTCTACAACATAGTGTGTTTTGTGGCATTACTGTGATATGTTTGGCTTACTAACATGTTGAGCCCACTTGGTCAGCTTTGGATTGATGCTACTACATTTGAAAGCCGCAATATTGGATTAAATCCATATTGAAAACAATTTTCAACAAGTACCTTCAAAAACTCTGCAACTTTTGCAGCCAACTGCTGCTGCTCAAAGGTACATTGATTTCCATGCCAGGTGAAAGTTGAAGATCCAGATTGCAGGATAAAACACTCCATAGAATTCAACGAGGTTGCAACCTAAACAAGAACAAACATATATATATATATATATATTCCTGTTAGAATAAGAACGAGATTATTCAAATGATTATTGATGTCTACCACAATTATGCAATTTGAATGGTTTGAATTTCTGAAAGGAAAGGGGAAAGGGGAGTTAATAAACTAGTTATTCTTTTGTTAGTCTATTTAGGCTTCAAAAGTCCACTTACCACTTATAATCATGTCAAAAAATTCAAAAAACTAAACTTACATTTATTATGAGAATCACCTCATTGGGTATATATCTGGCTATTGATATCATTCAGTTGCAGGGCCTCTCTACCTACTAGCTTAAATTTTTGGGTTGGATTCTTTAACATGGTATTGGCCCTAATTTAATGTTATTGGAATCTCTCTCAGGCCCAATTATCTTCAGTTTAGTTTTGGTTGAGACATCGAACCTTTTTTTACTTAATTTCGGTTTATGTTGAGCTTGGATGTGAAAGGAGGTATTGACTTTTCCACACTATATTGGTACGTGCTTGGATTTGAAAAAAGAAACTTGTCTGGCCTCTTCACCCATTGGTTGATTTTCTTGGGTTGGCTGCTTTAATAATCGTGTCATACTAGAGATGGAAATCCAGATTTTATGGTATTGTTCTATAATATAAAACATTTAGAGGGCTTATGATAACTACCATAATTACAACACTGACCACTGGAGCAAAACAATAGGCAGATTTATGGTTTCAAGTTAGCTAACAGGAAAACCACGTCAAAAAAGCCAGAATGTGAAAGATTTTTCCAAGGATAAAATATTTTAAAAATAACAGAAATCAGCTTGAAGTATGACAAAGAAGAAATTCAATGAGGACATACTGCATCAACTTGTACTGCTTTATTGTTATGAATGGAAGTTCCAGATATCTGAATGAGTGCAACAGAGTCTGCCATGTAAGTTTCATCCGTCAAACCTTTGTCAGCTATTAATTTTTTGTAACCAGAGCTCAAACCTCCCTGAAGATGAAACCAATGAATTACACTGTTAGCCATAAACCCCTAGTTGAGACAAAAGATCTTATCATAGTGGATATGATGGAAGCTTGATATGCAAGGCAAACTTTACTGCAAGTTTAAGCAGGATACCTTGAGGACCACCATAGGTTGAAAAAGTGCAACAAATTGCGGAGGCTCTTTACCTTGAAATATGCGACCCTGCAAGAAGCATTCATTATATGCAAGTCTTATGTCACGTTTCCCTTCTGAATAAAAGCAATATGCTACCTGAACAGGTCTCCCCTTTAATGAGTTGAACATAGTATTAGCCAACCGAGTAGCCATCTTTTGATCCTCCTGAATTGTAAGGGATACAAGAAAATCAAAGGTAAAAGTTAGGACTCTTTTCTATTATATAAGCATTAGAAAAATGTGATGGATGCAACTTCTGTGTTGTATAAAAAATTATTACAAAAGTAACGTAAGCAGAAAATTGTGCCGTATGTTTGAAACGTCATGATTCGGTTCTTCTTTCTTATTTTATTTTATAAAGTAATATGGAATATCAGGCTTATAGAGAAACATAGTTGCCACAAAAACATCTGGCAGTATGAGATCCTATATCTTTCTAACAAATTATCAAAACCAAAAAAATAACAACTGCCAGAAATAAGAATAAATAACACAAGGAGATTCATTTATACACAAAATTGAAATGAAAGGCCAGTATTAATTGTGCCAAGTTATGTGATTATGATATCCATAATCACAAAAGACGAAGAATTTGAGATCTTTTCCCCATAACATGGATCACTGACCCTGGAATACGAAGTGTAGTTTTTAAGGTACCAGGTAATGGTGAAGACTAAAAGCAACTGGATAGGTGAAGTGAGGACAGAAGGCAGAAATATTGATGAACATAATATATGCCCTAGATGGTGGATTTAAAAAAGGAAAAAAGAAAAGAAGCAATGTAGCCACCCTTAGACAACTGAGATAACATTTCCTGAGTTGAGGATACACAAAATTAACCTGAATAATGATCACAATTGTTAAAATGATTAAATAGCTTCACAGAAGTGGTGAATAAATTACCTAGTTAGGGCATCTTGCCTATTTGTAATACTGGTTTTTGCTACTTGATTAATAAAATTTGTTTATTCATCAAAAATAAAAAAAAAGTGGTGAATAAATCATTTTAAACAAAATTTCTGGGAACAAAATTGACTAAATCTTTTGCGCGATTAAAAAATGAATCTTTCAATGAATACGTAAACCCAAACCCAGAGTTAAAAAATAATAATGGAGGGAGAAGAGTGGGGTTGACTTGCTGGGTACCTGTGTACCTCAGCAATTAAAAAAAAAAAACAAAAAGAAGATTTGCAAGGTGCATTACTAATTATAAGGGATTTTGAAGATACATCTCTCTGCTTTGTATATTACAAGAATTGCATGCATATGTAAAGCCATTCTTTAAAATACTTCAGACCCAAACTAGAAAAATGAAATTTACCTCAACGCTATCCTTTCCAAACCAAGAGCACAAAAAGTAATCTTCTTTCCTATCACCAGAGTGGTACGTATACAAAACAATGTAGCAATCTCCGCTATAAAATTTACCAATATCCTCTCCAGGCAATGGAGTCTTGGCACTGCCATTGATGCGCCATACCTGGGGGAAAAAGCAAATAGTCAATATTTAGAAAGATACTAGATTTGGATAGAGTCGGCAATGACAAAAGTATCGATTAGACCTCCATCTTTCCACCTCCCTCAAGCAAAGGAGGGACTTCCTCGTTTACAGGAGTACTTTTTGTCATTCCCTTGACCCCAACTCCTTGTTGCTTCAACAAAGCTAGCAGCGCACAGGATACAATATTCAATCATGCTAACTCCAAGATGCTTTTTTAATTTATGCAAGAGGAAATGACCACTACCTGCTACTTTGCCTCTTCCTTCCTCATTGGCAGGAGTCGCAGAGCCCGAAGGCCAAGAGTCAAAGTTGGATTTAAATGAATGTGTCTCATAACCTTGAATAAGCCGTGTAATCTGAGTCGATTTTGGCCTATTTTGACCAGCAACAAATTCCTGGAATAAAATTTGAAATTAAGAACCCCTACTTTCATGAAGACATCAAGAACTGCATGTTATGCGAGTACCTCAGCCACTTGGATGGCAGCTTTTCTCTCCTCCAATTGCATTACCCGGCCAACCCAAATAAATAACTCAGTACCACAGTCCAGTAGATAGCATTTGTTGTTTTCCAACTGGGATTTGGATAGTTCACCTTCTACTATGTTCACCTGTCCATCGTTAATGCTGTAGAAACCAGAAAAAACCATGCAAACATTATGTTGATAGCTGTAGACAATATGGGATACTGCCACGCTAACTAGTACATACTACCTTTCATCCAGAACAAGAAACTCAATGATGGAGACAAACATATACCCATGAAAACCATACTCCCTCCATCCTAGTTTGATTGTCTTGATATGAAATGAAACTATGGTTAATGAAGAAGAAAAAGTACACCTCTCTTACCAAAATTAACAAAGGTGGCACATCTCTTTACGAGTATCTTGAATGGTTTCTTTAACTATTGAGGGGGCCATATGGTAAGATGCAGGCATAAATGCTTTAATTTTCTGAAAGTGGACACACATTTTGGGACTTCCCAAAAGAAAAGCAAGAAACTCAATACACGATAAAGTAAGAAAATTATAAATGAGAAAAAGAAAAAGGAAAAACTGAAATACAAGAAGTTGCTGATGTATAAAACATCAGCCTCTTGGTTAAATGCTTGACCTTAAGCACAAGGAGAGCATTGAAAATATACATAACTTCATTTACTCTCACCCTGCGAGTTAAATGCAAGCATGATTATATCCTCAAGTTTCCTGAACAAACATTTAAAATCAAAAGGTGATATTTTTCTTTTTCTTTCTTGTTTTGGAAAAGTTTGACTGATTTTAGTTGAAAGATCAATTATGAACGAATAGAGGTGAAGAAATAAATTTTTTTTTTTTGATAAGTAAAATCAAGTATATTAATGAAAAGAATAGGCAAAAGCCATGTTCAGTACAATGAATGCCCTACTATGTAGGCTCAATAGATACGTGAAGAAATAATAATCCTTGAAAAACCTCATAGACTCCGAAGGGACATAAGTAAAAGGGGGAAAAGCATGGGCACACACACAGACGCGGCAACCTCTCCACATAAAGTCCAATTCCTGAATCCGGGCCACAAGGTGAAGTTCAACATTTTAGACACTTATTATCTTCCCATTTTCTCACGCTATTACCATTACTCAAAAAATATGCTTTCAATCAGAAATAAGAACGGAGGAAAATATAAGAAGGAAATTCCATGAGGAAGCATAGCTTTGACACATAAATAAAATCATGGTAGAGGAGAATACCTATAAAGTTTAGCAGGAATGGCCTCAGGAATAGCATCATCTTCGGCAGTGACCTTCTTGCCTATTGGAGCAAAACCACCGAAGAGGACCCAGAACTCACCTGAGTCTGACTCAGTATCCAACTTGCCATCATCTGGCATGGAAAACTCCGTCATGTTAAATCAAGTAACTAAATAAAGGATAACCCTGAATCACAATAGATATGAGCAACGAGTACTGGTAGGATAATAAGAGTGGTAATACATGTGTCTTACCAACAATTGCAACATCACACATTCCCTCATGATACTTTTCCTTCAAAAACTGAATTACTTCCAAAGCCTTGGCCCTTTCCTGAATATTGGAATTTGCACCATTGAATTGATAAATCTTACTCTGAGTGTCCAGGATAAATACATCATCATGGTTCAGTGATGACCGAGCAAATGGAACCTGCATAAGAAAAATCGCGAATGATAATTCCTTCATCTAACCAAGTCCACATCTAAAGGAATTGCATTTAATTCATGAAGTTAATTTTCCCTGCCTCTTTCATTCTGACAACTCGTTTTCCTCTGCAGATATACAACCGTGTTTCAAATTCTTCTTCCTCGGGCTTTTTAAATCCCGATGCAACACCACCCTCCAATGGTATTATACAAGGCTTAAAATAGGACAAGAATTTGTCAGATTCATGGCCTTGTAATTCCCTGTGCTGCACAGCACGCCCTCCGAGAACTGCATCAAGTTCAACAGTTTTGATAGCTGCCGTTCCGGCTTCATCCTGTGAGAAGTAATGAGGCTTCATGAGACTACATTTTTAGATCAAATTTTACCTCTATATGTTAAAAAAGCTGAAGTTAAAACCCCAAAATGAGGAAACAAAATTAGATCAAACAAGAAAAAGAAGAAGAAGAAGGCACACCTGACTTGTATCTTTCCCAATCCAGAAGTGTATATCAAAGAGATAAGCACCTCCTTTACCTTGTGTTGTCTACATAAGAGCAAGATAGATAAGCATTGTATACAGGGCTGTTTTGCTATATATATCTATAATCATTTACATTGAAACCTTGGCCCTCTTTTATTGGGCTAAACTAATGAAAGTGCAGATGAAGAACTGAAAATTCAAGTAATTAGGATCACAAGCATGTATCATTTGTTGACTTCTAATTAGTGTGTAATCCAACCAATCTTTCTAGAATACTTTTAAACCCCAAACTAAGACCCACTTTGTCCTTGTGTCAACTCCAAACAACTTAGGAGAATAGCATAATCAGTCAAGACTAATGTTTCAGCACAAACAGTTCAAAACGCTCTTTCTAAAAGAAAAACATTAAAGACGCACACATGGAAGTTTTTAGGGTTCCTGTGAGGTGAAAAACATACATACCAAGATATAAAATTATGTAAGTAGAGAGAGAGAGAGAGAGAGAGAGAGAGAGAGAGAGAGAGAGAGAGAGAGAGAGAGAGAGAGAGAGAGAGAGCATTGAATGAAGTTTGATCTTACAACCTGTAAGACAATATAGCTATCCCCCATGTAGAATTTTCCATAATCGGATTTTGGCAATGGTATGGGCTGAAAGTTCTCAATTCGCCAAATCTCAGTTCCTCTGTAAGATGTTAAGTTTAAAATCTAAGAGCGGAAAGGCAACATGTTCAACAAATAACAAAATACCTAGGAAAACTCAGACATGCACACAGCTGAAGGTGAATTAAATTTATACAGACCTTTTGTCAGAAGTGGAGGCAAATCTGTTTTATGTTCACCCCTCTCTTACACACAAAATCATAAAATATAAATAAATAAACAAATAAACAATGTCCACAAATTCATTTCTTATGCCACTACTCATAGTAAGGATACACTCTCTGACCCGCTCCCTGAAATGCAGGGTCCAATTTTGCAGAGCTAGACATTTCCAGGAAGCTTTCTTTGTCACTGATTCAGAAAAGGCCAAAAAAGATGTGTTTTTACTCCTGTTTTCTAGTGTCCAGATTTTCCTCAAGAATTGAACTGCACAAGAGAAGAAACTGGAGATTAAAAAGATACCAAGAACAAACATTAACAGCATAATCTATAATGTTGTTTAAGCATATTAGCTGTGTTAGATGAGCCCAATGCATCAGATAAGCAGAGGTTGCAAAAAAGACAAGTGTTCCATGGCAAAAAAAATAAAATAAAAGAACTAATCTGAAGAGAAAAATATAACCAGGCAAGAATGTCGTATGAATTGTCCTGCTGATGCCAGCAATGTGGAGTTCACAACAAAGTGACAGTGTCAGAGCAAATAAAGCAAGTCAACTTGGCAATTGCATGGCAAAGTAATATCAAGACCTACAAATAAAGGAACTTCTGAAACAAAAGCAACATCATTTTTCAATTTGATAACTTGTTACTAAATATGAATCATAAAAGGTCCTCAGAAGGACCTCATAGAAATCCTTAAGAGCATATCTTATCGATATGATAATACTATTATTGGAAGCGCATATCTGTCATAATGGTTTATGTGTTTTAACTGCTAGTATCTATCACATCTGGCTTCAGCCTACATCCCAATAAAGCCAAAGTTACAACATACTGATTTTTTACATACAGCAACCCTTCATAAAAACCACATTCAACACTATATCAGACATCTATGTAATAAGCATGTGTGCAAGTGTGTCAATCTGAAGCTTGCATGTGTCTAATATTTCGTGATTACCAACAACTTAATCCTTCTGTATTAGAGTTTCTGTCTCTCATATACATTCCATACTTGTGGCATTGCCTATTCTTTCCTATCAATAAAATTTTGGTTTACTTAAAAAAAAAAATCCTTCAATGTCGGAGTCTCGCATTTGCATTGGATTTGGTATTTTACATGTCTGCATGCTACTGAATTTCTTGCTTCAGTTGTCAAAATCAGAAGCAATGATGGATTCGGGAACAAAGCATGGTCAAACTCAAATATATCAAGTGGTCAATAAGTTTTTTTAAAAAAACGAGATATATTCATGTTATCCCCATCACATAAACCATTAGGATGGGGGAATCATAACCTCCCTGCCCCTCACCCCACTTGGCTACTTCACTGTTGAGCATAAGCTCCGTTGGAGTTGGGTCCCTCCTCTTATCCTCATCACATCAGTAGAATGCGAGTTTTATACAGGACTTCAGCTTCCCGTTCATTGCTTCCCATAGTGCAGAAACCGAGTCCTTTGTACTCTTTCAATGAATTTCAAAATAATTGGTTTTCCAACCCTAATATATTTCTCTTCATGGTTCAGTTTGTCGCTTGGATTTTACATGGCTTCCATTCACAGTGATATATCAACTAGGAAATAATAAATTCCACCTCTTTGGCACCCTCAAACATGTCCAAAAAGTGCCTTTTTTCCTTCTTTCCTCCTTCAGGTCAGTATATGAAGATTTGCAAGTGGAAATGTATGAGAAGGCAATCCCATGAAATTGTCCTTGAGAATGATCATAATGTCCCATAATACCCCCACGGCTTCCATGCGCCACTGCTATATTACCTGTTTCTCTGCCAGTTATAAACAAATGTCAATTACGAAAAAAAACTTCAGGTAATAATAGGGTTGACTGTTTAGATATCCCATTCACATATTGAATTCTTTACGATCCAAGTCCCAATATAATAGCGGTCCTTCCAAGGAGTCCTGACTTAGCCGATCCTCATTCTATTATTAAAAGATAGGTACAAAATCCAGAATAAAAACTTTATATCGTAGAGTCAATCTCATTGTTCCAATTTCATATATATGCACATACATGCCCTAACCAACTTGTGAACTACATCCAATAAAGATACTTGTCATCTTTTTTTCTTTTTTTCCGCATATATATACATATATATGTATCTTGCATGCAAAACTTACCAGAGTACAAACTGAAGAAGACACGGGCACTGGAGAATCAATGATGAGCGTTCTAATTCATTAGCCAAAGCAATGACCCTTTTGAATGTGCGTGTCCTTTTTAACTCCATATGGATATCCTTGGTAACTCCAAATAGACCTGCAACGAATCTATTATTCCAACTAAACGCATATTCCCCGTATCAAGTAGACAAGACACGTACATGCCATGTCCCAACGTCACTTACTGTCCCACATTAACACTTGCCGAAAATCTCCAAAATTGATTTGAGCCTCCAATAGTAACACCCATGAGAAATCATTATATACAGCTTGACAGAACTTTTAATCCTCAATCACATTTTCTTTGCAATTGTGTCATTCGAGACCGACCATGAATGCGTTGGTCACAATACATAAGGACATCAAAAATCTGGAAACTTATAATAAATCACCCGATTTATTCGCAGGCAAGGCCAATATTTGATCTCCTTGTTTTGGACCCACTTTCGTATTCTATTCAATCATCTCCTCGACAGATACGAAATCTAAGAGCTCCCATGGAATGCTTATCGAGTTTCGAAACAAATTTAATTAAAAAAATTACATATAAAATGATAGATCAAACTAATAGCAGAGGAACAACGAGTTTAGACAGATGATCAAGCAACTAACCCACGACAAACAATCCAAGAACCGGAAGACCCGTCACATCAAAGCTCATATCGAATATAAAAAAGACAAACAAAAAAAAACGAGAAGAATCCAAACCAACTAAACTTAGCAGAATATTACGTACGACCAGACCAGGAACTGCAATTCTGAACCGCAATAACGATAGAATAATGGATCGGATTACAGTTCTGTGAAGAAAGAGATCAGAGAATCCCCGAAATGCTGGGATTGAAAAGATTGATCGGAGCACGAGAATGAAGGGAGTGATAATCAGAAAGGAATAACGTACCTTAAGATCGTTGTCTCCGCGACAGTGATGATGGGGGTGAGAAAGAGAGAATGGGTGCTATGGGAAGGACGAGCTAGCAGAGCTGGCAAGAGAGAAAGAGATACCTGGAAAGAAAAAGTGAATTATTGCTCTGTGCGTGAGTTTTTCTCTCTCTAACTTTTTAGGCTTTTGAGAATTGTAATTCAGAGAGGAAGAGATAAAAGAGATGGGTATGGATGAATGAATTATGAGGATGAAGACGAAGAAGAAAGAGAAAGTGGAGTTTGTGAGAGCTGAAAGGGTATTTTTTATGGCCAAACATAAAGTCGTTATTTTGAGGCAAAGATCCGGTGACGGTGGCACCGGCCATGTTCCCTCATGAACCCTTTGCCTATTTGGATTTTTTTCCTCCTCTCTCTCCTTTTTTTTTTTTTTTTTTTTAATAATTTCTTATCATGTAATTTTAATTTTCCGTCTTTTGTTTTCGATGATTGTGTGTCACGAGAATAACGACTTAAGTGCCGTTTAGGTAATAAGTTACAATCAAAATTAAATAAAATATTATTATTATTTGAAAATTTAAAAAAATTAAATTATTTTTTATATTTTATTTAAAAATTTAAAAATTCATAATGATGAATTTTATGAGATACTTTTACTGTCAAAACGGGCTTTAGTTTTCAAAATAATAACAATATAATTTTTTAAATTAAATATTATCGCAAATTGCTAATACTTCATAAAGAGATCGGAAAATTTTGTACCATCTTTGTATACATTCGACCACTAAATTGATAGGACAAAACAAAATGTACAAAAATGATGACTTGTAATATTGCCAAATGGGTCTGTGCCCAGAATATATCATAATTGAGGTAGACATTCCTCAATCCCTTAATTGCTGCCCGTCTTACCGCAGTGAGTATTGGAAACCGATCCATTCCCTGCGTATTCCTACGCAACAAAACATGTCATCATTCACAAAAACAATTTGGGCGGATCATTCATAATCTGTCTTATATACTACAAATAATGGACCACTCTGTCTACTTCGTAGCCTACATTTGGCTTTGGGTCGTATACTTTGTAAGCTTGCACTGCAACATACACACACAGACACACAATAGTATCTATTCCATGGAGAGCATAAATGATCGCTTTTTTTTAAGACAGAGAAGAAGTTATATTTACATGTTAATGTGGGGAGACACAATTCACAGTATTGACAAGACAAAAGCATGTTAGGACTGGTTTGGCATATTGCCCTATGGAGTTTGTAAAGGATGGGGTCCCAACGCCACCGTCCAAACATGACTGACTATATTTAATGCGTATCTTTTCCTCTGTAGCGTTGTCTTGAGACGCGTTTTGAAGATCCAAGAAGTAAGGACGTTGAGTGCGTATAGGGGAGATAAATGAACTTTATTTTTGTTTCTGGGTAGGTTCTCTGTTTTATGGGGGGGACTTGCTTTTGCTCTTTCTGTGGAGTTTTGAAAAGACTTTAATCTCCCGTGACAATTACTTGTGGTTCTGATCAATGGCTATTCCATGTCCTGTAATTTTGTGGTTTCTTGATCATAATAATGTCTACCCAAAAAAGTGGGTGTGTAGAGAAGCAAGGTGCCTTGAGTTACTACACAGCTCCAGAAGTTCCTGAAGAGGCAGGTAGACGGTGTGCCTCCTGCAAAAAAACATGCACCATTCATGGATTAAAAGCTTTAGGGGGGAGAGACAGAGATAACATTAGGTTCCAAAGCCATTGTTGACCCTCTTTTATAACTCGATATTTTACACTTTTATAGCGCTACGTGTCACCATGTTTACCAAGGCTTGTTGGCCTTGAATACTTGGTTGCACTTACGTTTGAGAAAGAGTTTTGCTACATAGTCATTTTTGTATATTTTATTAATATGATTGATCAAAATAGTTATTTTATATTAAAAATAATATGACCAATCAATCATATTAGTTGAGTGTGTAAAAAATACGTAAAAATAATTGAATTTAAAGTTTTTATTTGAGAAATATTATTTTTTGTCTTAAATTTGTTATTTTCAATTCCAGTTAAATATTTGAAGTGATATTTTTATTTAAGAAACAGACATATAAAATCAATTAATACATACAATATTAACGAATATGACTAAAAATAAAAAATAATATCACTCTTTGTATACACATCGACAAGCTTCCGTAGGCCCTAAATCCTGTTTTCCTAATGAATATAGAAAGCTTTATGGGATGATGGGTCCACCATCCATTGCAACCTTGGTGGCTTGGTTGCAGAGAACGTGTACGCCATACATCATAGTCCGGAAAGTGAGAGTTGTGGTGGGGCAGTATGATTTTTGAGAGAATATCCAATCAATATTCAAGATATATGACCTAAACTTTTTATTTATTTAAACTTTTTCTACATATGCATAGGGGTGAAAAAAAAATATTGAAAAATTTGAATTAAACCGAATCAAAATCGATAAAATTGAAAATATCGATTAAGAATATAATCAGTGCAATATTGATTTTTTAAATTTCAAAATTAATATATACTGAATCGATTCTAAAATTTGTCTAAAATCAGACTGAACATGACGGATTACATTTTTAAATATACATTTTAAAAAATATTAACAATATATATTTAAATGGTTGCCCAAAAATGTGGAAAACCATAAAATCAATGACCGTGGGAAAATCACCCACGTCTATTTTTATATTTTATTAAGGCACTATCGTATGATGCAATGTAATTGAAATACTGTCTTTCACTCTAATAAATGAAACTTCTTATCAAATTATTTTTCGACGGTCAGTGTGACCCTATTGGTCCACATTAATACATGTCAATTATAAGCTAAGCATTATAGTTAGGTAGGATGTTGCATCTGAGCCTCAAATAATTTTGGGTTTGAGGAGCTTCTCAGCTTTTGGTGAAGAGTGATGCTCTATAGCCTATATTAACTGGGAAAGACAGACAAACTTCTAAGGCAAACAATCCAACAAGGATATGTAAAAATTGGTTTGTTTAATTTGGTTTACTCAAAGCAACACTTCATTCCCATTATTTCTCGATTTGTTTCAAATTTCTTCTTCCTTCACAATGTTTTACAGTCGAGATAGGAAAAGTGGTTTTATACACAATTATACAAACAAAAATTATACACAATTAAATTGGTTTGGATAATTTCATGATTTTTCGTTGATTCAGGGGAGCTTTTGCAGTGCCAGTGACAGTCTTGAAGGAAGTGCCAGGCGATGGGGTTGGTACTTGGTAGGCGGGTTGTACTTTTATTCCTTAAATAAGCATATTATATATATCATATTTAAAAAAGGGTAGAGACCTAACAATGATTTCAATCCAGTTAATACAATATAAAGAAAAGAAAAATGAAGAAGATAGATCAGGAACTAATAGCTTGACCCCGCCAATTCTTCACAAGGAAGGGCCGTTGAAGCAGTTTTGGTACGGTCTGAAATTTTGAATGCAGCACTGTTGCCAAAAGCCAGTTTGTGCATTATATGGTTGTTTTAGATTGGTTGAATGACACTTTCCCTTCATATTTTCTCACGAACTTGATTAGGAAAAATGAAAATATGATAAAATAGCAAACAAGAAATGATTTTAATAAGTAACAAAGGACCGTCATTAACTGTGTAAGCGTGTAAAGAACACGTTGTATTGTTGGAAAGAGGAGATTAGTTATATTTAAGAAATTCAAAAGTCACTTGTTCCATTAGTACTACGTGAGATAAGTGAGATAATTGAATATTTACTTTATATAATGGCGCATGTATCTCACGTGTCATTGTATCATAATTTTACTCGAAAATACAATCTCTAAAAGAAAAAAAAAATGCTACTAAAAAAACATAACCTAAAATAGTTATTTTCTTAGGCAACCCTGAGTTAGTAGGTAGCATTAGGAGCACTAAATGAACAGGATCATGTGGATTGTGATATTGTATCTACAATTTTGCTTGGTCTCATTACAAGATATGGTTCATAGTCTCTTCCTAGACATGTGAGAAGAGAAGCGACAAAGTTATCAAAATCAATGAACAGTGGAACATATGTTTACAACTCATATCCTATATCCATTAAAAAAAAGAGTAAATCATGGGACCCAAACAATAAATTTGGGCACGTGGACACTACTTCACGGCCCCCACTCAACGTAGATTTATTTGTAAGTTGATCGATAAAGTCAATAGTTTTGAGGTTCATTTTCCTGCTTCAGTTGATTACGGAAAGGAAAACTTTGGATGCAGTCGTTTCGAGTAAACGGCTTGTAAGCGGCTCGGCCACGTGGATTAAATCGAAGACGCACCGTTTTGACCCCATTGGCCACGTGGATTAAATCGAAGACGCACCGTTTTGACCCCACGAAGCTGTTTTCCCTCTCGATTCTTCCCCTTCCCTCATTTCCCTCTCGCTCTCTCTCTCTCCTTCTCCAGTTCGCCGTCTCGTTTGAGTCTCTCCTCTCATTTCCCTCTCGCTCTCTCTCTCTCCTTCTCCAGTTTGCCCTCGATTCAGTCCCTTCTCTCCTTTCCCTCTCGCTCTCTCTCTCCTTCTCTCGTTTGCCTTCAATCGTTTCCATTCTCTCGTTTCCCTCTACTTCTCCCTCTCTCTCTGTGATATCTCACATTCCGTATCGCTCCTCCGTCGATTCAGTCCCTTCGGATTCTCGAGTCCATCGTGATCTCCGAAGGATAGCTCGAGTCCGGCGGACTGAGAAGTGCCGGCGTTGACCGAGGTTCTCCCATTTGCAAAACCCTAGCCCTAACCACGAAATTGTAACCCTAACCCTAATTCTTCCCAAACCCTAACCCTAATTTTTCCCAGCCCAGATCTTACCCTAACCCTAATTTTTCCCAAACCCTAACCAGCCCAGATCTTACCCTAACCTAACCCTAACCCTAACCATTTGCAAAACCCTAACTCAAATCGAACGCGATTTCCCTAACTCTTCCCAAAGACCGAAACCAAAATACTCTATGCAGCCTAGATCTAACCCTAAACCTTTATCCAGAAACTGTCCAGGTTATTTGCTAATTTTATATTACTGTATTTGTGCAATAATCTCGTAGTGTATTTATGTATTTCCCCTTACATCTCTCTGTTTATGCATATTTGGGCTTTGATAATATCTCTTTGTGTATTTATGTATAAACCATGGTGATATCTCTCTGTATTTATATATTGGGCTTTGATAATATCACTGTATGCATGTTGGGATTTGATAATATCACTGGATGTGTAGTTATGTATAATCCATGGTGATGTCTCTCTGTTTATGCATATTGGGCTTTGATAATATCACTGGATGTGTAGTTATGTATAATTCATGATGATGTCTATCTGTTTATGCATATTTGGGCTTTGATAATATCTCTCTGTATGTATTTATGTATAAACCATGGTGATGTCTCTCTGTTTATGCATATTTAGGCTTTGATAATATCTCTGTGTATTTATGTATAAACCATGGTGATATCTCTCTGTATTTATATATTGGGCTTTGATAATATCACTGTATGCATGTTGGGATTTGATAATATCATTGGATGTGTAGTTATGTATAATCTATGGTGATGTCTCTCTGTTTATGCATATTGGGCTTTGATAATATCACTGGATGTGTAGTTATGTATAATTCATGGTGATGTCTATCTGTTTATGCATATTTGGGCTTTGATAATATCTCTTTGTGTGTATTTATGTATAAACCATGGTGATGTCTCTTTGTTTATGCATATTTGGGCTTTGATAATATCACTGTATGCATGTTGGGATTTGATAATATCACTGGATGTGTAGTTATGTATAATCCATGGTGATGTCTCTCTGTTTATGCATATTGGGCTTTGATAATATCACTGGATGTGTAGTTATGTATAATTCATGGTGATGTCTATCTGTTTATGCATATTTGGGCTTTGATAATATCTCTCTGTGTGTATTTATGTATAAACCATGGTGATGTCTCTCTGTTTATGCATATTTGGGCTTTGATAATATCTCTTTGTGTATTTATGTATAAACCATGGTGATATCTCTCTGTATTTATATATTGGGCTTTGATAATATCACTGTATGCATGTTGGGATTTGATAATATCACTGGATGTGTAGTTATGTATAATCCATGGTGATGTCTCTCTGTTTATGCATATTGGGCTTTGATAATATCACTGGATGTGTAGTTATGTATAATTCATGGTGATGTCTATCTGTTTATGCATATTTGGGCTTTGATAATATCTCTCTGTGTGTATTTATGTATAAACCATGGTGATGTCTCTCTGTTTATGCATATTAGGCTTTGATAATATCACTGGATGTGTAGTTATGTATAATTCATGGTGATGTCTATCTGTTTATGCATATTTGGGCTTTGATAATATCTCTCTGTGTGTATTTATGTATAAACCATGGTGATGTCTCTCTGTTTATGCATATTTGGGCTTTGATAATATCTCTGTGTATTTATGTATAAACCATGGTGATATCTCTCTGTATTTATATATTGGGCTTTGATAATATCACTGTATGCATGTTGGGATTTGATAATACAGCTTACACTTGTGTATTGATATTTCTGTAGATCTTTTTGTTTAACCTGTTTGGGATTTGAAAAAACTCCTTTGATTATTTGTTTTCATGGCATTCTCAAACTGCAGTTTATATTTCTTATCCCATGCACATATCTACTGTTTTATTTTCAGTTCTTAACCAGTTTATGTTATATATACTTATAACATACTGATCTGTGGGGTCGTTTACATACAATATCCATGATAGCAAATGAGTTCTGCTTCTCAGTCCGGGTCAAGTTTAGAGAGACCACTTTGCTATTGTGGCTCCCAAGCGAAGTTAAGGATTTCTGGAAAAGCGAACTCTTTTGGTAGAAGATTTTTCAACTGTCCAAACTATAAGATGAAAAAACAATGTGACTTTTTTGAGTGGATTGATATTCAAAGTGAGCAGAACAGTTGCTGTAAAATGACGCTGGAGTTAGCTGAACGGAGGCACGACAGAGTACTTAATGAGCGGCTACGCATCGAGCAAGTCAAATTCAATGCATTGGAGAAGAAGTACAAGGGAGTCTTCAATGTATTAATCCTGACTTGGTTTTTTTTAGTAATAGTTTGTGGTGTAATTTTGATGTATCCAGTGTCTGTGTATGAATCTCAGCCAATGCTACGACTGATGTAGCTCCACTGAATATTTGTTTAACCACTAGTATCTCATTTTATGTACTGTTGATCTCCAAGATTGTTTGGAGAACATTCACACTTCTGGAATATTGGTAATTTTGATGTATTAACGTGTTGGTCATTATGGCCTCACATCAATGTTGTAGTGAGGTGTACTGAACCTATGACCATTTGGGTTGTAACTGCAAGTGATTTATGACTAAGTAATGGAGGTGATCCAGATGTTTATTATGTTTGTTTTTGGACTGAGCAGTTTAGAAGATTGTAAAACATCTTTGGCATTTCAAATTGATTTCAATTTCTGGTATCTCCATAGTAGTAGGAGTCTTAAAATGACCAAGATATGTGGTGTCGTTGCCATTCAAATGATCCCAGTTTTGGCAATCATGGCATTCGGGCCTAACCGTGTATACAACAGCGCACCATCAAAAGTCATATGTTGAAACAAACTCTGTTTTCACCAAAATATTACCATTCACATCTGCATCAACATATATGCAGATTTTCAAGCACGATTACTGCACCTGCCCAACAACCACGACTACTGCACCAAATAATAAGGGTCATTCACAGCTTTTTTGTTAAACGGAATTTCTGCATGACCACATAAGGGTCATTCACAGTTTGTATCACAGCTTTTTGATACAAACTCTTCAGTACATATTAGTCAAAATTGAGATAACCTCATCTAAATAATCCACTGAATTTCTTCATGACCTGTAATATTGACATAATTAAAATTGGAGTTTATACCCACTGTTTCCATCACATCAAATAACACAAATTTGAGTAGGTGATTTTGGCAAATCACCTACTCCTTGCCACACAAAAATACACCAAAAAATCCAACTTTGATATCCACATACATAATTACATTATGTACAGAAAATCCTGGCCTCACATCATGAAAGAGTTTAGTCAAACTCTTGTGACCCATCTCCACCCAAAGAGCTCCGGTTGTGGTCCATCCAATCAAAAAATATCTGATCAACAAAAGTTAGCGAAATTAAATCTCGCGGAAATATTACAAGTGATATGTAAATTAAAAAAATCCACAAAGCTTACACTTTCTTGACTGGAAAGTATGGGATGAGGTTGCGTGGTTCCAATACTGTTAAACTCCACAGAATGATCTAGAACTTGCTGTATCCACCATAAACTTTCTAATCACGATTCATACTTTTAATAAAGCATTAAACTAGTAGCCAAAAAGTGCACTATGTTCTACTACCTGCAGTTGAACAGGATGGGTGAGGTCTACTTCTGATGGCCCAAATAAATTCCTTCGAGTGAGCATGGGTGCTGTATCCCTCTCATCAAACAAAGTCATGGGCATGCCCATGGATCCCGTATCCCTCTCATCTCGCTAACAAATAATAAAAAAAACATCGACATGAATAAAAGTTTACAAATAAAGCCATTTCTGAACCTGAAACCCTAACTCAAAAAGTTATTACGATTTATTGTTGCACCCCAAATAGGTCAAATCGACGCACCTGTTTGCGCTTTCCTCCAACTTGCGTTTTCTTCTGTTTGGCTTTAAGCTTCCTCATGTCTATCTCCATCCTAGATGCTCTTCTAAGAGATGGGGGTCTTCCTTTCCCTCTGACATTAAGTGGACTCTTAACTTGTTGGGACCCACCAACTGCAGTCTGACTTGTCGTACATCTAGATACCAAATCTGTTTATGGTAAGGAGATGTTAAATAGTACAAAAATGAATAATTATACAAATTGTGACCAAAAAATGCAGATTTTTCACTCGAGAAAATCCACAAGTGAAAAGGTACGTCGAGCTCGAACCTGTTTGTGTACTAGATAAGGGGCGCTGGTTCTGACGATATGTAACAGTCATCTCCTCAATCCTTTTCTTTGCATCTTCAAATTGCTCATCTGAATCCACCGCATAATCTATCATCTCATAACACAAATTCAACAGGATTGTGTGTCTATTACCGTTTGCAATCTGATCCCCTGCATCGTAGCTACTTCGGATCAAAGTGTATCTCCTCTTGATGTCCTTCCTCCATCGATCTAAAATGTACTGGTTTGGCAATGACTTTATACCATTAGCTTTGAATGCAGCCAAAATATGCCTACACAGTATCCCTCTCATCTGAAATAACCCACATGAACACTTGGCATTACAGTCATCCACAGTAAACTCCACTGAATATGTAACCTGTTTTGTGAACTCCTGAATACGGACTTCAAACTCCTCAATCGTCTGTGTGTCGTACACACATTTCATCAGCTCTGTTTTCAACCCAAGTCGGTATGTCGCATATGATCCAAGCTTCTCGGGGACTTTCTTAAGTATATGCCATAGGCAAAATCTATGTCGCGCTTCAGGAAAGACAATAGCAATGACATTTTTCATTGCTCTGTCTTGATCAGTAATAATAGCCTTCGGAGCTATTCCATCCATACACTGCAACCAGGTTTGGAACAGCCATGTAAATGTCGCCGTGTCCTCACTGGAAATCAATCCAGCTCCCAACAGAATTGACTGCCCGTGATGGTTTACACCAACAAATGGTGCAAAGGGCATCCCATACCTATTAGTCAGATATGTGGTGTCGAATGTCACGACATCACCAAAATACTTATAGGCTGCCCGACTACGTGGATCGGCCCAAAAAACATTTTTTAACCGCCCGTCATCGTCTAAATCCATCAACGCAAAAAAGCCGTTATTCTTAAACTGCATCCTCATAAAATAATCACGAAGTGCTCCAGTTCCACCTGCACCAAGTCGCAGATGTCGGGCTTTCTCGATGTAATTGCGACAATCCTTTTCTAAAAATGGGAGATTCTCAAAGCCACCTGCGCCAACCACAAGAGATCCGTAACTCTTGTTCATTCGGATGCCAGCTAAGTCATTTGTGTCTAGGACTCTTTTAACGGTCTCACTAACTTCTCGATTACACCGAAAGAAGCGGGATTTCTGTGGGCTGATTACATGATTATGTGCGTTATTCACTGTTGTCAACCGCATCTTTCCTTCAATTCTTAGTGCATTAATCCGGGCCTTACAGTCAGTCTTGCCCGTCGGACGTGGGTTCGCCGGATTGGAACTCTTAATCCGGGCCTTCCCTCCACGTGCACAACCAAGGGTGACATATCTGACACTTTGATCATCAACCCTCTCACTCCTTTGTGTCATCACCCCAAACCCACTACTTTTTGCATACTGTTTATAATAGACCAACAGATCTTCAAACGTATTGAACTCCATCCCTGACTTCGGCTCCTCAATGATATCATCACCACCCTCCGACAATGTGACTACATGTGGTGTACCGGGAGAAACAGGTTGAGTTACAAAATCATCTGCTCTATCTGGGCGATATTCTTCATCAACAATATCGGCAGTACATGCTGCTTCAGTTTCATCACAATCGGGTCTAATTTCTTCACCAAATCTTTCGCTGGTCGCAGAGCTAGTAGTGAAAAATGGTCTTGCCGGTTCCATCCCAGGTTGAAATGGAACACTTGCGTTTTGCTGCCCTTTAAGAAAAATAAATAAATAATATAAGGTATCTCATTTAAACCTAAACTGCAAGAACTAAATAATCAATGTTGTTTTAGGTTTCCATTTATTTTTATTGCTATTAATAAAGGGAACAAAAAATCTGGTTTCCATTTATAACAATATTGGGATTTCATCAAATAAAGTATGCTAGCTTGGTTCATTAACCTGTTTATTTGTTAATTTTATAGCTTAAATCTCACTGAGGTAGTTGAAGTGCAATAAAATGATAACAGTATATACTAATCAATTTCCACACCTTTTCTCATTTGAGTTAAAACCTGAATGTTGGAAGCCAAGATTTTATTTTATTTTTCAATTTTTCTGGAAAAAAATATTAGCAACAAACAACAATACATCAAATACTCAATTTTCAAGCTATTAGTCATGGTATTCCCCTTATGTGTGAAACACAAATGCCAACAATTATCATCATAAAAACCTATCTCAAAAAGGTAAATATGAACTTTGAGCCAGATTCTTAGTATACTCATACTGCCGGGAACATTTGCATGGTCATTATATAATAATATTTGGTTGCATCTCAATTTCAGTAGACTTATGGAACGGATTTAAACTCCAATCAACCATAAGCATTATGCAATTAGTGCATTTATCTCGTCCCATTTAAGCACTATATATTATGTTAGGGTTAAAAATAATACACTAGTATACAATCTTTTGCACTGGAAACATTAAATCTTCCAATCATCTCACTGACCAAGACATAGTCCCCTCACTCTTCTATATAGTGCAACTAAAACAATTTCTCATTTACCAAATTGAGAAATAAGGAATCAAGTTGATTGACCAAATTTAGCAGCAATATATGATAATAAAAGTTTCTAATTTTAGATGCTCTTCATTGGTTTTATTTTTATTCAGTCAGCATAATTAAAAATAAATAAATTTGGATTTGTTCAGGAACAATACTATGTACCTTCATTCCAGCCTATTGGGTTAGATTTATTTTATCAACTAAATTAATATAAGACTGCCATTCAATCAGTGCTATAATAACGCATTGAACTTGCAGTAACACCATACCACTTGTGGTGTTATTAATATCTTTGTAAACACTCCCAAGTGAGCTCATGTTTTTGTTTCCTTTTCTTCTCAAAGTCTCTATAACCTTAGTTAGCATCGGCTTGTTAAACGAAGTATACTAGACCAAAAACCTACCACAACTATTTTCATACATTTTCAAACAAAGAACATTCTCACTGGAAACATGTTCATGCAAATGCCACAAAACAGAGCCACGTCTAAATATTACCATGTTCATGCAAATGCAACGAAGCCCACACATATATATCAAATTTTATATCATGCAAATAACACTATATATTGAAGGAAATCAGATAGATTGATGGTGGAACCAGGACCTGGCCGTGACGGTGAAGTGCGAAGATGACCCACGAAACACGGTCCGACCCACTTAACGCAGACCCACCCACGAAATGCCAACCCACGTCGCTGACCCGAAATACTGGCCCACGAATCTGACCCGACGTGATGGCCCACGGATCTGACCCAAACTCAACCCACCCAACGCACACCGGCCTGAAGCTAACCCACCCAAACCAGATGCCCAACCCAGATGCCCAACCCAGCGACACACGATCTGCACCCACGAAAAGGACTGAACAATCGGCCGACTAAATGAGAGCTTCACACCTTCTCTTCGTTCTCCGTCGCACACCAGAAGCGGGAAAAGGTTTTAATGGTTTTCTCGAATTTTACTTCGTTTCTGTCCCCCCCCCCCCCCCCCCCCCCCTTTTTTTTTTTTTTTCTGGCTGACGTGGCGACGTCAGTCGACTGCACCACGCTTACATTTCGCGACTGAGTGTAGAAGAACTGTTACGGAAAACCCAAAACAAAAATGATTTATTTTTTGAAAATTTGGAGAATTAATCATTAATCTAAAAAATATTCGGTACATATTCGAAAACACGTTTGGAGGGAGTGAACAGACATTTCATGCCTATACGGTTAGAATTCGTAAAGGTTGATTTTACGTCTATAGTGATATAGACGGCTCCGAACCCTTGCTGTTTTCCATCGAGTCCTTCTCCTTACCCTTCTTCAACAACTTGGGCCTGGGCTTCATGGGCTTCAAGTAACGAGCCTGCAATCGCACCATCTCTCTCAGAACCTCTATCAATGTCCGCTCTATCTCTATTCCATTGGGCTCAAGAACCCTCAGGGCCCTCGCCACCGCCTCCATGGTGCTCACGCACCCACCGTACGGCTCCTTCCTCAGAATCAACTCCGAGTCGTATATACTCCCGCCGCTCACACTCTCATCGTAGTCCAAACAAACCCTAGTTGCAAACTTCGACAGGAAACCCTCGCTCGTGCTCACCATTTCCTTGGCGTGCTTCCAGGTTGCATCAAAGACGATCAAGACCGGAGGGGTATTATCTTGTATGAGAGAGGATAGGGTAACGGCGGGAGAGGAAGGGTTGGTGGGGGGGAAGAGGTAGATGGCGGGAGGGAATTGGTCGAGGAGAGGGGAGAGGCCTTGACGGAGGCGGCGGGTGATGATTGTGGTGGAGTTGAGGAGGCATTTAGTCAGAACCGGCACAGTAGACAGCTTATGGTTGGCCTCGTGGGGGTGGTGGACGATGACGATTTGGGTCCTGGTTGTGATTGGCTGGGCCGGTAGCTTCTCGCAGAGGCAGACTGGGGTGGGTCGAGCGCACCTCACGCAGACGCTCCGCCGGGCCGGCGGTGGCTCGGCGGTCATGTGGAAGTGGTTGGTGGGATTTCCAGGGTCCATGTTAATTGTTCGGGCGTATGGGCGGTTCGTTTTAGGATGGGTCCGAACGAAAGATGCGTGTGTATAAAAAAATTGAAAAACTTAGCCTGCGACCATACGATGTACAAAGCATTTCGAGTTCGAGAACACAAAACGCCGTCGTTTCCTATTTTCTTAAATTATAAAAAAAAAGAAAAAAAAAAAAAAGAACAAACAAGGGGGAAAAATCATGGCGAACATTGCTGTATGAATATCGTGCGGGGCGTTTGTTTAGGGACAGAGAGTGAGAGGTGAAGAGCGAGAAATGAGTACCTCAGAGTCCGTACGAAGCAGTTTGGACATTTCTGATTTCGATCACATTCCTTATTACTGGTAAATACGCACTTCGTCTCTCTTACCGAATCAGTGTTTTGAGTTAAATTCATCATTTTCGAAATAATGGACAAAAATCCATGTTTAGGGGTTTTTAGGTTCCGTTGGTGAAAAAGGTACTCAATAATTGCTAGGCTCCGAAATGTGTATGGAATTTCCTTGAAGTCTTTCTGCTTTCGTAGGTATTAATCAGCATCCTCTTGTATCTTTTGCTTGGGATACTTTGAGAAACAGGAGAGGTGAGGATTAGACCCGCAAGCATATTTCCCCACCTGGGAGATTGATCAATATTCGAAACCACCTATATAGCCAAGATCATAATTTACATTTGTATGTAAATGTAGAAGTCTTACAAGCCTTACCGAATCCACCAGTATTTGCAAATTTTGGCCCAACTTTCTCTGCATGAAGAACATACTCGGCATTAATCAAAAGCTTGAAGCTGTTCTCTCATTTCTCAAACTATAAGCATACGGAATTTATTATTATTATATTTGTTTGTAGTGAGGAGAACGTATACTGAATTTATTATTATTATATTTGTTTGTAGTGAGGAGAACGTATACTTCCTTTGCAAGAAATTATGCACCAGTGGAGTGGCAGACGCTGGGGGATCTGATCTTTTTGTCGTTTTCATTTCTAATGAGAATAAACAGGCATGTATCTTATTCTGAATTTTCCCTTTCTTGTTCCTCTGGATATGGTGGAATTGTGCACTTAAGAACTATTTAAGGTGAGCTGAGACAAGACCTTAATCATGGGTACCTGGTATTAGTGTTCTGATGAGCTCAGCTCAAAGCTATGGTTTTTATGGGATTCTTGATGTTAAAGGGATTCTTGATGTTAAAGTTAATACTTACTGTTTTCTTATTAGTTGGTTTCTTTACTGTAGCTGTATGTCTTTAATGCTAGTGCATCAAGATCCAGACAATCCTGAAGTAGTCATTTTTTAAATCATTGAAAGTGTTTTGTTGTTGTTGTTAATGTGGATTTGACATATGGAAAGAATCATGTGGTGTGTAAGTTTGACTGAAAATGGAACATTTGTTTGATTCTAATTATTTATGGAAAATCTTGTAGATTCCATTGTGGCATCAGAAGGCCAGCAAAAGAGCAGACGGGATAGTTCTCTGGGATTATCATGTTGTTTGCATTCAGGTGAGACCAAACGCTTTTTCTGTAATGGCAGTTGTTTTCATTGTTAGGAGCAACTTGAGAGTAAACTAGAGTTAGTTTTGCTCATTAATGTTCATTTTTTAGCATTTTGTCTCCTTACGACTTTAAAAGTCGTGTTGGGACTTTTGTTAAAAGTCCTACCAATTGATTTGTTTCCAAAAAATTTACAGAAAAGAAGAGAAGGTGACACTCCTCACTTAGTGTGGGATTTAGATTCAAGCCTTCCATTTCCTTCTCCTTTAACCTCCTATGTGTCAGAAACTATCCGGCCATCATTTCAGCTCTTCTCTGAGTACCAGAGGTGATGTGTAATTAACTGGATATTTTTTTTACTTCACTATTTCTCACTTTATAGGTGAGTATGTCAATGCATCATTGTTGAGTATTGCCCCCCCTTATGTCTTCTTGTTTTCTATCTCCCTAATTTGGGTGCCTTATTTTGTATACATCCTGTGTACTTCAGCTGCGCACCTCTAATAAAATTGACATTAAAAATTACATACATATGACTGCTGGAAGAAATATTAAAACCCAGGACAAAATTATATGTTCTCATTGGAAGAAACTGCTGCTTTTGTTATCAGGTTTTTCCGGATTGTGCATGGTCCAATATTTCTTCGTTGCTTTGCATCGGATAGAAGACACATGAAAGATTCTGTTGGGAACTGGATTGCTGAACCTCCTGTATATGAACCCATAGTCGCTGAAGGTAAATGCTAAGAGCTATATGTTTTTGATTTGTTCACAATTTCTGTTCTCAGTTAGATCTAATACTAACTTAGGTAAAGTTTGGCATTCTTTCACATCTTTCCCTTTTGGATTCAGTTCCTTAGATTGCTGTATTTTTCATGGTAACAAATTTCT
Organism: Carya illinoinensis; assembly: GCF_018687715.1. Classification (NCBI taxonomy): domain Eukaryota; kingdom Viridiplantae; phylum Streptophyta; class Magnoliopsida; order Fagales; family Juglandaceae; genus Carya; species Carya illinoinensis. The sequence continues at coordinate 3,865,830 of NC_056760.1, read as the reverse complement.
CTGATTACATGCCCTAGAAGATTAGAGTGCTTGGGATAGAGATAGCAACTTTATACACAGCTAAATAATTTTGAAGTAAGCTAGAAATAACTGATTATATTTGTATGAAACTGTCCCATTCCAAAAACATAAAGGGACTAGGATTGTTGTTGTTGAGACGTGTTTCTTATTTTTGCCAACGATTTCCAGTAACTTGTAATCAGAAAGTAGGAGGGGCTCAGTGTGTCGAGGGATACCTCCGATGCCTAAGTTAGTATATAGCTTGGAGAGTATTTTGAGTTTTAGGGTGATCAAAAGTTACCTCTTGCGTGTTCTTTGACTTTTATTTATAGGGGTTGGTCAAGTGAGGAGAAGGCTCGTCTCATGACTGATTTCCTCTGATCCTTGCTGGATTGCGGATTGTTAGGGCTCCCGGTCAGCCATTATGTCGGAGGACATTAATTCTCTGGGCGAGTATCACGGGCGGCTATCATGCTGGATATTCTCTATTCGTTTTGTCATTGATCCGTGGTTAATGACAGATGGGTTTGAATTACATATTGGCGCATAGTGGTTGTTGGTTCTTCAGTCGAGGGTCATGGGCCTCGGACCTTTGATCCATGGGCTCTCTCGGTCGTGGGCTTGGCCCACTCTTTAAGGGGGATTATTCGGCCCTGCAATTTTCATAGAAATGGACATGGTGTGGTGTTCTCTCCTGTAATCTATTAGAGGAATTTGGAGAGCATTGTGTTGTGTAAATGGTCACCATTTTGATAGACTGTTTTTTTGACAAGCAACCACGTCAATGAATATCGTTTCCTTTCTGTTTCTCAGTTAATACTTCTGAATTTTAGCTATTTAAGTAGCTTTCGGGGTAAAATTGGATTCCCAAAAGTATTGCATTTTGATGTGATAACATGGCTCTAAGACATTATGACAAGGCTTTACTTTTCTGTCGCCTGTATCTGCTTGTGCAGATGGTGCCATGCACAACTTGAATGAGTACATTGAGATTCGTGCTCCAGATAACACCACAAATGCCAGAGGTGACTTGACCAATGAGGTTTTTACCCAAAGACTTGGTGTGGTGATGGATGAAGGTCAGCTGGAGGAATTCTTTTCTCAAATTCCTTGATGTATTGTGAATTTCTTATCTGCTAGAATTCACATGCCATAATCTTTTATGATTTTTGGAGTATATACGAGTCATGTTACTTGCTGCTGTTTCTGGATTAGTTCATTTAACAGCACCCGTTGTTTGGGTTCTTGTTGAATGGCTGCATATAGAGCATGCATTATCTTCTGTTTTGATGTTTGGTATAAGTCAAGTCTCTCATTCAATCTCGATGGCCTTTAGCTATAAAAGCAGGAAGTATGAGTGAAATAATTATGTTAATATTCATGAAGAATTTTGTTTTTCACACTTTACCGACTAAAAAACAACAAAAGTGTGCTACATAATGCGTTGATGTGGCATTGCCAATCAACTATTTGATCAACCCTTTTTAAAATAATAAATGTAGAGAGTTGATAGATAATTTCATATGAATTTTGCTACATACAAGCAAAGTCGCGTACTAAACTGCGTACTAATACTGATTCATTCATATTCAAAATTTAAATTAGTACTGTTTTCAATAAAATCTACTTTTTAACCAATCATATTAGATTGATGTACATATTAGTGCGCAGTTGTGCTTGTAACTAAATTTTTCAATATCATATAAGAGTGAGATGGAGATGTAGTAGAGTAATGCTACGCTTCATCATGGATTTTGTCACCCATCATACATACTTGTTGCTATGACACATTTTAAGTGGCTTAATATGTAAACCACCTATATGGCAGCCACCTAAAAAATGCAGCATGCTACATAGCAGGTGTGGCTGGAGATGATAAAATATAAGATGAAAAATAGCAATGTTGTATCATTATATCCCATTTTTTAAAAAAAAAAAATCATTCATGAGGGAAACTATATATGTCGTTTCCTAGGCCTGATAAATGTAGTTAAACGAGTAACATGATTCTTTAATGAATGGCTACCTTTAGAAGCCGATGCCAAAAAAGTAGTTTCAAAAGAGGGGAGAGGAAAAATTGGGGAGCTGATTGTGGTGGATGCAGAAGTCAGCAGAAGGCTAGAAAATAGAGATGAAGATGGACATCAGATATACATGGCACTGGTGATGAAACTAGTGAAAATGAACATTGTGAAGATTGAGAGAACAACAAAGATAACGGAGGTGATGAACGCAGTGGAGGTTGATTGTGATGATGGGTTGGAGGGAAGAAAGTGAAGAAGATGGGGGGAGTGACAAAGATTATAACGAGGGAGATAATAGAGATAAAAGGAAGATGGTGATGATCGTAAAAGATGATGAAAAAGTTGGAAGTGACGAAGATCTTGGAGGAATTAGTAATGTGGTGATATTAGTAGTGCAGCTTACTCGATAAATAGGATGGGAGGCTCTTTTGAGAGAGCACTTTTCAGCACCACCTAAAAGACGTTCTCTTCTTCACCTGGGCTTCCACGAGGGCTGGGCTCTACAGCCTAATTTTTTTTAAAAGTATTCTTCAACTTTCAATGCAAACATTTCTAATTTCTAAACGAGTTTTGTATAAACATATTTCGTGTTACAATTTGCGTATCGATTATTTTTATTTATTTATAAGCATATAAAAAAAATTTTAAAAAAAGAAAAAAAATCTCTTATTTTATAAAAATTATTTTAGTTTTTAATTCAGATTATTTTATTAAATATATATTTTAGATATCAATATCGGTGTGTGAATTAGTGCACAAAGTATACTTGTAAAAATATTTTTCCTTCCCAAAATAATCTTTGAGAGTATTTTGAACTTCACCCCACCACTTTCGTAAAAATAAAATAAAAAATAAAAAATAAAAAATAAAAACCACTTTATAAAAATCTAAAGAAACGCTTTCACGAGTTTCACATAATTATTACATTGTAAATTGTAATAGAGGAATAGACTTTGTGTGACGTTTCTCATGTTTCCATTGAATGAAAGTTAATCCTAATTTTTTTTAAAAAAAAAAAAAAATCTTTTTCGATGGGCCTCTATTAATTTTCACGTATATTTTTATTTCTGCAAAAGTTATTCTTTCTTTTTGAGGAAAAATTTCTAATTTCTAAAAACTATTTTTATCATCAAAGATTCAAATGGTATGTGAAATTCCATATGTGTTCAGGAGTAACGGAATGAATATTAGCAACTAGAGAGTGAGAGCTAGGACCGAACTCAGAGAGTTGGGTGGGGACAATTCATGATTCAAGCCTCCTGGTGCATGTCTAGTAGTGGTAAAGGGAGTCCCCAATCTCAATCTAGAGAGAGAGAGAGGGAGAGCCTACCTAGCTTTTCTTCTAACTATTCTGAGCCATGCAATTTATAAATATTTTCTTGTGCTTTTATTCTTTAATTAACTTTCTCTTGATTATTAGTTTTTTGGAGTACTGGTGCTCATCGCTCATGACACGTGTGTAAGACCCGTATCATGGTGCTTGGATTGTGTCAAATATGTATGTAAGATGTTACCTTATTTGCTTAGCTGATTTACTTCACGCTTTGGATTAAGGGAAATGTAGGTAACATTTGGACTGACCCATATTTTCTTTCTTCTTTTATGCCTTCCTTTACTTTAGGTACATGCATATTAATATTCTCGGCAATTGCATATTTTAAAAGGGCCTCACATTTTTGCTACTAGCATGCAACAAATGCCTTGAAGACCCATAAAAAGTTTTGGCTTCTGTGGTTATCAAACTAAATTATCCCCACCTCTCCCCAACTTTCTCTACCAACATAACTACCATTTTCCTACCTTCCCATAAAGTGAGAAGTTTTGTCTCCCATGAGTCTTCAGCAGCCACCTGGGCGTGGGAACGGACTGCCTCTTGAACCTGGAGATGGGCACCTTATACAATCAAATCACGAGATACGTATTGTAATGCCAACAAATGCGGTGCATGATTTGCAGGTTGCATCCGAAGTTCCAATCGTCACGTTTTGGAAAGCCATAAAATTTTCATGGAGAAATCTCTGGAATGATCAACGATCTCCTGATCCAGTTGTAGGTGAGAATCATGACCATGAAGTTCTCCCCACCCCTCTACAAACATGGATGGCATTGAATGTTTACCCCCGGGTGACCCCAGCTCGAATCTTATGGTTCCTTCTCGGTTCAGTATGTTTCCATTGTGCATTAGTCACTTTCTTTGAAACAAAGTATTACACAACCACCATTGCAGGGTATAGCACTACTGTTGTGCGTGTCACCTTTAGATGGATGCTGGAAATAGCGCACACAGTTGCCCTAGCTTTTCTATTGTTCACAGGTTTCTATAACAATGCAAGTGAAAGATATAGGCGCCATTTCCTGATTAAGTCAATTGGAGATTTCTTGCTTATGCTTGGAGCATGTTTTCTGATTCTGAAAATAGGCACCATGCATGTGCTAAGTCCCATTGGGCCACCGTCTTCTGATTATGCCGTCCGGCCACACCCGTCGATGGCAGCAAATTATGGCCTATTAATATTAACATGTCAGCTTCTCACAGTTGATGCCCTCTCTATAATAAATTTACTTCGGCCTGGCCACCATTACTTCATCTTTGAAGTCTCGACGACAGGGACGATGCACTTGACCTTGGAGTTGCTAATGCATGGGCCTCCTCATTATCTTGGAGCTTTTTCAGTATTATTTAGCTTTATAATTCTTGTCATCAAGAATTTCCTGTGGAGGAAAATTGTAGTAAACGGACAGGTACCAGTTACTCGACAACAAACTGGCCTTGCAGCTTTGGTTCCTCGAGATGTAGTGAACGGACAGGCACCAGTTACTCAACAACAAACTGGCCTTGCAGCCTTGGTTCCTCGAGATGTTCCTTGAGTCAGCTGGTTAATTTACATGGCCGGAGACCAATCATGTCGATCTCAATCGATAGAACTCGAGCTTGTCGTGTAAATATTAATATGATATGGACATATATGAAATATTAATATTTATAGACCTTCACATATTCGATCTGCAACTGCAATTGTAATATTCCTTAATTAGTTTACCATTAATAAAACGTTGTAATATTAGTACTCATGTGTGCCAAGAAAATGTTGTACTAAATTAGAATGTAAACTCTAGCCAAGTGTTTCTCATGTATACTAACTGTGCACCTAGGCTATCAAAAATATATATATATACACATTGTTGTATAAATTATCACAAATCCTCTGGCAGTTCGAATCGATCACATGACGTATGGAACAATTACCGGCCTGCAGCTAACTTTTTTTTGTTCTTTATGTTTTTTAATGAGTTCCTAATTTTACATATAGTTCGTGAAGTGAACAAAGTTTTAAGTCTATTGATCTGTGTCATTCCCTCTTGGCATGCATGGATATTCATGATACATATTTTTAATGAATATATATGATATACATTATATATCCATGCATATATATTATGATGAAGTAATTAATTCAAATGAATATTAATCAAGTTTATTTTTTAGAGGACTCAAGTTCTGCTAGCTAGCTCTTGATCAACATGACAGACACTGGTTTTCTCGTATCTAAAAGACTAAAACAACCAGTTTGAGATGTCGAGAATAGTTATGAACATTACTTATCAGTCAAAATTAATCTTTAATTCCCTTTTCAAAAACCAATTAAGAAGTTAAATACAATTGGGTTTTTATTACAAACAATGACTTTATTCGAAGATCGATGATGTGAACAACATTTTATTCTTTCTTCTCGTAGGTGGGTTTGGAATATTTTTTCTAGAAGAAATCCAAGATTGGCATTAAAAAGTGACTTGATTGGTTCCTCACCTTTCATATATATATATATATGCGTGTAGATTAACTTTAACAAAACGAACAAAAAAAAAAAGGAGAAGAATGAAAAATCCTTGGTTGCAGCCTCCTCTTTCCAGCTTCAGCTTGAATTACCTAGAAAATTTACAGATGGAATCAGATATCTTTGCCCCTAGGTCATTCTTTAATTCCCTTGCGTGCTAGAAGATATTTGGAATAACTGCACAACGAAGATCACCACTCTCCCACCAGCATTAACATCCCGTCCGTGCTCTACTGTACTGAACACTCTATATATATATATAGCTAAACACCACACTCCTAATGCCAGTTGAGACCTTATTCATCACACAATAATCTTTAATTTCCAGTTGCAGCTAGCTAGCCAGCGCGCTAAAATCAGCATCTAGGTTCAGATCAATGCTTGGGTTTCATCATGCATGCGCTTTGGAATGGGTGGCATTGGCAATATGTGCAGCACCACGTACCTCCGATCCCTTTGGAGGCCGGTGGCTTTCTCGGTGTTGATGCCCTCTCTATAATCAATTTATTAGGCTTCACCAACACAATTCAAAGTCGCTATGGTGCTCAGCGTTAGAAACATTAATTGCATGTGGTTGTTTGTTGGAGTGGCAGGATGTATTTAGTATATTTTTTTTTTTATATACAGGAGTAGGGTTTCGAATTTGGTTCTCTTATTTGGTGATCAGACTTTATACCATCTGGTTTAAAAGATCTTAACAGTGACATTGTTTTTTAAGTTCTGTTTATTGTAACTCAACGTGTAAATACAATACTATTTATTGTATAAGAAAATTATATATATCACACTATCATCCTAATGTATATAATACATGAATTATTATGGCCCGAGGCTAAATTTCATATTCCTATATATATATATCTAGATATCATTATTAACATTTGGATAACCATAGATGTTTCAAAGTTTTCCCAACCAACCGATCATGAAATTTGAAAAGGGAAAAAAGAACAACCAGAAACAAAGTTCAATGCAATTACTGAGTTCAATGAGATCTATCATTCTCTTAGTTCTTATTAAAGACATTTGAACATCGGATTCTCATGTTCTAATTTGAGGTCATGTAAATGCAACAATTTTCATTACTCTTGGATCAATATTATTTATTAAAAAAATTAAAATTAATGGATATCACGAAATAAGAATAGAATGAGAGTGTATGGCACTGAAATTTTCATTAATTATTTAGTTGGCAAAGGTTTTTAGCTTATGAAAAAACTCACTACTCATTACCATCAAAATCACGAAATCGTCAAATAAGTCGATTGGACTCAAATTACATGGGCTCGGATTTTCGTTGTTGATTCGCTGGATATTACCTGCCCGAACCGACCCGGAAAATACAGCTGACAACTCCTCCGCAGGCCTGCAAACTGAAAAGTTCATTTTGCGGAAGAAACTCCCGGCCACTCCCTTGCAGAGTCGCAGTCTTTAGCCCGCCCCTTTCTATCCGGTAAGTCTCCTCTCTTTCCGTCTCTCTCTGTAACCATGCATTTATATGAAATCCATCCATCGCAAGTTTCTTTTGTCCCCTTTTCTGTTTCCAGAGATAAACAAGGCGAGTTCTGTTTTGGGGTGCAACAATGTATTGCAATCTTTAAATTATATAGTTCTTTTTATCCTAAAAGGCTGTTTTCCCCATTTTGAAAGTTGAGGGAAATACTAGGTATTCATACAAGGAAGAGAAATGGGGTTACCAGATGCATCTGGAGATTTGTCTTCGGAAATGGAGGTGGATGCTTTTAGACGCCTCTTCCCTCTTCGATTTTATGAGCGTCATCTGGCTGAATCCATACGGCCTGATGGCAGGCCATTAGGAAGAGCTAGAGATACAACCATAGCTCTTGGTTAGTAAAAAGAATTTATCATTTATTGGCATTCTCTCTCTTTCATCTCTCATATAAATTTTTCATTATTTGGGTTTTTACTCAAACTGAACTGATCAACCATTTTCTTTCTTCTGTCAAGGTGCCGTTACATCTGCTGATGGCTCTGCATTGGCAAAGATCGGTTCAACCGTAAGTACCTTTCTCTTGCTTTATCTCTACACGTGTATCGGGTATACATTTTGTTTGTTACCTAAATTAAAGACTTTTCCCCGCCTCTCGGACAGACAATGCTGGCTGCTGTTAAAATGGAAGTCATGACTCCTTCCATGGAGTCACCAGATGAGGGCTGCATAGGTCGACCAGCTGCATATTTCTTTTCTTCTTCTTCTTCTTCTTTTTTTCTCTTGCCTTTGCTCACTTTTATATAGGGGATATCAATATGCATATTTCTGTTATTTTCAGCTATTGATTTCCACATGCCTCCAATTTGTTCTCCAATTGTTAGGCCTGGCAGGCCAGCGGAGGCAGCACCAGTTGTGTCAAAACAATTATCTGACACTATTTCAAGGCATGTAATTCAATTCTCTGGCTACTTCTTGATAGTTAAATTCTTTTTTCCAAAGGTGCTATGCCCCTGTATCCGATCCCTTCAGGCCATCAAACTCCTTAATATGGTTTAACATCTGGTGTTCAAGGTAGTCATTTAGGATATATTCATGGTTTTTTGTGAAATTATTTTTTGGAATACGGTTTGAAAACAATTGTTGCTGTAAGAAAATTAAATTTATAATCACAAAAAGAAATTACATTTACAAGCTCATCTAGGTAAGTTTTCTCGAGTTTATCTCTTTGGTGCCACTGCTTCCTTGTCCTATCCCTTGCACTATAAGTGCCTCTTATGTTTAAATTATGGCTCCTTTTTATACCACTATCTGTAGGGTTGATCAGAACTTCTATGATCGTCAATGGTCTCATCTAACATTAGTTTCTTACCTTACTCCACTTTCATTTCTGGTTAGTATCACTGTTATGTAATATGTGCTGTTGCAGTTCTGGCATGATTAATCTGAAAGAGTTATCTTTGGTCAGTGGAAAAGCTGCATGGATGGCATACCTGGTAATGGTTTTTACTGTCTCACTGAATCACCATTTATATCTTTTAAGAAGAATAGGATGTCTTCCTTCCGGTGCTTTGAGCATGTTCTCTTGAACCTCTTGAATTATACTGGTTAATATCTGTTGGATTGTATAGTACTCAATTTATATCTTTCAGGACATATATTGTTTGGACGCTGATGGTGCTCTCTTTGATGCTGCTTTGCTTTCAGCTGTTGCTGCCTTATTTCATTGTAAGTGTTGTGTGCCTTCTATCACTTGGTATTGTTCGTGGTCCATTCAAATGCTATCAAAAGGACTCACAGAGACAGCCTAGGAAATTTATCATACTTGCCAACAACCAAATGCACCCTGAAAATTCAGTTCTGCACGCCCAGCTTTGACCGCTGGGCATGCGCGCTAGCACAAATCTCCCTTTTCATTTTTTTTCTTCTTTTGATTTTTACATTTTTTAAACATATTTAAATATTTTTAAAAAATAAAAAATTATACCAATACACAAAATCACTTCCTTAATCATTGAGTAAAAAATAATTTAAATACATGAGCGGTCAAAATGAGGGGGCAAACTCATGCGGCATATTAGCATTTTCCTACACTGTTTCCTTGCCTTTTTCTGATGGTTTGATAGTCCCGAAGTACTCATTCATTCTAAGAGCTTGGCCCGGTTCGCTGGTTCAGATGCCCATTCCTTAACGGGCTGTCCTCTCTATGTTTAGCTAGCCCCAAAAAGGGTAAATAGGGGCAAGGTTAATACTGACCTTTACTAAATGCTTGCTTAAGGACTCCACGAGTAGAGCCACAAATGTTATACACAATCAGTTGTGAAGCTTCTACTCCCTATTTACCTCGCTTCCACGTTACTCTGTTTCTTACCCTTATTGATGGTGCTTTGGTATAGATATGCAATCATTCCTTTTTCCACGTTGAAACATACATGGATGTTTGACAATGTTTTGTTGGCTGTGTTTTAGATACTTGTAAGAACAGAAAAAAATTGATAGAAACCGGGAAATACCTGTCAATCTGTAGAATCTGGGAAAAATGCGTGTCAGTTTCTTGTTCTTCCTTTCTTGTGCGACTCAAGAAAGCTTCTTGCCTTCAGACCTCAGCCCCATAGCATCGGATATTGAGGTTTCATAACATATTGATGGTGCAAGGTCAACAATTTGTTGAGTCCCGCCAATTTAATAGTTGAAATTGCTGGAACTTTTAGTTAAGGCTTTATGGGATGCAATTTTCTCGAGGCTTGACATTGCATGGGTCATGCCCAAGAGGGTGATAGACCTATTGTCTTGTTGGCAAAGGATTAGGGGCAATCGCCAAATTGCTGCTGTATGGAAGATGATACCTTTATGCCTAATGTGGTTCACATGGAACGAAAGAAATGACCGCTGTTTTGAGGATAAGGAACGCTCCCCGGACAGCTTCAGGGATTTCTTTTTGCATACCCTGTTGCTTTGGGCCCATTCTATTGCATGGAATGGAACGGGTCTTAATGATTTGTATGCTACTATCCGTAGCACGTAGTTTTTGTAATTAGGCTTTTCTTGTATACTTCCTGTGTACTTGGGCTTTGCCTATTTACGAGGATCAATAAAACTTCTTTTACCTATCAAAAAAAAAAATTGCTGGAACTTTTACACCATATGATTGGAGATTTTTTTTGGTGTTATATCAAGAAAGTATTTTTGTTGTCTACTTGCCTTTCTAGAATGAGATGGCCTGAAATCATACTTTTAATTTTAGTGATATTCATCAACTATACGTGGGATCAGGTTTTTTTCAATTAAAGCCAAGTTAATAATATAGAGTGGATGTTTATTGGAGAATTCTTGGTTACGAGGTTCTATACCTACCAATTATGCAATTATACTTTCATAGACTTCAGTTTGAACACACATAATTTGTCCTTTTAATTTCATTAGTATATATTGGGATGTAGATTTAACTCAAAATATTTAACCAAATCTGCAGTGCCTTATTTGTGATAAAATCATCCATGCCTTGCAGTACAAATCCCTGCAGTTTCTCTAAATGATGATGGTAAAATAGTTGTGTCTGAGGAAGATGGAGGAAAGCTGGAAAAGGAGCCCGTCAATAAAGAAAAAAGGAAACTCACTCTGAGAAGCATTCCTTTCTCACTAACATGCATACTTCACAAGAACTACATCCTTGCAGATCCCACTTCGGAGGAAGAGGCCATCATGGAAACTCTTGTTACTGTGGTTTTGGATTCATCAAGTCAACTCATTTCTCTCTACAAGCCAGGTGGAGCAGTTCTCGCCTATACATCAGCTGTACAGGTCAGTTTTTTACCCTGAAAAACTCCCACTTAAAGGATCCATAACAATTATCAATACGGTGAATATAGCATGTTCCAAGCAATGGTCCCACCATCTATCTGCTGAACCTTGAAAACTAAGATAAATATGTATGTTTAATTCTGGGGGTATCATGGTCAGGATACATTGAGAGAGACTAAGGTTTTTCGTTCTTTTCTTAGAAGCTTTGAATTGATAGAACTTTGTGTAGAGAAGGACTTGAAATCGTGAAATGCTGCAGCAAGTTTACAACAGCTTTGGACATGTCAAAAGTTTTATTCCCCTCCCCCAAAAGAAAAAGAGAGAAATAAAAGAAAACTCAGATATATCGATTTGTCCAATCTGTGTAATGTGTAATGCGTATGATTGTGCCGAGGAGCATATATCAGTATGGCTATTAGGTGTGAAGGTTTACACGAAGCCCTAGGATTTGTCCTTCATTATTACCACTATGTATAACGTTTTCTAGTATTCATTTCATATTATGCACTCTGGGCTTTCCAAGGCACATCAAACGTGATCCATGTGGGAAAAAGGCGAATGCTGATTATGGAGTATTGCTGTTGTTGCAGGACTGCATTGCATTGACGAGACAGAGAGTGAGGGAGCTACAGAAGATCTTGGATGAAGCCAATTCTGGCATGGAAGTTGACTAGGTTTTGATCTTTATATTTTCGGGATGTTATTGATTAGTATAGTTGGTGGATTAGTTGTTTTGTTTAACACCTATACTTACTGCTTATTCTTTGTTTCTACGCTGAAATTGATTAACTCAAGGAAAAAAAAAAGACACTTTTGTGAAGGGTAGAGTTCTTAATCAATCTGGGCTGGCATATGCAGAGGGGTTTGAATTTTTAAGGAGTCATGAATTAATTCTGGCATTACCATTGTTACTCCTGCACCGATCATTGGATGATTGTACCGTCAATGATACGATGTACCACACGACATGATCCTATTGGTCAATGCACGGGCCGTACATAGAGACCCCAAGTTATGGGAGGATGCAAACAGCTTTGACAATGGTAAGGGTGATGAACACAAAAAGTTGTTGCCATTTGGGTTGGGGAGGAGGGCATGTCCTGGTGGAGTTCTTGCCTAATGTATGCTGGGCTTAACTATAGGTTCTTTGATTCGATGCTTTGAGTGGGAAAGGATTATTGAAGAAGTTGATCATTGATATGACTGAAGGTAATGGAATCTCCATGCCCAAAGCCGTGCCACTTGAGGCCATGTGCAAGGCACGTCCTCAGATTATGAAAAATATTGTTTTTAATTGACTACTGTGACTATGATATCTTAACATCAATATTAATGCATATGCCCTCGATCGAGTCTTTAGATATGGAGTTGTATTCACTATTTAGTCATCAATAATACTCAGCACCTACCCCTGTCGAGTTGCCATTGATGTGCATTTGAATCTTCAACTTTGTATTTCTTGGCTTTGTATGTAGTTAATGGAAACTAAACGAGTTGTATCAACTTCGACGCTTTTCCTGAGTTGCTAATTAATATTGTAATCATGGTTATGACTTAATTACTTCTTACATTGGATATAACGCACAATGCTAAGAGATTATTTGGGGAAAAAAAAACAAAAATTGCGAGCTCATCTCTCCTCGTATCAATCCCTTAAAGACACTGGCTGTGGGTCACAAATTGTGAGCTCAATCGTCAGCACGGCCAAACAATGTAATCTCGACAAGGATGTGGAAATACCTGATGAGGGAGAGCAAAATTTCTGGCTAAAGAACGAGATGTTATGGTTGGAAAGTTATATTCTAAGATCATGGAGATTGAGTCCCGCCTTTTACCTTGCGGGCTCCATGTCATTGGCGAGCCTCCATCAGCCATGGAAGCGGTTGCAACACTTGTTAACATTGCCGCATTAGACCGTCCTGAAGATGGAATTTCATCCCTCCCAAGTATACTAGCTGCGTCTGTTGGAAGAGACATAAAGGAAGTTTATGGAGGGTGTGACAAGGGAGTAGTAAAGGATGTAGAGGTTCTTCGGCAAATAACAGAGGCATCACATGGAGTTATTTCTGCCTTTGTGGAACGTACAACTAATAATCAGGGCCAAGTCGTTGATGCTTCTGATAAACTGAGCTCAATCATTGGGTTTGGTATTAACGAACCATGGGTTCAGTACTAGTCAAGCACTAAGTTTTACCCGGGTGATAGGGGAAAGCTTAAAACATTGTTTTGAGTTCTTAGGAAGTGTTTGAAGCTTATTGTGGCTGATAATGAGTTGGGAAGTCTGAAACAAGCATTAGAAGGGAAACATGTGGAGCCAGGGACTGGTGGCGACCCAATCAGAAATCCAAAAGTATTGCCAACAGGAACGAATATTCATGGACTCGATCCACAAGCTACTCCCACAACCGCAGCAATGCAGAGTGCAAAAATCGTGGTGGATTGGCTGATTGAGAGACAGAAGAATGAAAATGGGGGAAAATATCCTGAGACAGTTGCCCTTGTACTATGGGGAACAGATAATATTAAGACTTATGGTGAGTCCTTGGCTAATGTCATGTGGATGATTGGTGTGAGACCAGTTGCTGATACATTTGGTAGAGTGAACCGAGTGGAACCGGTAGGTCTTGAAGAGCTTGGAAGGCCTTGGATTGATGTTGTTGTGAATTGCTCTGGAGTGTTCAGAGATCTCTTTATCAATCAGGTATAATCCTAATCATGATTCCCCTTTCTTTTGGATCTTACATAATAATACCTCAGCACAAAGTAGTACATTTTCAAACTTCAGCTTAAGTTTAAACAAACATTCTGTGTATTCTGACGATGTTTTCCTGTATTCACAGATGAATCTCCTTGACCGAGCAGTAAAGATGGTAGCTGAACTAGATGAGTCGGAAGACCAAAACTGTGTTCGGAAGCACGCACTAGAACAAGCTAAAAACCTTGGCATTGGGGTTCGAGAAGCTGCAACTCGGGTTTTCTCCAATGCCTGAGGATCCTACTCCTCAAACGCAAATCTTACTGTGGAGAACTCTTCGTGGAATGATGAGAAGCAGCTCCAGGATATGTATTTGAGTCGAAAGTCTTTTGCTTTTGATTGTGATGCCACTGGTGCAAAAGTCTTTGAGATGGCTCTGAGCACAGCTGATGCCACATTCCAAAATCTTGACTCCTCAGAAATCTCACTCACTGATGTGAGTCACTACTCGACTCGGACCCGACTAATTTAGTACAAAATTTTGGAAAGATGACAATTGGGTGTATGAAGAGCCTATACAAGTAAGTTGAATAGGCTCATGAAAACAAATCCAAATTCCTTCAGGAAGTTAGTGCAGCCTTTCCTGGACGCCAATGGCCGTGGCTACTGGGAGACTTCTGGCAGTTGTACTCGGTAGTAGAAGATAAGATTGAAGGGACTGATCGATAAACTGCAAATTTGATTGTTGAGAAAAGATTGTAAAGTGCATATATCTGAGACACTCATATTTCCTTGAGTTCTCTCACTGTAGGATGAACAGATGCAAGTTCGGGGAACATATGCAACCAAAAAAAAAAAATCTTGAATGGTCGGATTTGTACGAGTAAACCATTGCTTTTTTAAACCTGAGGAAAATAATGAAGATACAACACTTTTTACTTGAAGGCATATTTATAAAATAATGACACTAACTAAATTGTAAAAGAGTTTTGAAATTAGTCTTGTTTGTATCTTACTCAACAACAATCTCAGCCCTTTTCTGAAAAGAAAAAGGGCACCACCAGCAATAGCCAAACTGGATGTTGACGTCTCTTCAATGGTGGAAGCTGCGGTTTAGGGGAGATAGGTAATTAGAAGGTTCCGTCAATCTAAAAGACCCATATTGATAAGTCTTACCTCCACTCTCTATTCCAAACGTTACCGGGAAAGGAGAAATATACAAACGAGATCCAATGTAGCATTTACAAGAATATGAACCATTTTCAATCAACTTTGATTGTCACTGTTGAATACAATTCTTTTTTCATATATTCATGAGCAGATTACATTTTTCTGTGGAGGGAAACTTCAATCAAGAATGAATTGTACAAGGTAAACCTACAAAAATGGAGAAAAAAAGGGAAAATGGAAAAAGAAAATAAAAGAAAAGAAATACCCTCCCCCTCAACCAAAAAATAAAAGACAAAAAAGACGTACAGTTTGGTGTAACTGCTAACAAAAGTGGACGTTTCTTTGCTTCCTCTCTCCTGCGGTTATTTCTAGTATCAAATTATATTCAGACTAACTCCATTAGGAGAGGGTCACCTTCTGCCATTATTCTGATCAGCTTTATGAAATCTTGTTCGCTTGACACATTCCATGGGTGCACAGCAGGTACTTGAGCTGAATATAGGTTTGAAGAATTATTTGTAGGTGGTTTTTGCTGGTACATCATTGTACCGAGCACTGGGTCAAAATTCTGCGGGGAATCCATCGATACAAAGAACATGGGTATTGCAACCTTTTGATGGATTTCTAAACTGCCCACTAGATTAACCAGATCGACAAAGTCAGCGACAAAGCGCCGAGGAACATAGAATACCTCAGAACTGCATATTGTGATGCTTTGTCCCTCCGTTACACTTTCCTTATAACTGACCTGGAAGTGAACTGGCATGGTGCTGACAACCTTCTTTACCATATCTGCTTGTTTTGAATACCATTCCGAGTTGTCTTTAGTTGACAGAGTAGTCCACGACTTGGAGACCTGAATTCAATTCAGGGAATTCGTGAGACAGAGAAATTGAAATGTAATAAAATCAGATTCTGCTATTGAAAGTTATCAAGGTGTCATAACAACGCTTTGATGGGTGAAGCAAAGCATCAAGTTTCAGAGGCCTCTGAAAGCTATAAATTTGCCATGGTCCCATTTAGTTCCCCCCCCAAAACCAAAAACAAAAACAAAAAAAATACAACAAAAAAAATAAAAAAAAAAGGTCTGACATCATAAGAATAATGCTCGTATTAGGGAAACAGATGATGATTGGATATTTGAAGCTATATAATACCTCATTCGTGATCCACAGTTTAGTCCTGTCTGCCTGTAGCAGATTCCAGTAATTAATAATGGTATCATCCTGAAGGAATAAAAATCCTTCTGCGCTAGTATATCTATTAAAGATCTTAGGAAGGTGCCTGAAAAAGAGAATTGGACAACAATTAGAAAACATGATTAAAGAATTTTAAAGAGATGGGCTAACTTAAAAAGTACATTTTGAAAATTATTCTGTTAGCCAGCCAAAATGCAGAGAACCATTAAAGCATCAAATTTACACCTACTCCATTCCATCATCATGAGCAATAAATGCATGGCTGGGTGTACAAGAAATTGAAACATGACAGCCCCGGTTGCTTCTGAGATACCTTTCATTTACTACCAAGCAAAAACTCAAATAGCTTACATCCAAAACAAACTATGAAAGAGGGAAAGGAAGAAGAAGAGGTGGGATGGCCCTTAATTAGTTGATAAAAGATTTTAACTCAAATACAAGGGAAAAAATTAAGAAATCAAAAGAAGAAAAGGTAAGGCTTGCCCCATTTTCCTTAAATCAAGACAATGCCCAGTTCAAGACTGATCAGTACAGCACAGGCCAAGTGCATAAACACAGTGCTTGGAACTAGCGAGATGTACCTCTTTCACCGAGGCTAACCCCAAACCATTCATAGATGGTGCGGTGAGGTTACCAGGTCAACTTAGGTATGGCACTGGTGAACCTGCAGCTCTAGGGCAAGAGCTCCCATCCAGTATATGTTTTGTGTTATAGTGATTCCAAAGATCTTCTCATTCCATCGCTCCTACGCATCTACCATCTACCATTTTCCATCATAGAGGTCACTTCAAGTTCTATTAACAGGAAAAATTTTTTAGTGGTCCAATTTGCATTATATATGAATACGAATACCAACACAACAATTCATATGGGATATCATATTTTAGGATCCTCTATCTTTTAAAGCTCTCAGTAACCAATACAACACATAATAAAGTAGTCTTCAATAGTCTAACGATATCCAAAACCCAGAAGTACCGATAGTAAATTTTAATACATGACAAGCACAAGGCGCATGATCATAACAACTTACTTGTATAGCTGCTCCAATTGGCCTTCCTCAACGGCAAGATCGGGGTTCTTCCACCCTGACAAGATAATCACTGTTTTGAATACTCGCCCATAAAGCAATCTCCACTCAAGAGCAGTACGTTCCACAGGCCCATTGCAGAACATAATAAGGACAACATTCCCGAAATTCTTCCTCCACCGAATCAAATTTGCGATCTCATAATTCACTGACCCTGTTTCCTCAACCCCCAGATGAACAGATGGCAGCTTTTGTGGGATAAATTCTTTCCTATCCCCATGACCAATACTTGCTCGTGGCCTATCCAATTCCAATGACATTAGCCTTGGCTGCTGATAATTAACTGAAAGCAAGTCTTGAAGCCAAGCAGCGGTAAACTTCACATCCATCTCAGTCCAAAACCCCCCTTCTGCCATTGCAAAACTTAATTCCAAAATCTTTTCAAACAGTCTCTGCTTGCTTGATCTCCAGGAAGCCAAAAACTTAACTAGACGACCTACGTTCACATGAAGATCCTTTTCTTCCGAAAATGGGTATGCCTCAATCCTATCATACCGATGAACTGTAGGCGGGTAAACAACAACATGACCACCAACTTCCCACAAAAGCCTTTGTCCCCAATATCCTCTCAAAACATCGGAAGCCATCGTGCTAACGGAAACAGGAAGCATCAACCCCCAAAATGCTGCAGAATGGTAGATTGTATTAAAAGAATTAACGGGGACCATTATTCCCTGCGGCAGCGCCACCTTTGGGGCATGCTCGTCGAACCTAATATCAAATGCTTCCAAACCCGATTTCCTAGTAAAATAAAATACAGAATCAACATCAGGCAGCCCATTCGAAGTCCCCTGTTGAATGAACTGCTTTCCGCCATATACTTCCGTGTAATACTCTTCATGCCCAATTTCACCCACATTCTCCAGTGGTAACCCTCTAGGCCAAACCGATCGCTGCCCGAAATGGATATACGGGTTCACAATGGTCCGATTTGGGTTGTCGTGGCTATACTGCAATATAGCCTCTTGCCTGGCACCCTCTCCGACCAATTCTACATCAAAATGCTTACCCAAATCCCCATCAATTACATCCCCGCGATCATCAGCATCAAAGATCTTGCTCGCACCGTGTTGAATAGCAAACAAATACCCAACAGTCTTCCTTACATAAGAATCGTAAGGAAGAAAATCCACAACACGAAAACCCAAACTAGCTTGCTGTTCCAAAGACAAGAAAATCGCACCTTTCAGGCTCCAGTCCGACGGCGTTTTGGAGTTCCCGATTGCGAGAACTTGCCAGCCTCTGATCTTGACGAGGTTACGGAGTGAATCGGTGGGATATTCGGAGACCGAGACAACGATCCACTGCTTGGTTCTGAAATTCGCGTAGGGCGAGGACTTGTCGGTGATGGGCGCGATCGAATTCCAGTTAATTTGTGGGAATTCCAACTTCTCGAGGTTCTTGGACTGGGTTTCGAAGCAAAGGAGGGCGGCAGTATCGCCAACATTGCGGAGGAAGAAGAGAGCAGCGACGGTAGCGATGAGGAGCAGGACAGTGAAGATCTTGTAGAGATTCTCGGAGACCCATGTGGAGAAATCGAGGCTCTTAGCCTCCGAGAAACGGGTGGGGTGGAGAGTGGGCAGGGTTCTGATCTGGGATTTCGGCGATTTCGGCGTTGAACGCTCTTGGACCAACATTGGACCCCAAAAAACTACCACCACCAGTACCACTAAGCTTAACTCCTCCCGAGGCTGAATTCTCTACTCCTCTCTCTCTCTCTCACCCAATAGCTTGTGGCCCTCTCTCTCTCTCTCTCTCTCTCTAACTCTCTGTATAATACTCCACACTCAGTACGTCTCTCTCTCTCTTGTCTGCCAAGTCTTTATCTTCCTTTTCCTCTCGTTGTTTGTGTCAGATGTGGTTGGCTTGCCGACAGATATGGCTGAATGGTTGGGCTTTCTTAAGCTTCAATGCAAACTACAAGTAGTTGCAGTTGCGTTGTTTGGTGGGGGCCGCCGTTGGGTCTCTGTCTGTCTTG
Source organism: Carya illinoinensis (assembly GCF_018687715.1). NCBI lineage: Eukaryota > Viridiplantae > Streptophyta > Magnoliopsida > Fagales > Juglandaceae > Carya > Carya illinoinensis. The sequence continues at coordinate 3,846,587 of NC_056760.1, read as the reverse complement.
TAGTTCTGTGTCTCCGAATCCCCGTGGTTTCTTATTTGATAATTTTTTATTTTAGATCATTTGTATAATTTTTTATTTCTCTCTCTCGTGCACTAATTTGGCAGTATATTATGGTTAGACTGATTCGGGTGCACTTTATATAATGAGATAATTAATTAAAATTTAATGTTATTTATTGGGAATACTTTTTTTATTTCCTAATGAGACAAGGACTCCGGTTTCGCATTACTAAACTAGCAAGATTTAATTTATAAGAAAATTATTTAAAATTTATTTAATTTAATACATATTTAGAATTACGGTAAAAAATATAACTTATAACTTTAAAATTTATAATTTATAATTTAAGTAATAAATTTTACTATTAAAAATTTATTTACTGTTTGGTAACTATTTATTTATAACATTTTTAAACATGTTACGTTATTTTGAAAATAAATTAAAAAAATATTTTTTAAGATAAAAATAACGATTATTTGAATTTTTAAAGATTATAATCATATCTTTGAAAGTTTGAAAGTTGTAATCATCTTAAAGTTATATGGATATTTTCGTCTATTGACAATATTTTTAAAATTCAAATTACATTCCGCGTTATCTGAAAAATTACGTTTGAAGAAAAACATAAAAATAATATTTTTCCTTAAACGTACTTTTTAACTTATTTGATATTAAAAGTACTTTGACATCTAACACCCAAACAACCTAATTTTTTTATTAGAGTGTTTTTAAGAATATTTAAGTATTTTTTAAAACTTATAACACAATCCCAAATAAACCCTTAATATGTCAACAATAATGTTATAGCTGTAATTCTAACATAATCAAAAAATTTATATGCAGTCACTTTTATATATTTTTTATGCACTCCACTAATGTGATTGTCGTGTTACTTTTTTTAATATAAAATAATTATTTTAGTCAATCATATCAGTATAGTGTAAAATGAATATGCAAAAATAACTATAAATAGCAAAACTCATTTATGTATAGTTGTAATATAGATGTAGAAGAATTGTAAGTAAATCATTTTTCCCATATAAATTCAAGTGGAGAGCAAAGTAAATGTGCTACCAAAATTGCATTATTCGCAATTTGCATGGGGGTAACCTAATTAGATCCGATAATTAATATACTAGATGGTATGTGATTTTCAACGAGGATAGGAAGTACAATTACCATGACACGGGAAATCCATATATTATTATATTATTCTCTTTTGCTGTTCGGACAATTGGCATTTCATTTTACGGAAATCATAATTGAAAAACGACACCCTACCACAACGTTAAATTATTTCAAAAGCTATTGTCCTCTCTCATCAACCAAACGTGCCTCCCCATAAGTGATCAATTATGAAAATTTCCGAAGCCCTTTTTGAGTTCTTGAAATCTTTTTACGGCAAGTTATTCAAAACATCTTCCTAACAAATATAGTAACTTTTATATATTAACTAATTTTTTAAGATTTGTTTGTGCCACATGATTAGCATCTCTCTTCACGTGACGAAAGTACCAAACATAACAGCTTGCAGCAAATATGGAGTATCATGGAAAGATTACCACATGTACTATAGAAACTATTGTTTTAAATACAGTACTGATACCGGTCGGTACGTCGGTATATACCATATTGGCTATTGATTCGATATAAATATTATACATGTTTCAAACCATTTTAAATATTGGCCGATACTAGCCGTATTAGTCGATATTTCGATATGTATCAACCTATGTACCGGCCTGTACTAGTTGATATTTCGACTTTTACTTTTTATTTTTTTATTTTTTAAACTGTAAGTTCAATTTTTAACCTCTAATTCAGATTAGACTATTTATAATTTATATATATGTATTTATATATAATTTATTCATATATAGATTATTATTTTAGAATATAATTTATATATAATTTATTTATATATCGACTATTTAGAAACGATACCGATATCAAAATATTTCGTTCCAGTATATTGACCAATACGACATCCAATACGATATTCAAAATTTTAATTAAAACCTCGACAATTTTTAATGAAGTTCGCCACATTTTTAGTATCTCCCTCAAAGATAACTTTGTCAAAATCCAATTCGAAATAAAAAATGACAAGCTCCATAGGATTAGCAATCTCAAGTTTAGGAGTTCCAGATTTTAAGAATTTGCGTTGAAACTATTACAAAACCGTTCCCATCACGATGGATACTTACAAGGAAAATATTATTTCCATCCATCAACTCTATCGACAAAACCCACTTATTGGATTTTATTTATTTATTTACTTAATGGTTAAAAGAAAGTGTTTTTTTAATGAATTTGTGATTTTTTTTTAAATATTTAAAGTGTTTAAAAATATGTTTGAAAAAAAAAAGTTTTGCCATTAAGTGAGAGTGAGAATCCTCTGTGGGTGTACCCTAATTTCAATAACCAATTTCTTTATTGGGTAATGATGTTACTACCCTATTATTACACATTTACTACTTACTAAGAATTTTTTTTAATTATTTTTTTTAACATCCTTAGGCATTGAGAAAAAATTAAAAATATATATAATTTTACTAATTGTCACTTCATTAACCATTAAGTAAAATAAAAAATTAAAAAAAATCAAATACTTAAAAAGCAGTAAATAGATAGTAGAATGGTAGTAACCCTATTATTTTCCTTCTTTATTTGATAGTCCAAAGCAATATCCCAATTTGTCTTTAAACAATCTGGTGTTAGAGGCTACCAAAGTTGAGCAGGAATTTGTTGCAGTGTAATGGGAAGTAGAGATTGAGTAATAGACTGGAACTCTTTCAGAGAGATGGTAGCCATCTGAAACAAATGAGAAGGATGTTGGAAAATATTATCATACACAATAGCCTAGCAATAACCATAAATAGCTCAAAATCTGTAACTCCTAAACAGATAAATAACTGGTTCCTTAAAGTTTAGGCCAACAAGATCACGACATTTCTGAATTTCCTTACAACAAAACTCCAAACATTCTTGGCAGAAGGGCATTCCCAAAGAATATGTTCTACTGTTTCCTTTGCTGCTTCGCATATAGGAAAAAGATCATCCTGCAGGATATGCTCATGTTTGAGATTTCTCCTGGTGGGAAGGATATTGCAACAAGCTTTCAACATAAAAGTTTTAACCACTAGTGTTGTGTTAGAATACCAAACTTTCATCCAACATCTCTAAGTGTCAATTTCATGAGAAGAGGAACATAAAATTTCTAGAATTTAACTCAAGTTGGAGGTGGTAAGCACTTTTTACATAAAATATTCCATCTTTGGTACACCTCCATACCAATTTGTCATCATTTGCCAAAGGACTAAGGCAAATATTAGAGATCATGTCAGCTTCATCTTTACTAAAAATAGCCTGCACCAATGGCTTTTTCCATCCAATTGTACATGGAAGAATACGTTTTTCAACCAAAGCATTCTCATCAAGCACGGGAATTGGTGATTAAGTCTTATAAGTGATAGGTTTTGGGATCCATTTGTCTTTCCAAAGTCGAATACTATTACCATTTCCATCTCTCCACCACATACCTTTAAGCAATAAAGCTTGAGCTAAAATAAAAACTTTTTCAAGCATAAGAAGCATGTCTAGGTAACAGCCTCAAAGAGAGTTGAATTGGGAAAATACTTGACTTTGATGATCTCAATAGATAAAGAAGAAGACTGTTGTAATATCCTCCACAGTTGCTTAACCAACATAGCTGTGTCAAAAGCCTCTAAATTTCTAAATCCCAAACCTCTATTTATTTATTTATTTTTTTGAAACAATTATATTCTTCCAACTCAACCAATGAGTCTTATGACCATTTTCCTGATGACTCAAAAAAATCACTACATCATTTGATTAAACTGATAGGAGAGAGTTTTAGGCAATACCCATACAATAATCTTCTTATTTTTCCTTTATAATTTGCAAAATCTTCACTACTAAGAAGAACATTCCTAATTGTCTTAAATCCGAGATTTTCCTATCCTTCGTGTGTTTGCGCGCCCGTGCTTTTTATTATAAGCTAGTACAATCGGAGATTTACACCACGTAAAGTAATGTTATTCACTATTTCATGATATGGTTTTAGATGATTGGAGATTATTTATTAGATTTTATTTGTGAACCTATCATTTGATATTATATCATAGGACGATGAGAAAATGAAAGAAAAAATATTATTATAAACAATATTTATAGAAAAATTTAAATAACATAATATAATATGATAAAACAAGAGTATAATCTTATACTCCGTTCCAAAAAGGATTATACTACAGTTAAATTTTTATTTTCTCAAAAAAAATTTGAGATTATTTATGAATAAATTGATTATTATTTATAAACAACAACAGTAAAATGGTTAGAAAATGGTGGACATTCAAATTCGACATGTGCCACTTGGCATAGAGCCTAAATTCTCTCGTCATCACGTAACAGAACGATACCAGCAAGTGAACGCTTTCCTTCCATGTAACCATTAACTGTAATTTCAAAAATTTCAGAGCAACCCGCCACTTTTACAGAAACATTATCTCCCTCTCTCTGAAGGCCAATGGCTGAGTTCCCCTGTCCCCTCGAGCGCACAGTTGCTTCCGCTCTGCTCCTCCTCTCAGCTATACCTCCCTCTCCCTCCCTCGTCTCTCCACCACTGTAAATTCCATTTTATTTTGTTTCTCATTTCAATTTCATTAGAGTTTTTGTCTCTTCGTTCTTACACTCTGTTTTCTCTGAGTTTTGTTGTTTAGGATCGGTTCTGAGGAGCGATCGCTAAAGGATGGAAGGAAAACAAAGAGTTGCAGGGAGAGCTTGCTGCTAAGCGATTCAACTGCCGTGTCGCTCAAGAACAAGTCGCGCACTGTTTCTATGTCCTGCACTTCCTCTCTCACCAGCGAGGGATCTTCGGAGGATATTGTAGCGTGTAGGATGAGGATGATCGCCGCAATGGCTCGCCGCCATGAAATGAAGGTCAAGGTTGATCTCGCTTCTGCCCTTGCCGCAGTTTTCTTGCTTACTGATTTGTGCAATTGGTTGTTTTTGGTTGCATATGAAAAAACACATTCTAGAATCATATTTTTTGAATCCCGACGTCTTGAATCCCTGCCTGGTCTTGTTTTACATGATCCGATGTTATCTATTATCAATGAAATCTTGGCCTGTGAATTTCAGCATTTGTTTGAATTTCACGGTTGAATTTCTTTTGCTACTCTCTTTCGGCTGTTTTTAATTCATATCCATACTGAAGTGGTAGTTCTGAGTTCAGATTGTCGATTATTTTTGGATTTGGAGTTCAATGTGACTCTGTTCGGCTTCTTCTCTTTTTGCTCATATCTTACTTGAATTTGCTTTCTCTTACTCGAATACCTCCGCTTTGAATTTCGAAATCTGTTGCTATTTGGATGGTAGCAAATAATCTCCCTATTCTCTGTTTTGCTCCACGAGTTCACAACCCCTCGTACTATCTCCGATCGAACACGACGCGCATTGTTTTTATCACCCAGACTCCGTTCCGGTTTTGGTTTCTCTCCCTTCGAGTACGTCGAAATCTCTCTGTTTCATCAAATTGGAAATCAAAAAGTTCCGCAAAACAGTTTCGAAAATTGCTTGAACTCGAATTTTTTGGATGCTAATTTGTTCCTTTTTCATTCTTAGCTCGGTTTGTTAGGTTGTTGGTGAAATCGTTTGAGTCTGTGAGAACATGTTCCATTTTCGCAGATCGTACGGAAGAGCCGCTCGAAAATTCAGTATAGCTCCTGTGACCAGGAAATCAGCTCAGACGAGACGGTGAAGATGTCCCCGGCAACCGTTTCCACGGATGCGTCGTACTTATCAAGCAGCTCAAGCCCGCTATCAAGCGGGCGAAGCCATAGAAGCAGCTACGTTACCAGAGGTGAAAAAACTCAGAAAAGGCTTGCGACTACATGCGAGGAGATCAGGAGGAAGCACGTCGGCTCGGTTCACATGCGCCGCAGAGCCGAAGGCATTTTGAAGTTGCTCTCCCGCGGTTGTTCCTCTGAACTGAAGATACGTCAACTTCTCGGTGATAGCCCCGATACAAGCAAGGCCCTCAGAATGTGATCTCTCTCTCTCTCTCTCTCTCTCTCTCTCCGTGACTTTTTGTGTGTATAGCACGTGGTGTGCGTTAACTCTCCGATATGCCTGTTAAAGTTGTGGCTACAGAGAGCTAAAAATTGCAAGAACATCCACGGTTCGCCATGTGTTAACAAAGCAGAATGAAGAATCACCGTTAATCAGGAACACCATCTATGAATCTGTTGCTGCATTGTTATGAATCTGAAGTGCTTGTTGCTAACGTATATGTTTTCATTGAAGGGCGGGAATTGAATATACATATTTGAATATGATTCCATATATGCAGGTTGTTAAAGCTCGAAGAGGTGAAAAGGTCAGGCACTGGAGGGCGTCGAGACCCCTATATTTACAAGGTTTTTGCTTGTGCTCCTCATCAACATTTCAGCACCATCTAAAGAAGTCTAATTCCACACCCATAAACAAAAAGAGACCTCAACATTTAAAATTTAAGGAAGTTCTTCAGTGGGAAATTTACCCTTCCACTCAAATTATATGGGATTGATCATTGATGCCTATATTTCCTATTGTACTTCTGTAAGTTTCTTTGGCATTTTTCTTCATATAATTTTAATTGGGTGTTTGTGGGCATTTGGGTGCAGATAGCATAAGGAAGTTTGAAGAAGGAAGAGCCGGGTAAGCCGGGTCATACGTAGTAGCGTTGGGTCCATCCCTCTAGTAGGGAAATTTTGGTACGGATAGCTACAAATAAGAACATGGACAAATGTTTAATACGCTGATCAGTATTGAGGTGATATAATGTCGTGGCAGATTTGTTTTAATTTTACTTCCAAACTTATAAGTGTAAATGAAAACATCTTTATGCCAAACTTCAGATAGTATAGTTAACGGAGTTTTCTCATACCATTGCCTCTTCGATTATATGTTTTTCTATTTTCCTTAACACTATTAAAAACAAAACATAATTCTAATCAAGAACTTGTATTTTATACAACAGATAATCTCTCTCCTAGCCTTAAGATGCAGACTTTGGATTAAGGACTTTCATCACAATGATTTGAATTGTAAAAATGTTTTGACCATTTCACTTGTTAATATATATATTTTAAAAATATTATAGGAATATTGTTCTGTGTTCATTTTGAATAAAATAAAGATTATATATATATTTTTAAATTTGATAATGATCCCAGAGAGCTGACCCTCCCCAAGAATCTACTGTCCTTAGTTTCGTCCCGGATGGACTGGAAGGAAGATAATCTCAACTAAAATGGTTAAGGAAACTGATATATTATACCGAATGGAAATTTGGTTTTTCCAAGGGTACAAAAGAAGATACCAATTGAGTACAGTCGAAGCTGCCTCTCAACCAACTTCGCTTTGAATAAAATCAGGAAATTATTACTTATTAGTAAAGGACGTTGCTACGTCTACAGATTATTTTTACAGATAATTTTTATTGAGCACTGCAAATCTTTTCTTTTTCTTTCATCATTTTTTAAAATTATTTAGATATTTTTTAAAAATAAAAAATTATATATTCATTTAAAAATATTTACTTAATTATTAAGTAAAAATAAAAAATAAAAAAAATAAAAAAGCATTTCGGTATATGTACATGTGAAACTAATGTTTGCCTTTTAATAATGTTATTTCTTCCTGGACCAGTTCCCAAGCAATTCTCTATGATAAAATGCATATGATATCATGCAGGATTGGATAATGAATTAAGATGAGATATGATAAGATAAAAATTAAAAATAAAATAAAATATTATTTTTATTTTAAAATCAAAAAAATTAAATTGTTTATTGTGTTTATATAAAAGTTTATGAAAATTATAATGATTATATGTGATGTGATAAGATGAAATAAATTTGAATTAATTTTGAATCCAACTCTCTCCTTACTTTATTTTCCAATACGTATGTTTCATTATTTATTTATTTGTTTGTGAGTGAATGTAAAAAGATTAAAAAAAGAAAAAGAAAAAAAAGATAGTGAAATGTCTATAAATATGCCTCATTTGTTTTCACAAATAATATGAAATTAATTTAGATAAAAGTTAAAAATTAAATAAAATATTGTTAGAATATATTTTTTATATTATTTTATTTTAAGATTTAAAAAAATTAAATTATTTATTTTATTTTATATAAAAATTTAAAAATTTATAATAATTAGATAAAATAAAAATTTTTGTAAAAATGAACGAGGTCGTCTGTTGAGTCATAATTAATGAGATCTCAAGACATGTAATTTTTTTTCTATTTTTTTAATATTTTCAAACATTTTTTTTTAAATTATAAATTTATTAAAAAATACTTTCTTAATAATTAAAATAAACACAACAAAAACACATTAGTGAAATTTAGCATTTAAAAATAAAGAGAATGAGAGAAAATTTAGGACCGGGTCTTAAGTCAGCCCTAAACAGTGCCGTCAAAGTCAAGTATACGAGTACGCGTCCAGCCGAAGCTTGACGCTATCTTCTCGAACATCGAGACGCCAGCTTAGAAATAGCACAACCGATGCCGTCCACATAAAGTGAGAAAAGAATAGGCAACAAGACCAACTTTTTGGCACGTTCAGTTCCGCTACTATGCCGCCTACCATGACCGCTGTGTAAAATCATCCAATCATTTTATTTTTAATTTTTTTATTATTTCAAAATAATTTTTAAAATATAAAAAATATCAACACACTAATAATTAATTTTGTAATTATTAAATTAAAAAATTAATAAAAAATTAAAATACATGAAATGTCAAAATACAGCATTAAACTGAGAGAACAAAATAGCATTTCTTATTCTTAAAATACATTCCTCAGGTTTTGATATTTTGGTATTTGTCCTTAGATTATTCGAAATTTTACGAGGGTGTTTGGAATGGGAGACTTTTAAATTTTAAATTTATTTTATTTAGTTATTATGATTTTTTTTAAACTCTCATATAAAATATAATAAATAATTTAATTTTAAAAAAATTTTTAAAATAAAAATAATATTAAAAAATAATATTATAATAATATTTTATTTAACTTTATTTTATACCAAATCTCTCATAATTGTTCCTATATTGTTTTTTCTAAAATAATTCTTTTTATCTAATCATTTATTATTATTTTTAATTTTGAGAATGATACATAAGTGGTGTTCATCAGGAGGGACTATTGTGTGTGCTATATGCAATTCCTCTACTCTAAATGAATTAATCTTGACAGAACATAAATATGAAAAACTAATGCTAAATATTTTCTTGGCTCTTCTATCTTTAATTTTAAATTTAAAGTAAAAACATACAACACACTGTGTGCGAATGAATGAAATCAGTCAAGAAGAAGGAAAATATTATTTTCACGCATAAAATATAATAAAATAAATAGGGGGCCAAACAGAAATTAACTAGAAATATGGGCCAATTTGCAAAAAAGGAACCTTCCTAGTAAGATGAAGGAAAGTCAGGACCAGGAAACGCGAATAGTATACGATGCAGGCAGCGGGCGGGCTATATAAAACGCCTTTCCTCTCTTTCTTCTCCAAATCAAATCATTTCTCCATTTGTTGATGAGCGGTGAACAATAGCTACAGAGATCAGACATATAGAGGCGGCTGGGGCTGCATACTTAAGTCTACATAGAAAAACACCAGCAGCAGCAGCAAGAGTCGGGAGGAGTAAAAATGGGGTCGAAATTTGTGGAATTATTGGATATGGGGGTGAGAGTAGCGGCGAGATTTCACTCTCACTGTCCCCAAACCGCTCGGATGTACTACCACCCTCCTTCTGGCCATGATCACCACCACCACGACGGAAACGCCCACGGTGGCAGTCACGCGTCGCTTGTGAATCTGGACAAGGCGGCGGCAGCAGTGGCTATGGGTTTCGAAGCCCATCCCTCCGAGTTAATTCTTCTCACTATTGTCTGAAACTCAGAAATTATACCATACCACAAAGTTTTGCCGATGATTTATTGATTGGATGTACGGAATATCTCTTATACAAATTCATTTTATTGATATATATATTCTCTCTCTCTCTCTCTCTCTCTCTCTCTCTCTCTCTCTCTCTCGATTGTCAAGAATCTGTGCATCGGCTAATCCTGGTACAACAAATTGAACCCAAGCGTCTCCATAAATTAAGATAAATCGGATGGAAAAAAGACGAACGACATAGATCGCTTTATTAAGAACACGAGTCGTATGTGATCTGGCCTTGTCGCCAGTAATTTGGATGAGTTGAAAGGCCTTAAAAATACACTCGAAACTTTCTCTCTATCATCGATCAGATATCTTTGAACTTAAAGAAAGAGAACTATGTTTGGAAGAAAAAAATACAAATGAAAAATATTTTAAATACCAAAAAATTATATAAAAATAAACTTATAAATTAAAATATTTTGATATGATACGTCAAATTTTAAAATTATTTTTATTATAAAATAGATCTAACAAATCATAAGAACTCAAATCAATTCATGACTTTATTTTTATGTAATCTTTTTTATATTTATAACACTTTCAATAAATAAATATAGTTTTTATTTATTTATTTATTTTAGCACATGGTGTTTGAAAAAGAAAATTTCCATCGATTAGTATGAAAATAGAGTTTTGTTATGTATAAGTAAAGTCACATAGTAATTTATATATCAATACTGATTTTATTGTATTCAAAATTTAAATTACAATTGTTTTTAATAAAATCTATTTTTTGATCAATCACATTAGATTGATATATATATTAATGCATAATTATATTTGCAACTAAATTTTTCCATAAAAATATACAAATACTTGAAAAAATATTTTCACAAATACACATAGAGTGATTTAATGAAATATTTGTAGCTATTGCTCCATAACTACAAATATTATTTATTAAGCTGCCATATGCCATGTAGTAACTGAAAAGTAATAAAGAATCAAGATAATAGGAATGTAAACGACTATATTGAAATTCTCAACTCAATTTCATCTCATCATTACATCTTTTTTTAATTTTTACATAAAATATAATAAATAATTCAATATTTTCAAATCCTAATTCAATTTTTTTAAATTCTAAAATAATAATAATAATATTTTATTTAACTTTTACTTTTCATCTAATATTATCTTAACTCATCTCATTTCATGCCTAAATCCAAACTATTATTATTATTATTTTTTAATTTAAACCCACGTGAAACTTTGAGATGAAAATCTCAAGCTTTTTGTGGTTACCATATGAAAAGAAGGTTATTGCTATCTCCAGCTAGATGTGGCCCGAATACCTACAAAGGCAAAACTTATTTTTTTTAGATTTTTTTCATTCAAATTTTTATATTCTTAAATATTTTTTTTAAAAAAAATTCACCATATCACTGAAAATACTTCGTTAGTCAATAAGTTAAAAAAAAAATTATTTTGGGACACAATTTGGGTCCAAATTCGAGACACAGAGCATTTAAAAAGAATATTGATTTACGCAGTCAAAGTTTATAGCACATGACATGGTACAGTTGTGTACCACTTAAGAATCAAGGTCCGTGCGGAGCCTGTACATCTATAAGCTGTAGTCACCAGTCACACTTTCTGATAGGATCTCCGAACATGTATAGTGTTCGGTGCAACTATACATTATCATCGCATACTGAAGACGTTTGGTTTGGGGCGTTCGTAGGATCATGTGGCTTCATTTTGAATGGAATACGAATATCACTGAAACCGAGAGTCTCGTGTATTGGAGGAGCAAATCACGGGAACCAATCAAAGTTCATGTGGCGTCTCCAGTACTTAACATTGATTAGAGCTGCGTGGAAAATCAAGGTTTCTGAATCACACCGACAGACCAGCAAATTTACGGCTAATTTGGTGGGGTTTTAACATGTGCTTCGTTGATCTACTTCATCTTCCTTGCCTCGACTCTCTCTCTTTCCAAAGGTTAGCATATAAATATCAGTCGTTCCAGCTTTCCCATAACCCCATTGGTCTTAAAATCTCTCATTTCTAGGCGGTGCTTCTTCTTCGTCTATTTAGAGCACTTTCTGCCTTCTGGGTTCTCTCCACTGCAACACAACATGGCTTTGTTTGTTTTTCTTTGTTTTGTGGTCTTCTTCTCTTTCTGCAGTGGCTCTTCTTCTGGAGCTACAACCCTGCATCTTGACGGTGAACAGCTTCACTTCTTTCCTTACATCATTGCTCGACCTATCGCACTCATGATTGCTTTGTACCAAGCAAAACGCAGCCTCTGGCAAAATGTTTGACATTTCTTATTTTCTAGCATGTACTTCCTTCTTTTGAGAGAGTGATGTTAAGATACGTAAAACCTTTGCGTCTAAGCAATTTCATTCTGTGTCTGTCTCTGTGTTCAGGACTCCTCCTAAATGGCAACTTTGAGGAATCACCCGCGAAGTCAAACCTCAAGAAGACAGTAATCAAAGGGAAATATTCACTCCCGAAATGGGAAATCAACGGCTTGGTCGAGTACATCTCCGGTGGGCCGCAGCCAGGGGGCTTCTTCTACGCCGTTCCTCGCGGGGTTCACGCGGTAAAACTAGGCAATGAGGCCTCCATCTCTCAAAACGTGAAGGTGAATCCAGGCTCCATCTACTCCATCACGTTTGGGGCCACAAGGACTTGTGCCCAAGACGAAGTGCTGGGGGTTTCGGTCCCCGGCCACTCGGCGGACCTTTCTATACAAACCCTTTTTAGCAGTAATGGAGGCGACACTTATGCCTGGGCTTTCAAGGCGACTTCCAGGGTTGTGAAGTTGACATTTCACAACCCTGGTATTCAGGAGGACCCCACTTGTGGACCTCTCTTGGATGCTATTGCAATCAAGGAAATGCTGCCGCTCAAGTACACTAAAGGTTTGTTTCTCTCTCCGATCTTTGCCATTGTAGTGTTTTTTCTCTCCTTTTCTGTAAGTATTAATTCTTAAGGTATCTGTTCACCCTCAATCTGCTCCCACATATATATATATATACACACACACAATATGCAGGAAACCTCGTGAAAAATGGGGGTTTCGAAATTGGCCCTCATGTGTTCAAGAACTTCTCAACCGGAATACTCCTCCCTCCCAAGCTATTAGACCTAATCTCCCCACTCCCCGGGTGGATTATCGAGTCTCTCAAACCTGTGAAGTACATCGACAAGAAGCACTTCTTGGTTCCCTCTGGCCTCGCCGCCATTGAATTGGTTGCTGGGCGAGAAAGTGCCATTGCCCAAATCATCAGAACAGTTCCCAACAAGTTGTACAACCTCACCTTCACCATTGGAGATGCAAAGAACGCTTGCCATGGCTCCATGATGGTTGAAGCCTTCGCTGCCAAAGAAACCCTGAAAGTTGGATTTGTATCTCGAGGAAAGGGTGAGTTCAAAACTGCAAGTTTCAAGTTCACGGCAATTTCGGCCAGGACAAGGATAACATTTTTCAGTGCTAGCTATCACACAAGGCTTCACGATTATGGTCATATTTGTGGTCCTGTGTTGGACAATGTCAGGGTATTTCCTACTGTCTACTGATCACTGCTAGCAAAGTTAGCCGTTTATCGAACTCATAAACTGGTTGTTCTTCAATAAATTTTGAGCTGTAAGTTTACCATCTAATCTTCGTCTGTACTTGTAAACCGACGAAATGTTTGTTTAGAGAGTGGTCAAAGTCAAAGGCCATATAGCGAGCCGTACGAATTTGACCAGTTTTTATTCCATTTACACAGTGGCGTATGATCATGAAAAACTTTTCTTGGGACTAGCTTTTGAAAATCAAGACAAAAGTTGACATTTTTAAGTACTGATCATCATTAGAGTTGGATACAGATTCCCATTTATATTTTATAGTCCTTTTTCTTCCTTTTGGGCTTTACTTTTAGCATCATCCCCGTCATTTGGGATTCAAAGTTCAACAAAATCCCCCTCCCTCTCTCTCTCTCTCTCTCTCTCTCTACAACTATTTGCATCTGTCATTTTTTTTTTCTTATTTGCTGTATTAGCCTAAACATGACACCATGTCTTGTATATCGATGTATTTAGTAACACTAATATGTAGATGAAACCTCACCTCTTCCTCTTCTTCATGTATATTCATATTTACTTTTAATAAATTCTTGTCAAGAAAAAATAAACAACATAGCATGAAATATTAAATTAATTTTTAATTTAAGTATATAACAGATCTGACGATAATATTTGTAATGAAGAGACAGAAATCAGAAGCATGTATGATAATCAAGTTTTATTTATTTATTTTTAGATTAAAAGCTTTAATTAAATTTAACAAAGAACAAAATCTTTGGACCGTAAAAACTATGATTGATGATATATGTGATTTCTAATTAAAGGGCTAATAATATAAATGAAAAAATCTGATTGTAAGTAATTTTGTGTATCAATATATACATCCATCTAATATGATTGATCAAAAAATTAGATTTTAATAAATATATTATTAATTTAAATTTTAAATATAAAAATAATAATACTAATATATAGATTAGTACGTAAATTTATTTATGTATAACAAAACTCTAAATAATAGATACTAATTGGAGCGTATAAGGATGTTGCAATTAGATAATCATAAATGAAAAAGCAAAAGACTCTTGACTCATTTTACTAATATCATTTTATAATATTTTTAAAATTTTTATATAAAATATAATAACTAATTTAAATTTTTAAAATTTTAAAATAATAATATTAAAAATTAATATTTAAATAATATTTTATTTAATTTTTTGACTTTTTAATTTTATTATATATAAATAAAATTATATATTAATCTACATATTAATATTAATTTATTTAAAATTTAAATTAATATTATTTTTAATAAAATTTATTTTTTAACTAATCACATTAAATTAATATACATATTAATACATAATTATACTTATAACTAAATTTTTCCTCTATTTAAAAACAGATCATTCTCACCTCACATTTCAGTGATAAATCTACTAATGTATTAAAACTTTTATCTGTATAAATTTACTAATCTCATTGTACAACAACCTCGTATAAACTTTTATCTTTCTTGTTCTTCTCTTTGAGGATAACTAGTGTACTCGAGTCGTCGTCGTCTCTCCCTCACGAGTACTCAGTCATGGCGGCCGGAAAGGGTGAGGCGGAGATAGTGCAGGCGCGGACCGACAAGAGGGAGTACAGAAGGATCGTCCTCAAGAACTCCCTCGAGGCCCTCCTTATCAGCGATCCCGATACCGACAAGGCAATTAATTCCCATCTTCTTCTTTTTTGTTCGTTTGTTTGTTTACGATTCCGTTATTTCCGAGTTTAGATTCAATTATCTTTCCAGTTTAATCGATTTGATTACTATCTCAAGACTTATATTTGGTGTGGTTTCCGCTCCTTTTTTATTTTATTTTATTTATATCTTTTCAGTGTGCTGCTACCATGGATGTTGGGGTGGGCTCCTTCAGCGACCCCGAAGGCCTCGAGGGCCTCGCCCATTTTCTAGGTGATTTTTTCTATTTTGATATATATCTTCTATATATAAAAAGTGTGTATGAAACGGAAAATCTTGTTTTTCCGTTAAAGTTAACACCGTTTGTTTTAACGGTTTGGCACATAAAATGAAGACATAAATGTTAAGAGAGATAGCATTCAATGTTGTTATATGATTTATTAATCTCAATAATTATAATATTAATAGTTTATATAATAATAAGTAATTAAAGGTTAGTTATTATATTTTTCTCTTTCTCCTTAACATATACACGTGTATTAGGTGCATAAGACGTGAATCCCTAAGTATAATATACGTGTATTATACGTTTCATTAACTCAAATTATTAAGTATTTCAAATTTAAAAATCTCATATAATATATAATATAAGTGTGTTTAATCAAAGTGTTTTTTTTTCCCATGGTAGTAGGGCATAGCTTCCGCTAAGTCATATTCCATACGTGGGCTTGCTATGATAGGCACGTGACAAAGGCCGTGATTCTTGAGCTAATCAAGAAAGAGTAAATTTGGCCAATAATTTCAAAATATATTTTATGATTTATATATATGCTATATATAGAAAATATTATACCACAAATTTATAAAAAGATTATGTTTTAACTTTATGTTGTCCCTGATCGACTCAACCAACAACAAAATAAGAATTTCAATGTTGTCTCTATTGATTGTCTACAGGATGACATAAATTGATGAAATATAATACAAACATCAAACGACACATATTTTGAACTACCATTTGTGTTAGACTTTTATGAAATTTTTCGTATACATCTTTGTTAAAATTATAGATGTTATAAACATATATTGGATTATATGATACTTTGAACTAATTTTTTTATTTTCTCCAATATGTCTTAAATTATTAAGTGACATCAATAATTTTTATAAAATATATATTATTTTTTACAAATAATCATTTCATAAAATTAGACAAACGTGCTTTGCACGTTACTCTCACCTAGTATATATATATATATATATTACCATATCATTTTATATATTACCATATCATTTTACTTTGATTCAAATTATGTATACAACTTTACCTATGCGTTTGTTTTAACGATGGTCTACCTCTAATTGCTTTATTGCAATGCCGCTCTGTATGCTCGTGCCATGGCGTTTCTAATAAGAGAATACACCGATATCATTTGGTTTTGTTATATATTAATGAAGACTGTTACTTATCCCAAAAAAAAAAAAAAAATGAAGTCTGTTCAATGAATGATCAGTGAAAGGAGCTTCCTATGAGGAGGAGACAATTGATGTTTTTATTTTGATGGGTAAGAAAAGTTTTATTGAGACAAGTAAGAAGGCATAACCCAAGTACACACCGAGTATGCAAATGTGGAGGTCTAGTTACTAGTCCGTAACTAGAAGAGGAAATAAGGAAATCATGAACACTAGTTCTATTAAATACAATGGCAGAAGCCCAAAGAAATAAGGTGTTAGAGAAAAAACATCTAATTTTGTCCATTGAGCATTCCTTATCTTCTAAACACCGGCCATTCCTCTCGAGCCAGATACACCACACAAGACATAAAGGGATCATGTTCCTGACAGCGGCAATTTGAGACTTTCCACTAAGACCTCTCAAACGAGTGAGAAGTTCCACCAACCTATTGGGCATCACCCATGCCACTCCAATCCTTTTAAAGACATCATACCATAACACCCTCGCCATCTCACAATGAAGCAATCCACCGATTCTCGACATTTTTTACACATGTAACACAAATCCATAACAATTAATCCACACTGCCTAAGATTGCCCAAGGTCAGAATTTTCCCTAGAGAAGCTTTCCAACCAAAGAAAGCAACCTTAGAAGGCACCTTAGTCCTCCAAATACACTTCCAAGCCAGCTTGTACATAGATCGGACTGAAAACTTATTGTTTCCGGTGTCGTCTCAGCCCGGCCAGTACTTGTATCATATAGAGGAGACAACTGATCTTAAACATGAGTGTAATACCGGGTTTTGATGTATGTTACTTGTTGTAATTATTTAGGTATGGATAACTTAAGGTGGAGTTAGAAGCAAATTAGCTGTTTTGCGGTCTTATTTTGAGATTTTGATGTTTTGTTTGCAGAGCATATGCTGTTTTATGCTAGTGAGAAATACCCATTGGAAGATAGTTACTCCAAGTACATTATAGAGGTAAGTACTATTCATAATTTGGAGGGATACCAGCACCTTTTCAAACTTATTGCTGCCATGTTTTCATTTTTTTATAATGAATAAATTTTATAAAAGGAAGCAGTAGAAATTAAGAAAATACAAAAGCATAAAGTTAAGGCTAGAGCCTTGATATTTTTTTACAATATGAGGGCCATTTTCGGAATGCCTCTTCTAGAGAGGCGGTTTGTGAACTCTTGAGGCTTTTTTGGAATGCATTGTTGGGAGCAAAAATTTTTCCTACTCAATACAATTTCGAACATTCATAATCTGTTTGATTAGTTATATATTGATAATCATTGTAGCTACTATCATTCAAATCAAAATCTTGAGAATTATTACTGGTAAAGTGAAAAAGAACTTTTTACACAAATTTGATTGCTCAAAGACAAATTTATCAGATAACAAGCTGTGCATCTTCCTCATACTGGAACTGATTTGTTGTGGTTCAACTGTCATCATGGCAGTGTTGATATAAATTCTTCTTTTGTTGAGTAAAAGATAAATTCAATATTCGTACTTCCGGTTTATTTTCTTGTCACAATTGATTTTGGTAGGCAAATTTCAAATGCTATTGATCTGAAAAGTTATATTTTAGGGATAAATAGGTATTGCGTGCTATGGACTTTTCAATTGTATGCAGTGATTGTTAGATGTCAACATGAAGAATAGTTATCAAGATGTCTTTTGGTGCTTTAAAGGATTTTTTTTTTTTTTTGTCTCTGGGCAACTGAAGGGAACCACCTTTTGATTTACCGTTATTTAGTAAAAAGTGCTACAATGAATATTAGGGGCATTACGTAATATTCTTGGCTGAACTTTGATTGGTGCTTGGATATAGGACTTGGTTTAATTTGGGCGATCGATGAGAAATTATATACAATGACTTGTGTTTTTTGAGAAACTTCTATTTGTTGATTATATGTACTTGTAAGATTTCTAACTTGTTGCTGTTCCACATTCTCTATGCGGTTGATATTCTTGACGCATAGCATGGTGGCAGAACAAATGCTTTTACAGCATCAGAGCACACCAATTATCATTTTGATGTTAACACTGATTGTTTTGAAGAGGCTTTGGACAGGTAGATGCTACTCTTCCTTTTTCCGCTGGTCCTTTTAATGATCAAAGTTATCATATTGACATTAACACTGTTATTTTCTGATAGATTTGCTCAGTTCTTTATTAAACCGTTGATGTCAGCTGATGCTACCATGAGGGAAATCAAAGCTGTTGATTCTGGTTAGCTTTTCTTTGTAGGCTCATGTATAACAGCTTTATGGGTCTTTCATTTGAATTATCATTAATCATCTCCCTCCTTATTAGAAAATCAGAAAAACTTATTGTCCGATGCTTGGAGAATGAACCAGGTACTTACTATTTACTTTTTTTTTTTTTACAAGTAAGAAATTTTTTATTAAATCATGTAATTAGGCATAGCCCAGGTACGCAGGGAGTATTTTTTATTAAATCATGTAACTAGGCATAGCCCAGGTATACATGGAGTATACAAGCAGTAAACCTAATTACAAGCTAAGCACTGTGAAAATCAGTATAAAAGTCATAAAAGCTAGTCCCATTCAATACAATGGCTGAAGCTTAAAGTAACAATGTATGATAGAAAAAGTCCCTAAACCTTCCCATTGACATTCCCTGTTGTTGAAGCAGCGGCCATTTCTTTCATTCCACATACACCACATTAAGCATAGTGAAACCATCTTCCAAACAGCAACAACTTGACGATTACCCTGAATTCCTCTCTAGCATAACAATAAGTCTACCACCCTTCTAGGCATGACCGAGGCAATACCAAGCCTAGAGAAGATTTCATCCCATAGAGCCTTGACCACTTTGCAGTGAAGAAGAAGATGGTCCGCTGTTTCTCCGTTTCTTTTACACGTGAAGCACCAATCTATTATAAAACTTGTCAATAGTTAATATTTTCCCATGGGAGGCCAGCCAGCTGAAGAAAGTCACCTTAGTTGGAACATTACTCCTCCGTATGCTCTTCCAAGGGAAAATAGTAGAAGGGTGAGGCGAGATAACCTGGTAGAAGGATCTGACCAAGAATTGCTTGTTCCTGGAATGAGTCCAAAGCAGCCTGTCTTCCCCTTCAGCTTTAAGATTCAGCGCATATAATGCCCTGTAAAAGGCTGTAATATCTCCCACATCCTAATCCTG
Organism: Carya illinoinensis; assembly: GCF_018687715.1. Classification (NCBI taxonomy): domain Eukaryota; kingdom Viridiplantae; phylum Streptophyta; class Magnoliopsida; order Fagales; family Juglandaceae; genus Carya; species Carya illinoinensis. Next base: position 3,826,713 of record NC_056760.1, on the reverse strand, counting down.
AACAGCTCTAATGAACCTCACCGACCATTGGGGAGAACCAGCTGAGATGACCATGTTGTTGGCCACTGAGGCCTCCTTGTCCAACGCAATCCTATAGAGATAAGGGAAAGCGTTCTTCAGAGTGATATCTCCACACCAAGTATTGGACCAGAATCTGATTTGTGTGCCCCTCCCCACCTCATATCTGAAATGATAGGAGAAAACTTCCCATCCATTCCTAATAAATTCTCACACTCCCACCCCATATGCTCCTCTTATTTCATTAGAGCACCATCCTCCCCAAATGCTCCCATATTTGGCTTCAATGACATTCCTCCAAAGCATGTTCCCTTCCCAATGATACCGCCACGGCCATTTCCCTAATAGCGCAGAATTGAAGGTTCTCTACTTTTTAATCCCCAAACTGCCACAAGATAGAGGGGTGCTGATTTTATCCCACTTGATCAAGTGGAGTTTTTTCTCATCCTCTATGCTTCCCTACAAGAAATCACAAAAAATCTTCTCCAATCTATTGGCCACTCTTGCAGGTAAGGGAAATAAAGATAGGAAATATATTGGGAGGTTAGATAGCGTACTCTTGATTAGGGTGATTTTTAGACAAATAGATCTGCTTACAACCTGCCAATTTACATTTAATCTTTTCAATAATTCCATCCCACATTGTCTTGGATTTGTGTGGAGCCCCCAGCGGAAGACCAAGATACTTCATAGGCAATGATGACACCTGGCAGCCCAATATGTCAGCCAATTCTCCTAGATTATGAACCAGGCCAACAAGGACCATTTCAGATTTAGACAAGTTCACCTTTAGGCCGGAAATAGCTTCAAACAAAGTAATAGTACCCTTAGGGAAACAATCTGGTCGGGATCTAGGTTGCATAGAACCAAGGTGTCGTCCGCAAAGAGAAGATGAGAGATATGTAATCGACCATTCGAAGGGCTGCCCAATGTGAAACTCGAGATAATGTCCCTGTCCACCACTGCTTTCAACATTTTGCCCATGACATCCATTACTTGAACAAACAAAAAAGGGGATAAAGGGTCCCCTTGCCTCAAACCCCGTGAGCTATTGAAGAAGCCTTCATGAGTGCCATTCACCAAAATCGAAAATTTGATGGTTGTGATGCAATATTTCATCCATTGACACCATCTTTCCCCGAATCCATATCTACCAAGGATATGCACCAAAAAATCCCAATTAACATGATCGAACGCCTTCTTCATATCCAGTTTACAGAGAATACCTGAGATGCCTACTTTGAGTCTGCTTTCCAAACATTCATTGGCGATGAGTACAGAGTCAAGAATCTGTCTTCCCTTGACAAAAGCATTTTGTGTCTTTGAGATGATCTTCCTCATGACTTTGCTCATCCGGTTAGCTAGCACTTTTGAGATAATCTTGTATACCCCACTCACTAGGCTTATGGGATAGAAATATTTCACCTCCATTGACCTTGCCCTTTTAGGAATAAGGGCAATGAATGAAGCGTTAAGGTTTTTCTCAAATTTCATGGTTGAGTAAAGTTCGAGAAAAGCCTTCGTGATGTCCTCTTTAACAATGTCCCAACAAGCCTGGTAGAAAGCTATTGAGAAGCCATTTGGACCCGGTGTCTTGTCTTTGTCCATGCTTCTTAGTACACTAAGTACCTATTCTCTTCAAATACTCTTTCCAACCAAGTTGCACTTGCCGAATCAATTGAATCAAGAACCAGCCCGTTAACCTTAGGCCTCCAAGTGTGTTGTTCTGCGAGTAACTTAGCATAGAAGTGGACAATATGGTCCTTGATTTCTGCATTGTCCGTGAGCACCCTGCCTTCCAAGTGTAGAACCTCAATGGCATTATTTCTTCACTAGGAGTTGGCTATCCGGTGAAAAAACTTTGTGCTTTTCTCCCTTTCCTTCAACCAAAGAGCTCGAGATTTTTGTCTCCACGAAATCTCCTCCATGAGGGTATTTTTTCCAGCTCAGCCACAACAACCCGTTTCCTTGCCTTTTCTTCATCCGAGAGAACCCTGTCTGCCTCATTTTCATCTAATCTTTGCCACTCCTGAAAAAGAATATTCTGCTGATCGTTAATGTTTCCAAAGACTTCTCTATTCCATTTTTTCAGACTGCTTTTTAGGGCTATAAGTTCCTTGCCAACATGAAACTAGGTGTGCCTGAGAAGTAGTAGGAGCACCACCACAAGCGAACTTTGTCCATGAACCCGTCTACCTTCAGCCACATGTTTTCGAATTTGAAGTATCTCCGCCCCTCGTGAAGGCCCCCACAATCCAATAAGAGGGGGGGAAGTGATCGGAGCAAAGTCGAGGGAGATGTTTTTGGCACAAGTTAGGAAAGTGGGCCTGAAGGGGAGACTAAATCTATCTAGCCTGGACCAGGTGAATTCTCCTCCCGACAAAGGTAAATCAACCAAATCCAGCTCAAAAATTAGAGTTGAGAGGTGATTCATGGCTGACCCGATACTAGAGTCCCCTGACATTTTACTTGGAAAACGAGTGGTGTTAAAATCCCCTCCAATGCACCATGGGCCATTCCACCAACTACACAAACCTGGAATCTCATCCCATAAAAGCCTTCTGTTATTGTCGACATTAGGCCCATAGACTTGCGCAAAACCCCACCTAAAACCATCATCCACGTTTGTGAAAGAGCAAGCCACCAAAAATTCTCCCACATATTCCTCTGCCAGATTAACTACTCTCTTATCCCACATCACTATAATATCACCTGAGGCCCCATTGGAAGCTAGGTAGACTCAGCCCTAATAGGAGCAACCCCACAAACTTCTGATTATGTTCCTGTCTACAATCTTCAGCTTAGTCTCCTGTAAGCAAATTACATCAACCTTCCATTCCCGAATTATATTTTTTGCCCATGCGTGCTTGTTTGGGTCGTTTAGCCCCCGAACATTCCATGACAGAATTTTAGGCTTAAGTTCCAAGAATTTCTAAGAATTTTTTATAACTGAAATATGCTTGATATACTAATCTTAAGTTCTATATGTAAGTAGCTTAATTATAAATGAACACAAGAAAACTCTCCATATGAAAGAGGAAAGCATTTATGAGATATAAATTCACTTTTGCACTCCATTACTTTATTATGTATTATTTCTCCTGAAAGCTTAATTTTCATGAGACAAGTTTTCTTGCTATCTTGTTTTGTACAAAAGTAATTTCTTGCCAAATTCTGAAAGACAAGTTGCTTGCTATCTTGTCTCGTAAGACAAGACTCGTAAGACAAGACAGTGACATATTTTGAGTTGGACCGGATGGATAATCCTCAGGCAATCCCCATGGCATACCTTCATGCTCTCGGGTATATGGCAATATTGGCATGCAGCAAAAAACATGCCACGGAAAATGTACGTAAGCATGGACTTTGCGTCGTAGATTGGTGTTCCATGTGCAGGAAAGATGGTGAATCAGTAAACCACCTGTTTCTTAATTGTGAGGTGGCTAAGATTTTGTGGAATGAGATTTTTGGTAGAATGGGTATAGCTTGGGTGATGCCTAAGTAGGTGGTGGATCCACTTGCTTGTTGGATAGGTGTAGAGGGGAGACAACGTATTGCTGCCATTTGGAAAGTGATTCCTTTGTGCTTGATGTGGTGTTTATGCTTGGAGAGGAATGGGAGCTTTGAAGATAGAGAATGCTCAATGGCAGAAATTAGGGAGTTTTTCTTTAATACTTCATGTTTGTGGGCTAAGGCTATTGTAATTAATGGCGAAGGTTTCTGGATTTACTCGTCTTTTTCTGTCATCTTTAGTTAGTGTATGTGGGTATTTCCTCTTGTATACCTCCTGTTTACTTGGGCTATGCCTATTCTTGGTTATAAGTCTCTTATTAATTATCCAAAAAAAAAAAAAGTCTAATCTATTTTAGTTAATCTGGTGATCTAAGTGGAAGATTCATGAAGGGTTGAGGAGCCTCAAACTTCAAGTTGTTTTCTAAATTCGTTGTTCAGGTCCATAGTCTCTGATGAAGATGATTTTCACTCTGACAGCAGGCTGAAATTTAGAATCTCCCTTGGGACGATAGCTTGCAACTTATTGGTTTAATTAAGGTCTCTACCCTGAGGTGCACTTGCAGGAAGCTTCTTGCTGAGTGCCCTTGCACCCCTGGGATTAGTTGGGACTTTGTTTCGGACATCTGCTGCCAATAAAAATTAAATAGATGAATAATGGTCTTGATGGAAAATGTTGACATCTAATTGTATGATTTAAATTATTTGGTTATACATGATCAGCCCCCCTGGCACCTATTAAAAAATCTGTGTTTCTGTTCTTATTAGATTGACTGAGGAAACGGTAGTGGAGAATAGCTTAAGTGGTGCCTTTTATTTCGCCTGCTGGGCAAGATAAAATTGTGCTTAAGTTGCACATAGTTATGAAAATTTTAATGACCATATCCTTATAGATTATGTATTTTTCAATTGAATTTTCTTTTAAATTATACCACGTTGATTTGCTTCTATAGTATTATGGTAACTATGGTTAATGAGAAAGATATACATCTCATCACATTCTGCACCTGAGATTTGTTATTTTGTACAGCTTCAGAAACATTTAAGTATGGAGGGTCATCCATATCATAAATTCAGCACAGGTCAGGGGTTTGTCTTTTTTCCTTGAATATATGTGCGTCACTACAGAGTTTGCCCATCAGCAGATTTTTTTTACATGAATGCTTTTTTTCTTCTTGGATCATTCATAAAGTTGGGCTATTGTATTTCACATTTGAAGGGTAATAGGTGAACGATTTGCCTATTTAATTTGTTTAGGATTGTAAAATATTTTTCAATATGTAAAGGTATCTTTCATTTTAGTGAAATTACTAGTATTTGTGTAGGGAGTTTGGATACCTTGGAGGTTAGACCAAAAGCAAGAGGATTGGATACAAGACTTGAGCTTCTCAAATTCTACAAAGAAAATTACTCTGCTAACCTCATGCATCTGGTTGTATATGCAAAGGGTTAGTAATTATTTTTTCATGTATACCTCTGGTCGAGAAATTCTGTATGTTTAAACCATCGACAATGATAATTCCTTCACCAATGTTGTTTGCAGAAAATCTTGATAAAATTGAAAACATGGTTGAGCAGAAGTTCCAGGACATTCAAAATGCTAATAGAAGTTGTTTCCGCTGTCCTGGTCCTCCTTGCACACCAGAACATTTACAGGTATGTTTACTTGTGGTACTTTCTTATGTGCTGATACAAAGGGTTGAAAGTTTGGAACTCCTAGAAAAACTGTTAATAAATGCATACAGTAAGGGTTTTAAACTTGAAGGGACTATTTTAGTTGCCATTTGTGTTTTTATTTCAGATTCTTGTGAGAGCTGTCCCAATTAAAGAAGGTCATAAATTGAGAATTGTATGGCCTATTACTCCAGAGATTCTCCATTACAAGGAAGGGCCATGCAGGTACCTTGGTCATCTAATCGGCCATGAAGGAGAAGGATCTTTGTTTTACATACTGAAAACATTGGGTGGGTTTTTTCACATCCATTTTTCAGACTATCAATCTATCCTGTAGATCTCTCCATTTGAGACTTTGCTGTAGTTGAAACTTATATGATAATGATATCTTTTGCTACATCTTGAGATATTTTCTTTTAGAATTCACCCGTTTCTTTATTTGTTAATTTGAAGTTGAGGATTAATCTGTTGATTGTACTTGAATCTCTCCCGCAATATCATGATTTTTTAAAAAAAAAAGACTTTCTCAAGTTCTTCAATCAAGCACAATCCTAGTTTGTTGTACATGTAACTCTCATGTATTATTTGGTGCAAAGTGCATTTGCTTCTCTTTTTCTCTCTAAACTTTAAGCGTGTGGTCATCTTATTCTGTGGTGTTATGGGATGAGAATAAATTCTGACATTAAAGGTTAATGTTTTATATAACTGTAGTAATAATGAGAGGAAAACAGCTGAGCTAGTTTGTAGAGCCTAAAGGTTGGGGTTATAGCATTGGGAGGGGGATACTTATCATTTTGTATTCCATGGGCAAATTAGCAGAAAAAAATGCTGATCCAAATGATGACAACAAAGAATAGGTTTATCTTGAAATTATTATATCTTAGATTTTTAGTCTTCCGATTTTGTAGGAGTCATGGAAAGTAGCATATTGTTTGATCCTTTTTTTATAGGTAAGCATATTGTTTGATCATATGATCAAAAATTGAAAGATTAGTCCCTGCTTGCTGAAAATTGGTGAATAGGTAACTCAAAAATAGGGAGCGCACACTGGAGGAACTTCAAAATATTTTTGTGCACACCTTATTGCTTTGGTTTTCAGCCATAGTGCTCAATGGAATTAGCGATCATGACTTTCTGTTTTTAATTTCTGGTTCCTAGAATGTATATAGGTGTTCTTTTGTATACTCCCTGTAAACATTGGCTTTGCCCATTTCATTCATACTATAAAATTTTCAATTTACTTATAAAAAGGCCACTCAAAATGCTGCAAACATCTTCTAAGGGGACAAGGGTAAACACTGTTGAAGAAGAGTAGTTTATTTAGGTTTAAATCACTGATTTGGTCTGGTGTCTCAGACTAGGAGGGAGACATTTATGAAACTGGTAGTTAGAATCTAAAGTTTAGCACCTCAAGAAGAAAAAGATTTATTACAAAGGAGTGGTTAATGTATACTATTTTGACCATCTGTGTTCAGAGATAAGATTAATTGGAGTATGTTCTTGCAGCTTATCAAAAAAATGTATATGGTTTATTTGTAAGTGTATGATTCATTAACCTCACCACCTCTGAAACCATCTGATTCAGTCGCTCCCCCCCTCCCTGCGGGAAAAAAAAAAAAAATGCAGGATGGGCCACAGGATTGTCTGCAGGTGAAACGGATTGGACTTTGGACTTTTCATTCTTCAAAGTAATAATTGATCTTACTGAGGCTGGCCATGGTTAGTTGTTTTCGAACTTTTACTCCCATATATGGCTTCTATATGGTGTTATTGACTAATACTGGCCGACAGAGCACATGCAAGATGTTATTGGGTTGCTATTCAAGTATATTTGCCTTTTACAGCAGTCTGGCATATGCAAATGGATATTTGATGAGGTATATTATACGCATAAATATACATATATTAGGATATTATCGCTTTGTTTCTTTAGGATTTTTCTTCAAAGAACTAAGTCAACATAATATGTCAATGAAGCTTTCAGCTATCTGTGAGACAAAATTCCATTATCAAGACAAAACTCCTCCTGCTGATTATGTGGTCAATATTGCATCAAATATGCAGGTAAATTTGGCTGTGTATATATATTTATATATATATATATTTTCTCGTTGTCCGTCACAAATGCAGTAATCTTTTAATGGTTATAATTATGGATTGGTCAATGTTAATTTATAAATTTGAGTAAATTTCAATAAAAACCTACCCGACGAGCTCTTTGGAAGTTGGGCTGGGATACTTAGATTGGTCAGATCGAAGAGGCAGCTTGGGCATATCAATGGAAGGTGAGGGAGCATGACGTTGAGTGAGAACAACAGCATGGTAGAGATGATGAGTGAAAGAGGAACTTGACGAAGGAGGAGCGGCTGAGGTGGGAGACTAAGTAGAAGAATGAGGCAGAGAACCAGGGAACTAGGTCCAGATTGACCCCTTTCTTCCACTGAAAATTCACCAGACTGCTGCTGTCATATTGACCCAATAGGATCTGTTTTGTTGAATATAAAACACCGGCACCCTAGATTTCAAGAAATCGAATTCCCCAAGTTTCTACAACCACAACTTTAGACACACCAAAAACAAAAAACCCATCCACAGGAACCCACAAAGTCCAGCTACTTCTACACCATGCAAAGCCACCATCCTAGAACACCACCAGCTAAAATTAAACTTAAATTCAACAAGTTCACCTGCAAGCACTTGGTGCATCATCTGCTGTTTTGTTCCATCCCTATGCCAAACTGAGTCGGTCTTATTTTTGCACATATGAGCGAGCAAAGTTTCCCACTATATTGGCTTCCGAGGTTTTGCTCCAAGGGATTGATCCGATAGCACCGCCATGGGCCCATGATGCATATGTCTCATCCCTGAAAACCCTATTATTTTCAAGTTTATCCCAGTATCGAACTACTTCAGCTCAGGAAAATCCCAAATTTGCCACCAAGAGAAAAGCCTCAATTTCATTTCAGCTACTACAAAACCATTTTTAGGCCCCCAAGGCTTCAAAAATGGCACAAATAGTCAAAGCGCTCAACATTGCGGAGGTTTTGGCTCAGAAAGTTCTTATCTTCTTAGGAGGATGAATGATGTGTTAAATATTTTAACATGAACATTAATAATTGGGATCTTTGATTTTCTATGATCCGCGATAATAAATAATAACAGTTAGAAAATGTACCTCCCACCATCTTAGTTTGATGAAGAATCTGACCTGATTATGAGAGAGGGATCACCCTAGCAACTTTACCTCTGAGTGTCAAGGCATAATAATGTTGTAGGTGAGAACCCTTAACCCATCAATGCTATTTATAGATTTCTGGCTATCATGAAATTTAGAGACATTCGTGTCCCACTATGACTAAATTTAGAGGTATTTGTGTCCCTCATTAATTAAGAGATAATATTTGAACTAGTATAAACCCCATTAGGATATGGGTGTGTGAGACATAGAGTTTTAATAAAACTCTTACATGATGGGTCTTGGGAATGCGAGCGGAACTGGTAGAGGGCTGAGAAAAAATCTAGAGAAGGGAAGAGAAAAAATGAGTGTGTTTTCAAGAGGCAGGTGTGGTGCTGGGTCTGTGTGTCAAGGGGAGTTGATGTGGTGTGTGCATGTGAACCCTGTGTCAATTACCACTAGTCTTAGGTAACATGTGCAATGAACTTACAACATACCAGGAAAAACAAAACAAAAGATAGAAAGGGAATCTCCGGTTTCAAAAGTTGGGAAAAAATAATGATACATTGTAACTATTATTAGAATTACCGTTTTATGCTTTTGTCTTGGATTCCATCCACGCTAAAGATTCGAACCCAATTTAATAGCCAATATGTCTCCAAGTGATATACTCAGTAGTCCAAGTCCTGAAGATTTTCCACAGTATGGAGTGTCCATTAGACAGTTCCATATCCATGTCGTGCCGTGTTGACACAGCTGCAGCAGGTTGTAGTCCGGTTAAAATAGATCATCATAATTTTTCTGGGATCAATTACAAGCATTGATCCTAGTTTCTCACCCATGCTTGGAGGAGTGCTAATGCAGTTTTATGCTATGGTAATTGTGCTGGAGGTGGGGTATTGTTTGATTTGTATTGTGAATCTGCACTTCTCTTTCAGATTTTCGACAATTTTTTATTCAGTTTCCCTCTTATGAATTTTCTTTTCCAACAATCTTGATTGAATGAGAATGCAATAAATTTTTGTTTCTTTAATTGATGAGTTGAAAAATTTTCAGATATATCCCCCACACGATTGGCTGGTAGGCTCATCATTGCCTTCTATGTTCAATCCAGGAACGATTGAGAGGGTACTAGAGGAGCTCTCTATTGACAATGTCCGGTTAGTTTTTTACTGCTTATAGAAGCTGTATGCACTACATTCTAATTGTGATACATTTAATGTTCCATTAAGGTAATGCCCTCCTTTACTGCCGACATTTTTGTAGATGGGATACGTTATATCATTCTGTTTGTCTATCCCCTGTAATAAAAAGCAACTTGTAAATTATCTGATGTTCATTTGCTGCTCCACATCTTTTTTTTTCTTGGTTTTTGCTATCAATTTTTTTAACTGTACTTGTGTCCTACGAGTTTTTGGTTCAGAAATTTTCTGGGTTCTCTCTTTTATTGCTTTCATTAGGAAGTTTTGATATTCAGTCTTCCATGTGCAATTCCATCTATTTGGAAAGTGTGTTTAATAAGAACATTTTCAAACCGGTGGTTGAATTTTCCTTATTTTGGGGAGGAAAATGCTGTACAAACAGATTGTTTGTATTGCTAATTTGCGATCAAGTCAAATGTAATACACAGTCTTATCCATGTATTTGGTACCAGCAGCATGCAACTATTGGCCGCCCCATCATTTTGTATACGAGTTTTGCATCACTTATGGAACTAAACTTATAATTTGTTCTCATGGTCATGACTCATATTAAGCATGCTTTATCCTTCATTCCATATGTTGGTCCTGTTTACAAATTCAACCTTTACAGGGGATATCATTTAATATATTGTCTCTTAAATAACAAAAATACTAGCTCTTAAAATTATCGTTCTTATTTAGAATCAAATAAAGCAAGTAAAAAAGGAGTATTGGTCTTTCAAATAATGCAAAGTGTTAGCTTTGATAGTCATTTTAATTATTTCTTCAGATATATTCAAAATGGAATAGAGAACAAACAATATGGAATGAAGAGTAGCACTTAGGGATTTGCAAACGGAGGTTGTGACATGGTAGTTTTCCTAATGATTTGTATCTACAGAATCTTTTGGGAATCAAAGAAATTTGAAGGTCATACAGACAAGGTTGAGCCATGGTATGAAACTCCATATTCTGTTGAGAAAATCACCAGCTCCATGATTCAGGTTTGTAGACAAGTTGGACTTAAAATGAGAAGTGGCTTTGTTTGTTGCTTGTCAATTCAGTTTTAGGTTTATGAACTTAAATTATCTTGATGGTAAAACTTGACTTTTCTTTTCAACTTATATATTTAATTGCAGGAATGGGTGCTAGGTGCTCCAAATGAAAATCTGCATCTGCCAGCAGCCAATGTTTTCATCCCCACTGACTTGTCACTTAAGAACGCTCAAGAGGTATGATGGTTATATAATTTTAGCATGTGATCATTCTTTTTCACTTTTTTAGTTTTTCTGATATGATTGAACTTTGAAACAGGTCGAATTCCCAGTTTTGTTGAGAGAGTCATCACGATCAAGATTATGGTACAAGCCTGATACAAAGTTTTCCACTCCCAAGGCATATGTTAAGATGGATTTTAATTGCCCCCATGCTGGCAACTCCCCCGAAGCAGAAGTTCTAACCGATCTTTTTACACGGTTATTAATGGATTACTTGAATGAATATGGTAAGGGGCTGCAGTTGATATGATTACTTAACATTGTTCTCGTTCTTGTTTGTTTGTATGATTTTTTTTCCTACAGATAGTTTTTATTTGGAAGAGGGGCAGTACAACCTCAATACATATCATAGCCTAAAAAATAAGCTTTGATAACCAATACTGAGCTGTATTTTGTTGTTTTTTTTTTTTTTTGTCTCTAATTTTTTTCCTAACAAGAGCTAATTGTAACTTGTTTATTTCAGCCTATTATGCTCAGGTTGCTGGTTTATATTATGGCATAAACCAGACAGATTGTGGTTTTCAGGTATCTTAATAAAGCTTGGTCAGTTTCATTGATGTTGAGTTACAGTTGTATGCATTGCATATTTATAGACAAAGAATATATGCTGTTGTCTCAAATTTATGACATACGGCATACAAAATGTGCTTAACATTGCTTCGGTTGAACACTGAATAAATTGGCTAGATTTATTATGCAATTTTGAATTGCTCGGATATTCTGAAATTGCAATTTACCTTCATCATTAAATGTGCATACTTGTTTTTTTACCTATAAAAAAGTGCAAATGTGCGTTTAGCATAAATGCCTATTTGTTCTGAGTGTCTGGTTTTCTTCTTTAGGTGACTCTGGTTGGTTACAATCACAAGCTGAGAGCTCTATTGGACACTGTATTGGCAAAAATTGCAAAATTCAAAGTAAAAGCTGACAGGTTTTCTGTGATAAAGGTAATGCTATTTTGCCAAAAGATCTAGATTTTCTACCTTATTCAAACATTGCTATGATTTGCTTCTGGAACCAATCTGAGAATGCAAATTAATCACCTTTGACGTGTGTTACAAGAATTGGGTATGATATCCCTAGTTTGTGCTGTGATTTACCTTGTTTGGTTTCATTCATAGGATGTGGGCTTTGTAGGTACAGTGACAGAGGCTTGATCCATAGATTGCTTCCCCACCCCCCACATTTATATTGGATAATTTCATGCACATAGTCGCACACTCATAAAGCCATCACCTTTCCAGTCAAAAAATAGTAGTAAATTTTGCTGGGGATCAGCCATTTGTTTCAGCGGTGATGCATGAATGAGGAATTGGTGTTTAGTCAATTGACCTGGTTTAGGATTAATCTTTATTTTTGTATCTTTTTTTTGGCTAACTTCAGATGTTTTAAAAAAACTAATACACGACCTTTACATGTATGCAGCAGAATTTCCAATTTGTTAATAAATATTAATCATTGTTAGAAACATATTGTGTTATGTCAACATTCCGATGCTTGACTTTTGAAAAACATCAGAACGAACCCGAAATCTCTTAGTAATGCAGCTAGGCAGTAAAATGTCAAGTATCAAGAACTGAAATTATGAGCAAGCTTAGTATATTATGATTTCACATAATTCCTATTGAGCCATTCTCAACTTCATGTTTGAAAAAAGAGTTGTGCCGTATGCTACACTCTCATCCCACTTCCATCATTGTGCTGATGTGGCATTCCATTCTTTGCTCTTGTAACTTTTGTCGGTCATGGTTACTTATAATAATTGTTAGAGGGTATGGTTGTAATTAGTGTATATGAGGGTGTTAGTGTCATTTGTATGTAGTATGTATAAGCTCAGAGGATCAATGAATAAACTCTCTTGTAATTTCTCTCTCAATATACGATTACATGGTATTAGAGCTCTGCATAGTCTATTGGTAGTGGTTGTGCGACAAGGGCTTTTTTTCAATGCGTTTCTGTGATTAGTGGCGGTCAGTGGTGGCTGGTGGTGGTTAGTGGCGCCATGTGATATCATCGTCACCGTTTGTGGTGTTGAGTGGTGGTTTTTTTCTTCGGCGTTAGCAGCAGGGAGCTGAGGAAGCCTTTTTCAACGTGTTTCCGGTGACCTCAGGTGTCAAAGTCATCAGAATCCAACTCACCGGTGTTTTCTGTGCACGCCGGTGTGTTTTCCATCGTCATTGGCTGCCGAAGCGACGGCTTATCGCTAGCGACGAGCTTGGTTTCGGGTGTTTAGTTGCGTGTCTCAACAAAACCCAATTCTCAATTGGGTATGCCTCCAACATGGAATAGGAACTTATTCCTATCCGGAATAAGCTCGGTTTGGTAACGCATATAAGGTAAACCAGCTTGCCTTATTCTCATTTAGGATAGCTTATTCCAGTTTTAAGTCAACAGTGAAACCGGTACAAACCTACACCCGAAATTTCCCGAAACAGGCCGGTTCAAGCCTGAAACATGCTTGTTCTGGCCCAAAACAGACCAATTCAGACTTAAAACAGGCCGGTTCAGACACGATATCTACTTATTTCGACCAGTACAGATTAGTTCCACCTGATACAAGCCCGGAATTTGGGTTTTTCGTCTAGATTTCTACCTTTCCAGATTATATTTTCCAGTTTTTCATCCATATTTCATGTTTTTGTGTGAAATCTTTGTTTTCAAGTGAATTGTTGTGATACTTTTTTCCATGGCAACTAAATTTGGGTCAATGTCTCTTGCACCAAATGTTAGTATGTCTATGACTTCAGTGAAGTTGAATGGAAAAAATTATATGTTGTGGTCAAGATCTGTTGAAATGTTTTTGAAAGGCAAGAGTCTTTGTCGTACTCACTTGGTTGATCCAATGTCTACTTCGACTAGTTCTACTTTTGCTCAATGGGAGCAAGAAGATGCTCAAATATTGTCTCTGATGTTGACCAGTATTGAGCCTAATATTTGCACAAGCTTAATACACATTTTGACACCACTCAAGAGGTGTGGAGGCATCTCAAACAGATGTATTCGGGTGCTGGAAATATAACTCGTATTTATGAGTTATGTAAACAATTCTTTGCGTTGAAACAAAGTGCTTTGGGCTTAAAAGAATATTATTCTTAAGTGATGAGCATATGTGAAGAACTCAAAATGTATCAACCCATCACTTCTGATGTTCCAAGTATGCTAAAACAACGGGAAGATTTTAATGTTGTTCGCTTTCTTCTTGGCTTAAAACTTGAGTATGAGTCAGTGCGTTCTCAAATTTTGGCAAGTCCATAGCTTCTCTCATTTCTTGATGTATTCTCCTGATTTCAGCAAGATACATTGTCTTCTGATCGGAGTAATGAGAGATTTGCTTTAGCTACCTCCTATGTTGCTCCTAGTGGGCGTGGATGTCTGAGTGGTAGAGGTGCACGTGGGGTGCATGTGGGGGACGTGATACCAGAAATAATCATACTCGAGGTCGTGAATTTCGTAAGTGCACCCACTAACCACTCAGTGGACTATTGTTGGGATCTACATGGTAGACTATTTGGGTCCGCTAATCAAGCCACTTTCCAAAATACTACATCACCGTCAACAAGCTCCAACCTAACTCTAGAGATGATCAGCATATCAAAGGATGAGTATGATTAGTTTTTGGATCACACACAGGCAACTTCATCTTCCATTGCTACTTGTTCCCATTCAGGTACAGTGTCTGCATGTCTTGTCTCATCTACTCAAGATCCATGGATCATCGATTCAAGAGCCAATGAACACTTGACCGGTTTGTCTTATTCCTTATCTAAGTTAGATACTAAGACATTTCCAAAGAGTGTTACTCTTACTAATGGTTCTCTTGCTAAAGCTACAAGCATTGGATCCACTAACCTTACTGATTCTATATCCTTGTCATCTGTTTTATATGCTCCTAGTTTTCCCTTTAGTTTGCTGTCCATTATTAAATTACTCAAACTCTTCGATGTTCCGTGACCTTTTATCCCTCTGTATGTATCTTTCAGGATCTCAAGACAGGGAAGAAAATTGGTACGGGGCATGAAGTTTGTGGTCTGTATTACCTTGATATCAAACAGTCACCTACTCAGCCCTCACATCCTCATCATCTGCTTTTGAATTGTATTGCCGCCTTGAACACCCATCCCTTTCTCTTTTGAAACGTCAAGTTAGGAATCTTGGAATTGTGTCTCCTTTTTCTTGTGAAGCATGTCAGCTTAGCAAATACCATCTTGTGTCTTTTGTACCTCGAGTTGATAATCGAGCTTCTAGTCCTTTTGAATTGGTTCACTTTGATATATGGGGACCAATCAACATTGTATCAAACAAGTTTCAGTATTCTGTTACATTTGTTGATGACTATTCTTGTATGACATGGTTGTTTTTTAAGAAGCCACAATCTGAACTTTTTTCCGTATTCAAAGTCTTCCGAAAAGAAATTAAAACTCAATTTAAACAAAAAGTTTAAGTGTTGCGTTCTAACAATACTAAAGAATATCGATCTAATGCCCTTACTACTTAAGTAATAAAGGAATTGTCCATCAAACTTCATGTTGTTGAGTGTGATTCTCTACCATTACCTACTTTTACCCTTTCTCCTGCACACTCACCCACTCCTACCCAACCCTCCTTAGTGCCTTCCCTTGTTTCTTTACAGGTGTACTCGTGTCGTTTGTGACCCCCAACTCCCATGCCTCCACCAACTTTGTCTCTATCTTCAGATCCTGAGTTACCTATTACTTCAGACTCTCCACTTATTGCTTTCCGAAAAGGTACTCACTCTTGTGATATTCAACATCCGATTAGCCAATATGTCTCTTTTCATGCCTTATCTCCATCTTTTTGATGTTTTACTTCTCAACTCTCGAAGCTTTCTGTTCCTAAGATTGTTCAGGATGCTTTATCTGATTTGGAATGGAGGATAGCTATGGAAAATGAAATGGATGCTCTTTACCATAATGGGACATGGGATCTTGTCCCTCTACCACCTGGTAAACACCCTGTTGGTTGTAGATAGGTATATACAATCAAATTTCATTCTGATGGTTCTGTGGAACATTTGAAAGCCGCTTGGTTGCTAAGGGTTACACTTAAACTTATGGCACTGATTATGATGAGACTTTCTCCCCGGTTGCCAAAATTTCTTCTATTCAAGTATTGATCTCTCTTGCTGCTAATTTGGATTGGCCCTTATTTTAGTTGGATATTAAAAATACATTCTTACATGACGACTTAAATGAGGAAGTGTATATGGAGCAACCACCTGGATTTGTTGCTCATGGGGAGTATTGAGGTACTGTGTGCAAGTTAAAAAAAGTATTATATGGTTTGAAACAATCTTCTCGAGCATAGTTTGAGAGGTTCTCTAATGCTGTATTGGCATTTGGTCATCATAGATGCCAAACAGACCACTTGGTATTTCACGTGCATGGTGATGTAGGTCATATCTTGTTGGTTGTATATGTGGATGACATTGTAATTACTAGGAGTGACTCGGTTAGAATTGTCAGGCTAAAACAATTCCTATGCGATCAGTTTCAGACAAAAGATTTGGGCAAACTTAGATACTTTCTTGGAATTGAAGTCGGTAGATCAAAGAAAGGTATTAACTTATCTCAAGGAAAATAGGTACTTGACCTTCTGGAAGAAATTGGCATGTTGGGTGCACGGCCCATTAGCACACCTATGGATCCAAATCGTAAACTCTTGAAAGAGGAAGGGGAGTTGTTTGGAGATTCAGGTCGGTTGTCAATTTCTACAAATGCCCAAGGTCTCACATTGGGATTCTGTAATCCATACTTTTCGTTATCTGAAGCGAGCTCCTAGCATTGGATTGTTGTATAGATCAAATCGACATGTTAGAATTGAAGTATTTTCAGATGCTGATTGGGCTGGATCTCCTTCAGATAGAAGATCGACTACTGGATATTGTACTTTTATGGTTACATGGAAGGGTTAGAAGCAAATAGTAGTAGCTCGGTCTAGTGCAAAAGCTGAATATAGAGCAATGGCTCACACAACTAGTGAGCTGACATGGTTGCGATACTTTCTTCAAGAGATTGGGTTTCCAGCTCCTGTCCCTCTTCATTTACTTTGTGATAACCAAGTTGCAGTGCATATTGCATCTAATCCCGTTTTCCATGAGAGGACTAAACGTATTGAGATTGATTGTCACTTCATTCGAGATAAAATGCTAAGTGGTGACATTTCTAGACCCTTAGTGAAGTCTGCTGATCAACTTGCAGATATATTTACCAAACCATTGTGTTGTAAATGGTTAAAGCTTATTTGTTCCAAGCTAGGTTTATATGATATATATGCACCAGCTTGAGGGGGAGCGTTCGAGAGTATGGTTGTAATTAGTGTATATGAGGGTGTTAGTGTCATTTGTATGTAGTATGTATAAGCTCAGAAGATCGATGAATAAACTCTTGTAATTTCTCTCTCAATATACGACTACAATAACAAATTTGTTGGTCATGTTTCTTTCTTTAACAGTTGAAATGGAAAGAGGTCTCAAATTAACAAAGCCTTGATATGCATAAGGTTATGGATATTTTCTTCATACACTGTAGGAAGCTTCCCTTACATGATCAAAGTTGCTAGTCACTGTGTTGTCTCAAATGCTCTTCTGGATACCTTTGTCATAAGACACAGGCAGAGCTACCTTAAGCTCCAGTACCAGAATTATTCCCCACTTCACCCTCCACCCCCCAAAAAAGGACTAATTTATATCTACTATGGCCCAACAAAAGCTCTAACCCCTGTGCCTAGATATATTTTATGGGTTTATTTGTGAAACCATGTTTCTTAGGAAGCCTTCTTTGTACTTGAAGGTGCTTAGCTGGTTATTAATCCTTTAGTCCTTTTTTTTTTCCCCCTTCTGTACTGTATCCTGAAACACGAAATACATTTTAAAGTTTTTTTTTTTGGGGGGGGGGGGGGGGGGGAGAGGGGAGGGTTGTCCTAGCCATCCTGTGTATTTGGGCTTAAATCTTTTCCCTTTCATTAATAGTTATCTTATTAAAATATTAGGCTTTATTTATGGAATAAAATAAGTTTTTTTTTTATTTTTTTATTTTTTTAATAGGTAAAAATAAGTTGTTTTGGTATTCCATGAATGCTTTTATGGTATATTATCTGAATGTTTGCTTTTTTGTCAGGAAATGGTGACAAAGGAGTACCAAAATTTCAAGTTCCAACAGCCCTATCAGCAGGCTATGTACTATTGCTCTTTAATACTACAGGACCACACCTGGCCTTGGATGGAAGAACTTGAAGTTCTTCCCCATCTTGAAGCTGAAGATCTTGCAAAATTTGCTCCAGTGATGCTTTCAAGGGCCTTCCTTGAATGTTATATAGCAGGTTCCTATACACTTGTAATTTTTAATCCTGATATTTGTTAGTGCTGTTGGAACTATCTATTACCGAACTTGTAGGGCGAAGTTCTTCCCCATCTTGAAGCTGAAGATCATGCAAATGCCTTTGAGGGTTGTCCTTTAATATCACCCATTCTTGTCCATATTTTTCTTTTATTCTAGGAAACATTGAATCCAGTGAAGCAGAGTCAATGGTCCAGCATGTTGAAGACGTTTTCTTTAGTGGTTCGAAGCCTATATGCCAACCATTGTTCCCATCCCAACACGTGACAAATAGAGTAGTTAAACTTGAAAGGGGAATGAGTTACTTTTACTCAGCGGAAGGCCTTAATCCAAATGATGATAATTCTGCACTTGTCCACTATATTCAGGTAGTTTTATGTGCTTATAAAAGAGGAATTTTCCAATTAAATGCTGGAATGATTTATTCAATCAGCAATCGTTCTATATGAGGCTTCTTGGGAAAGTCATCAGTGACCTTTTTAGTATCAGTTTCTCCTCTTTTGTTTTATTGTGGTAGGGTGAAAATTTTTCAAAATGCATCTGTTAGAAATTTGGAAAAAATTTTAGGCTGCCATTTTCTTGACTAAATTTTAAGGTTTCTATGTACCAATTTTATGGCTCCTAGCAAAAAATTTTAAGGGAAAGTTTGCAGTCACTATTCATCATCCCCACGATGTTTAGAGCTGACCACCATTGATAAAAACTGGAGTTCAGACTATTTATAGAATAGCAAGGTGTGATGGAAAGCACGAGCATACTAGCATTGCCAGGATCCTCTGATACTATATTATTTCACCAACGAAACATATAATGCACACTAAAGTTTGGTTCATCATTTTGTAATTTATATCTTTGTGACCTTTTCAATATTATGATTTGAATTAAATATCTGTGTGCGGTTCTGATGCTGTGTGGCTTCTGCTGAAAAACTGTCTAGGTTCATCGTGATGATTTCCTGCTAAATGTGAAGCTTCAACTTTTTGCCCTTATCGCAAAGCAACCGGCCTTTCACCAGCTTAGATCAGTTGAGCAGCTTGGGTACATCACTGTGCTCATGAAGAGGTGTAAAACATATTTCCCATAATTTTTTTTTTTTTGACAAGTAAAATAAAAGCTTTATTTTTTTATGAAAGATAACGCTGTAGGCACCGTTAGACGCGTACTGCTGGAAAATGAAAGCAGGCAGCCTGGAAGGCCACTTTTTTCTGCAATTGATGTTTGAGAAGGGTTGTTAAAAGAGGCTAAATGCTATGCCCTTTCCCACTTCTCTCCCTTCTCTTTACCCATTCAATACTTCGACAGAAACCAAAAAAAAAAAAAGGGAGGGTAAGAAAAGATTAGAAAAGAATATGAGAAGTTCGGTAAGCAGAATAGTTGACAGAGATCGAAAGATCTCACAAAAACCGGCCAGTTAACTTCTTGGAGACATTTGATATGGCTACAGCCACTTTGGCATTTCAAGATCAAGGGTACTGACCGAAATTGTCACCCTTCTCTTGGTACATGTAGCCCCCCCTTTACTATAACAAAAACACAATAAAATTGAACAATCACACATCCATTATTGTAGGCTGTGAAGCTAATAAAGATCGGGGAGAGAGGGAGAGGGTCGGAGATTTCTCGGTGTAAAGGATCGCAGCCTACATAATTTGGCTGTGCGCACTAGGGGCTGTCAATTATTTCCCATAATTATCACAGCCAGTATGGAATATCTGCCCTTCTCTTTTATAATTTTTAAATTTGTGCTCATTGTAGGAATGATTCTGGCATCCATGGTGTACAGTTTATCATCCAATCCACAGTAAAGGTATTATAGCATGATTTTTTTTTTTTTTTTCCCTATCCACTATTGACTTGTTGCCTAATGTTATCTACTCTCTCTTGAGCTTAACAGGGTCCTGGAAATATTGATTTGAGAGTTGAGGCATTTCTCAAGACATTTGAGAGTAAAATTTATGAGATGACTGATGACGAATTCAAGGCAAGAAATAGTAGTAATTATTTTTCTGTTTACTGGCTTTATCATCACCTTCATAATCTATGGTGTTCGCTAACATTTTGCTTTTTGACTTAGAAGGAAAGACAATGTTTCCTTTCTTCTGACGGTAGACATCTTTTTTTTGGATGCCAATTCTTCCTTCTAAATCTAATTTATCTATGTTATTGTACAATTAGACAAGGGTTTACATACTAGAATATGACTTGATTCTAGTGGTACTGGTATATATTTTGAAAACTTGTTTGTAATTGCTGTTATTGGCCAAGCCAATCCTATAACGTAACATTCTTGAGATTTTATGGATTGAAACATTGTCGTTGGAATTGTCCATATCATTAGCATTCGTCATAAAAAAAAAAAAAAAAATAAAAATGAATGTCCAGATTATAAGCTACTAAAGTCCAAACCTCTAGTTCAGCAATTCTTATCTAACCCATGTTCGGAATGAGTATCGTGGTCACTTCATACTTCGTTACTAGAGTTTCTGCTATAAAATCTTGAGCAATCATGTAAAATATCGTTTTTGTTTATAAATTTATCTTTTAATTATTCATTTACCTTTGTAAGGCTCGCCCCTAAAATTTGGCTTTGGGCGTTGTAGGTTGGAGACTTAGGGGTAGGTCTTAGGTTTAAACCCTAATGCTTTTGTGTGTGAAATTAAAAATTTCTAGAGCCTTGACGATTAAATGGACCTATAGTGATTCATCTTTATTGTTGAGCTACTTGTTATGCAGAATAATGTGAATGCATTGATTGATATGAAGCTTGAGAAGTACAAGAACTTAAGAGAAGAATCAGGATTTTACTGGCGAGAAATTTATTATGGGACACTCAAGTTTGATAGGAAGGAATCTGAGGTAGGAACTTATACCGCATTCTTCTTTTGCAGATTCTCAGAATAATTCTTATTTCTTCCCAAGTATCATTGGGGACCACTTTTTTTTTTTTTTTTAAATCCTTCAATTTCACAGTTATCCCATAAACATATCATCATCATCATAAAGGAATTTTCATTTACACTTCCTGACATTTGTTTATAGTAATAGAAGATATACTCAAAGGAACACGAACTGATTCTTATTGATGACGTTGAACAGGTTGCAGCGTTAAGGAAGTTAACACAACAGGAATTGATAGATTTTTTCAATGATTATATTAAAGTTGGTGCAACTCAGAGGAAGTCATTAAGTGTAGGAGTGTATGGAAACCTACATAATTCGGAGTACAAAGCAGATCATGCGAGTGAACCGGGGCCCTATTCAGTGAAGATAGATAACATATTCAGTTTCAGAAGATCACAGGCTCTTTATGGTTCATTCAGAGGAGTCACCGGTCATGTGAAGTTGTAGACAGGTAATCCTTACCCCAGTTCAGCAAAGAAATAGCAACTTCCTCAACTCTATTGAATAAGTAGTGGTGAAACGATGCTTGAACACCGTGAAGGCAAGTATTACTTATCTGAACCATAAAAAATTGGTGCATGGGACTTCGTTTATAGGGGCAGGTTCATCAAGTCATTATCGAGATTGAAATGTATAACCTTGCATGACACCAAAATCATGAATTTGTTTTCTGATTTCCCTTTGATTTAATCACTGCATCATACTGTAACTCAGGAGATAG
The DNA here is from genome assembly GCF_018687715.1 of Carya illinoinensis. NCBI lineage: Eukaryota > Viridiplantae > Streptophyta > Magnoliopsida > Fagales > Juglandaceae > Carya > Carya illinoinensis. Next base: position 3,804,901 of record NC_056760.1, on the reverse strand, counting down.
ACTTAACTTAAAAGCTGCTTGTTTTCATCTCTTTACTTCAGTCCTCAGGCCGCTAGCAAAATACTCGACATCTGATGCCAATTGGTCGAATATGGATCCTTCTTTAAATGCCTGTTTTTTGGGTTTAAGGAAATAATGAGGGAAGTCACACTACTCCTTATGAATCGGTAAAGTTGTGTTTACTACGTTTGGTACTACAAATGTTTCTTGCTGAGATATTTTTAAGGCAATCATTAGGGGCGAAAAAGTTATTAAATCAAATATTTTCGGACAGTATTTTATCTGATAAGAATAATAATCACTAGAGGGCGAATAAAGATTTTTTTTTTTTAAAAAAATTGCTATTGGAAACAAATACTATGAAATTCAATCGCAAATTACATGGACGAATATGCATGTGCATTGGTGATAACCTAAAATGTTTCAAAGTCAAACATGGTTTATGAATTTATAAATCAGGAGAAAGGAAAAACATGGATTTACATTCTCCAGATCGATCGAGCTTTTGTGGGTCCAAATGTTACAATTATTGAGCAAGAATTATCATGATCTTTTATGTGAAACTGATATCGATTTGTCTCTCTCGATCTCTACATGAATGGAAGTAGTTACAATTCTCGAATAGAAGATATATAAGAATGAAGGTCATGGATCGATGTGTTAATAAGCACTTAGAACTTAGGATATCGTATTATTTGAAATTCATTTTATTCTAAAAATACTGTACTTTTTCTTTTCTTTTTCCAATTTCTGTCATAACCTAAAGAATTAAAATGCGAGTATAAATATTGTAAGAGTAATTCCCCATAGATAATTAGAACACAACTTTTATACAAATATCTATTAAAACATTAGTATTTTCTAAATTCGAATAACTTTAATATAGACTAATATTTAAATATATAAATCAATATTCGATGATCATCCGGTTTGATAGATCATATATAGATCCGCTCCATTTTAATTGTATGTATAAATAATTGATGAGACATCAGCTTCTGGACTGTCCTATTCTAGATATATATGAGCTCCACTACTAATTATTCTTATCCCCCAGCACTAGATCATATGTGCGTTCCACGACCCATGCATGGACTTTTTTGCAGCGATATCGCAAACGTATATACTTCTTCACATGATCATATTACTAAGCTATGTACTGAAGCTAGCTCCCTCTCGACGCATTCATATATACATGCATGATGGCTAGCTAGCTGCTGCTGCATATATATATATATATATATATATGCATGGTTATAACTTACATAATTCTAAAAAATTATAGTGAAAAAGAATATATACAAGAGCAGTCTTAATGGATTAGTTAAATTCTAGTGACTTTCATGTTAAGGTATATGGCTCATAAATTGAAAGTAGGTAGATGGCTGTAGTGATGGCATTTGCCTTTTGGGATTGATACTTTGTTTGGGACATTGATTAGGTTAGGGGTGTGGAAATGCCCCCGTGGTATGGTATAGGGGTATTTTTGTAGTTTTCTTAAATACATCCATATGTCTAGAGTTAGTATAAATATATATTATGTAACTCTAATTGACTGATAGTAAATTTCGCGCCGCTCGCTTTCTGTGGATGTAGGCACATTTTGTCGAACCATGTTAAATTTGTGTCAATTTCTATTCTTCTCTTTTGATTATTTTGTATAATTTATTAGCAATTATCGCACGTTACACGAAGTTTCGAAACCATTTTCAAATTTGAAGGTGATTGTAGATACATCAAATCCATATTTTATAATTTTTTTAATCTTTCTTTCTTTTTGATCACAACTGAGACTTCCCTCTCAATAAACTAGAAAGTTCTTCTCCAATGTGGAGCTGCAACATTACCGTAGGTTTTACTAATATGATAAAATAAAATAAATTAATAATTAATAAAATAGGATAAAATAAAATAAATTAGTAATTAAAAAAATTAAATATTTTTTTAATTATTAATTACTCATTACTATATAATGAATAAATGGATAATTCAATGTAGAGATTTAATGTGAATAATCAAAACGAAATTCATCTTATATTATTTTATTATTATAAAATGAAAAAATAGTTATTCCAATATGAAAACTTATGTGAATGAAATAGTTAAAAGTTAAATTTATCTTATATTTATTAAACGTGACTTTTAGTTTTGACTAATCCATTGAGAATGCATATTGTTATTATTCCGTTAACTTGCAAAAGTTAACCGCCGTTAACGTATGACATGCCTAGTAATGTATGTGTAATGATTTATACACTAGTCTCTCTAACTGTACAAGACTCGAATATAAACAAGTTCTAGAAAAATGCAATACTCAATGTAAAAATATATTCAACAGATTCTTGTAGCATATACACGGAACTCAGTAGCATAGAAATGATATTGAAGTAAATCCTTTCAGAATCAAACAGATCCAATCTACCCACTGATCCAGAATAACAATAAGACTAAACAACAGTAAAGCCGAATAAAGAAAATTGCAAGAATAGAATCAATAGCAAGAGTAATAATGCAAGAAATAACATAATGAAAGAACATAAAAGAATCAACACAAGATATACGTGGTTCGACCCTAATGGTCTACATCCATGACAGGAATGACCTCAGATCTTTATTGATAATCAAAATCCATCACAGAGAAGCCTCAGAGATCCTCTCATTTACAAAGCCCTCATCTCTTTCCCAGAAAATCACAAAGATTTTCCCCCTCTAATGAGCACTCTCAGCAAACCCTAGAATTCCCTCTCTGTTTTTCCCTCTTGCTCGAATGGCCTCCCTCACAGCTGACTGCACAAAATGAGATTAGGGTTACAAGGCATCGGTAGCAATACATATATATGTGAAACCAGATGCCACCACGTGTCAAGATCCTGCAGCTCAACTGGAAAGCTTTCTGTTGCCGCTTATAACTCACGTGTGAATCACGTGATTGACCAGCCCAGCAATTAAAAGCTTCAAGGTCCCAATATTAGCCACATGTCCACCATTCACAAGTCACAACACAGAGGGTCAGATAACAAATAGATAAATGTATTGACACTACGTTTACAAATCTCCACCTTGGCAAAACATTTATTGTTAAGATTTATCAATACTCATCATTGGCTATTCCTGCACTTGTCCCCCTACTGGGGACAGACTCTAGACTCCATACAAATTAAGTTCAGACAGAGACTAAACTTAGGACATGGAAGAGACTTAGTCATCATATCTGAGGAGTTATCCTCAGTTGAGATTTTCTCTACACACACTAGTTTGGACTCTACAAGATCCCTAACAAAGTGAAGCCTGATATCAATATGTTTGGACCTTTCATGAAAAACTTGATTTTTAGCTAAGTGTAGTGTGCTTTGATTATCACAGTGTACTGTGATATTGCCATTAAAAATGTTTAACTCACTAGCTATACCTTTTAACCATATAGTCTCTTTTATAGCTTCAGTCAATGCTATATATTCAGCTTCTGTTGTGAACAAGGCAACAACAGATTGTAAGTGTGATTTCCAACTAATAGCTCCTCCAAAAGCAGTAAACACATATCCAGTTAAGGACTTTCTAGTGTCTAAATTTCCAGCATAGTCAGAGTCTACAAAACCAGTTAACTCATACCCTTTTTCAACATTATTCTCAAAACTGAGACCCAAGTTAGTAGATCCTGCCAAATATCTCAATACCCATTTAATGGCTTGCCAATGGGCTTTTCCAGGATTCCCTATAAATCTACTAACTATACTCACAGCATATGTTAAACAGGTCTAGTACAGACCATTGCATACATTATATTTCCCACCATACTAGCATAAGGAATTTCTTGCATGAAGTTAATGTCAGATTTTGTTTTAGGGGCCTGATCTATAGATAATTTAAAATGTTGACCTAAGGGTGTGTTAACAGTTTTCACATGTTCCATACCAAATCCTTTAAGAATTTTTGAGATGTAATTTTTCTGATACAAATATAATAATCTAGCACTCCTATCCCTTTCAATTTCCATTCTCAAAATTTTCTTAACAGGGCCCAATTCTTTCATTTCAAATTCTGATTTCAGCATGCATTTAACTTGATCAATTATAACAGTGTCTTTACAAGCCACCAGCATGTCATCAACATACAATAGGAGATAAACAAATATTCATTTTTCTTCCTTGTAATAGACACAACTATCATAGCAGCTCATTTTAAAATTATTGTTAATCATGTGTATATCAAATCTTTTATACCACTGCCTAGGTGATTGTTTAAGACCATATAAAGATTTTTTAAGCAAACACACTTGATTGTTTTTTATTTCATTTGAAAAACTTTCAGGAGGTTGCATATAAATTTCTTCTTCAAGTTCTCCATGCAGAAAAGCAGTTTTAACATCTAACTGTTTTAGATGCAAGTTTTCAAAGGCTGTATAAGCAAGTAGGAACCTAATTGAGCTATGTTTAACCACAGGAGAGAAGATTTCATTGAAATCAATTCCTTCTCTCTGTGTAAAGCCTTTGGCTACAAGCCTAGCTTTATACCTGGTCCCTTCTATCCCTGGTATGCTTTCTTTTTTCTTAAAGATCCACTTGGATCCAACTAGTTTTACTCCTTTGGGTTTTGGCACTAGAACCCAAGTTTTATTCTTATTCAGAGATTCCATCTCCTCATCCATGGCTAGTATCCATTTAGAGGAGTCCTTGCTGGTCACAGCTTCTTTATAAGATCTAGGTTCCTGATAAACTATTTCATCAGCAACTGTTAAAGCAAACATGGTAAGTTTAGCTTGACCATACCTTGAGGGTGGTTTAATCACCCTCATCTGTCTATCTCTGGCCAGATTCCAAGATCTGGCTCCACTTTGACTTGTATCCTCTGAGGTTTGACCCTCAGAGTCATTGTCATCTCCAGTTACAGGTTCAGGTTGGGTATTAACCTGCTCCACCTCAATCTGAGATCCCTCTAAAGGCTTGTCATTATTATTAATTGACTGTGATTCTTGTACCTGAGCCATGTGTGACTCATTAAAGGTCACATCTCTGCTCACAATGCACCTAAACCTACCAGGTCCTTCTACCCATAGTTTGTATCCCTTAACCCCTTCAGGATACCCTATGAAAATACACTTAAGTGCCCTAGGTTCTAGTTTGTCAGTTTTTGAATGTGCATAAGCTACACACCCAAAAACTCTAAGGTGATCATAAGTGGGAGGTTTTCCAGACCATAGTTCCTGAGGTGTTTTAAACCCTATTGCAGAGGAAGGACACCTATTTATAAGATGAACTGCTGTGTTTGTTGCTTCTGCCTAGAAGGTTTTGGGCAGCCCTGAATTTGACAACATACACCTCACTCTTTCTAAGATGGTCCTATTCATCCTCTCAGCAAGCCCATTCTGTTGGGGGGTTTCTCTCACTGTCTTATGTCTAAGAATTTCTTCCCTTTTACAATACATGTTAAACTCATTTGACAAGAACTCTAGACCATTATCAGTTCTTAAAACTTTGAGTTTTCTACCTACTTGGTTCTCTACCAGGGATTTCCACTCTTTGAATCTCTCAAAGGTGTCACTTTTATTTTTAAGGATATAGACCCAAACCTTTCTTGAGTAATCATCCACAAATGAGAGGAAATAACTTCCTCCATTGTGTGAATTTACTCTTGCAGGTCCCCATAAATCAGAGTGGACATAGTCTAAGGTTTGTTTAGTGTTATGGGTTGCTGACTTAAAACTAACTCTTTTGGCCTTCCCATAAATGCAGTCCTCACAGAAGGGTAGGTTGCCTAGATTCTGGTCATTTAACAAACCTTGTTTTTGCAACTCTAAAAGTCACCTCTGACTCACATGCCCAAGCCTCCTATGCCACAGCACAGATTGGTTCTGTACAGTGTTCTGTACAGAAGATGCTTCCCCAACTATAGTCTTACCAAGTAGTATGTATAAACTATTCTTAATCACTCCTTTCATAATAACCAAGGACCCTCTTGTAACCCTAAGAACCCCTGCCTCAGATTTGAAAGTATGGCCTGATAAATCAAGCATGCCAAGAGAAATTAAATTTCTCTTCAACTCAGGTATAAATCTAACCTCCCTTAAAACCCTTTTAATACCATCATGCATTTTTAGTCTAACTGACCCTATACCCATGATTTTGTAGGACTTATTGTTTCCTAGGATTACTTGCCCCCCATCTAACTCAGAGAATGTCTCAAACCATTCTTTTATTGGACACATATGAAAGGAACAGCCAGAGTCCATTATCCACTCTGTTTTTGAGTCAACCTCACTTACAGTGAGTACCTCAGCACTTTCATATCCTTCTAATACCACAGAGGCATCTCCTGCCTCTTTATTCTTATTTTCTGTATTATTTTTCCTTTCAGGACAGTTCTTCTTGTCCTTCTTTATGACAGTGAAAACACTTAAAGTGTTTTCCTTTTGACTTAGACCTAAACTTCTTGACCTCACTCTTGCCCCTCTTTTCTCTTTTTTCTGTTCTACCCCTGACAATCAAACCTTCCCCATGATTTTGTTTTGATTCCCCCATGTTTTGTAGTTCCCTAGTATGAAGTACAGATTGTACTTCATCTAGTGTAAGTGAGTCTCTTCCAAACATCATGGTTTCCTTTATGCTTTGATAAGATGAGTCCAAAGAACTCAGCAAAAGAATAGCTTGATCCTCATCCTCCACCTTAATATCTATATTTACTAGGTCTAGGATGATTTTATTAAACTCATCAAGATGCTGCCCTATTGAAGTTCCAGGGGTCATCTTGAAAGTATAAAGTTTGGTTTTCTTGTGCAGCCTATTGGCTAAGGATTTAGTCATATACAGGTTCTCTAATTTCAACCATATACCAGCAGCAGTGTCCTCACTGGCCACTTCTCTCAGGACCTTATCCCCAAGGGAAAGGATTAAGGCACTATGTGCCTTTTGGAGAATGTCCTTATGGACAGACTCCTTGTCTTCCTCTTTCGAGGAAGATCCTTTCCTTTTCTCACCTAAGAGGGCACCTTGCAGTCCATGTTGGACTAGCAATGCCCTCATCTTAATCCTCCACAGCCCAAAATCATTTTTCCCAGTAAATTTTTCAATATCAAATCTCATGGTCCCCATCGACCTAGGCTCTAGATACCACTTGTAATGATTTATACACTAGTCTCTCTAACTGTACAAGACTCGAATATAAACAAGTTCCAGAAAAATGCAATACTCAATGTAAAAATATATTCAACAGATTCTAGTAGCATATACACGGAACTCAGTAGCATAGAAATGATATTGAAGTAAATCCTTTCAGAACCAAACAGATCCAATCTACCCACTGATCCAGAATAACAATACGACTAAACAACAGTAAAGCCGAATAAAGAAAATTGCAAGAACAGAATCAATAGCAAGAGTAATAATGCAAGAAATAACAGAATGAAAGAATATAAAAGAATCAACACAGGATATACGTGATTCGACCCTAATGGTCTACATCCACGGCAGGAATGACCTCAGATCTTTATTGATAATCAAAATCCATCACAGAGAAGCCTCAGAGATCCTCTCATTTACAAAGCCCTCATCTCTTTCCCAGAAAATCACAAAGATTTTCCCCCTCTAATGAGCACTCTCAGCAAACCCTAGAATTCCCTCTCTGTTTTTCCCTCTTGCTCGAATGGCCTCCCTCACAACCGACTGCACAAAATGAGATTAGGGTTACAAGACATCGGTAGCAATACATATATATGTGAAGCCAGATGCCACCACGTGTCAAGATCCTGCAGCTCAACTGGAAAGCTTTCTGTTGCCGCTTATAACTCACGTGTGAATCACGTGATTGACCAGCCCAGCAATTAAAAGCTTCAAGGTCCCAATATCAGCCACATGTCCACCATTCACAAGTCACAACACAGAGGGTCAGATAACAAATAGATAAATGTATTGACACTACGTTTACAGTATGTACTCTCGCTTCCATTTTTAGATTGGCCTGCATGCATGCAGCATATTGTTCTCGACCGTTCATAATGATGCTCGATCACATTTCATGATCAGAAACTTATCCATTCGTTTAGTGTATATATATATGTAGAAGCTACCAACTTTCTTGACTAAGTTTTTAAGGTTTATGTGTCGTACCAATTTTATGGCTCCTAGCAAAAACTTCAAGGGAAAGTTTGCACTCACTATTCATCATCCCCACGATGTTTTGAGCTGATCACCATTGATAAAAAGTGGAGTACATCCTATTTATAGAATAGCAAGGTGTGATGATCAAAAGCACGAGCATAAAACGATTATTGCCAGATCCTCATCATCCTCTGATACCATATTATTTCATTTTCTTTTACATCTGTCTGTTTGCTTTTCAACTCATTCTAGTAATATGGTTCAGCCCAAACCTTGGAAGTTTTTGTTTTTGGATTTGATCTATATATGATAGAGGACACAGCGAAACGGAAGGACTGCCTTCCGCTGGCCACTACACAGAAAGCTTGAACGTATAGTTCTATATATGCTCGCTGGCATTTACAAATTAACAGCCACCACTTCTATTTTTGGCAAATATTTCGAACATAAGAGCAACATTATACGTTAGTGCTTACACGGTATATATAACCTATAAAATAACAAAATTATTTTAAAGAACGAGGCCACCACAAACAATTCATACCATGAAATGCAGAGCTTCTTGAGATGACTATTCTAAATATTGATCAAAATGCTATGTGATTTCCACACGTATCATGATGAAATTCCAATACAAATGTTGTGTTCAGGAGTGACAGAATGAATGGCGCCTAGAGAGTGCGAGGCCCCAGCTTGAATCTTGATGCCCCCCACAGAGATATATAGGTGGGACATGTCATGATACAAGGCTCATGATGCATGTCTAGTAAAGGGAGACCCTAATCTCAATCAATAATAGAGATTTCACAGGAAAATCCCAAATTGCTTTTTGAGTACCTTCTTTTCTGGTCATAGACCCCACACCCATCACCCCCGCACATGCCATTGGCGGAGTGGAGTCATGTCCTTTTGAAAGTGGGAAAAGGTGCTGAGGAAAACAAAAGGTGATCAGAATGGATCTATTTTAGTTGTTGTTTCTTAGTACAACCAAGGGCCGGGGTTCTGCCCGTCCTGTTATCAAGAGAAAAATTAATCAGCTATACGTACTCATGTGACTAGAAGGTTGGATTATGGGTAAAAATGTATTAAATACCTGTCCACCCTACTATAATATGTTTTTTTCCCTGCTACGTATACTTGATCATCATGATCTTCACCAACTTCTTTGCATGCAAGCAGCTGCTTCTTCCATCTCTGGCCTTATTTAAATTTGTCTGTTAGTCTTCGGTCCGATCTCAGTCGTCTTCATAGCTCCACTAGCTTCATCTCTCAGTCTAATCTCGATGTTGGGACGTAAACTTTATTATATCAACTTGTTGATCATATTATTAGAAAGGAAAGATAATTGTCTTTTGAGGCTTAAATTAAGCAGTCCAAAAACTCCCGCGGGATGAATATCAGCCCTAGCTATAGCTACCAGCTCAACTAGCTCACACTCACACTCACATTTTTATTTTTATTTTTTCTAATCCTTAATTAATTATACCGTTCTGTAGTGTATATTTTTTGCTAGTCAATGACAGGTAGGGAGGCCAGGTGCTTAGCTACTAATTATGATTTTTGTGTGGCCTTTTTAGTACTTCTACGTACAAACCCTAGGTACCTAGCTAGGTATCATCTTACTTGCAGATGATCATCCGTACGTATATAGTGTATATATGTCGTACTTAATTATTTATAATGGTTAATAATTTAATGAGAATGCCTCCTACCTAGCTAATTAAAACACTTAATCAGCATTATTTAAACAAATAATTTTTTTTTTATGTCGGGGAACCTCTCCAAGGCAAGGGCCCTTTGGACCCACCCCTGCAGAATAAACTTCAGTCCCCTGCACCGCACTCTCAGAAGTTTCCCTATACAGAACTGGTTAAATCGCTAACTTTTCACCAGAAGTTGTGGCTCCAAAGAATTGTTTGCACCAATGAGGTGTTGAACCTTGCACCTTAAAGAAATAAATTAAACCTCCATCATCATTACGGCCAATATTCCTTTCTATTTAGACTTTTAACTTTTTATTTTTTAACAAACTTTGGATCCAATATTAGTAATATCTCTAATTATAAGGTACTGAATGCATTTCGAATAATAATAATAATTACTACTATATAATTGAATATGGGATGTCTGAATCTATAACATCTTAGTAAATTGGAATTATTTCAACTAGGAATGATATATCCTTTGTTAGATTGCATTGACTCGACATTAAAACTCGAGTAAATTAACATTTGCCCTTTGATTTTAGGTCGAGGCAAATAATTAATGCTGTACGCCTAGGTTTTTCAGGCGTGCTCACCATTATTTTAAAAGTATATATATGTATAAACAAAGTGAGTTCATGCAAAAAATAAAAGAACATGGAAATGATTAGAACCCGACCTTTATATTTTTTGTAAAATGATGCCATGATGGCATTGCACGTACGTAAAATGGTATTATTTCACAAACTCATTGATTCTTGCACAATTCCCGCCTTGATCTACGTTCTGCATGTCGGTTGTTAATTTGATTAAAGTTGTGATAATTACCTAAAAGTAACGATTAATTTCATATTAACTAATAATTAATTTATAGTTTTAAATTTGGTACAAAAAAGAAAGAAATATCGGTGTGCCAATGATCGAGCAAAATTAAAGGATCGAGCTAGCTGGGCATATATATATATATATATATATCATGATGTTGTCTTTTGTTGATGTAAATGTACTCGAAAGTTATGCGTTTCTTTTTTTCAGGAGAACTGGCGTTATGTGTTTGTGACTTTCTTAAAATTTGGTCTGTCTCATAACATATATATGGTGGAGGTCAGCCTAGCTACTGCATGCATGTCAATCTGTCTGTCACACAGACATCTCCTGTCCCTACTTGTCTGTGAGATGCCACACTCCTTGCCCATTACTAGGGTCCCACATCCCATATGAAATAATTCATCATGTTGCCTTCCCTTCGAGTTTGTTTTGGTTGGGAGGAGCATGGGGGTTGAACGGTGCAAAAGAGACATTGATATCAGTCCTAAAATACTTCACAAAGTTAAGAATACATAGCTTAGAAAAATGAGCTTCTTCTGAAAAGATGTTTTGGTTTTCTGGTACTACTAAACGTGAATTCTTTTCTATGTTATTGACAGTATTCCACCACCACCCGAAAGACAGGAAAAGTAAAATAAAAGAGGTTTAAAGATGGTTCCCTATATATGTGGTAAAGGAAAATGGCGTAGCTTGTAAAATTATCTTTTAGGCCAGCTAGCTTTCGGATATAAGACAAGACACTTGAATCATGCATGGTTGCACCTTAAATGAAAAAAGGTTCAGTGGCATTGAAGCAGTTGGCTTTGTTGTCGGGTAAGTTGGTATGAGAACAATTTCAATCTTACTTTTAACGTCGTATAGCACAAGGGGAAGCTGATTGGACAAAATGATGGGAAATCATTGCATCTTTAACATCTTCCTGTGCCGTCAATGGTTGAAACAGAGCGGGAGTTCTTACCTTTTTTTTTTTTTTTTTTCCTTAATTTAAATCTTTTTATTATTATTAATTAATTGGATAAATACCACAGAAATCATGACTCATGAGTAATTTGTTCACATTTATACAAAAATGGAATTTTTCATAAATTTTTAGAACAAACCATTTCTGTTAGTAGACTGATCAATGTGATCATCAGTACTGTTTGAGAACCTAATACTCTAATATCGGCTCACAAAAGCAATGTGAAAACGCTTTTGGGTATTTAAAGCAAAGTTTGAGATCAATCATCACACTTTGAGCATCGAACTGTATTGCAACTTCCTTCGTGATCTCCTTAAAGTAGCCGAGACAATCCATTTAGCAATGTTTAGGGTATATAGTGCCATTAAGATAAGATAAAGAATTGAATTGAATTGAATAATATGGAAAAGCAGCAGGCAAAAGGAACAATTAGAGGACAGATTTTGCTTTCCAAAGTGAACCTTGAAAACCAGGAAATGAATATAAAGACTGGGGTTTCTAGAGTGACAGGAGTACTCTTTGATCAGATAAAGATCACCGCCTAATCACAAAAGATCATGAGGCCCTTAGGCTAAGTCCCAAAGGAAATGAGTAATGATATCGTCAGTTATTTTTGTCTATTTTTTATATATTTTATTGTTGTGATTAGTTGTATTAATTTTTTAATACACAACTAATAACATAAGTAAAATATATAAAAGAATACATGATCAATTACATCATTAAAATATATTAAAAAAATATATAAAAGTAATTATCAGAAGTCTGAGTAATAAACATAGACTGAGGACAGCTTTCCTTCCCATTCTTGATCTTGGACCCTTTTCTCCTCTGGCTCTGTTCAAGGGAGAGTCGCTCCCAATGTTTGATTACAGCCCGATATATGCCCATTGGGAAGCGTATTACAATATTAGATAATAAGCCTCCCACAGTAATATTTAATCAGAATAGGCAGTAGTTTGATTGGTTAAAAACTGACATCAATTTTCAGAGAGATGCTAATTCTTATTAGAGAAATAATATTTATAGCTTTAGGATGAATAAGTTTCGTGCTTTTCTTTTCGAGTTTTGCTACATATAAATACAGTTACGCATTAATCTGTGTACCAATACTAATTTATTCATACTTAAAGTTTAAATTAACACTGTTTTCAATAAAATTTATTTTTTGACCAATCACATCATATTGATGTACAGATTAGTGCATAATTGTACTTGTAACTATATTTTTCCTTTATTTTCTTCCTTTTTTATTTTTATTTTTTAAAAAGTAGATAAATTTGTGACTTACACAAAAATATTTTTTTATTAATAAATTTCATTTTGTTTCAAAATGAGTAAACTTGCAATCTTATGGCTATATCTAATATTATCTTTTTAATAATTTTACTTCATATTATATTTTACATCGTCATTCTACTATTTTTCTACTATGATGGGTGACATCGCCCATCAACCTTTAAACTTTTCTTATAAAAAAATAATCATCCAAAGTTATGAAATGTGCTACATTTATATAGTGAGATAACAATATAATAAATTAATTGTAACGTTTTATTTTGAAATATTTTTTGGTTCCGCTCTCTCCTATTATATTTTTAATTTTAGTAATTCCCTTTTACCCAAAAAAGAAAAAAAATGTGCTAAGTTATCTTAATTAACTTACCGTTTAATATTGAGTAATGCTATATACAATCGTACAATATATAAATTCTACACAATCATTTTGAAAAATAATGAGATTAACTATTTAAAAATTAATTTTTTTTATATAGATCATATATTTATTTTTTATTTTTAAAAAAGATTACGTGATGGGTATTCTACGACTATAAATATCATTTCTGTTTAATATCTAAGGCCAAATTAAGTAATAAAGGTGAGAAAGTTGTACACCGTCCAATTACTAGGTATTTTTTTCTTTTATGTTATAATGTGTGTTAGTTTTAAAAATACTGTAAGAAACTCTCATCCTCTCGCATGCTACCGAACTTGTATGTTATAACTAGTTTATCTATAAAAACCTTATTTGCCTTAACATAAAATAAAAAATTACTAGGTCTGTTGCGCTAAGGTCGTAACAATACCGTCGTATGTACTTGATACTTTGTAGTCTCAGTGGGAGTTTTATTTAGCATTCATGAGTGAGCTCATGGATGCCCGTTTCTCGTGAAAGCCCGAGGGCTACGTGAGAAGAATCTCATTTCCAACTTTATTCACCCTCACAGATCTCTCTCCTTTTCAGTTCTCCTCTCTCTTCTTGTCTGTGTAAGAAAAACAAGAACACCTGGGTCCGTGTAGCCTGTGCCAAAGCATTATTCGCTGTACTCTTTTCCTCTCTCATCTCTCATTACTTTCATTCCCATAATCACAGCTGCCTTGCCTCTCCAGTCATCTTCTTCTCTGGCTCTACGATCATGTTTTTTTACGATAACAGGATTGGCATTCAGTGATACACCCATGTTCTATTATGCTGGTCCATTTGTTTGTTTCTTCTTGTTTTGTGGTTCTTTGAAGCTTTTCCTTTGATATGACGAGTCTTCTGGGTTTTGGTCCTCAATCTTGATTTGTACTGATTTTCGCCCCGAAATTAAGGGATTGGTGTGCTCTGCAATTCTGGGTTTCAAGAAATCTAAAATGTGGTTTCTTGAAAAAGTCGACACTTGACGGGGTTTTGGATTTCCGGGCTTTTCTTCTTAGTGGATGCTTTCTGTGGTCTCGCCAGGAGCTCAGAATCTTCATTGAAGTGGGTGATCAAAGCAACAAGGAAAATGAAATCTGAGAACGAAAAAAGTAATCATAAGAGCAGCGGGATTCTCAATAATTTGGCCTTTTGATCATTGTTTTGGAGTTTGGAGAAAGAAATTTGAGATATTTAGCCAAGAGTCACCAGGCAAAAAAAGGCGGCCCACTAATGGCGGTTTTTCTCTTGTTCTCTATTGTTCTTGTTGGGTTTCTATCAAAACCTCAGCTTGTGGGTGCTCAGCTCCGTGATCAAACTACGCTGTTATCCATTAACAAGGAGCTTGGAGTACCTGGTTGGGGAGTCAACTACTCAGATTACTGCTCTTGGCACGGCATTGGCTGCGGTTCGAACAATTCCACGGTGGAAAGGCTTGATCTTTCTAGTCGGAAACTCCGAGGTAATGCGACTCTAATTTCAGAGCTCAAAGCTTTGAAGTGGCTCGACCTTTCTCATAATGATTTCCATGGATCACTTCCTTCAGCGTTTGGAAACTTATCTGAGCTAGAATTTCTCGACCTATCATCGAATAAGTTTGGTGGTCTGATTCCTAGAGAATTGGGTGGTCTTAAAAACCTTAGAACATTGAATCTCTCCAATAACTTGCTTGAAGGAGAAATACCTGATGAGCTCCAGAGCCTAGAAAAGTTAGAGGCTTTTCAAATTTCTAGTAATAAACTAAATGGTTCTATACCTATTTGGGTGGGCAACTTGACCAAGCTGAGCATTTTCACAGCCTATGAGAATGATTTAAGGGGCAGAATCCCGGATAATCTAGGTTCAGTTTCAGAGCTTCAATTGCTGAATCTGCATTCAAATCATCTAGAAGGCCCGATACCTAAGAGTATTTTTGTCCTAGGAAAACTGGAAGTTCTGGTTCTGACCCAGAATAAGTTGAGCGGAGATCTTCCTGAAGAATTTGGGAACTGCAATGGCCTTTCCAGTATTCGAATAGGCAACAATGATATTGTAGGAGTCATTCCTAAGTCAGTTGGAAATATTAGCAGCCTTGCATACTTTGAAGCAGATTACAACAAGCTCTCTGGTGAGATTGTCCCCGAGTTTGCTCAATGCTCTAATCTCACCCTCCTAAATTTGGCCTTTAACGGGTTTGCTGGAACTATTCCTCCAGAGCTTGGACAGCTAATGAATCTGCAGGAATTGATTCTCTCTGGAAACAGTTTGTTTGGAAATATTCCGATATCAATCCTCAGGTGCAAGAATCTTAACAAGCTTGATCTAAGCAATAATAGATTCAATGGCACCATACCAAATGAAATCTGCAACATGTCAAGATTGCAATTCGTGCTCTTGGGTCAAAATTCATTTAAAGGGGAGATACCTCGTGAGATTGGAAACTGTGTGAAACTGCTTGAATTGCAAATGGGCAGCAACTACTTGACTGGAACACTACCTCCTGAGATTGGTCATATAAAAAACTTACAGATAGCATTAAATTTGAGCTTCAATTATCTCCATGGGCCACTGCCTCTCGAGCTAGGGAAACTGGACAAGCTGGTTTCTTTGGATGTCTCTAATAATCGGCTCTCTGGTAATATCCCACCTGCGCTTAAGGGCATGTTGAGCTTAATAGAGGTCAATTTCTCAAATAATCTGTTCACCGGCCCAATACCCAACTTTGTACCATTCCAAAACAGTCCAAATTCAAGCTTTTCTGGGAACAAAGGCCTCTGTGGAGAGCCATTGACCCCTTCATGTGGAAGCTCTCGTGATTCTAACCTTGAGAATTACCATCACAAGGTCTCTTACAAGATCATACTAGCTGTTGCTGGTTCTGGCTTTGTAGTCTTTGTATCAGTCACTGTAGTTGTTCTGCTGTTTATAATGAAAGAGAGACAAGAAAAAGCAGCCAAAGCCGCAGGAATTGAAGATGATGTAACCAATAACCGGCCAACAATACTAGCGGGCAATGTGTTCGTTGAGAATCTCAGACAAGCAATAGATCTTGACGCTGTTGTAAAAGCGACTTTAAAGGATTCAAACAAACTCATCAGTGGGACTTTCAGCACAGTTTACAAGGCAGTTATGCCTTCTGGGCTGATTCTGTCAGTGAAGAGACTTAAATCCATGGACAGGACTATCGTTCATCACCAGAACAAGATGATTAGAGAGCTTGAAAGGCTCAGCAAACTGTATCACGATAATCTAGTGCGACCAATTGGGTTCGTTATTTACGAAGATGTTGCTCTTTTACTCCATCATTACTTGCCGAACGGGACATTAGCCCAACTTCTTCATGAATCTACCAAGCAACCTGAATATGAACCTGACTGGCCTACACGACTCTCCATTGCGGTTGGAGTGGCGGAAGGGTTGGCTTTCCTCCATCATGTGGCCATTATCCACCTTGATATTTCTTCTGGTAATGTTCTTTTGGACTCTAATTCCAAGCCTTTGGTCGGGGAGATTGAGATATCAAAGCTCTTAGATCCATCCAGAGGCACCGCAAGTATCAGTGCTGTAGCAGGCTCATTTGGCTATATTCCACCAGGTATCTCTATAGCATTCTGTATTCAACTTTCAATCAATATACCGTTTATAGCTCTCTGTACACATGCTGTTAGCTCTGACAGTTCTACACAACCTACCCACTTTCCCATTTTTTTTTTTTTTTTTTTTTGCATTGTAGAATATGCATATACAATGCAAGTTACAGCACCAGGAAATGTGTATAGCTATGGTGTTGTTTTGCTCGAAATCCTTACGACCAGGCTACCAGTTGAAGAGGCTTTCGGTGAAGGAGTAGACTTGGTGAAGTGGGTTCATAGCGCTCCACCACGAGGGGAAACACCAGAGCAGATACTTGATGCAAGGCTTAGTACAGTTTCTTTTCGGTGGAGGAAGGAAATGCTTGCAGCGCTTAAGGTCGCCCTGCTCTGCACTGACAGCACACCAGCCAAGCGGCCTAAAATGAAAAAGGTGGTGGAAATGCTTCGAGAAATAAAGTAGAAGTGACGGGTGGTCTAATGTTGCGATCTTATATATTGAACCTGCCTCGGAAACGGGGAAATCCTCATATCTTAAAAGGAATAGGGATATTAAATGTTACAGTTCATTTCCGAATTTGTCTTCAACAGGGCGGTGGCATGTCCTCCCTGGTTCAGGCTGCTTAGTTGGATCATCTGTCGACTTGTTCTGTATCAGAGAGTTTATGAGAAATGGCAGCATGCAATCTGTTGGAGTTGGAAACAAATTAGGTTGTGGATTGATGCTAGGAGAGCCCTCAAAAGAGGAAGGACTAGAGTTTCTGTCATACATTAGGCCCGGAATTAAAGTTATGAAAGTTCAAGATTAAAAAATTTGTATGTGGCAGATGCATGTCCAAAGTCGATACAATTTTCTAGTATTGAAGTTTCACCCATATACTTCTATTATATAATGCCCGACTCTACCCTTGTTGGATTCTGCATTTTATTTGAGTGAAAGCATAAGATGGGTTCCCTCTGTCGTTCTGTAGGAAACACGACCTTCAGAAAGAGCTCGTCGGACTTGGAAGTGGAATGGATTTGTTTTCAAAAACAAGTTTCTGGCTTTATATTATCCTTAGACCGGTCAAGAAAAATAAGTTTAAATATGAAAAGAAACATATAAATTATTATATAAAAACCATAGGATCAAATTAAAGAGTAATATGAGACTAGTAATTTATTTTTTATTTTTGATAAAAAAAAAACAAACAAACAAACAAAATCTTATTGAGAGAAATATATAGGCACAGTCCAAGTTATACATAGGAAGTATAGAATGTTTTATTTTTTAAACCAGAAGCTGAGAATTTTGCTATATTTGTAATTTATTACTACGGCCTACATTATAGAGAACTCCGACTTTCATACCGTACTTCTTGTTGTACTACCAACGAACAAGAAATTAAAAAATGAACGATAGAAGTAGAGTAAATTCTAAAGCCAAACGGGGTGTTTTAAAGCGAATCCAAACTGTCAAGTGCGATGGCACATGATCCCATAATCAAAGAGTGGTAAATGAAATGTTAAGGAACGAATGAGCTACTACTTGGATTAAGAGTTGTACATCAAAGACAAAATCATACATATATACACGCGATAATATCATAATATACCGTTTCCTCACATCTATACAGATATAGTAAGGCTCACAACTGGCATTAAACACCACCCATTACAGAAAAAAAGTACACTGATGAAAGGTCGTGAAAGCCAATTATGATCTAAACTCCTTCCAATTCAGGTATCAAACAGGAAAAACTTCTAATTCAGTTCTATACGAGCAGAAGGGAACCAATTAAGTGTAAGATGAGACCTTCAAGACTCAGTGAGGACTTGACAATGAAATTCTGGCGACTGATAGGATTCATGACCATGGCTAGACCTGCAGCTCGAGGCCATGCCTGGAATTTCCTGTCAGTTTCTTCCCACCATTCCTTGATTGCAACAGTTTTTGGGGTAGTACCTGGATCAGAAAAATCAGCAATGGTATCATAGTATTAAACCACAAGAGCTGAAAAGCTTCGGGATAGAACCCATAACGTGAAGGACTGGAGCTTCTTGTAGTCCTGTTGTACTTCATATGGTAATTTTGGCATCAGATGAAGGGCTTCTCATTTGTATCAGTGGAGCCAGTCAAAAAACTGAATCTCCTCTTGTCATGCTCCCTTTTCAATCCAATCTCGTCCTTAAAAGTATTGCACTTTGTTACCTTTCTTTATTTTACAGTCTTTTAGATTGCAATGTTAACCATTTCCTCACATTCTACTGATTTCTCTTATCTACAGCCCATGTACTAGGGCAGTTCCTTTTTCAGGGAAATTCTATTATTCAACAGGGAGGAGAAAGAAAGGGAGGGGAAAAACTTGCCTCCAAATATCTTCCTGTCACCATTATAATGGTCACATGCAAATGCGATTGCAAATGATCCCAAAACAGCAGGTATAGTGTACTTGACTGCCATGTTCAAACTTCATCCGAGAAAAAGAACCCAATGTCAGAGGAGACACCTAAAGCTGATATGCCTTTGCATTTCAACAAAAAAAATGAGTGCACAATCAACGAGAAAAAGAACCCACAGTCATTTTGGTCCAAATATCTACCACGTCTTCAACTATATGTGTGTGTACTTTTTTACAATAAGTTTTTTCTTTTCCAATTCGTGTTTGTTAAGGGAAACAGCCAGAGGCAATACCCTCTGACTTACTGGTCACGTTTCTAGGAACTCAGTAACGTGACCAGTTGTTCAAGCTCGAGATAGTTTATGATTTGGGGAGACCTGAGAAGTACTCTGAACAGAACAATGATATGGAATATGAAAATATTCCCCATGCATGCTAAGTCCCTTTTAGAAAATCATAATGAGCTTGAACTAAAGGTGGCAAATTATATTCCTAGTATACCAATTTTACAACCATAAAAGAACTCCTTGCAATCAAGTGAATCAACAGGAGCACCAGTCTCCTCGACTTGTTTGTACCTGAGCATCTAGAATATCAGACAACATTAAACCATTGCCCTGGTGGTCCATCCTGATCATCAACATCCGGCATTATTTGTTCAAAATCCCACATTTTATAATCCCTAATACTCAAGTTCATCCACATGCCCCAATTCATACATACATTAATAATCACATCCATCATTCCCAACGAGAGTTTAGAGTAACTCCTCTAAACCTTCCTCGGCTATTGAATTCTGTTATGATTCCACATCAACTGAGTATGGGATTGGTTGGTGGTTTATAAGCCCCTAGGCACCCTTCTCTTGCAAGCCGGTTTTCAAGGGTGGGTGAGTTCTAGCTAGTGGGTTCATAACAAATTCCTATGCCTTTGACAAGTAAACCTCCCTAAAACTTGATAATTAACCCTAAATATCATGTCTTCTGATCAATTTCTATAAATAAAGTTCAATTGCATCCACTGCACCAATTTTTTTTCTCATTTCTCTTCCCTCTAGATTCCTCTTTTTCCCTTTCCCTTCAACCTACCCACTTGTGTTCCCGTTTGGCTACTTAGGAACTCTGCTTTTATAAATTAAAAAGAACACAAATTTGATTAAAAAAGGAAGGGAAAACTGAGCCAAGGCAAAATATCTGAGACTCCCATGTTTACAACGAGCTTGTATATTTCTCAGAACCCAACATTCAAAAACAGAGCCTTCATAAGTTCCAGCTCTTCCGGGTTTTGTTTCCCTAATATTTTCTTAGCAGCCAAACAAAACTTGAGACAAGCCTAGGGGCCAAACAAATTGGAACTAGGAAGTTTCTTATAGTTAATCTTTCCAACAACTTAAGCAAGAATAAATACCCTAAGACAGAGAACAAGTCAACTGGAAGGAATTGGAGAGCTCGCTCGAATCGGTGGGGCTGATCATACAAGGCACGCTTCGATGATTCTCTCGAAGTTGAAGGCCAATTCTTTTCAAACAAATAAACCAGACCGCGAAAAAAGAGCACGCGCACACAAAGGTGCGTGGTACAAGTGAAACGGCGGCGCCTTGCAAAGACCGGTTACTCCAAAGTCTCAACAACGGTTACTCCAAATCTATGTTTGATTTTTTGATACATTTGATGAATGTTAAAAATAATATTTTTTTTTTAACTATTAGTATTTAAATAAGTCTAGTATACTTAATTAATAACACATATATTAATTTACAAAAGTATGATAACATATAATTAGATATTTTAATATAAGTCTAATATAAAAATAAGTTAGATATCATAATAGAAGTAAATTATCAGTGAAATATTTAGTTTTAGTTTTAAATTTTCAAAAAAATTGAAATTTGAGAAGCTAGAATTTTTTATTTTATTTTATATTTTTTTTATAGAATGGGCTAAATATGAAACTAAAAAAAAAGTCTAAAACTGATATTCCTAATCCGACTCTACTCCAACTTCAATTCTAATAAATTAGAGCCGACGCCATATCAAAATTGCACAAGTCAAAATCGAAATACTTGTTCATAACACATTACCAAGCTACTGATGCCAACTCTCTCGATGCATTCATATAGACATGCTAGCTGCTGCTGCTGCAGCAATGAGCATGCATGCATGGTTACAACTTAATTAAAAAATTATAGTAAAAAAGATTAACACTGTTATTGTTCCAATTTTTCAATTAACTTGCAAAAGTTAACCGCTTTTAACGCCATGTCGTAATGTACGTACGTACTCTTGGTTCCATTTTTAAAAAAGATTGGCATGCATGCAGCATGCATATTGTCCTCGTTCATATATTCTAATGACCTTCTAATAAATTCAATGTTCGAAAATTTATATATATATATATATATATGATTTTTCCTTAACAAGTGCCCGGCCTTGAAAGATTCATAACTGTATATTCAATGCATCCCATGACAATTTTTGTGTTACATTCCAAGTTTACAAATAGCAAAATTCCATAAGAACCTTCACAATTTAAACATGAAATAAAGAACGGATAAACAAGAAAAGATAAATCAAGTTAATTAGTTATTACATTTACTTGTTTGGTTACCAAGATGAGATGAGACTTTCCTTACCAAGTTAATCAATCATCTCATCTCATATAATTATTATAACTTTTTTTAAATTTTCACACAAAATATAATAAACAATTTAACTTTTTAAATCTCAAAACAAAAATAATATTAAAAAATTATATAACAATATTTTATTCAATTTTTAACTTTTATTTCATCTCATTTGATCATCTGTGTAATCAAACGAGACAAATTCTATTGAATGTTGCACTCTTACAACATTCTTATTAATTTCCCCCTTCGAAAATACTAGGAGACACGTTTAAATTGGTTTTTCAATCTCTCTTTTTTTTCCCCACTAAAATTAGGAATCCTTTTTTTTATTTTTTGTCTCTAGCCATCACTCACACATACACAATCATGATGAGGATAACGTGATGCTCAAATGCATTCATTACGAAGTAAATATTTTCTTTTTCTTTTTCTTTTTCTTTTTCTTTTCAACAATGGTAAGAGTGATCATCGGAAATACTCAAATGCACTATAGCTCAAATATTACAATCCAATTGCATAACTTTTTCATCCTTGCTTTTTAAGAACAATTGAAGCAAGTGTTTGTAAAAGATGGGTCTTTTTTCCCAAAAGCATAGGATCTATGATCAATCCCGAAATTTACATATACCTCCATTAGAGATTTAGAATGACAAAAACACACATTAATGTTCCTTCCCACATTATAAGGATCCAACTTGGAATGGGAACCTCTAAACCGTGGCTTGGAACTCTGCATAAATAGGGACAAGCAAATACGACCACCTTATCCTCAATGCGGTCATCTCCAAAATAAAACGAAAAAGAATAAAACAATTGGATATGCAAAGGTAACAAATAAAACAATTGGATATGCAAAGGTAACAAACTTGTCCGATGTTTATTGCTCCGCGACTGCAATGTACTGTGAAGAAGGCACACTATATGCAGTATTAAAAGCAGGATGCTCGTAGCCATGGAGCCTTGGAACTTTAAGATCAAAAGCTCACTTGAGTTGTGCTACTTTGACATCCAGCCCACTATAAATGTCTTCACAGTTCTAGACAATCAACAGCCAGCAGCTTTAAGAAAGTGGTCGTATGGACTTGATGCTGGTAATCTGAAGAAGTGAGGATGACGCTGGTGTTCTGTTGCACAAGGCAGTGGAACAGGGGTGGGGGATGGTCCGCATGAATTGGCAGTGAAGTTTTGGTCAAGGAAAGGATTGACAGCCTGCATTTTCATTTGAGTTCACAATATTAGCAGCTTCGTAAAAATCCTTGTGGATATCGATAGCAATGTTATAAAAGATGAAGGTGCAACGCACTGCATTAGAGGCTCTAGGTAAATGCATGCACCTTTTTAGAACAGATTATATTTGTAAGCAAATAGGAACCTACAAGACTATGCTATACTACACAACGTGATCATGCTAGAGATGCGCATGGTACATACAAGTATATACCACGCAAGTATGAGCTCATTTTTCAGTTTTCTAGAGTGAGAAGCTACCACATTGGAACCCATGTCAACATGGGGATAGGATGCCATCTTCTTCACCTCAGGTTCATGATTGTGTAGAGTCAAGTACTTCATACTTTCCTGTATCTGTTGTGCAATCATCACATTAGACATCTTCTGCTGCTTTCCCATGAGTAGTGTCTCGCAATGATGGGCCATTTCCTTGTAAGGTACATCAGGTGCATTTGTGACAGAAATTCGTCCAACTTGATGTGCTGTCTCCAAGACCTGTGCATATAAAGCACGCTATAAATAATTATGTAGCAAGAAATCTATCATTCTAAAACTAAATATCCTATATGGTGGCACTTTTAAAAGAAGTAAACACTAAATAAGAGAGCATGAAATGGCTAACGTACTGATTCTAGAAGTTGATCGACACTCAGAAGGTTGGGGATTTCCAAGGCCAACTCTGAATCACGTTTCGTTTGACTTTCAAATGAATCTGCTAGTGAATCATCCTCTATTGAAAATACCGGAGCAACCTGCAAGACAACAATAATGTCATGCAAGTCCCAACCATTAACAGACATACGCAGAAGACATGCACAATATTCACCCCCTTAAGAGATTCATTGTTTTCTAAATCAACCCGACGGATTTTATACGAACTGCCCATGAACAACTGGCTTCCCAGCGGACACACATCATCAGGTACAAATTCATTCAGCAGCTGTTCCTTTATAGTGGACAATTCAGACTGCAAAAATGCCAAAATTATTTTAGAGCAGAATATAACAAGAAAATTAATTCTTTAATCAGTGAAAGCAGTCTGAGATGCTTAAACAATTTGTATAAAAGATTTACTTCTGAAAAATTCTCCAAGCACTTTAAAACCTCCGAAACAAAGAACTCCGTAGTTTGATCTTTGGTTGTCCCTATTTCCAAAAGAGATTTTGAAGCTGAAGTATCATCCTCTTCGGATCCATAAACATTTGCAAGATGGCTGGATCCTGTTTTGACAGCCTGTAACTTACAATCTTCCACCAATTGTAGGAACGGATCAACCTGATTCAAGTAATAATATTAAGATAGACATTACAAAAGTTTGACTGAAGATAAGTTTTAGCGACATCTGACATGGCAGAAGCCATAGACTCGTATATACCATTTCATAAAACGTACCATTGACCTCAAGCATATAAACAAGATGAAGGATACAGTGAGTCATTGTTCATGTTCAAGAGGAAGAAGAATGCTGATAAGGTACTACCAATAATCACAACTTCATTAGCAATGACTCATACCTACCTTTTCATCTGAAAGTGCAGCCTTGGCACCATGAACAAGAGGAAGAATATTGTATGCTTTTGACAAAAAGAGAATCATTGAAGTTGCCAAGGTAAAGAGGGATCTGCAACGTGAAGGTGGCAGTGACCCTGCAATAGAAGTAGGAATACGCTTGAGCTGAAGAGCTGAAATCTCATTAACAGGAAATCAGGTTGGTTCATTCTTTGCTTCATGACTATGAAAGAAACTAACAAGAAATTCGAACAAAGTACAAGCTAAAATTCCCAATCATTTAAAATAAAAAGTCCAATAACTTTTTAAAGTTTAAATGTTCCAATTCTTGCATATCTGCATCTACCACTAGCATTGGCATAGCTTGTTGGTCTGATCTCCCCATGTTATGCACCCAGTTCAAAACATCACAAGAGCATGCAATGATGTAAAGCCCAGACCTAGTCCATCTAGTCGTATGGTATTGAAATAAATATAAAAACTTTAAGAACTGACCTCCTTCATGAAGAGAAATGTTTCGCAAGGAAAATGCTAACTGAAAACTTCGAACTAGAACCTCATTACTGGAATTCTGCAAGACATGATAAAATATAATTGAATGAAAAAAGTATAAAGCTCATAAAAATAAAATCTATATCAAATGAGGGAGGCCAAAGAGAAGGTTCTCATCAACAGTCTTTTATTATTTGAATCTATGCGACCAGAACAAAACCAATGAACTATTTAAGGCTCAAAGTTCATGAATGGTAGTTATAATTTCTAAGTTATATTCCATGGAAACTTAGTAAGCTAATGGTACCATTGAATGTGTAGAGTGCAATTAAACAATGCCTAAACATCAAAAATTGCATTTAGCAGCATCTATTGATGATGAAACATACTTTCTAGCAGTACATAAGCAAAATCCCAAGTAAGGCTTTAAAGTAAACAAATCCCAGCTAATGGAGGATTTTTTTTCAAGAAAAAAAAAATTAACTTAAGGGCAAATCCTTTGTCATTAATTGTACAAAATGAGTTTACCTCTCATTCTATTGGGCATTTGGACTGACATATTCTTGACAAGAAAGCTACTTTCACAAGTGTTTTGAGGTTCCTGGCCCCTTGCCAGAAGTTTATGAAGATTAATTGACCCTATTAATAGATTAATTTCCAAAAACATAATTAACAATAATACTAAACAACACTAAGATATATGAACATACTAAGACTGCTCCATGAAATCGTTGTACCTCAGATCCCCATATAAAAGTCATTCCTAGCTACAGATAAATTTAAGCAGGCTTCCTTGTTTAACATAATGATCAACTAGGTTGCATCAGTGTGCCCAGCTTGTGAGGAACACAGAAACATGTGAAGCACTACCAAAATTCTTTTTTTGATCGGTAAACAAGATTTTATTGATCAAAAGAATAGGCAAGAGCCCAAGTATACGGGAAGCACTACCACATTAAAATCCAAACATGCTATTAACAGGGAATATATTATACAAGAAGTAGCATCTAAAGAAAAGAACCTGATAAAAAAAATAGAGGAAAAACATAAAATACGTTCAATAATATTCTGGCAATTACCTTGGTCCGAGAGAACAGCGATACCAGACTGTATGTATGAGCAATTGCTTCATAGTTATCAGGTGTATTTGCAGGAGACACGGACTGAGCCCAAATTGATGAAAGCAACAGAGTAATCTGGTGGCTACTCAGCCTGAGGAAATTAGGCTCCTGAGGTTCAACATGGATAAAAACTTTCAATGGTGATTGATGGTGGATCAAATTAAGAGCACTTTTTGAGAACTTATAAATGATAGAATTGAACATTTGGATCTTTCAATTACAGAGGGGCCTGGATATAGATTAAGGCCTGCAATTCGCCTGAGTCCAATCCAAGCCCAGTACCCTTGATTGCAGATATTTAAATCCTGGGCCCCTGGTCCAGCCAAATTTTTAGTTCTCAATTGATGCATAGGACAATAAGTGATGGGTATCTTTTAGGTAGCAGAGTTGAATTGATGCTATAAAATTCTACATATGCACTTTAAAGGAGACCGCCTAATACTTCTACGTGTCGTCCGACATAAAACACTAGTCACCCTTAAAAGCAGTAATAACTATAATGTGACTAGATGGGCAAACCAGGAACAGGCCTAAAGTAGTGAGCCCTATGATGTAATGGATATGGACATCTGCGATGGGGAAGAAATTGCATAAAAGAAAGAAAACTTACAGTTTCTTTATTTGAACTGATCACGGTATTTCCATCAGTCGTCAAGGGTACAGAGGGCCTTCTCATACTATATACCATACCATACGATGACGTCAATCTATCTTCCATCTCATTATTAATACTGCTTGATTCCTCCTCACTAATATCATTTTCTTTACTCTCTTGATAAATATTTTCCCTTGAATAAAACATCTCCTTCCTTAGCTTCTCAAAAAGAGCTGCTGAAGAAGAAAAGACAGAGACAGTTCTTGAGAGCGTCCGTGGAAGATCAGATGCTTTCTTTGAGTTGGGAATAGAGGAGGATGGACGAGGGAAAACTGAAGATGGCACAAGAACAACAGAAAAAATGCGATGGGCTCCAATTCGTGTTTCATGGTCTGGATGAACCATAGCCAAGAGTAACTGATGAAACAAAGCCTCAGGGAAAGCCTAGAGACAGCAAGAAATTTTCAATTCAAAATTAGATTTAAAATTAAGAGTAGCTGAAAATGAAATTGACAAAAAAGAATAGGTTCTGCTTCCTGCCTTATTTTGATATGACAAATTGGGTAAGGAGGCTACAATTTGAGCAGTACGATAAACAGCTGAGATTGTAGTTCTGGCTATAACTGTAATAGTGGGGATGTTCTCCAACATCACTGCCATCACTTCAAGAATTGAGCGTGCTTCTCCAACCTGTTGGTCAATGATGGCAGATGTCAGCAAAATAGACAGACAACTTAGGTAGAGCCATTAAAGCATTTGAATGGGACAAAAGAAACAAAAAAGAATCATGTAAAGACAGCTGTGGCTCAAGTTCTGATAACCATAAATTTTCCATGCTAGATCAATTCAAGAGCTATTGGAGATTTCTACCACCTTATGTGATAACTGCACAAGGCATTCATCCACTGCTTCCCCAAAACTTCTATTCCATTTTATGATGTCAGCTCCCAGACTTGCATCATCAAGTGAGAAGTGTATGCTCTTCCGCAGATGCCTCATGACATCACTTAATGCACCAACTATTGCCATAGAAGGCTCGACCTTGGCATCTTGAGCAAGGGAGGTGGTAACCCGAACAATGTCAAGTTGCATGTCAGGTTGTTTAAGGACATTTTTATGATCAAGATGCTTAATTAACACGGAAAGCAAGAAATGTATATTTTGCCCTGCAGAAGGTACACAGAAGAAAAACCCTGATGTTAATCATCAAAGTACAGCTGAAAAATGGAGCGGTACCGAAGCAGCATAAATGGTTAAAAACAATGGTACAGAACCTCAAAACGCTAAATAAGTTAAGAGATAATAACTACCAGAGTTATCCATTAAAAATTGCATGTCCTTTAGGACTGGGAAGGCAAGACCGTGCTCAGGAGACCACAAGTTCCCTGTATCAAAGTATCGGAACAAAGATTCCAGAACACGCCGCATGGTTGTAGCCTCCTTGGCGAGCTTGGCCATGTTATACAGGCTGACTCTGGACCAAAAGCAAGGGTTCTTGGCATCTTCCCTGGGGAAGAACCCAAGAAATATCATTGACAGGTCAAGGATTAAACACACAAAAAGTCATTGACAGGTGAAGGATTAAACACACAAAAAATCACTGACAGGTGAAGGATTAAACACCAAAGAAATTACATTGTTACATTTACTCCGCCCTTATCATTCACAATTGTCTGCCAAGAAGGAACACTTGCTGTGACATCAACTGAAGGAGAGACATGACCTTCATTTTTTAGCACTTCTTGCACCCAACGATTCTGAGGACCTTCCTTGTCATGGTCCATGTTCTCTAACTTTTTAGTACAACCTCCATAGTTTTCCAAGACCACTGAAACAACCTGTTTTTATTGAATATAGAAAGAACAAAAAAAGCCAAAAGATCACATAGGTTGTTAACTAGGATTTAGTCCTTAAACAGTAATAAATAAAAGCAGCTTCACTTGCACAAACTTATGAGCTATATGTAAGTGTAATCTTCTTATTTTACATCGTTATAATATATAGTGAGAGACAAGCCAACCACTTTAGAGTTGAGCTCTCACAACATGTTCATATTCTCTCATCTTTGGTCATAAACATCATGTTGTGTCAAAGCACCAATACAGAACCCTAACCCTAAATTCCTATCCACCATATCAGACATAGTATGGCCCATATGGACTAGAAGGCTCACTGATATGGTCCTTGTTTTCATCTTCTGCGCCCCAGTAGGTTTTGAATTTTAAAGTCGTTTCATGTGCCAAAACCCTATTTTTTCAGTTCTCAAACAGCATTTGATCTCATCCGATCTCTCTTTTTTTTTTTTTGTCAATATGTTGATTTTCAGCAGGCTTTTGTGTTCTTAGTGAGTTTTGTTTTGATGTTGTGGAAACTGGGTTTGTGTATTGTTACTGTTGGCATTTGTCTGAGCCATTTGGCTATATTATTCCAATACTCGAGCAAATTTGTTAGGTGATGTAGGATGGATAACAATCAGTTAAATGTTTGAGTGCTAATGGTTTGAGTTGAGGCTTGTTAAATTACTGTCTATGTTTTTTTTTATTGGATAATTTTTCTATGGGTTGTATTTGTGTTATCATGATGGATGAGTCCAGTACCCTTCTTTCAGCAGCTGCTAAAGTTGGCATGCAAAAGATTACTGTTATGTTGAGTGGATCAAATTGTCTCCCGTGGGATCATCGGTTGAATCTAATGGCAAAATCTCTTCTACAAGAATAAGGATTTGCCAGAGGTACGGGTTCAAAGATGTTTTGTGATAACCAATCTGCTATTTACATTGCAAGTAATCCTATTTTTCATGAGAGTACAAGGGACACTTAGATGAGCTATCACTTCCACAATCTTGATCATAGATGGAGGTATCTTCCAGAATAATCAAGATTCATAGTATACATAAAGCCTATAGAGTTCTATGGGAGGTACAGATTTTTCAAGGAGGATACGAGAAAACCACTATGAAAATGGCTGAGTAATTCTACATATAATAGGCTGCAAAACAGAAGCAGGACACCAAGAGTAGGACAGCAGGTAGAGAAGTTTGTAAGATTTTTCCGCAGTTGGACTCCTATCTTATTGGACAAATTTCAGGGCAATTAACATAGCAGATTCCCAATACAAACTATAATGCTTATGTGTGTATATAGCAAAATAATTTACTCTCTCTCTCTCTCTCTCTCTCTCTCTCTCTCTCTCTCTCTCTCTCTCTCTCTCTCTCTCTCTCTCTCTCTCTCTCTCTCTCTCTCTCTCTCTCCTTTTCTATTCTGATAAAAAAGCAAGATAAGTTTTGTTAATGTAAGATTTTTTTCAAGAAAATAACTTCCACATCTAGTCTGAAACTAAACTCAGTTTGTGAAGCACATGAACTAACTTTAAAACTGTGAAACTGCATTCGAAGTTTTTTTCTGTTGATGAACAAAATTAACAAGTATGGATCTGCTTACATTGTCGAACTCGGCCGAAATGTGAGAGTATTCACCCATAAACCAAACCTACAGAGAAAAGAGATTATAAAATTCCTCTGAAAATATAATATATAAAATCTAGGGAAAATATACTCTTTTTTTACGGATAAAAAAATATACTAATTTATAAAGGGAAAAACAAAAAGTCGAAACAAAAGATATGGTTATGTGATCATCACAATCTTGTGGTTAAAAATACAAGAATAATAGAATACCATTGAAGAGAGGGCTTGGAGACCAGCTGAGCGTAGGCTTTGTTCCCTTTCATCCTCTCCCACTTCTTGAGCCAATTGAATCAATTTTGGAATAAATCCTTCTAAGTTAAACATATAAGTTCCATCAATCTGCCAAATTCAGCATAATAAGATGAGTTTGAAGTTTCAGTAGGCAGAAACGTGATCTCGGAAAATGAATCAAAGTTGAAGATTTAATTAACGGACCTATGCCTATTTATGGTAATAAAACTCTAATTAATTGTCAAAAAAAAAAATTAACGGACCTTGGTCCAGGGCACTAACCTGATTATTTACAAAGTCAAAAAGAGTATGGCATCCTATAATTCGCATTTCATCTTGCCTTGTTTGATCCAGCAGAGCTTGCATGATGCTTAGTAAACTACTTGCAAACAGAGGCCTGTGAAATTGTCAACCAGTGAGTCTACTTTTCAGGTAGTCTTGTAATTTCAAAATATTGACCATTTCCTTTATAATTTACTTTCAACCAAAACCATTCCAACATAAATTTACTGGTTCCAATGTGTGTGTGTAAATATAACAAATGTTGGAAGGATAAACTCACATTTGCTCCTTGCAAGAAACCAACAATTTCCTGTAAATACACATCACAATTTTCACGGATTGAAAATTCTCATTTCTCAATTCCTTGTAACACCTTTGCTCAAGAGAAGTTGTAATCTGATCACCAAATTTGCAAATTTCATTAACGAAGCAAAAAACTTCAACTAATTGAAAGAAGACTAGCTTTTCTTGAAAAAGCTTCCAAGCATATAAAAATTGCACAGATAAACTCTGAAACTTTTTTTGTAACATTTTGCTTACATCATCCCTAGTTGATTTTTATTTCACATTAACATAAATTCTATTACTTATAAAACAAATGTGAAATTTTATTAGATTGGCATGCAACTCACACCATAGTAGTTGGACCCATAACCTCACCCACCACCCCATCCTTATTGGGGGAATGGAAGCGCCATTTGACCCTAGAGGCCATATAAAACATAAAATTCCCTACACATTTGGTGCTCCAGAAAAGCTTGAATCACCAGCGGCAACAACAGAAAACACAAAAGAATGGTACAAGGATTTAACTATTTGGTGATCTCACTGTAAGGCAATGAGGTATCCAATCTGAAATATTTTAGACCTACATAAACTTGATCAGATCTCCACCTCAGTATTAATCATGCCGCATATATCTCACTCGGATGCAACAGGATGATACTTTAATAAATTCTTCTCTGCAGGACCATCATTGATACCTTGAAGGATTTTTTTTTTTTTAAATATGTAAGAAGTAAATTTTATTCATACAAATGAAATAGGCATAGCCCATGTACACAGGAGGTATACAAAAGAACACCTAAATACATTCTAGGATCAAAAGATTAGATACCTTAAAGTTTCTCTTATTAGAATGAATGTCTTCCCTTTTTTTTTTATTGGCACCGGATGTCCAAGAACAAAGTCTTGATTAATCCCAAGAGTGCACAAGCCCTTAGCAAGGAGTTTTCTGTAAGTGCACATCGGGTAATTCAAAGGGAAGTTCCCCCTAGTATGATGGCCTCCAGAAATTGTTTGCACGCAAAAAGATTCGAACCATAAAACTACTTGCCAAAGTTTTCTAACATGATGTTAGCGCCTTCAACAACCATCGCATACACTTCTAAGAAATTCCCCCTCACTGGATATGTATGCATGTATAATGTCAATCAAACAGTCCATTTAGCATTAAAACACCAGCCATCAGGAGATGATTAGCCTCTTGATAAAATTAGATTATATTGAAGGACATTGGGATGAATTTTGGTTTTTCTTGACCTTCCACAACAAGTTCTATGGCAATCCATTCAGCAGCATCAGTTCAAAGTAAAATAAACATAGACCTTACAATTCTGTAAAGTGTGTTGGACGTCTATCAAAAGTTAATTTCTTGCCCGTTGAAAGGGCCGCGACTTACTTTTTACATAGATGAGGAAGTCTTTTTAGCCATCACCTATCAAAAGTTAATTTCTTGCTGCCTCCATAGAGAGTTTATATTCTATGATAAGTTCCCTAGAGAATTATCAAATCAAGATGTTGGGTGAGAAAAGTGACAATAAAGCTTATGAATATTATCTCCATGAACCACAATAATATTAATTAAAATATATGACGTGAATTCATCATACCCAAGGGCAATAACTCTTGGAGAACCTTTTCAACTACTCTAAGATAATAAGGCTTTGTACCAGCCAGTTTGAACACCAGTTAATATAGCACGATATAGACACAATGCTTTGCATAAACTAACATTACCTTTGGGATGCGCAGAGGATTTTTGGCAGCATATTCACAAAGTTTTCCTATCTTCCGATCATTTGGTCCTTCTTCCTGCCAAATATAAAGAACGGATCTTCATACAAAAAAAATGGAAAACAACAAAATATTACACAATCGAATGCGAAAGATAAATATTACCATTTCTGAAAACTTTACTTAAGCTACAAGAGATCCATGCTTATAGAAGAAAATTTTGTTTCTTTTTCCTCTCTTCTGACAACTAATATGTAATATCTTAGAAAGAGGAGAATTTTCATGTACACTATACAGGAAAACATTTTTTTCATTCTAGATGTATCTCTTGTTTTTCTTTCTTTTTGCAACAAGACAAACGTTTAAACAAGAAGAGAGGAAAGATAGACAGCAGAGGATATTTTAATGTTAATACAGAGGTACAAATACTTGCAAAAAATTAAAAAAGTTATTACAGAGTATACAGAAACAAAAACTCGAGGGTGCTAATTATTACTAAAGTTCTTTGCTGATCAAAGAAAAAAAACTGAGGGTGCTAACTGAGAAAGCAATAAAAAAAGATGAAAGTAGACAGCCTGTGTTGGGTAACCTATGACATAACCCACCCACAGATTGCTTATCTATCGTAATGAAGAGTGAGAAAAATAGAAAACAAACCATCTTTGCAGATCAGAAGGGTCAGAGAAATAAAACCGTCAACATGGGAAAAATGCCACAAAACCAATTGGAACAATTCAGATTCTAGAATTGTCAAATCACCATATGTATTCCTCCGAAAGGAACTAAATTTTCACTGAATTGCATTGCACTACATCAAAAAGCATTACTTTGCCTAGTGCTAATAACTGGGAAAATGCGTGTCTCAAAACACATCAACCAATAGACTACTACGTGGATAGGCGAAACTTTTAACATATTAATCACCATAAGGCCCCGCTCAATGAAAGCAGCCAACACCAATGACAACTAAGACAATTAACAAGCAACAGTCACCTTCATAGTCCTCCGACAGAATCAAATATAGCAAGTTTATGTGAAATTAGAGACAACCCAGAAACACTGACCTGATTACGAGGAAAAATATCGGCGATGAGCTTCTTGTACCTCTTTACAGGCTGTCTAGACCTCGCCCGCAACGCCGGGCAAAAGAAGCAAAGACTACCGCATGCCGGCAAAACTTGCCGCGAAATCACACCCGAAACAGCGCTCATTTCTCAGATTCCGAACATATAAAATCTCAAAGAATTCAACTTGGCCTCAAATCTTTGCTTTCTTTCCCTTCTAAATCAATCAACAATCCGGATTTTCGGTGCCGAAGAAGGGAAAGAAAGGGTTACACACAAATGAGGGAACCCCCAAACCAATGGCCAGCCTGTAACTCAGAATGTGGTTAAACCATGAGCCATGAGCTCCAAATATATTAAAGACCAATCCAAAACAATGAAAACAGAAAACCTTTACAAAATTAAAGAAAATGGGTCGTGAGAAAATTACAGGAATGAATCAAATCTTGGCAATTTCAGATAAAATTATATTGAGCTTTTGATTGAATAAAGATTGGATTACCTCGAATCGCCTGAAAGAGCAGGCCAGAGGCTGGAAATCCCTCTAAGCTCTGTATACAAAATACCGGAATCCCAGCATATCCTACCGCTATTATTAATGCTCTCTCTCTCTCTCTCTCTCTCTCTCTCTCTCTCGCCCTTTTTTTTTAGTTAATTGTGGGAAAGAATACAATTCCGGTGTCCTGCCAAGAATGATTGAAAATGTCCGCACGTTAAACGGTATTATACGTGCGGGTCCCAAAGAGCATTAATGTTGTTAAGACCGACATATGGCCTGTCCTGGGGTATGTTTCCTTGGTTGGAGAGGTAATCCGAGCCGTTAGATCTGCGGAGCTCACCATGACCTGGCAGGTGAAGTTTGGAACTTTAGACGTGCTGTCTCGACGGTTGAAGTTTTAGCAGCCTCCATCAGGTCTTCAGCATTTCATTCGAACAAAACCCAACAATTAATAACAAGTGTGATCTTATAAAATTAATACGATATATTATATTTAATTTATAATAAAAATAATTTTAATTAAATTAATTTGTAAATTTATTTTTATAAAAAAAAAATTGTGTCTAAAATATTTCTTTAAATAATAATGGCTTTTATTTTCCCAATTTTCCAATCAAAACAAATAAAGGGATGAGGAAAGGTTACACATTGTAACTAGGTATTACTGAATTGAACTTTCACCCAGCGAAGGTTTATACCGTTAAAAATTGGGTCGATATTAGAAAATAAATAGATACAAATGCATAAAATTATAGATATTATGGCTTTTTATTTTATTGAAGGTGAGTCAAACTAGGCATAATTTTGACAGTTACCGAAAGCTCGGAAATTATAGCTGGTCTCTCGCCATCCACACAAGAGTTTTGATAACGTTCATCTTTAATCCTTGTGTTTTTTTTCCCACTAATCGAAGTTGCCTAAAATTTGGACCATGTGTCTCTCTCTCTCTCTTTAATTTTTTTAAAATTTTTTCAACACTTTAACTAGTGCTAATAATTAAAAGCAACGCCAGCTAACAAATCAAAAGGAAAAAAGAGTACTTTGGACCCCTATGCCAGCTATTGCAACCTCCACAACTCAATGAGGCATGCTAACCAATAAGGCCCCGTTTCCCTTCAGGTAAATTCAGGTATAAGTAAATACTACGTACTAGAGTACGTGCATAATCACTTAAAAAGAAATAAAGTTTATTATTAAAAAATTAATTAATTTTAATACAAATTTCATATTTACTCATTTTTTTTCAAAAAGATTATAGGACGCTCTCCGCCTGCAAAGTTCATTCCTGAATACAATAAAGAAAAACTGCAATTAAACACAAATCAGTTTCTATTCCTAAACAAACCGTTACACTTGGCAGTAAGGTCACTTACACGGGGTAGGAGAAGAAAAGAATTTCAAATATCACTAAAATTCCAATTACTTTTGACTTCTGTTCATCTGTATATCCTCTTAAAGCAAATACAGTAACAATTGAATACATTTATGAATTGGCTTTTGCCAAGTGATTTCAGTATTCGGGAAGCATTTTGCTGTTTGTACCAAACCTGACAATAAAAAACGGTCCAGTAATGTATTGAATGCTCAGAAGATATTTTCATTTTCAATCTTAAATCGAAGCAATGTGCAAAAGAAAATACGATTTGACCATTATTAAGGAGTATTTAGGAACAAATTTATTCTAGATTTTATAAGGAATTATCCTATTTCTCATATTAGGCCTTTTAAGGAGAGAATTTGATGTTTATATCAGAGTAAGCTAAGCTATGACTAATGATGGACTCTCGCAACCTACCCACGATAATGGTACAGGAAATACTGGCCCACACGTGAGAGGGTGTATTGAGGAGTCCCACGTGACTTAGGAACAAACTCATCCCAGACTTTAGAAGGAATTACCATACTCCTCCTATTAGTCCTTTTAAGAAGAGAAATTGGTATTTCTATAACCATAAGTACACTGCTGTTTTGACAAGCATTCCTAAGCTCTTGGAGTACAACCGTGATCCCTCTCAACATGCTCCACAAGTGAAACGGGATCACGAAATCCTCTACTGCACTTTGGGCAGACATCAATTGATACCTCCTTCATCCCACCTCGCCTGACACTCGTTTCATGAACTTTCTCCACATGCTCCACCAGAGCTGTAACTGAGGAGAACTTCGCACCACACTGCGGGCACTCTTCTTGTCCAATTCCACCCACTCTGCTGCTATTGCTGCTGTGCCCTATTCCATCCTTTGCGATCTGCCATTTTTGGCTTATTTCAGTGCTCAATTTTGCCATGCCAGCTTCAGCTGAGGCTCTAACTGTTGAAGCTGCATTAAGAAAGTTTGAAGTCCACTTGGAGGAGGATGACGTTGGAGCTCGGTTGGGTTTTGAATTTTCTGTTCTACTTCTACTCAAAAGACCCATAAATGGGAAACCTGCTTCTGATTTCTTAGGTCCAGAACATTTGTGGTCAGGTCCAAACCTGTGCTTCAAACAATGATCTACCAAGCAGTCCCTGCACTTGATCGTGTTTGAGAATGTAAGGGCCTCCCTGCAACCAGGGACGGGACATTTTTTCTTCTTAGTGACTTTTTCATAATTTGAAGGGTCACATTCAGTGTTCACATGTGTCTCCCAACTAATGTTTGGGTCTTCTTGAGGGATCAAGCGAACTCCTTTCGCACAGAGAGGGCAGATGACAACAGTGACATCTTGTTTGTCAGCTTTTGGACAACTGTGTTTAATGTAGCTCCGGTGCTCCAAACAAAACACCTGTAAAAAATTGTCATATTTTAATCTCGCACATAAAAATTCCCAAAGAATAACATATAGTAAATGAAATCAGTGATCCACAAGTTTAGTAGATTAAGGAGACCATTATATAGACCCAGCCAAGGAAAAAAAGATAGATCACTCAACTTAAAAATCCCTATGGAAAACAATCTCACATGAAGTGGCAAAAATCAAATGGAAGACTAGAATGGGAAAATATTTGAAAGATATAAATACACACAAAACACATTTAGCCTGATTCACTCGGAGCGGATACAAAAATCAACTATGGATACTAACTTAACCAGTCTGCAATGCCTGCAGCATTAAAGAAGAAGCTATTTAATCAGCGATCATGCCACTCAAGACATACATACAGGTTTTAGTATTTCTTTATGCAAATACGAGGAAAGAGGTCCAATATAACATCAATCTGCTTATTCTTCCCAGTTTTTCAATACAAACCAACTCCTACTGATATCAACCAAACCCAAAGGTTTTAATTGAACAATCAAACCTGATTCCAGCTACAGTTTGCCTATTAGGTCATTTGACTTGTTCCCAAACACAGAAAAAGATAAATGGCACAAAATATCCCCTTAAATTTTGCACAACCAAAGACATTAAAATGATGACCTAACAACAACCTGGAGAAAACATGAGCTCAGCAAACTGAATCAATCAACAGGCAAAGAGGTATAGTAGACACATTTGCTAGAATTCCCAACTTAATTACTGCAGAAAAACTAATTCAGAGCAGTAAAATCATCGTATATATTAACTTTCTAGCAGGTTCTTCACTACGGGGCAACCCCTGTTACATTAATCAGCGATTCTCAAACTTCATTCATTCACTTCCTAGCATCCATGCATCCAGAATTCGAAGTGCTAATTAAGCTGCTTATCGAGAAAAATAATTAGGCAAAAAAAATCCCACTGCAATATTTTTTATTTTCTCAATTAACGGAATTTAAAATCGAAGCACTGGAAGGCTTCTAAGAAGAATGGTCATAACTCATAAGAACATAACCATATTTCCCTATGAATGGAGGCATTACTCCCAAAGGTATAGTAGCAGAATGGGGGAAAGCCATAGAGACCGAGTCTTAGCACAGCATGATCAGTTATCAATACTTGCTGATCCGAGTCGCCCAGTAGGAATGATCGTACAGCTTCACACACTGTTTCTGATAGCTATTCACATGTTCATCTTCCAAGTTCTTTCAAGAGTAATGCTATGAAAGATGGAAAAAACAAAACCATGTAACGTAGCCTACATACCGATAAGAAAAAAGGAACAAACTTTATTTGATATAGCATTCTTCAACATTTAGACAGGCATCATTAAGCATTGGAGTCAAACCAATCACCAACAAACTAGAAAATGAATTCAAATCCAAAAGAGCCAGTATAAAAACAGATAAATTGCAAGCAGGGGGGCCGGGGACCTGGCGGCAGCGATCGCATGTGAACGGCAAGAAATCGATCTGCTTGCAGTCATCGACGCTGCAATGCTTCCCGAGATCTGGGAATTCTGGGGTTCCCATTGAAATCCGCTCCCACCGGCTACGGAAAAATGGTACCAAAAAAGGGAAAAAAGGTCAAAAGCAAAAGTCGTCGTATACAAGGAATCAAATGGAGTTTCCCCGGAAATTGGAATTATTGCGGGATTGAGGAATTGGATGTCCAGAACTGAAGCTTTCGAATTCCGCGTATAGAGATCAAGACCGCGGAATCGAAAGTTTGAGAATAAGTAAGAAAAAGAGTCGTTGGAATTGGAAGTCGTCTCGAATTCCTAAAATACAAAATTAATTTGGTAAACATTTTATTTTGAGAAGTAATACTGTAGAAACCAATGTTTTGAATATTGTTGCGATCGTGTTTCGGTTAGGACATTGTAATTAAATATTTTAATATCAGTATCGTTTCAGAATAGATTAAATTAAAAAAATAGCATTCAAATGTAAAAATTTGAATAAAAATTATAAAAAAATAAAATTTTTATCTTAATTACAAAAACTCATTAATTTCGACTTGTATTTGTACGACCAGTATTAATTAAAACGTATTGGTATGGTCGGTATTTAATCCAATATAAAATAGATGTATTTTCTATGATACGAAAAATTCCAATTGTACCAATAGTACAAAATTCAAAACATTGATAGAGAGATTTATAAAAAAATTTATATATCCATATGATTTTATAATATTTATTTTATAATAAAAATAATTTTACTATTTAAATAATTACATTAATTTCTTCATAATCATTTCCCTTTTATATTACGACTAAGGATAAAATTTTGGACGAATAATATAACGTACAATTATAAAATATGCAAATATCAGATAGTTATTTTAAAAAAAAATAAAATTCCCTACTAACAAATTAATTTCTTTTCATGTAAATCTAATATCTGTTTACTCTTTTCAAAATATTGAAGTGTCCACCACACTCGCAATTATCATTTCTTTTCTTAATTAATTATTATATCAATTTAGGTTCCCAGCTATATTAATTTTCATTCTTAAATTTTGTAACTGTTAATCGATACATTTAAATGGCCAGTATATTAAGTCATTTAAAAGTATTTTCATTTTTTACGAAGATAATAGTCTTTCTGCTAGCAGACAACTACTTATCTCCATTACAAAATCAGACCACTTTCTATTTTCTCTACTCTCTGGCAGACGACTGGGTTGTGAAAATTTTACATCCTCGATGCCTCATTCAGAGCTAGGTGTGAAAACAGACAGTATTAAATATGGACACGGTTTGGTGTACCATAAAATGGTGATCCATAATTCTCTGTTTCTAAAGAACGTGTAGATAAAACCCATGCTGTCTTTCAAATCTCACCATCCAATGCAGTCCCATTGATGAAAAAACTGATAAACAAATTATTCCAGAATTGAAACCAAAGCCTAATCTATTTTAAAGCTTGGGCGTGGCTGCGACTTAACCTAATGATCTGTTGAAAATTCAGAATCCTCTTAACGATCCAACTTTATTTTCCCCTTTGTGCAATCCCATTTCACTGAAGGAATCAACATTATCCATGAACCATACGATTTCATATAGCATAACTATTGCATTGTCCAGCCAAAAATGAACAAAAAACAAAAAGACATAAAACCAACCGATTCAAAACTTTAAAACTGTCAAATACGGAAAAAGAAACATACTATCCCTCGAATGAAATAGAAAACATCTCATACTCAAGAAGTTCTCTAACACAATGTTGTTCGTCTCCTCACTCAAGCTTCAACCCTCTCAGGCTCCTCAAGGATTAGCTTGCCAACTGGTTTTGCCAAAAGATCTGTATGCTCTTGGAAAGGAGACTTGGTGAAGCGAGTTTCCCTCCAAAATTCAGGTGTAAGGAACCCATAAGTCTTCAGCAGACAATCAAAAGTTGCCTGTAGAGAGTGAAAAAGAATACGATCCATGAATTTATTAAAATACTATTTAACATTTATCTTTTGGTCAGACAACATACCTATTACAAGCCAAACACATAAATTGAAAGGAAACTCTTCTTAACGAGCAGAAAAATCCTACTGATAACTTGATAACAAATACCAGCCCACTGTGAAAATTAAAATGAGTTGAACGAAAATTTAAACATTCAACAATACCATGACTACTATATAGAAATATCCTTGGAATACAACCAGAAGCCTTTGATAACCGTAATACAAAGTGTTAAAAAACTAGTGTGTAGGAAAGTGATGCAATGTATTGAGACTTTTAAGTGCCTCTACCAACATAAAAAAAAATTAAATGAGCAATCAACCAGCAAGAAGTAATACCACATTATAGTCTGATCCTTGGATCATCTCTTAATCTTTTAAAAAAATAATTCAAGGTTGATAGGCAAGGCAACCTCATCATGATCGCATTGGAATGATGGTGTAGTATAAAAGTTTCCAAGAAAGAAATGCCAGCAATCTCTCATGCCTACACGCACACACACACGCATGCACATTTGTATACTTTCATCTCGGGCTTCTACCTCCCTTAGTATACAACATTAAGGGTTCGAAAAACAAAATATACTTTTAAAAGCCAGAAGCTTGAATGATAGAATTCAAAACTCCAAGACATCTAGGTAATTGAGGTGAGAATTTGTTTTCGACGAGGGAAGTGAGAAATTGTAATCTCAGTATGCATTAACTTTAGCATGGCTAAAAGATACAGCACCAGTCATTTTAAAGTAACCAATTTCAGTCCGAACGCATTAAATACCTGTTGACAGAAGCCTCGGAAAAATACATATTCTTCACAATTAAAAGAGGACCAGCACAAGCAGTAACACAATCCATTCTAAAAACACAAATAATGACAGACCAGTCAAGAGCAAACCTTCACGAAATTTCCAAGAGTCTTAGTGGACCCTCTCGACGAGGTAAAGACATCCTCGATCCCGGCGAATTGCAGGACCTTCTTCGGGACTCTAGCGGCGACGATCCCGGCTCCTCGTGGAGCAGGCACCATACGCACCGTGACGGACCCACATTTCCCCGTCACCTTACACGGCACGGTATGGGGCTTCCCGATCTTGTTCCCCCAGTAACCCCTCCTCACAGGTA
Organism: Carya illinoinensis; assembly: GCF_018687715.1. Lineage (NCBI taxonomy): Eukaryota > Viridiplantae > Streptophyta > Magnoliopsida > Fagales > Juglandaceae > Carya > Carya illinoinensis. The sequence continues at coordinate 3,763,200 of NC_056760.1, read as the reverse complement.
CCACAGACAGCTTGGCCAGTATAATTGCGCCACGAATCGCGGTGGCGACCTCCTTGCTGCACTTAACGCCGAGTCCAACGTGGCCATTGCTGTCACCGACGACAACGAATGCCTTGAATCTGGTTCTCTGCCCGGCACGGGTCTGCTTCTGGACCGGCATAATCTTCATGACGTCGTCCTTGAGGCCGGGGCAGAGCTGGTCGACAATCTGGTGCTCCTTGATGGGCAGGGAATGGAGGTAGATCTGCTCGAGGGACTTGATCTTATCCGACTTCACGAGGCGGCCGAGTTTCGTCACAGGCACCCATTTCTCTTCCTCGTCACGACGGGGACGGCGACGACCACCACGGCCGCGGTCTCCCCTTGAACGACCACCGCCAAATCCTCGCCCAAATCCGCCGCGTTCTCCTCCTCGCTCAGCCATGATTGGTTATTGGGAATGAAAGCGTGGGTATGTAAAGGAGAGAAGTTTAGACTCTGAGACGGAGAGAGCGCGCACTCGCTGAGAGTGAAAACCCTAGCAGATGTGAGGCTTTTATACGTGGAGGCGTGGTGGCTAGGGCTTCGAAGATGGGTTCGGGTGGTGTTTGGTTACGGACGTGAGTGGAGGTTAGGTTGGGTTAAGAGAAGCTGGCCCTGTGGGCTTCTTTTCCCATCCGAGATCAGGTTTTGGTTATTTTGTCGGATGAAGCCCATGGGCCGAGATTGGACTGCCTGGCTGGTTCTTCCGTTGTTTACTATTCAATAATGGGCTTGGAAGACCCACAAAAGAATTAGTCCGGACTTGTGGTTTTGGTCCAGAGAATTCTCCAAAACTGTGGCAATTAAACCGTTATTTAAAGAATTTTTATTTTTAATTTTATCATCTCTAATCATAAGGTGTCATATTTTAAAATTTTAATTTATAAAAATACATAAAATATATCGCATCAACGGACGTGATTGAATAATAAAATGAATTCCGTGATATAACATTTTGTCAGATGAAGATTGATGATGTTTTACAACATTATAGTAAAAGGCAAACATAGAAGTAAATGGCATATGCAACTCAAGAAATGAAATGGATTTCACTCACACATGGTGTGTAGGCAAGACATATAGTCAATGGACTTTTTTCTTCTTATTTATTGTACAAATCCATAGATTTTTCTACAACTTGACAAATTAGCCAACTGGTCACTGTGGTTGTGTCTCTGGGTGTGACAGACAGACTGATAGGGTGATGAAGTCCCTATTTCCCACATCTCTAAGAGACGACAAAAAAAAAAAAAAAAAAAATTGGTTGCAGCAAACTGAACGGTAACATGTGATATCAGTGAAGACAAACTAGTAAGAAAGCATCAATAGACTTCCACACTGCTGTTAAGATTCAAGAACCCTTATAACTTTTACCCAATATTATAAATGAGCAATTCAGAACCTCTTCCTCAAAAACCACACCAACTAAAACAGAAATGCAGTAGATAAAGTTAACAAAAGCTTTAGAAAAGAAATGATCATTGGCCTACCAAGATCCACAGAGCCAAAAGTGAGAGCAGCATAGCAATGTCGTTCATGTTGGAATCCTATTTCAGTCTCTCCCACCCCCACCTTTAAAACATGCTGTACTCTCTATTCGTTGTGTTTTTCCAAGCTTTTAACACTATCCACAGTCTCTCATCTCATTTTTCAACCTCTGTGCTGTCTGCGGCAGTCTATTTTTTCCAGTCTTGTTCGCAGTTTCTCATTGCTGTTTTTCTTGGTTCTATAACTTGTACCCTCCCCTTTTTTCTATCTCAATCTCTTCCTTTCCCCGTCTACAGTCTGCACTACTCTCTTCAACTCCTTTCATTCTTTAGTATCTACCTAGTCACTTCTTCCCACATCTGCATTGCACATCATTTCTGTGACTTCAAACGGCATATATTGCTGAAACCCCACGTCTCATTGTGCTCTTTGAAACTCACTTTCTCTGCTTCTTTAGTGTTCATTATCATGGTTGTGTTCTTGGGGTCTGTAGAGGTAGGGTTTGATGAAGAGCAACCGCCACTAGTTGGGGCACCAAATGCAGTGGTGGAGCCAAGCAGCCGCTACACACACCGATCAATCGAGACGCTGGTGGTAGTTCTAGCAGTGATCACGATCGTGGGCGTCATAGCAGGCATCATTGCTCGGCTGTGCGGCGGACGGCATTTCGGTGGCAATGGGGAAAATGACATAGAAGGATGGGTAGAGAGGAGGTGTAGGAGCTGCATCGATGGTGGAGTTCCAGCAGCAGCCCCTCCAGCAGAGGAGCCAAAACCAGCAGCAGCCCCTCCTAAGGAGCCAAAACCAGCAGCAGCAGAAGCAAAAAAGTGAGAAGGACATAGATTTGAAATAGAATATGGGTCATATTTAGTGAGTGTGAACAGAAACAGAGCTGGGCAGTGACCTGAAGCATCCATTGTCTGATCAGAATATGTGAGTGGTCCTATTCCCCAATCAGAGAGCTTTGCCTGAACACTATGTGCTTCAGCTGGCATATATTATTCATTAGTATCTAGAAGTTAACGATTGCAGTAGCAACCAAATTATGTGTGCTCCCTCAACAAAACTCATCTTTGCTTTTCAGATGAACTGGGTTTTCATTTTTCTTCTTTCTGGATGAAAGGTTTCAGCTTTCCGTGTGAATGGCTTCATGTCTAGTTCCACTTAAATTATAATTCATTTATTTATTTCACTAACAAAGAACATTTATTTCACTCACCGGCCATCCCGATTTTCATGTGGGGGTGGAATTGCCATTTGATTTTGGAGCCAAGCTCGTTGGCAACTTGTGATTCAAGCATCCTATAGCTAAATTTCAACAGTTTGTGCTAACGGCTTTTCACATAATCTGGAGCATTTATCGGGAAAAGGAAAGCATCAATGATGCTGTTTCAATCTCTGTTGTCATTTCTCCATTTTATAATCTGATTAACCATGTCAAAGATCAAAGGCGTTAATTTTTTTATTGTATTTTCCTTATATCAAGCCACTTTTCTTAATGGGAAATCGTTGTCATTTGTTCATGTTGCAGTGGCAGATTGAGAAATTCTTGGAGACTGAAATAATGCTATGATAACTATATATTTTTGAAATAATAATTACCAACAAATTTATCAACTTAGGGAATATCACAAATTACAGATACGCAAAACATTAGTATTTTCGATGTTTCTTTGTGAGGCTGTGGATGTGGAGAAGAGATTAAGATCAAACTTTTAGATTTTTAAGAAACTCAATTATTTTAGGAGATTCAAGGCTAAAGTTCAAAACTTAGTAGAACTCGTGATCGACCACTGCATGTTAGATTCCTCACGTAAACAACCATTTCGCTGGGTTAAAAAAAAAAAAAGGTACAAAACCCGAACGTTGCTTTTCAAAAGATATATTCTTCATTGCCAAACTTTCTTGTCCTCTGTCCTCTGTTACTGTATTTTTTTAAAGGGTGGGGGGTGCTTTTGAAGCACTAACCGTTGCCAATTCCTTTTTCTCAGAAAAGATCAGACATGCGGGTAGGACACCATAATGAAATTCGACCGATAACAGTTCATCATCCTATTCAGCCACTCTAAAAAGATTTTTGAGTGTTGGATGAAATGTCTGTCACCCAGCTTTACCACTGTTCTTCGTCTTTAATAGGTTTTGCAGATTTAAGTTAATACTCACATTTAACTGTTCATTATATGCGAGTTTATTGCATTCCTCCACTATTTATGGATCAAAAGATATGAAGTGTCATCTGCAGTGAAAATCTGTGGTAGTTAACTTGAATCCATTACTTTGAATCCATTACTTTGAATCAAAGTTTCCAACAGCGTCTTTCAATAAGTTGAAGAGAGAAGTCCAGTGCCCATTCTCTGTGATTAACCGACTTACAATACATAAATAAATAAATTATTTGTTTAACAATCAAATAAATAAATAAACAATAAGAAAAAAGCAAAACAATAATGTATTGAACACATAATTTACTTCGCAAAAACTTCTAGACTCCAACACAAGCAAAAGCCAAAAAGCAGCTTCCTCGAAGATTTTGCCAGCTGCATCCATACAAAATCTTCACATTTTTCTTCTGCAGCGTGTACCCTAATGTTTCCTTATCCCGCCAACATCTTACTCTCTAGCAGTTGATTCCACACAGTACAACATCTGGGCCAGTCACCTGGGTTGTAAAAGGATCAATTCGAACCCAGAGCAAGGAGAAGATAGAGGCAAGTAGAACTGACCACACAACAACAATTGTGGGTGTTCGGTTCTGGCGTCCCATCAGACCCTTAAGGAAAGGATAGAGATGAACAATCACCCAGAAAGCAAAAAATAGCTTCCCAAAGAGAGGACCCCAAGATTGGTACCCACTGTTAATGGCATAGGAGATTCCAGCAACAACCCCAACCAGGTTGATTATTAGGAGAGTAGTCGGTGGGATGAGTAAAGTCGTCCATTTGAACAAATACAGCTCAGCAAAATCCCCATCTTCATCTGAAGCTTTGGAAGTGACGGTGAAATTGGTATCAATTCCAGCAAGGACCTTAAGCAGGCCCTGAACAACAGCAAATAGATGAGCTGATACACCTCCAATAACCCAGAACTGTTCATTTCTCCACCATTCATCAATCCCAACACCACTCCATCTCATTTCCAGTATACCAGTGGCAAAGATGGAAAGAAAGAGGGATATGAACCAGATACTGGCAATGTTACTAATCTGCAGTCAGAAAAGACAACACACCACAGAAGACAAATCAGGGACACTGAACGTCAGCTGACATGTAAAGATGAATATCTACAGCTGGCAAATTATTGGATTGACATGCTAGAAAGTAGAAACTGTCAAATGAATTGATAGAGAGTGTGTGTTATAACTAAATGTTGCATAGCTCTTTTAGTAGAAAATGAAGATATAGCCATTAAACATTATGGAAGTAAAAGGCTTTCTCTTAGAGTCATCTTTTTAACTACGACTAGGAAAAAAAAATTCTGTTTTGAGGTAATCCATTCGGTATGCCTCCTTATGTGGCTGCTGTTTGGAGGATGGTTCTTTTATGTCTTTATGCGGTGCATTTGGCTTGAAAGGAATGAGAGGAGCTTTGAAGATAGGGAACATTCTATGGATGAGCTTAGAACCATTTTCTTTCACACCTTATTTCTTTGTTTTTCTGCTATCGTACTCAAAGGAACTAGCATTCATGATCTTGCATCATTTTCTAGTTCCTAGATTGTAATTAGGTGTTTTCTTGTGTATACTTGCTACAAACTTGGGGAACACCTTTCGTTGTATTTCAATAAAATTTTACTTTTACCTATATTAAAAAAAAAAAAAAAACAGGGCATGCCTCCTTTTGAATTGAACAGGTTCCATGGCACTATCCAGATAATATATTAGATGGTGAAAAACAATAATTCAATTGCATTTACCTGTGGAATAATGAACTTTCCTGTGAGAAGACAGACTGCTGGCAATGTACAATACGCAAGAAGAGGAATGGCCGTGATTGGATATATAGTGGTGTTCACATATGCAAATCTCTCCAGCCACTTTAGCCTTCCACCATAACCATACCATATAGGACAGTGCCGACTTAGAAGAATTTCAACAGAACCCAGAGCCCAGCGGAGCACTTGGTTCAGACGGTCAGAAAGGTTAATAGGAGCGGATCCTTTAAAGGCAGGAGGTTGTGGCATGCAATAGATCGATCTCCAACCTCGGGCATGCATTTTGAACCCCGTAAGGATATCTTCAGTAACCGACCCATAGATCCATCCAATCTGCACAAACAACATCAATGCATTTGTTAGAAACTTAATAGCCCAGCAAATTATATGAACAGAAACTGCCTGGTTTGTTCTCACAATACTTCTCAACTCATCTCATCTAATCATTACAACTTTTCCAAATTCCCACACAAAATAGAATAAACAATTCAACTTTTTCAAATCCAGAAACAAAAATAATATTAAAAAAACATATTCTAACAATATTTTATTCAATTTTCAACTTTAATCTCAACTCATCTCATCTCATCTATGAAAACAAACCAGTAAATTTGCAAGGACATCGCTCTCGTGATCAGAACAGATACTCTATAAAAGTTCTTCTGCAAGTACTTAAGAGAATCAGGTTTTCATTATAAAAGGCAAGCACTTGCTTCCAGCCATGTGTACTCAGTCCATATATAGAAAACAAACTACCTCAGTTGCTCACTGCAGAACTGGAAACAAAGTAATGGTGAAAAAGGACAAGGCAACCTACTTCTCTTCCCCAGTCAGTTGGGTCTTCATATCCACAGCTTATGACATGAATGGCTTCTTTGAGGAGGGATTCTGGAGTGGCAGACTGTGGAACACCCCCATTTTCCATCAGTGTTGAAGCAACAAAAGTAGCAGATTGACCAAACCTCTTCTCCAGGCTCATTTGTGACATAAGCAGTGATTTCTCATCATCAAATCCAGTACCTATATATAAAAATGTACTTGGAAGATAAGTGTCTCGCCTAACCGTAAACAGAACCAAAGATCCACATAACACACATTTAAACTATCACTAATTGCAGATATTGGCATTGCGCATATAGCAGTATAAGAGATATGGGGAAGAATAATGGAAATCAAATCTTTACCTTCCACTCCTTCTTCTATATCTTCTAGATTGTAGATTGGCACAGTTGGGTCAACATGCTTGCCTGATTTTTTCTTATTTGAGTTCTTTCCACTTGATCCGGAACTCCTCTTCCTTGATCTACCAAAGCATGTAGAGATCATGCCTGCTTTCTTGTGCTTAGGCTTGAGAGGAGGCTCATAGCCATACAACGCTGTTCTGTTGAAAACACACCCTGTACCCACATATACAGGGCCTTGGATGCCATCCAAGCCTCTTAAATTGATCTAAAATCCTCAAAAAATAGAAAAGAAGATATTAAAATGATGATCCAGAAGTGAAAAACAAACTATATAATACCAATAGTAAAAATGTATGTTTCATGATATAACAGTATTACAATGAGAACAGATATTCGTGGCTGAAGATTGCTAAACCGGACTTACATCAAAGAAAACAGTATTACGATTGGCATATCGATCATTCTTATCAATCCCATCAAATCTCTGAGGGAATTGAACATAACACACTGTTTTCCCGAGGTTAGGATCCATTAAGAAACACATAGCTTCACGTAGTGCCTTGCTGTTGTTTATGTAATGGTCACAATCAAGATTCAACAGGAAGGGCCCATTAGTGAGAACTGCAGATACACGCACCTGCATGAGTAGTTCACAGAAGGTCAAAGCAAGTAAATGCCTCAACAAAAAGAGCTTCAAAGTCCTATGTGTGTCTACTTACAAGTGCATTCATAGCACCAGCCTTCTTATGATGTTGGAAACCAGGACGCTTCTCACGAGATACATAGACTAGCCGCGGAAGCTCATTACCCTCACTGTCAAGTCCTCCACTATGCCCTAAGAAAACCTGCCAATCATGAAGAAACAACAAAATAAGTCCTAAACTGCATTTATTAGGAAGGGAGAAAAGAAAAGGGATAAAATTAAAGCAGCCTTCCCTATGACCTAGAATACCCATAACGCTGGAAATCCAGTATGTTGTTTTAGCAATTATGCACATGCTCATTGCCACACCAACATCATTATGTTTGGGTGGGTGGACTCATACTAGGTAACTTGCAGATCAAGATCCCCTAAGGTTGGAGGGAAGTATCTCGAATGCCATTAACAATGCACTTAGCACTCATAAAAGCACTATTCTTCTTTTTTTTCTGGGCAATAAACACATAGCTCTGCATCAAAAAGACAAACCTGGATCATCCCTGGATGATCTTTGGTGTTATTTCCGGGCCAAGGTGTACCATCTTGCATGAACCATCCTTCATCAGGAATCTTTTGTGCCTTTACCACTAGCCCATTGATACGAACTTTGAACTCTTCATATTCTCTCTGCAATACAATTAATGGCGGATTTTCAATAAGAACATATTATAAACACTACATCAAAGATCTATCAAAACAATCAAGTGAAACTCAAGCCTTCCTGACCTTCATAGCTCTGCGAGCTTTGACAAATGATGGATGAACCTTGTCCTTTAAGTAGTCAATTTTCTGTGAAAAGTACCATTCAGGTGCTCTAGGTTCAATGCTGTATTTCTTGCAGAAAGGAACCCATTTTCTCGCAAATTCTGACGTTTCAGACAAAGCTTCAAATGTCAACATAGCAGCTCCATCATCTGAAACATAGCAAGAAACTTTGTCCACTGGATAGTCTACTGCAAGAATGGATAAGACAGTATTGGCTGTGACAAGTGGGGGCTCCTTTAAGGGGTCAACTGTACTGACAAAAATGTCAACAGCAGCCAATTGAGATGGCTCCCCTTCTCGGTCATATCTGCGAACCATTAAAGAAATTAAAATTTGGATTTTAAAGGATTGGGGAAACCTTAAAGAAATTGGAAACTTTCAGAAGATAATAAGATTGGTAAAAACTACCTTAAAGCTAGCCTATCGAGATATGTCTCACGGTTCACAGGAAGCCACTTAGGGAATTGATCCAATATCCATGATATTGCAAACCATATCTCACAAATCACAGATACCAACCACAAAGCATAAGCATTGGGAACTGGATTTGTTATACGGTAGTGCAGGAAAATACTAAGAATAATAAGCCGCAGAACTATGACCATCCTGTAAGGGTTGATCCTAGAGGAAGGAATAGAAACCTTCCTTGATAGAGGCTGGCGGGCTTCATCATTTCTGCATTAGAAATCAATTTAAGTTAAAAAAAAATTATCAACAAAATTATCAGCAATTGCTCTACATCAAGTATGCATAAATCTGAACACAGGAAATCATTTACACAAAGACTATCTCCCATACATACCCAATTAGATAAGTCAATGAACATTTTTTTAAGCAGAGGAAGAAGAATGAGTGGTCTCGATTTTTTTAATCAAAACAAAAGCTAGACCATTTCACCACACACTTTTTTAGAGTAAAAACCACGTCCATAGCTGCAGTTTTAAACACAACTTTAAATCATTGTGTATAGTTTGCACCTCCGCCATTGTGTTAAATCTGATCCCATAATGAGCCAAAAAAGCTGTAATGAATCCCAGCTATAAGACTCAGATTTGAAGAGTGCTTAGCCTTTTGAAACCACATCACAACCTGAGACATCCAAGATTGATCAGGATAGAACCTAAGGCCCCACAAATTAGAAAACCATTTCCAAAGATGAGAAGCGAAAACATCATTACTTAGTACACGATCAATAGACTCCTCCCCAGGTTAATCACAGCAAACACAATTAGATACTAAAGGGATGGCCATAACAAACATCTTTCACTATGGATTCTGATCAAAATAACAGACTTTTCAACTATTGTGCATAGCATAAGTTACCTGAGAAGCAGATCTGTATTTATCTGTTTGTAAAAGAAAAATTTATCAATCCAACTCTTTTCTTCGAAAAGACAATGTTTTCTCATTCAGTGATTATTGCCCTCACCTGTGATTCCAAGCCTACAGCCAATCTAGATATCTCAAAGGAAATAAGTTAATTTAGTCTTGATTTGCATTTATACATGTTTGTGCAAGCATAAAAAGCGCTGGCTGGGAGCTAGAGAAGAGGCAAGTAGAGTGGCACTTGAGACTTCAATCTTATGTATTAGATGAAATACAGTGTGGGACCTGAGATTCTACTCTCATGTAGTTTAATTGCACAAAACGGATGTAAGTAACTTATGAAGTAAATGAATAAAGAATGCTGCTAAGCAATTAACAAAGACCCAACCCATATACAAGCGCTGAAAAAATTTGTACCCCACCAAGGATGAAACTTACAGTAAAGAATCATCCATAAGCACATCAGTGCTAGCATCAAAATCTACACCACCCCTGCCTTCAGATGGTGCATTACCAACACTCATTGGAACTGCGTTCTTCTCCTGCTTCATCTTCCAGCCATCAATTCTCTCTTTCCAGGCTACACTGCCTGACCCTGAGAATCCAGATAAGATTAGCTACCTCAGTGCTGAGATCAAAATTTGAATCAAATAAAGAAACACACAGTAAAGAGCGTCTTAAATAAGAAATAGATTTGGGAGAGGCGAATACGTGAACGACTGCCATCCACCACATAAGGAAGTGGATCTATATGCTTTCCCCTGACGCCACTTTCAGGAGATGCCATGGAAAGGCGCTCTGGAGAAGCAGCTGACAGCTCCCCAGAAACCTGAAGTATCAAGACAATGTTTCAGTATATAGTTTTACCAATCAATAAAACATTCAAGACATGGACAACTGGTCAATCAACTTACAGAACGTCCATTTGTGAGCAGAGGAATATGATTAAGAGAAACCGCTTTATCATAATCAGGGGGTGCAACGTCCTCCCCTTTACCATAGCTCATGTCCCAGTTATGAATTGTCTGTTCTTTCTTATTATGGCTCCTATCTTGAACCCCCAACTTATAACTCGAACCATTCACAGCATTTGCCTCATCATTGACACCAGCATCTTCCACTTCTTCCCCTTGAATCGGAGGGCTCCCTAGAGGTTAAGAAGAACAAATCTGCATCACTTTTCTGATAGTCATTAACATCTGAGTGAGAAAAATGCAACGACAGTTAATTCAAACTAACCTTTGTGCCACTTGTATTTGGTCTTGCATTGAGGGCATGACCGATTACCATCTTTCCTCTCATACTCATAACAGGGGCGGCAGACAGGGAATGCACAAACACCACAAGCAACAAAGGGCTCGCCATTCACAGTCGTGCCAACAGTATCACTACAGATCTGGCAGACCTCAGCGCCCATGGGTTTTGTAGATTTTGGCTGCAGGGCTCAACTATCAGATGTGAATTCTGCCACTATATCTTTAGTAAATCAAATATTTACATGTACTCTTGAATCCTATTAGACCAATGAAGTAACACGATATACAATGCAGAAAGCACAGAAATGTTTGGAGCAAATATGATGCAAACATTCCAATGCAGCTCCGAGAAACTAAACAAATGATGCCAAGAAAAACGAACTTCAATCAAATAAAAATCTATTATTCGTCCGAACCAAAAAATATATCAAAGAGAGTGAAATGGGACTACTTATGTGATCCAACATCAGAAAGTTTGAGATTTTAAGAAAGATAAAATATATATTTAGGATGCCGAACTATTACTTTCGGTTTAGATCCATATAGAGAATCATAAAAGCAAAAAGATAAATCGAGCATCACAACACCCCCCCCCCCCCCCCCCCCCCCCTCCTTGCCCCCAAGAACAACTTGGAGAAATTTCCCTTCTTTTCCACCGTCCCAATATCCAAATATGACATGATGAACAAAATTAACAATCCAAATCATCCATCACATTACGCATTGGATGGACCATTTGATCATAGGCATTCATTTTATATTGCTAAGTAAACAAAACATCCAAAAAACACACAGAACAGCAAAATGTGGCATGAATATCTAGTACTAACCTCCATGTTCTCTTACTCAAAAGCTATTTGATCCTCAGTCAAATCCGATCCAAAAACAGCAATATTTAGAAACACCCGATAATATTTCATTAACACTCAAACTTTAGTTTCACTTGATGTCATTCTTCAGTACAGGCGGAATCGTGAGAGACTGTAAGATAGCTAATCGCTGAAAATGTTTCCACAGTGAGATTATGAGAGACAGACCGCTCCAGCTAGAACTGGAGGGTAAATAGCACCGACAAGGAGACGGAGAAAGCGAAAGGCTCAGATCCAATCGACAGCTGCGAAGACCAATTATATGTTGATATTTTGGTGGATTTTTATGTTTTTTTGTTTAGGTGATCAGATCTTGACACGTCTGCTCGGTGCCGGCTGGGAGTCCTAATCGTATCACGTGGCAATATATGGGAAGAGTAGTTCCACTGGATCACGCGCACCGGAGGGATCTTTTCTCTGCTGTGCTCGACAAGATACCGACAAGGTGTTTTGAGTGTGGATTGTGGATTACGTTAGTCATGGGTTTAGAGGAAAAGTAGTGGGCCAGGGCTCAGAACATGGGCTTACAGAGTCGGGTTGGGCTTTGCTTGTACTGGATTTCGGTTTGCTTGACATAATTACGGAACTGCGTCTATGAATTATGATCAAGCTTGTGAGCCGAGTAAAGATGTACCTTTCCATTTGTAGAAATATCCAGATGCTAGGAGCTAGGACTCACTTTATATAATGAAAAATGCTTATTTATATTTATAATTTAATTCACATAATCATTCGTTCTGTAATATTAAATTTATATGTTAGCTGTTGAAATTATAGAACTTTTAAATTTAAGATTCAAAATTCGAATTATAAAAGAAAAAAAACCTAATGAAATGAGATTGCCTACAATATTATCCTAAAAATTGTACGTACATGTAATATTATTTTTATATAAATTTATACTACTAAATGACTTGATACAAAACATATGATAATCATGTGAAAATGTCATTTTTTTTAATAAATAAAATTGAGTTTAAAAGGGGAAAAAATAGTAAAGCTCATTCGGGCACCACATGGATGGATGGATTGCCCAATCTGCTCACCCATTGGTGGCTAGAGGACCACCACCCCTATAGAGTTCCATCCACACCACTTCATTTGTTAAAACAATAAAAAAAAAAAATACAATTTACGAAAAAAACAAAGGCAAAAGAGCCGTTCCACCAAACACTCTTAAATATTAAGATAATATGGTAGAACAGTTTTTCTCCCCCACCTCCAACCCAATAAAGAAAATCTAGAGACGAAACACCCCCCCCCCCCCCCAAAAAAAAAGGTCACCAAGATGATATAAAAAATTTAAAAAAAAATTTAAAAAAAAAAAAGAAAAAAAAAACATTAATGTAGAATCTCACATCGCCAAAACAAGAAACATAAAAAATTGGAGAAACATTTTAGGTACAAATAAATTATAAAAAAACAAATTCAAAAATTGATGTAATTTAATGTGATACGTCAGATTGTAAAGTTATTTTTATTGTAAAATATATTTAACAGATTATATAAAACTACGTTAATTTATAAATTTATTTTTGTGTATAATCTCTTTATGTATATATTACTCCTATAAAAATAATATCTTCGAATTCCATCCCGTGATTGAATTGAATTCGTCTTGAAGAGTTCCTTCAGGTGGTGAACAACAACACAGAACGATGGCCGGCTTTGTTTTCTTAGGCCAAAAGAAGCGAGGTATCTGTGTCATAGAAAACTTAATTTATCATTAGTTCCAACACATAATTTAATAGGAAATCCGATAGCCTATGTTAGTGATCAACAATTGCGGTGGTAAAGATGTAAAAAACAAAAAGATGCCATCATTTTTTGCTTATGGGCAACACTAGCCTCTATTCAGATAGTGAAAATATTTCATCTCATTTTATTATTACAATTTTTTTAAATCTCAAAATAATAATAATATTAAAAAAATAATATTTTATTCAACTTTTAACTTTTATATAAAATCATCTCATCTCATTTCACTATCTACACATCAACCTCTGAAGTCTACATAACTTTAATAAGCAACACCTCGAAACAATTTCTAAGTTTTATTGCTCTTCAGCACTAATTTTTGCTTTTTGGGCACGATTCATTCTCTCCTTAGCAATCCTATACTTTCAACTCAAACCATGACTCATCATTAAAGGTCTCCAATCATCCCGCAACTTAGCCAGCTCTAGTTTCTTTATGTAAATGGATCCCAATAATGTCTTTTTACCAAGAGTCATGTCTGATAGATCTGAGACCCCCCAACATCTCTTTTAGATACCCTTTAAAACTTCGACAGAACTGAGATTAATTCGTTTAAGTTATAATTTTAAACTAAGTCTAACATTCAAGCACCCAGCTTCCAAATCACTAAATTCATTTCAATTCAAAACATCTTTACACGTGTGTCTCACAATCTTTTTCAACTCAACACCTCTTTACAAACGAGACTGACAACCTATTTCAACTTTCTATAAATACATCTAAACTCATCTTAGTTTGGTCTCACAAAACTCACTTTGCCAACTCAACTCAATTCACTACTATTCATAAAAAATTCAACTCATATAAACTCAGCTCAACATTCAAACGAGGCCTTAATCTTAAATCATCTATCCCCACTTCCCATATTTGCAGAAAACCACGACATGAGATGAAGTCAAGAAAAGGAAATGACAAATGAAGAATTGACACAGTATTTGATCACTACCAACCTTTCAAATTACCACCCAACTGATCCCTTGTTTGTAACTCCATCCATGGTCCCTTTAAAGGGAAACCCAAAGCAGAAGGTCATACACTTTTTCAACGTCAAGCTTGCAAATAACCCCAGGGAGTCCACTGCTAATCTGTACGATGCCCATAGCAGCAGTAAAGGCTGTATGTAAAACCAACCACATAAACATAGGGATGGAAACTGACCTCTGAAATTCGGCCAGAAGGTCAATCCAAGCACCACACTGACAGTCCAAGTAGAAAATCAAAACCTAAAATATGCCGACTCATGCACACGCCCACACAAGCACCATCTTCTATTAACAGTAGAATACTATTTTATAATCAAGGGCATCACAAGTGCATGCGCCAGACAAACCCCCCCAAAAAAATACCTATTTGTAGAGCCATGTATACTTTCTAAACAGTCAATAAATTCCCTTAGGTAAATAAAGTACTAAATGCATATGGCAGATCTGCCCCACCAGGTAAACAAAACTCCTACAACGATAAAGTGCACCAGAAAAGTAAAATGGTTCCTGCTCCAAATGAATGTAAGTAATTTGAGAACATTAGTTTCTCAGTAATCAGAATAAGAGAACGTAAACCTGGTTTTACATAAACCAAAAGGCAAATATGTTAAAAGTGACATTGCGGCTATTCTGTCTTGCTTACATCAACGCAATAGAAGACTACAAAAATGTTAAAGAATTAACCAGTAAAGTTGCACCCCTGCATCAGATACTAAATAATACTTCAGTGCTGTGTCTGACTTGAAGGGCTGAGCTCGTCTTGCCTTTATCTATATTCATAAGAAAAAGATAATAGGTAAATGGATTACAGGATCAAAAGGTGGACGTCATTAAGGATGCTTATAATACATAACAATATGTTGGGTGCATAACATGGAATTTCAAATCAAACCCCCTTTTATTGTCTGAGCACATAACAATAATGCATTAACAGAGTAGATATTATTCACAGCCTCATATAGCAATATGTTAATCTCAGCAGTGCACCTGCATGCAGAACAAGAGGTCATGAATTAGGCTCCCATGACAATTCAACTCTCCCCATCTTTTATATTTGTTCACAAAAGGATGGCCTCATTAATCAAAAGGCATCTAGATATGTATTCATAGACGTTCACAATACATGAGAAGACATTTCAGCGTTTCCATACATTATACGCATTCTGAACAGTTGAAGCATAAAATCAAACTTCACAAGTATTTTGAAACACCTGAGCAGTATATAAACAAGAAAAGATTTATACTTGTTAACATAAGAAGTCACATTCAGTGAACTAATGCGACTAAATCATGCCTCCAAGCAAATTAAACAGATGACACTGAATCTTCATATCAAGATCCAAAACTGTTTGATGCTGCCTGTAGCTAACTGCATTCAATCTATTTAATTATTCAATAGTTAATTTCGTATATTCATCTTGAATGCAGAATGCACATGCCTAACTAGCCTGAATTAATAATGTCGACTATAGATTTTGTAATAAATATAAATCAATTCCTCAATGACATTGAGACAAGGAGACAAATTATACTAAATCTGATCTTAATATGAATAGAAGTTTAAAGAAAGGTTGAGGTATATGTTTTGTATATTAAAAATTACCTAAACTTCAGGCTCTCCGTTGAAAAAATTGAATGAGTAGATATATGCTTTCCAAAAAATTTCATCATGGTCTTTTTCCTTTACGCTGTCTGCTGCAATGACTGAATTGGTGGACATCACAATTCTTTTATGACATTGCTCAATTTTCAAAACAAATAACAGAAAAGGAAAAAAGACCGAAATGGATATTTTTGGGACACAAAGGTTTTATGTTATATGTGCAATTTTTCAAGAGACGAACTTGAAATCTAGATGATTTTTCAAGCACGAACATATATTCTCCCCTGAGAGGTCAATATTGGTTTTCCTTTTCTTGACCATGCATCACCAAGTAAACAGAAAGTACAAAATTTGTGGAACTAATCAAATTAAATGAAGGTGTCATCCCCAAAATAATTACATAACACGAATTCTGAAAGATAAGAAGCTCAAATTTCTATAGAATGCATTCGTAAAACAATGGAGGGTGTCTAGTTAAACAAGACTAGAATCTTGATAAGGAAGCAAGGGAAGACGAAAAAAAAAAAGTGCACTGTCAATGCAAGTAGAACTACAATCAGCAGTGTCAACTGATCTAATTAATCAGCACTTAGCGACGCTCTACAAAGTGTTCAATGGCGAAAAAACTGTCGAATATTCCAAAGATGGAAAGCCCCCTCTATCTTATCAAGACGCAGTTAAGCTCCGTGAGGATGCCGAGCTGCTATGCAAAGGAATGCTTCAGATAACCTTTTTGTTCTGAACAAGAAAATGGGTTCCATTTTTCTTTCCTCTAGTTTCTCATCGATCAAACATAAAACAAAAATCAACCAGAATAACAGATCGAGTGCAATAAAAAAAGCATAGTACTAAAGCAATAAAAATTCATAATTCCAACCAAACTCAATTTAAAGATGGATAGGATACATACAACCTCAAGCCTTACCAGCTCAACAAACAATATAACATAAAATTAACTAAAAGCGACGATTCAAGTATCCTTTAATAAATCGTGGAACCTCTGACTCCGAAGCTTAAAAGTCTGAGAACAACGATAAAAAGTGGAGTCCATATCCTTCATGGTCTCATATCCACAGAATTAAGATATTAAAAATATCTCTGAAAAATATTAGGGTTTTCTTTTTAACCCGATTCCAATAATTGGACAGCAAAATCCTCAGATTTCCGATCAGACCCCCGTCTCATTCTCGAAGTCAGACACACAGAAACCCTCTTATCGGCTGTTATCATTCCCACGCCACCAAAGGAGAATCACAACCCTGACAAATGAGCACGCGGTCGCCTACCTTCTTTGCTGAAATTAAACCCTAACAAAAATCAAAGCAAGTAATCCCGAAAATAAAATAACAAGAACAGAGCATATATTTGTGTGCAAAATGAGTTCTAATTTAAAAATTAAGATTAAAAGAAAAACTCAAAATAAGAAAATAAAAAACAAATTCTTTCCTTTCTCTCCTTTCTAAAAACAAAAATAAAAGACAGACGATCGTTTTATTTGTCAGAATTGTAATTCTCCTCCGCTAACGCTGAAATAACGATAATAATCGATAAACAAGATCATTCAATATGTGTAACAAAGAGAATGAAAGGAAAAAGATCGATTCAAGATTTCTCGATAGATTTTCGCAATGAAAGATTATATAATATAGATCTAGAAAGAAAGATTAAGGAGGTGGGGTCCAATACACACTTGTCCTTTTATCAGAGTTTAATATTTTTTAAAAGAATAATATTATATACCATCGTGAAATATATAAGTGTCATATAATCATTTTGAAAAAGAGTATGGTCTATTATTAAAAAATTAATTTTATTTTCATATAAATTCTATATTTATTTATTTTTTAAAAAAATAATTACATGACCCTTACACACTCACAATTATAAATATCATTTCTTTTTTTCAAATAATGATATATACAAAAATCAAATATATATATATATATATATATCTGCAGATCTTTTATAAAAAAGTGAATTTAATTACCTTAAAAAATGTTCAAACATTTTTTTTTAATCGAATCCACTTTTTACAAAAGATTTTCATAAAATTTGTGTATTTAAAATTTGCTCAGAGCATCCTTATCCGATTTTCTATCCTCATTCTTATAATTTAACTCAAAATCACATTTTCTCAAATTTATTCCTAAATTTTATTCATCTTCTAAAAACCTCCTACATCGCATTCCCCATCCCTATCTCTATTCTATTAAATAATATTTCTCTATTCTTTTTTTATTACTTTTTTCTCTCTCTTCTATTTACAATCCTAACTACTAACTCTTTTGTCTTATTATCTATTTTTCAAATATCATTTTCTACTAAATATTTATATGATTTTGACTACTCAATATAGTATTTTTTAAAACCAACCATCGTATTATAAAAATAGTAAATATTATTAATAAATTAATGCATTTTCTAACGTGATGGCAAATTTTTTTAAAAGAGTACTCTTTATCAATTAAAGATTAATGAGGATCCGTAGTCACGTATTGGTGATATAATTTTTTTAATTAGATGTAACGGTAATATTACTTGTCCTTTCTGCAACGGTCATATTTTTTATCCTTTTTACAACGATAATATTCTTTGTCATTTTCCCAATGGTAACATTTTTTGTCTTTTCTCTAACGGTAACTTTTTTTGTATTCTCTCAAACAGTAACATTTTTTGTTTGTAGTGTAACGGTAACTTTTTTCTCTATAAATACGCATATTGCTAACATTCACATTCTCACAAACTCAAGTCTCATTTCATTTATAGAACAGAGATTCTATTCTATCATTTGATCTCCAACTCCCTTCATCAAATGGCTCGTATATTCTTTCGCAAATTATTGACATACGTATCATCTGAAGATGATAGCGATGTTCATACTGAGGAGGTCGATGGACAGTCATCGAGGCAGCGTGACAATAGGCACCCACGTAAGTTTATTCGGCGTGATCATGCCAGGGGCATGAGTGCCTATTTCGTGAGTATTTCGTAGAGAATCTAGTATATCCCTCGAATCTATTTCTAAGGAGATTTCGGATGAACCGTCCCCTATTTTTTCGTATTCTAAATGAGATAGAGTCTTACGAGCCGTATTTCGTCCAGAGAAGAGATAATGCCGGAAGATTCGGTTTATCTTCTATGCAAAAAATAACCGCAGCACTTAGAATGCTGGCGTATGGGGTTACTGGAGATTTTATGGATGAATACATACGCATTGGTGAAAGCACCGCAATGGAGAGACTAAAAAAATTCTCTGAGACAATAGTAAGTGTTTTTTCAGATGAATATTTGCGGTCTTCAAATGCTAATGATATAGCCCGATTGCTACTGGTCGGTGAACAACGAGGATTCCCATGAATGCTCGAAAGCATTAATTGCATGCATTGGAAGTGAAAAAATTGTCCCGCAGCCTGGAAAGGTATGTACTCTGGCCACATCCGTAAACCAACTATTATTTTAGAAGCAGTTGCTTCATATGATCTTTGGATATGACATGCATTTTTAGGTATGCCCGGTTCATATATTAAAAAGAGAAAGGGCTCAGAATGGTTGTAAATATGCTCAGCATGCATAAGTAAGGTGGCGAACATCGATTGGCTGCAAAACCCCACTTGAATGCTGATTGCCTTTTGCGGAAAGTACCACAAACTGCAATATGGTAATCCGAATGAGGATTATCCCGCCATATCGATGGGTCCCTTAATACACTAGTGAATTACCCGCAGTATAACCATCATCATAGCCTATTAACAGCTCCCCTTCCCCGAGATATATGAATAACTACAAAGAATCCAAAAAGATTGCACAAATTCAAGCAAACTTCAAGGAAACTGTCACAACCACAATATTATTATCTAACAAGATTGTATTGATCATAAGAATAGGCAAGAGCTCTAGCTATAGGATCTACACGGTGAAAATGAGAAATTCTTGCATGATATTATCAAGTGTGGATTTCTAGCAACTTAAAAGGCTTAAATAAACAAAAGGCATTTGTTAAGCATGCGTCCATTGTTACTCTTTTAATGAAAAATTTTCCTTTTACTTACTCAAAAAACGATGCGTATACAAGTGGAAATGAGGAGGACAACAAATATACATTTATATAACTACATATGTTAACCTCCTTAAGCATGGAAAATCAAGGCTTTTTCAAGTCTGAAAAGCCTTATATCAAGTGGGAAAAAACCATAACAAGTTAAGATCATACACCACATGTTGCCCTGTGTTAGCTATTGTGGAAGAACAAGTTACATATATGCCACTAATTCAAAAAGCAAACGAATCCCAAATATACATTTATTTCATTTTATTTTGTTTATTTTTTGCTTTCATTGTCCCTCTTCTGCCGAGCAGGAATAGAGCCTAAAACTAAGTTCATTCACTTCCTTTACCACTTGAGATAAGGACATAAGGAAAGCCGAGTATCTTGAAGCTGTAAGTGGTCAGCCTCACATAATAACACCATCCGTAAATGATCATGGGGAGACTGTATATGAATTATCATATGAATGCACCTATCCAAAAAGCATCCAAACTTCTTTCCCAATCTCCATTAATAAGCACAAAGTAATCTATCAAGTAAGCCTTATAACAAGCATCCAAGAGAACTTGAACTTTAGATTTGGGGGGGACCATACCCCCAAGCCCAAGCCCTTTAACACTTAAGCCAACCCCTAGGGGTTAATCTATCATACTTAACAAAGTTCATTCAGGTTTTTTCAATTTTTTTATAAGTAAACACAACTATACTAAGCACGAGGGGCACAACCCTCATCTGCAGGATCTATATAAGAGAAAGTACCCAACAAAGATCAAAGACAATGAAAAAGAGTACAAAAATCTGCATAGGTAGAAACATCAACAGAGGCATAAATGTAACTCAACTTGAAATGGACTTAAGAAATTGTAGAGTCAAACGAATCTTGGGCTCGCAGACTTCAAATTTTCAAGAATTTCATTTTCTCTAAAAGCACCACCATATAAAATAAACTGTACCCCAAATGACATTAAGTTTGTTCAACCAAACTTTCTTTCCCAACATGCCAAAAGTTCCACCCAATTAGGCATAACTCAGTGAACTCCAAACATCTTAAGGATCAAAAACCACACATCTTACACCATGTCACAATGGAGGAAGAGATGATCAACAGTTTCCCATTTCATTTAAATATACAACACCAGTCTGTCAAAACAATATGACAGTTGTAAAGACTATCCATAGTAAGGTTGCCGTAAATTAATTTGTTGCTTTCAAGCCTGGAACCTGAAACATTTGTGTAACGATATGACCCAAAACTAAGCTTGATTTGGTTAAGTTTGTGAACAGGCTGGATTCTTAACCCAACATTTTCACTTAATTTTTTTTTTTTTGCAAGTAAGAGAACATTTTATTAAAACAAGTAAAGAGGCATCGCCCAAAACCACAGGTAGTATATGAAGTTTCACTTATCACAAAGTTAAATTGAACAACTTCAAAAAGTTCAATTACTAGCAAACCCAACTTATAAATTTATCACCCATGCAACATTATTCCCAAAGAGAACAGTTAACAACAAAGGTAAACAGTATAAAGCTGATAAGTCCAATTCAACGGAGCAACCATACAGGCTTAAATGTATCTGCTAGTTGGCAAACATAAGTATTTCTTTTTTCTTGTAATTTGGTTGGCACCCATTACGTGGGGAGATATAACATTTGGAGCTACTCTTCTAAAGTGTAATTGCTCCAGTGAGCTTGGTATTCAGTAAAAGTAGGGCAAGCCCAAATATTCATACACGTATCAAACCCAAATATTCATAAATATTCAAACCCAAAAATGCAAATGAGAAATTTATACCTGCGATTTGCAGAAAACACCGAGATCAGCAAATGAGAAGAGCTGCGATTATGAAATAATCAGAGATTGTGATTTCAGCAAACACCTAACTAAAAACTTGATAGCCGTGTACCATCGGGAGAATTTTCAGCTCTCACAGCTCTCTCATGGCGTCGAGAGGAAGAAAAAAGGGAAGAGATAAACAGCAAAAAGAGAGGGAGGAAACAACCAGAGAAGAAAAATTGACTACCCAATCGGGGAAGACAATCAACCAAAGAATCGAAATAGCTAGTTTTTCTCTTACTTTATTCGGCGATTCACTGGTGCATCGATGGTGCTTGAAGTGTGAGGGAGGAAGCAAACCGTTTACCCTAGCGAGAGGGAAGAACAGGCGGGACGGAAGGGGCGAAATAGGAGCCAAATGCACGATGCAGATGTACAGTAGATCAACAAAGATGGGGATTTCCTGTACAGATCGGAAAGGTAGATCGCAAAATGGGAAATAGGATGTGGGGTGGTTTTTGTGCAAAACCCTAAAAAAATCCCTAAATTATAAGGAAAACTTTCATATGCAGACCCGGATGGGGATGCTCTCTTAGCATTACGTACCTTTCTCTAAAATGCTTAACCCATTTTTGATATAAAATAATAATAATAATAATAATAATAATAATAATGGAATAGTAATACAATTATTTTATAACTATTTTATGACTCTATAATAACAAATATTTTCTGGTTCAGGCACATCAAAATTAAAATAAGATTTTGTTAATATATTATTAAAGTAGTTGTGCAAAAGTTATGCATTAGCCATATCTTTACCACTTCTATTTTATTCTATCCCCAACTGATTTTCTATTTTTTTCAACTGATTTTCTATTTTTTATACTTTTCTTTTATCATATTTTTGATAATTATATATTTAACAATATGTTTTCTATCAATTATTTTGATCTTAAATAGGCATCACATCATGTTCTAACTACATAAATTGTTCAATGTAGCTAATTTTGTAAGTTTTCTTTTCTCTAATAATCCAAACATTGAAGCTAAGTTCAAGATTATTATTATTATTATTTTTAAAGAAAGATTATATTTTATATTCTTGATAATGAAATAAATTCCTATGACTCGTTTGAATTTAGAGATAAAAAAATTGAATTAAAATTAAAAAAATAAATTATTTATTATATTTTATATAAAAATTTAAAAAATTTATAATGATAAAATAAAATAAAATAAAATACTTTTTATATCCAAACGAGTTCTTATCTCCTGACTTGTGGGCCCCATGCACGGTCACATGCGCGTGCTTGGTCATATCGGGATTTTTCGATCTTTACTATCTTGTACTTATAATATACACTCATGTTTATCCGTACGAAAGAGAACTTAGACGTGGTAGATGTAGTAGAGAAAGAAAATCTCCGATAAAAACGTCAAAATAATTGCTTGCAGTGGGCTGGTTGGGGGTCTCCGATCTAAACCTTACAGCCCACTCCTTTAGTTATCTCATACAACATTTTTGTGAAACGTGATATTTTTATTTTAGTTAATTTAATTGTAGATGTCAATTTGGTAATTAACAATCGATTTGTACGACTTATTGACCCCATGATTACAACAACGATGACTTCCTTAATTCCTCATGTCAATAAATTATAATTAAGGTTGTACATTCAGTACGTACGTACGTGCATGTGCATGGCAGCTAGCCGTTGTATCTAGAAAGGTAAGGATTCGCATATGAGCGAGAGGCCGGGAGACGAGGGAAAGAGATCAATATATACAGAGAGTTGAACGTATTAATTAACAATAACAGCACTATCAGAATCAGAATCCTGAAACAATCTTTGGCGAGCACGTAGCTAATCTTATTCTTCGTAAGTACATACCACGCCTGCAGGCCATTATACATTAATATTCGGTATATATGCTACTTTATGTATTAATTTGAGAATATATATATATATATATATATTGATCATCTTGTGATCAAGGGCAGCGAGGGGAAACAACTCCTGCGTAAGCCAATTTCACACTGTTGCACAGAGCCTCGGTAGCCGTCTTCTGATCTCCAGCTTGGCCTTTCAGGTTAATGTTCTGCAACAAAATCCCCTGACATGGAAAGTTCTTGCTGCAATCGAATTTTATGGCCACTTCAGAAGCGCTCGTCCCCTGGATGTTCTTGTAAAGCACATTTTTTACTTGAACTGCCGTGCCCTATACATACATACAAATACGATCATTATAATCAATCAGACAGACATCAGTCATCAAAATATATTTGATATTGCCTCTTAGATCTACATGCATATATATGGCTAGCTTGTTATGATCTTTAATTACCTGTTTTTTGCATGGCTTGTCTTGGTCACAGTAGCTTTGGTCGATTATTATGGGATTAGTCACGTTATACATTTCTACGTTCTGGAATTTGATGTTGCCTGCGCTTCCTGATCCTCCCTGCAGATTATTGGCCGGACTAATTAATTACTATTAATTATTAATTACATGATGTCATCATGTGGTAATTTTAAGGAAAAGATAGAGATCAGAATTAATTATATGGATTAAATATCAAACACTAACTAGTAATATAATTAGCGATCGACCTGCCAAGTCTTGATTCTCACTCCATTTGTGGTTCCAGAAAGCTTAGCTCCATCCACGGTTATTCCCGATACATAAGCTTCCGAATTTCCAGAGCCCAAGCTTCCAATACTGAGCTCATGATCATGAAAAAGCTTAAAAATATCAGTGCTGATCTAATTTATTTAGATATTCATTAATATATTGATTGAAATCGCATGCAAATGTTTAGATGATCAGTCGTCTGAAACCTGATTCCATGACCTGGTCCGCAGGTTATATCCGTGGCTTGCAGGTTTTTGGATCCGCTTACAATTGAAATGCAATCATCACCTTTTGATTAACACATCAAAACTGAATAAATCTTTTATCCCGAAAATAAATAAAGTATATATATGCATGGCTTTAGTCAATTTTAGTACTGGATTTTAGGCATACCCGTTCCTATAACACAACTCGATATCCGGATGTTTTGAGTATCTGTGACATGAATTCCATCGGTGTTGGGGCTCTCCTCTGGGGCAGTTATAGTCAGCTTGGAAGCCTGAACGTTGGAGCATTTTTCAAAAGAAACATGAATTTGTTGCGCGTCTTGGATCTTCAAGTTCTTCACGATCAAATTCGTGCATCGATAGAAGGTTAGGGCCTGCCAAGGAACACGTGCGTACATAATTGACAGAAGAATGAGTAGTGAATTAAGGAATTAGCAAGTATCGACCGAACAATTAACATGATTAATTGTCAATGTTCTTTGGTCTTTAAAGAACGATTGATCTAATTAAAATTAATCAAAATCATACACATCGAAAGAACTTCATCAATAAAGGATGACAAACATACCGTCGGTGCATCCTTGCAAGGCTGCGGCCAGTCAATGAAACCATAAGAATCGTCAGCGCTTTTGATTAGGAGCAAATAATATTTGGTAGATCTAAACAGACATGATTGACAAATCGTTGGGTTTCCTAGCTAGCTAATCACGGCTTACCAGATCTTTATTGATTTTGCAGGAGTTTTGCCACCATAGTTTCCCATTGCCATTGATGGTTCCACCACCTTCAACTGATAAATTCTGAACACTGTCGAAGAGTAGCCAGTGTCTGCCATCTTCGCCGTAATCCGATTGATCGTCAGACGCTTCTATGCTTCCAGAAATCTGACGATTTTCATCATGGAAAATACAGCATAATTACGTACCCAAGAGAAATATACTGCTTGATCACCTTTTGAATAATATATAGCTTTATGATTAATTACCATGTTCGATACATATATAGATACACACGCATACCTGTATTGTAAGATCAGATTTGCAGGGACCAGAGAATGTTATTGGCTTAAGACGGTATTTTTTCTGAGGCACCACCAGATCAACAACTCCTTGAGATGAACAAGCTACCTTCCAAGCCTTCATGAATGCCTGAAAGAACCAATGTCGTGGAAGAGTTTACGTACATAAAAAAGGAAGAATAAACTGTATAAAATACTCATAACATTTCAAACTGTAACAATATATATAACCGGCCCTTTTCGTGCTCATGACTTCTATATATCTACTACTGATCATACGGACTTAGAGTTGTATAACTGAAAATAATGTATTCATGTACTCAAATCAAGTATTAATTATGTCCGGTACTGCCCCCATAATGGAAACACAAAAAAGCCTTAAGCAAAATAGATTTAAGACCCTAAATCTAAGAGTACCTCCGTGTCGTCATGAGTACCATCACCTTCAGCACCAAAGTCGTCGACATTAACTGTTTTAATCGAAGTAGTACTGGAAATGCTACCCACTCTAACAAACCTCTTCAAACTTAAGGCATCAGTTACTGCCTTGATCAAGTCCTTAAAATCACCGTCCGCAATGTTGCTGAAGTACGAAGAATACGCTTGAGAATCATGCCCAGATTCTTCATGACCAAAATGACGAAGTACTGGGTTTGGTTGCGAAGTACTGCTATAACATGAAATGGCCGAGGAGAGCATGATTATGAAAAATGGGAGCAGAAGTCTAGCTTGTAGGGCCATTGTTTCGTCTTTTGTGTGAAGGAGAAGGGATCGATACTCGAAAGCGTAGGGAATGTTGAGATGATGAGATGCAGGTTTATAGCTTGGTAAGTGAAAAGCACGTCATGACGAGCTGTGTATTTATAGAGAGAGATCGAGCGGGGCGGATTTTTAGGTTCTTTTCCACATGCATGATGACTCTTCAGGTGTGGTTTGAGCCCCTGAGAAATAAGAGATTAAGACGAAATGCCCTCTTGGGCATGCATGCGGCAGTTTCTGACTTTTGCTCCATATACACGTGCATGAATATGCTCTAGTTACTTGCATGCATTGATATGCCTCCATACCGTATATAGTAAAGTACTATACGTAAATTAAATGTCCCCGATATTTTTTTTTTTTCGATTTAGTATAAATCCAGAGTCGATCATCACAATCTGAACCAATATTAACGAGTCTTCATTAAAAAACAATTTGCGTATTAAGTAGTCCTAAAAAAGAACAAGAATAGCGACGTTAAGCTAATAATCTCATTTTCAAAAGCAGAAATGCTATGTACGTACGTAGGCGCTGCTGCTTCTTGCGTGAAGTTTTCGGTCTTTATCGATCCATGTATAATAATTTTAGTGGTGAACGTATAAATATATATATATACACATGTACATACATACCATGTATGCAGGTTAGAGATTGTAATATATAACACGATTTGTGAACCCAATATAAAATAAACAAGCTTGAATTTGATATAAATGAGTTTTAATCAAAATGAGTACTTGAATACTCGATAAAACATGATTAATAAACAAGTCAAGTGCAGGTCAAGTCACGAAACCCGCTATCAAACAGCCTGTGTATAACATAAATAAATTATATTTTTAAATTTTATAAACATTTAGTCTTGGGTCTTTTTTTTTGTTGGGAATTCGTGATATTAATTTTAGTATTTGATTATGTTATATATCAAAATATTAAACTTTTTTTTGTTAATATTTACTTTTATTTTATGAAAATATTACTTTTCTTATATATGATTAGTTTGGATATTATAATAAAATATTTTATCATAAATTCAATTGGAATTGAGAATTATTTATATAGTTATCCTAGTATTATATATGAAATTATATTAATTGGATTAAAAATAAATTTAAGGTTAGCTCAATCCATTTATATATATGAAACATGTTAAACTAAATGGGTTGTGTATTAGGTTAACCTAATAAAAGTTAATTACTAAACAGGTTAACCTAGTCGTGTTGTGTCACTTTTAATTAAACGGTTCAGGTTTGGATTTTAGAGTCTAGCCCATTTAATTAAATATATTGGGTTGGAGTTGATCCACATAGTCTAATACTCATGACTTGACATAACACAAACACAATCTGCGAATACACCCTAATGTAGGTCAGGCCATGCGCAGGTAGATAATTAGTATCCCATGTCAATTATCATGCTGTCATAGAAACAGAAGTTCCAATATTGAACATGCCTGCATGAACACTTAAATTAAGCTAGGCGTTCATCTAATAATCGACCTAGCTTTGTGTGGTTACCATACGGTTTTCGGTTTTCAGGTGTTAATGATTTGGAATTAACTCGGAATATAATTGTTAATGGTAATATATATATATATATATATATATTATACCAGTTGCCTGCCATGCATGTGATAATTTGTTTGTCATGAGCTCATGTTATAAAGCAGATCGAGGTGACCAGGGCCGAACGGCAAATGCCGGTTTGGGTTGGCAATATAGGTGGAGGTCGAAGATGTTTGTGATCTAAAGTGAAAGTGGAGGACAATATTTCTACGATGACTAATTAAAAGTTTCCAACTGCACATAATCACTGTGCCAGCATGCATATATGCAAGGATTCAGTTCACCTAATGGAATTAATTCGGCCTCTGTGTGTGTGTGTGTGTGTGTGTGAATAATATGATGATCTGTGCATGGCCGAAGTCGTGATCTTTATAAGATCGTTGAATGAGCTATATGGTCTAGTGCTTGATATTAATAGAGAGTCGTACTAAGATGGTTTTCAATCTTCCACGTATAGCCATCTCATGAGGGTATGGAGCAAATTAATTAATTAAAGGTTGAGTGCGAATATATATAATATAACTACGTGGGTGCAAGGTTGTCCAGATCATGCATATTGTACGTACAGCTTGGCAAATCAAAGTGATCTATCGACCGATCGATTGTGTTTAGAAATTTTCAATGATAAAACAGTAGTACTAGTACTCATGCATGCATATGGACGTACTCGTTTCCGCCAGTTTCGGGGATTTGGGTTCCATACGGCCTGTTTGGCCATGTTAACTGTTAAGGAGAAATACTTCAAAGCCTCATCATCCATGCAATTAATTATTATATGGAACCAGGAAACCTAATTCCCAGCTTTATGGTAAGGTCCAGTGGCAGTACTGGGGGCGCCAAGCTGAATTAATTCAATATTAACAAATATCCCCAGACCGATACTAGCTTTCTCTCTCTAGAGAAGGCTAAAATCCTCGAAACACACTAGTACTCTTTATAATGATCAAGATCCATCTTTTTGATCTATCAATTCATGTATGGAAAACCCAAATTAAGACATGCATGTACCATACTTTCCAGGAAACTCGATTACATTCAGATCGACATGCATGTACCGCTAGCTAGCTGCTTTGTTTCCCCGGGAAAGATGCGTACGTGGCAAAAATTTTCCCTAATAATATTTCGCAACCTGCATACCTTGACTTCATCACGTTTTTCTTTTATATATCGTACGCACGTACGTCATAAAACAGTTTTCTTGTTAGCCAAATCAGCACATGTTGTCGCGGATTTACTTGTTTTTTTTTTTAGTTTTATTATATATAAATAAAATGAGTAATTAATCTGCATATTAATACTAATTTTTTTATATTTAAAATTTTAATTAGTATTATTTTTAATAAAATCTACTTTTTAACCAATTATAATAAATTAATATACATATTAATGTATAATTATATTTATAACTAAATTTTTTCTTTCTTTTCATAGTTTCAATAATATTAAACGTCGAACATATAGTCCAATTCTGGGATTAAGTATCTTTTCTTGTCACGTTTCTCATGGTTATCATCTTTGATGAATTCCCCTATTTCACTTTGCTGTCAAATCAAAATACGGCCATGCGGTGCGTGTCAAATATGTATAGCCCCAACATAAAACTAATTAGTGCATGGGAAAATCCCCATTTTCGTTATGGAAGATGGGCAAGCAAATTATATATGATCTCATTGATATGTATAGGCCAGCTATATAGCTCGATCGATTAAATGGTTGACTTTATACAAGATGTTATCTGGTCAAATTCATCATCTTTTGCATGGGCTAAGGCGTGAACTGATTAAATTGGAATCATATTTTCTAAGATAATCTATGAATAGATCCTTTATTTGTCTATTTCTTTTTATGATAAAAAAAAAAAAAGTACTGTTCTTCATATTAAATTTTGTCTTGCCCAATCATAACTGTTGATGTATTGCATTTTGGATAACTGTTCATTTAAATAGTTGACTTAAGAAATTATTTAAATCAAAATTCTGTATACAATCATTTTTACATATTACTTACGTATTCTATTGATGTGATTGGCTGCATATTAAAAAAGAATTGACCTAACTAATAACAACAGTAGAGTGTACAAAGAATATCCAAAAGTGATTATATATATATAGCAAATCTGTTATTTAAAATAGAGAACTACTATAGATATAAAGAGATTACACAAAATAAACCTACAAATTGACATGATTTCATAGAATCCATTATATCTGTTTTGTAATAAAAATAATTTTATAATCAAGTTATATCAATTTGTGAGTTTATTTTTATGTCATTTCTTTATAACTAAAGTGTTTTCTTTTAAAATATGTCGTCTCGATAAATATGATTAAAAACTACAAAGACGTTTTAAAAAAAAGGAAAATAATATATATATATATATATATATAAGACGAACAGAGTTAGGATAAACTTTCCGCTAAATGATTCTCATTGTGTTGGCTGGGCTATCTTTGAGCTGGGCTGAAATTATTCATCTAATGTGATATGGGTTATGCGTGGGATGGCTTAACCAGGCCCAGGAGGTAACGCCCATGTTCAAGCCCTTTTTATTCTTCTTGGTTTGAATTTTTGATCGTTACATTCAAACAAAGACGAACACGGGGAGAAGAAGGGCAAGCAGCGCTGGAAGAAGAGGAAGTTCGAATCGCTTCTCTAATAAAAAAATGCCCCAACATGCGAGTCCTCCGCCAAATTCAGGCTCGCCTCTTTACTCGCCCCTTTCCTATCTCCACCCTCTCCTTCGCTCTGTCCAAAATCGTGGCCTTCTGCGCTCTCTCTTCCCTCGGCGACATCGACTACGCGCGCCGAGTTTTCTCTCGTATTCCGAACCCGGGCATATTTTCTTGGAATTCCATGATAAGGGGCTGTTCCCTAGTCGAAAACCATTCAAGGGAGTCCGTGTACTTTTTCAAACGATTGGTTAGGAGAGGCTACCCGTGTCCGAACACGTTTACCTTAGCCTTTGTTCTCAAGGCATGTTCAATTATATCGGCATGTGAAGAGGGTCTTCAGGTTCATACGCGTGTTTTTCGATCTGGATTCGGTTCGAGCCCATTTGTGCAGACCGCGTTGGTAAATTTCTATGCGAAATGCGAAGAGATTGGGCTTGCGAGGATCGCGTTTGATGAAATTCCTGAGAAGAATTTGGTTGCATGGAGTACGATGATTAGTGGGTATGCAAAAGTTGGTTTGGTTAATGAGGCATTAGGTCTTTTCAGGGAAATGCAAAAGGCGGGGGTTGAACCAGATGAAGTTACTCTGGTGAGCGTGATTTCTGCTTGCGCTGGAGCAGGTGCTTTGGATATTGGTAGATGGGTTCATGCATACATGGAGAAGCAGATGATTGATATTGATCTTGAACTGAGTACTGCACTTGTTAATATGTATGCCAAGTGTGGGTGCATTGAAAGAGCAAAGAAAGTCTTTTGTGAAATGCCTGTGAAAGATGCGAAAGCTTGGAGCACAATGATTGTGGGGTTGGCAATTCACGGGCTTTCAGAGAGTGCTTTGGAGACCTTTTCCAGGATGGAAGAAGCCAAGGTAAATGATATGAAGACTAGGTTTAGCTAGATCCTTGAGGTACAAATTAGCTTACGCTTGCATAAGAGGCTCGTATCCATGGCCTTGCCTTACTAAGGCGGTCCTTCTGTTGTGATGCCTCCGCTTCAGTCCATTACGCATGCGTAAGGAGCACATATCCAAGGCCGTACCTTTTACTAAGGTGGTCCTTCTGTTGCTATGCCACTGCTTCAGTCCAATTGTGAGCTTATTAGATAAAGGCAGTAGTTCATTGAAAAAAAAAATCTTAAAGATTTGTTGGGTTTTTTTTAGGTTGCATAAAGTTCAAAGTCGTAATGTCAGGACTTAATTTTTGCCAACTTATCATAAATGGTCCTTTTGATTTCTCTTCAGGTGAAGCCAAACCATGTAACGCTCCTTGGTGTTTTATCTGCATGTGCGCATGGTGGACTAGTTTCAGAAGGTAGGAAACATTGGTCAAGCATGCTTGAATCCAGAATTGAACCATCAATGGAGCATTATAGTTGTATGGTTGATCTACTCTGTCGAGCTCACCTTGTTGACGAGGCTTGCAATCTTGTTGAAGACATGGCAATTCCACCCAATCCAGTGATCTTACGAACGTTACTTGTGGGTTGCAAGAAGAATAAGATGTTGGATAGAGGTGAAATTATAGCTGAGCAGCTTCTTGAATTAGAACCACTAAATGCAGAGAACTATGTCCTCCTCTCAAGTTTGTATGCATCAGTTTCTCAGTGGGAGAAGATGAGCCACATTAGAAAGAAGATGAAGGACAAAGGCATTAAGGCAGTTCCTGGGTGCAGCTTCATTGAGGTTGATGGATTTGTGCATGAGTTTGCAATGGGTGACCAGTTCCATCCTGAGACGGAGGAGTTAACAGAGATTCTGAGAGAGATTTCCGAACAGGTTCGTGATTTTGGGCACAAACCATTCATTTCAGATGTACTGCACAAGGCAGCTTGTTGAAGGGAAGGAGAGTGCCCTTGGCGATCATAGTGAGAGAATAGCCCCTGCTTAAAGGCTATTAAAGACTAAAATACCAAGAGTAATTTGGGTAGCAAAGAACCAAAGGGATTTATGGGGACTGTCATGGCACTTGTGCTTGTAGGGATTTTTGGTGAACTTCTATCTTTTGGAGCAGTAACACTTGACCTGGAAGGTGAAGGAGTTCTGATTTAATTTGCAGCCGTTAGAAAAGTGAAATGCTCCTCTTATTATGACTTTGTATGACGTACACCTACTTGCTAAGCCATGTACAGAAAGCGAGACAGCTATTAGAGAACAGATTTGTATGGAGAACTAGTTATTATTTTAAGAGAAGGATGTGTGGAACAAAGAATGCAGCATCCGCCAACAAAAGCATTTCGAGCATTTCCTGATCTCTTGCAATAATTTATGTCATGGTTAAGTTGATTTTCTTTTTCTCTACTTTTTTTTCATTTTATTCCAATTTCCATGTAAATGGGCAACAAGAAACTAGATATTTTTATTACATGGATTAGTTCATTCCACAAGTTCATTCCGATTTCCGTGAGCACTCAAACCGTGGACATGTTTCTTGTTCTTTTTACTTTTGTTCGTTATGCATCAGTGCTACCGGGTAAGTTTGGTCCCAGTTTTGAGAAACTTGAGCCTGGCTACAGAATCAGTGTTTTAGGAAACCACGTCATTTTGGCCCTTAATGGACCTCGTTTTTCTTGCTACTGTATGTAGGCAAGCAATCGCATTTTACTTGCATAGAACATTGCTGAGCCTCGATCAGATTTCGGAGGGGAACGCAGAATCTTTTAGGGAAGTTTCTATCTTGCATTACTACAACGCAAAAATAAAAAAAGTCAGGTTGCTGCAATAGAGACTTCAGGCTTTGTGCCCAAGAATCCAAGCTCCACGCTCTCCAAACAAGTGGGAAGTCCCATCAAGTGCCCAAGAATCACTGCCTTGCATGAAGATACATTTGGGTACAAATGCTTTATGCCCTACCACTAGAGGATATTAAAAATATAAGGATCTTTATTAAAGAGAACAATAAAAACATAGATCGTCTGAGTTATTCCACTGCAAGAGCTCTTGCTCTCTGCAGTACATTTTCACCAGGAAACTCGTGCATAAATCCTAAGCCCCAACCCTGGCCCCACTCCCAAAATAATGGGCAGGTCTCTAATTGACATATCATAATATTGAACCACTTAGACTTGGATCTCTAGAGACCATCTGTACATCTCTTCTTCTGGGACTGGTATGTTAAAGATAACCAAGCCGGTGGCATGGTCATAGTTGAAATTGGTCTCTGCATTGCCAACTGTGCACTTCAATGGACGCTGGGAAGAGTAAGCACCAAACCGTCCACATCCCCGAACTTTGACAGCAATTGTTGCAGTTGGAGATCGGTTCTCACTGAGAGAAGTGGCCAGCTCTGAGGACACTTCACCATCAAATAGCTCGGGTTTCCTGTCCAAAGTTATATGGACCTCAACGTGCTCCACAGCACCGCCACTGTTGAACATGTCCAGCAGGCCTATTGGCGCGAATGAAATGCTGGATGTGATTTCCTGCATCACAGATACTCAGAAAATTCAGTATGCATTTTTGCAGAGCAGCCTAAAGGGCCAAAAAAAAAAAAGAAAAGAAAGATGAATTGAAGGGTGTCCAGAAAGACTTACCTTAAGCGGACAGAAGTGGAATAGTTCATACTCAAGAACTTTAAGTGTCACCGGCACTGACGCACCTTTCGGCAACCGAACCACTTCTCCTGAAATACAAAAAGTAAAGTTGTTTACAACCCTTCAGAATGTTGTAACACTAGAAGCTTTACCATGACTTCCTCATTCTGAGAAAATATATGAGCCTGGGTTGAGTATTATTTTAAACATTCTAATGCAGAACTATTCTTTCATATCAATTTAAAGTTGATCACCCGGAATTTTACATCTGCTGCTTACTTTCCATGGCGCAAAGGCAATTGTTCTGCAAAGACACTAGTAAAAAATTGTAGGCTCAAAGAAAGAAAATTTCACCTGATCTATGGGCATAAACTAGTGCCTCCCCATTCCAATTGGCACCAGCAACTTGAGCCATGAGTTCAACATCAGCAGCTCGGATAGAACCAGTAAGGGTTCCAGGAGATGCATCATGGATGCGGGTCTTCTTCTCAATCTTGCACCATCCAGCTCCTTGGCAGTTGAACACGCCAACTACTCCGGAACATTTGTTCACATTCCATACTTTGAGTAAGCTGCAACATAAAATTGTTTGAACAAGCTTTTTTTTTGGCAAAGGTCCATGTTTAAGGAGTATAATGGGTGATGGAAACGTGTAACAAACCTGGTCCCATCTCTAGCTGGATCAGCAAAGAGACAGTCACGGGTGGGTCTACCAGGTAGCTGGGCACGGAGGACTGAACCATCAGGGAGGACCAGTTTCTTCAGAAGTTCAAAGTTGTGATTGCCAGGCTTATCACTGTTAGAAACAAGACAAATAAATATTGAGAGATTAAAACCTTCTTTTGATCGTGTCATAAACAATGCAAAAGTAATCCTATTACAACAATAACTCGGTATTTTCGTACACAAAAAAAAATTCCACGTGTAATACCTAACATAGATAGGGCATCCACCAATAGCACGAGCTGCACCATGATAATCTGCTGCTGAATGTAGAGACTGCAAAAAAATATTCTTTGATCAATATTACACATTTTGTAATAACAACAGATTTAAAGCTTCACAAGTTTCCAAGAATCACCTGTCAACGTCAGCTTAAATTAATCAGGACTCAGACTTGATGAACAAGAAAATGAAGGCATAAAATGATTGTTTTTTACTTACATGGAACATATCCCAGTCAGTTTGCATAAATTCTCCAAGGAAGAGGGAATTGTAAGCAACAGAAGAAATATGGATGGTATGGGAAGCAGGGTCCCAAGGGTAAAAGTCATCGGAAGCTCGCACAACAGCAGTCTGCTTGGCATTGTAGATCCCATCGTTGTTGTGACACATGCAAGCAATGCATCCATTGTCGGGGAAGTTTCGACTAATTGATGCCTCAAGGGCCTGGTGGTAGCTACGTGTAAGAGAAACTCTGCCACCATGGCCAGCACCAAGAGTCTCAATAATGCTTTGCACGTCAACTTTTACTCCATCTATCCCACATGAAGCCAAGTAAGCATGAAGCTCATTATAGAAGTTGAAAACCTTCTTTGGATGCACCAGTCCCAGGCCATGAACAGCCAGACTGTCCATGACTATGTCCGGCTGGTTGCCTACTACACCAGGGGACTGCACTGGGTATGCGAGAGCAGTGTCGTAGTGCTCCATACCAGAAGCTGCTGGCTTCACCCCACCCCAGTAACCAGCCAGAGCATGCCAGACATACACATATCTGTGTCCAAGCAAAAAATAGAAATAGAACTGATGAGTAAAATATTCTTTCCTTCCTAAAGGAATATAAGCAAATCCAATGTCAATATTTTTTCTTGCAGCCATAGCAATTAAAATGTTGACCTTCCAAAGTTATTGAATGCAAGAGACTACAGAGATTGAACCATTCTTTGACCAATATTATAATTTCATATTTTTTTGATAAATTGCTTCTTGCCAACACATTTTCTGGTCTGAATTACCAATGTGGGAATAGTTACTGGCAATTGAAGAGATATTTTTCAAATCTCCTTAATCATAGTTGATATTAAAGCAAAGAAAATGAAGTTTTTAATTGAGTGGCTATGATGTGCAAAGGCAAACACAGAAAGTGAAAAAAAAAAAAAAAAAACAATAATTCAGATTTAATCAATGCATGTAAGATTGTAGCAAAGAGATATTGTATCGAGACCAGGTCATATAGGAGAATTATTTACAGCTCTTTAATCTATTGTCTGGGATGATACAAGTGATATGCCACAATACTAACAGAATACCAAAAGATTAACTAGGCCGACTTACTTGACATTGTGACGTTGCTTGGATTGATCTACAACTTGCTTCAAGCCTGAGACCTGTTCATTGCTCTGGCCATTCTTTTGGAATTTTCCATTCTCCTTTATTCCAGTCAGCCTACTTGCAAACCTGCGTCCAATAATTGGTCAATGAATCAGTAACCGACTGCTTTGATTAGGACAAATGGCACAGGAGGGGGGAAAAGTGGATGCAAAAGAAAAGACAATAGGAGCCATCCAACTTGTACTATACAGTCTATACCATGTTATGCACATGCATACAGCAACAGACTGATCTAAGGCCAAACTTCAAGATAAACGTCAGCCTCCAGGTAGAGTCCTCAACAAATATATCTGTGTGAATCACTTAAGGGACATCGAATATGATCTTTCAGGGCATACTGCAGCCTGCTTAGAAAGATTTCTAAATTCCCATGCCACTCCATCCACAGGTTGATGGTGTCAGCTATTCACAAGTGGAAGACATTGTCTAAAACTTCCACAGGAAAACAAACCTAGATACCGAATGGGTTAAAACTCTCATTTACATTTCAACTTCGTGGTCTAACATGAAGTAGATGTATAGCAGTAATACCTTGACGAAAACACTGAGATGATCAGCTATCCTTAGAAGTTCAACAGGCATTAACCTAGAAACTAATTATTGTTAAAACTTCATGACGAGTTTTCTCGTGCCAAGCTAATTATTGTTAATAATTCAATTCTTCATGGGTCACCTATATTGCATGGCATTGACAAGAACATGTCAAAATGAATGGAAAAATGATCCAATATAAAGAGTTCCTTTCTGGGGGAAAACAAGAAAAGGAAACTAATGATGTTTATATAGCAGTTCACTCAAAAGTGTGCAAACTCTGCATGAGAGAGAGAGAGAGAGAGAGAGAGAGAGAGAGAGAGAGAGTGAGTGAGAGATCTTACTGCGCTCCTTCTTGTACAACGGTATCAGCATCCTTGGGTTTATTTTCAATCTGTTGCCAGCCATCATCTATGATTAGGAATCTTGGAGGCGTCCCTCCTTCGGTTAAACTGCAATTATTCCAGAGTAAAACTCAGTGACTGGTATTATATGCCCATTGTTTTTGAAATTTCAAAAACAGGTATTTAAAAGAAGCTACATCCTCTGCAATAAATTACCTTTGAAGCCCTTCTTCAACACCCTCAGCAGTGACATCAGTATAGAAAGCATCCCAAGTGCACCAGCCAAACCAGTCAAGGAAAGAAGGCGACTGCATTCACCAGCACAAGATTATCATCAGATTTATCAGGTCATAACTGCATTTATTATAATTTAATGGACCCACTTGCTTTTCTATCAACCATTTATCTAATTTTCAATAATTTCTGCACTTGCAAAGTTTTGCGCAATACCAATGGGCTATAAACAAACAAAGAGAGGTGTTCTTACCTTTTTCTTCTCTCGATGAAGAAAAGTTTGCATGTGTTTTTCAAGAGCCCTGTTTAAATAATAGCAATTACGGAATCATGAGAAAGTAGGAAGAAAACACAGTCCCTTAATTCAAGATCCTTCTGATAGTTCATCCATAGAAAAGCTTAAAAATACATAGCGTTTCAGTATCTTAAAAAGGAATCTAAATGCAGGAGAAGAAACTCGTTCAAGCCTCAAGGGACTTTAAAGGACTCACTTTACAGCCTGGGTGATTACTTCAAAGGGATTAGTTCCAGCATGCATGTATACCAGGTGAAGGCCTTGATTTGTCTCAACAGCAGTATCTCCTGCAAAACCAAATCACACATCACAAAAAAAACAAGTCGTTTCGGTTCTTTCAGACTATCCTTTCTATTTTTTCCCCCAAATGCTCTAAACTCCATTAAATTGATTCATTTGAATGATAAAAGTCATCGGTGGTTTCTCCAGCCTGATTGTGTTTTTGCATCAGAGACAGCTCCACCCAGCATACGAATGGTCAGTCTCCTTCTTTAGTGGCGTTTGGGATGGGACTAGATATAGCCTTACATAATGGTATGGTGGGGAGGGTATGCAGTGCCTACATCAGATACTTTTTGATGGCCCAACTCACCACTCTCGATGCAAATCTCTATCTCATTCTTGTCGTTGCCCTGCAGAGCAGCACGGAACTGGCCCTCAAGGAGTGGGAGGAAGACCGTGTATGTCGTTGGGGTGTCATCTTGATTGCCTCCCTCGGTTTCATCTTTGCTTTCAACAAGCATGAATTGGGTCTCAAGAGGAACGTCTCTCCCACACGTCCCCATTCTTTGAGTCATCCACCACAGCTTGAATCGGAAACAACACATGAATCGGAGACCCCTGTTACAAAGTCATTGTGAAATTTTAACGTACTTGGGACTTCAAAAATAAACTACGGCACTGCGATACACACTCAAATGAAGGTTAACTTGATAATAGGCGAATAACCAAATTCCAAAACCAAACTCTGCTACATGGTAAATGCTAGTGGAGTTAACTACAAGCATGCAGATCAGTAGCAGCAGAGTGACTTGTTCAAGAGTAGCAAGGGGATAAAACTCATGGCATGATGGTGAATTATTAAAGAA
Organism: Carya illinoinensis; assembly: GCF_018687715.1. Classification (NCBI taxonomy): domain Eukaryota; kingdom Viridiplantae; phylum Streptophyta; class Magnoliopsida; order Fagales; family Juglandaceae; genus Carya; species Carya illinoinensis. Next base: position 3,724,264 of record NC_056760.1, on the reverse strand, counting down.
GAAAAACTTACTCTAAAGCACCCATAGGAAACACATGGAGGCTTTTGCTATGGGAAGCCGTGGCACCAATGAAAGCACCAGCGACAAGCCCCAAACCTGAACCCGGAGTCAGCACGATATTATCAGGCACTCCAGTGAGTATTGTCTTCCCATGAACCACAAGGTTCCCATTGCTGATGCAGATCTTCGGTGTGACCGTCATTTTCGAGTTCTCAAGTACTGTCCCACAAAATAAATCATCATAAATAATGGAACTAACATAGGCTAGAAACAAAGTGAAACTAACTGAAATGCAAGTTCAATGAAGTGAACGCTTACAAAAGTTCCTTCAGATAAAACGACTGGAGACACCACTAGAAAAACTAAAAGCTAATATCATGACTGAGCAAATAGAAGGACGACTTTTTTTTCAACATTTACAATATAAGAGACGAAGAGACTTCGATTAGAAAACGAAAAGAAAAAGGCAATATATTAATATAAGAGACGGGAAATTTGGGAAAAGAGGACCCGTTGGTCAAAGGAAAGGGGAGGTCCGAACCTAGGGGCTCGTAACTCCCACGTAAGCTCATCTGCATTCTCGGATATTTGACACGTGACTTCTTCAACTGAGCAGGGATCCTTTCTAAACGTGATTTCCATGATTGAGGGATCCACCCCAATGCCCTTAAAGATGCAGTCTTGAGCATTTCCACCTTCTTGAAACGGCTCAAATACAAAAACTATAAAATTATGAACGTATTACGTACGTTCTGATTGTTCATATTTTTTTTTTTTTCAAAATGTCTTATGAAACAAGGCATAAGTTATACGAGTTTAGCAAAGATTAGTAAATATAAACAGGTCCCACGTAACATTCGAACCTAGATAGCTAGAAGCCTAAAACCCTGGAATTTCCAATTAATTACACCTTTTTTCCAACTATTTCCCAAAAAAAAATATTCCGTCTTCCTGTTGGTGCTAATTACGTAATTTAAAAGAAGATCAGGCAGTTTCAAGAAAAATATGAAAAGACGATCGCTAAACCAAAGGTATAAGTCACAGCGAATAAAAAACAAATAGGGGAAACGATTTTGAGTAGAGCCATCGGTGGACCGCGGCGTTTTCTTTCCACTCTCCACTTTAAACTTTAGAAGGAAGCAAAGCTTTTCGTGTCACCAAGGCACACGAGACAAAACAATCCATTGAGAGCTACCCGTAAAGATGTAAGAGAAAGAAAGTTATCGAAGAAAAGTGGGGACCATAAAAAGTTTCAAATTGTTCGCTTGCACGAAGAAAAGAGCTCAGCCAACCTAAAATCTCCACGGACAGATTACGACCGCAAAAAGAAAATATAATTCTCAATCAACATGAAGGTGGTGACTTTTGTTTCCTTTATTTCGTTTTATTTTTTCGGATGGAGAGTTCCAGAGAGGAACAGAGATCACGATCGGAGTTTAAAGAATGAAATTTACAGAGTATGGACTAAATTTGCAAACTTTCAGCTTAGAACAGCTTATACGTATTAATTGACGTATTAACATAGAATTATTAACATATACAAGTTATCTCAATTGTCAAGAAGACGCAATTCGAAATCAACGTAATGGTTCAAAAATTATCGGCCACCGCAGCGCTAAAGCTCGAATAGCACAAAAAAGGAGGAAAAAAAGCTCAAATTACTCAACAAGTTCACCAAACATACACGCTAAACCTCACCAGGTAGATCCCTCGCCGCCGCGCCGGTCTTGAATTCCAAAACTTTCTCCTGTAAGCGAGAGACGTAGAGAGATAAAGAGCGCTCAAAATACAGAAATTCAGAGAAATTATCGCTCAGCAGAAGAAGTGCATTCCACGAAGAAATGCCTCTTCTAATGCCCTGTAAGTGGAGGGCCCGAAGGCAATGACCAGTAAAAGGATTTGTTCCTCACGACTCAAACCGAAATGAGGTTGGGAAGTGGAAGAGGCAGGTTTATATACTATGTCGAGAGTTAAACTGCGAACATGTTTGAAGGGGTAGATGTTTCCAGATCGTGACACCTGGAGTTTAGGCTACTGATTGGGGGTTCTCCTCTGTAGTCTATCTATCCTCTTAAAATACGTAGATATTTTTGTCTCTCATCGTTATAATTTTTCCACGTACCTTACCGATCGGGACTTTAAGTACATCCGAGAAAAAAGAAACGAAAAAAAAAACAAAAACAAAAACAAAGCGTCTCTTTCAAGCTTTATTGTTTCGCGCATTCGAATGGCTTGCTCTGTGTGCGGCTCTGCAAATTGCAACATGCATGCTGGTTTTTATTTTACAGAAAAATAGATAAAAGTTGGGAAATGTCATTGCTGCTGCCTTGCCCTCCTTACCCGTGAAGTTTTGCCAACACTTGTTTTCGGCAGAACCATCCACTTGGCTGACACCCTTATCCATGGTCTGTATCGAACCAAAATTATTCTGTCTTTATATCTGATTAAGCAAAATGAATAACGCTTCATGTCAGTTTTCTTCCTCAATGATAGGGCAACGTGCCTATGAAGTTCATTTGCCCGCCAAGATGGACCACTTCCATTAAACACATGTTGCTCGGATGTCAATTACACAAGTTGTTGAATGCAAGAACTTCGATCTTTTCTTGCTTGGCATCCAGTCAAAAGCAAAATTTAACTTGGAAAAATAAAGGGAAAAGATGCAAATTTATAATAATTATTAGGATTGTCAAAGATAACTGCACTACTCTTAGTACTGCGCGCATCTGCAAGGCGAAAATGTCTCTGAAATACACCTAATAAATGATGTCGTTACAAATGATAGAAATTATAAGTTATAACTAGTTGTTTTGGACCCAAATTATTATTTCCCTCTGACCATGTCCTCGTGTGTTCTCACATGTCTCACGTCATTTCCACTGAGAATAATAGCAATACGACAAGCAAGATGCAACACGTATGAGGGCAGACAAAGTATGTTGGGGCACGGGGAAAGTGACCTACGGCACAGTTTGACTGGTCCAGGCACAGCTCAACACGTCTGAAATCCACGGAAAAGGATAAACACCAGCACTCATTGTACATAGGAAAATGAAATGAATATATATGCGCCGCTCCGTGTTCAAATCAGTAGGGCCCGTCGCGGCGCCCAGGATGGTGGAACCAACTTGCAGCCGAATTCGCGTCTGTCCGGTTAGGTGCAAATCACGGCTTGTGGGCCCGGACAGGTCAGCTCTGACTGGGTCAAGCTCAGATATTTGGCATAGGACGTCGCTACGTCCACTGAAATCTTCCACCGATCAGTACATTTTCTCTTTCTTTCTTTTTTTCTTTTTTAATTTTTCTTTCAACATTTTTTAAAACTATTTAAATATTTTTTTATAAAAAAATCACATATTCATTTAAAAATATTTACTTAATTACTAAATACAAAATAATTTTAAAAAAAATTTAAAACAGTTTTCAGTAAAAATTTTCGATAAACTCTTCCTATGAGACTAATGTTTTCCTTTGGCATGTTAGAGCCCTCACAATCGGTTATTTATTATTATTTTTTTTTACATATTAATTTTTACATTATATCATATATCAGTTTATTTATTTTTATTTTATATTTTTTTAAATACTATATTTTTTAATATTTTGTGAAACAAAAATTACAAAGAAAAATTATTGTGAAAGGCAAAATATAAAAAGAGACAAAAAGTAAATAAAATAATATTTACATTTGTGTACATTTCCTTTTATATGTAAAGGCAATACAGTAGATAAATTAAAAATAAAAATAGAGTGGATAATCCGTTGGATGGATTTAAGCTGTTTTTCTTCAAATTTTATATAAAAATGAGTTTTATAAAACCCATTAAGAGTGTTCTTAGCATTACTGTTCTCTAAAATCTCTATCCTTTGACTAAGGTTTTATATGTACATTAAAGTTAAGTTGAGATGATTTAAATTTTTTATAAATAGTATTAAGTGGAGATAGTTGAATGAATGATGTAGAAATCACTTAACATAAGTTTAAATATTTTTATATATTAATATGAGTTTAAATATATTATAAAAATTTTAAAAATAAATAGATCCTATCATTAATTTGGACGGTTCATCTGACATACCAGAAATAGTACGCCAGCATCAACTGCTTAAAGGGGCAAAAAACTTTCCGTAAGCTGCACTTGCAGCTATTCAGAATAAAGTAAGGGCAAAATGGACAAAAGCTTACCTTTTTATTATAGCCATCGCTTTGTTGATTTGGGCGGCATCTCTAACATTCGGCAGTGGTTACATCAATCTACAGTGCAAACTGCAAACTCACTTAACTGGCATCGGATGCAGCTCAAATGGGTGTTTAGAATTTTAGATGGTAGAAAAGGTCTAAAAATGAAAGGCTACAACTTATCACTGCCCATGTACTATTCTAATACATTTCAATCTTTTTTTTAATTATTTTTTTAACCTTCTCGATCATTAAAAATAAAATAAAAATATATATAAATTTATTAATACTTACTTTTTTAATCATTAAATAAAATTAAAAATTAAAAAAAAAATCAAATATAAAAAAAGTAGAAGATAAATAATAATAAAATAATAACCCTATCATTTTCTAAAATAAAATACACTGAAGTGAGTAACCAAACGGAGCTGTGGAAAGGCAAGTTTTGAGACGTGTATCATAGCCGTCCATATAATACATCATTTGCCATCTTTTATGTATTATTTTTCTTAAAATAAATCGTTAAACTATGATGTTTTTATCTTAAATTCTTTCATTTTGAATTATATATAGTTGTAAATAAATTACTGTTTTCTGTGCTATTGTTTTCCCTAATAACCCACTAAACAGCATCCCGAGTCGTACTAAATTAATTCCGAGTTCTTTGCTATGAACATCATCATTTCAGTATAAACAATTCATGTAGTTGAATTACTTCATCCAATTAAACTTCTCTATGAATAAAATATATATTTTTCTTTTAGGGTCCAGAACATGATTAATAATGAATCTAATAAATTAATATGAAAATTAAATAAAGACTTGAGCTCTCGATCTCCGGTAGTACTGCATTTGCTAGAGCTAGAATTGTTGATCATATGATCACACTAGACGTAATTTAGATTATATATATATATATATATATATTTAAATGAATTTAGATTATATATTAAATGTGAATTGAACCAATTAACCTAATTATAATTCGATTACATGATCAGAATGAAGATAAACCGACCAAGTAACATCGAGTCATGATGAATATATGACACTGACATTAGGTGTATTTAATTTGTACCAGTCCCTAAATCTCTTCGTCGGATTTCAAATAAGCTTTGATTTGCAAATTAAGCTCAAACTGCATCCACAAGTCCAACTTCATATAAAGCTTAATTTGATTCTACTAAATTAACCGAGTATATATATATTTATATATTATTAATCTAGATTTTCAACATGACCAAACAGCATCCTCTTTAATTAATTATATATTGTACACGAATGATGATGTCGTGTTCCTGCGCGCATTTCTTATTAAGAAGATTAGCCCCCACAAAAAGGGCTAGCGTCCATGTAAATCTTGCACGTCCGGTTATTTAGCTAAGGGTGGCAATACGTAACACGTTTAATGAATTTAACATAAATATGATATAAAATTAGTGGGTTTTGATTTAACATTAAAAATTTTAAATCAAAATAAGTTGACATGTTAAGACATGATTTATAAACAGGTCAAGCCGTATAACTTGAAATCAACATATTTTAACCTGTTTAAATTTTATTTTAAAATTATAATTTTATTATTGTTCAGTCATAATATTGATATTTTCCAATATATTTATGTTTTTATTATATATTGAGATTGTAATTTTATATTTATATTCATATTTGTTATTATAGATTTATAATATTGGTTTTATTATATATTAAAATTAATTTTTAAAATATTGATATTTTTTGTTAGTAAGTAGTCTTATTTTTTTTAAAGATATTGTAACTACTAATAAGTATAGATTTTAATATTTATGTGAAATTATGTTAAGAATGTGAAATAAATTAATTATTAAACATGTCAAAACGGATTATACGACACAACTCGTAATCTAAATGAGTTGAGTTAAGATTTGAAAATTAATTTGAATTATCTAATTGATCTTGTTTGAATTGACTTATATAATAAAATATTCATGACTTAAAACAACCAAAAAACACGATCTTCCATCCCTAATTTTAGCATAACTATTTGACTATTGTGATGATTAATTAAGTGCCTTAATTATTGTGATGATTTTTCATAACTACAATAATATTAATAAGAATAACTGCTTCTTGATAGCTTCACATTAATTGCACAATAAATGGCTAATGCGTGGGATTCCAATAATACACACAGTGACAATACGTTGTATATACATATATGTTATTTACATACTCTAATACTATAAATATCGTTCCTCATACTATATATATGTATATACATATATATGTTACCTCTTTATTGTGGTTGATTTCACTGTCAAGTATTGTTGAGCTTGCCCTTTCAACATGCATATGGTTGATATGGCTTTGAAATAAATGATGTTAAGAGACTGTACGTAGCGCGAGCATGTGACAGGCCCTCCACGTCGTACCATTGACGATATAACGCGTGTACGGTCAAGAACGAGGCAATGGTGACTTTGATGATCATGAGTAGATCATCTGCATGCATGCAAGAATATAACTTGTTTTTATTGATGGAAGGTTTATACTTTAATAAACTTTAATTTGATGGATCGTCAGATACTTCGGAATTTTGCAATGCATATATATAATATGTTGAATATGGACCGCTCGATTTTCAGTACTTTTCTTTTTAAAGTTTTTATGGTCGGACGTCAATCGTTACATATTGTGGCCCGGGGGGAGGGGGGGAGTACGTACGTGTCACATGCGTACGTGGATAAGGATGAAAGATTATTAATTTATATTCCATATATATCGTGGCCGGGTTCAATCATATCATCAAATAATTAAGTGCCTTAATTATCTATTAAGTGCAATTTGCAATAATACACACGAGTGACAGCACACTACATGCGTACAGTCTCTACCATAATTTATTTCAAAGCCATATCAGCCATATGCATGTTGAAAGGGCAAGCTCAACAATACTTGACACTGAAAGCAACCACGATATAAGAAGAGCGGTAACATATATATATATATATATACACGCGCGTGTATATATATATGTTTTTAGCAAGTATTTTGTGTAAATTTCGGGCAACATTTAGAATAGTAATCCAGTTGATATAAAGTGGTGGGAAAAGCATGAAACACGCCTATATTGCTTTCAGGTTACATCGCAATAAACATATCCACACGAAAGTCGTGGTACCAACAACCTTCACCTAACAAATGCCAGATGATGACTTTGTAAGGATGCAAGTCTATGCATATATTTACAGCCACAAATAACAACTCCAACCTTCTTCTTCTTCACCCACTCCTTTCCCCCATAACAATCAAAATGAAACATATTCCAATCCATTAGAGCATCCCCAACCCCCCTCCAAAAAAAAAACGCCTCAAAAAAGAAAATGAACAAAAAATTAATTGTGAAAAATACTATTTTTTTTTTTCTATTCTTCTGGCAAGCATCCTCCCAGGAGCAATTTGCCATTTGTTGACTTATCTACTCTACATTTCTACCTTTAATGACCCATCCTTCATCAATTTCAAACTGAGATTGTTAAACCGCTCTCGTGAATATTGCCGTGATGCTTTCCTCCAATCTGTGCCTGCCTTCATCATTGTGGCAAATTCCTCGTAACTTATTCGTCCGTCCTGCAAGTTTATGCAACAATGGAACATAGGACCCAGTCTCATGAGAGAGCATAATAGACTCACAGGCCTTTCAAAAAGAAGACGCCATGGAGAACGCATCATTGCTTTAGCTATTCAAGTATTCCAATGTTACCACAAGCAAAGATGCTCATGCATGCAAATATGCCTAAAAGACATTTTTGGTGTAGGTCAAACATTGCCCCACATCTCACACATCATCTGATTCTGTTTTATAGGCATTTTTTTGGTCTAAAGTGTTTTATACCACCGAAAAATATTCAGTGAAAGCCTACAAACCTAAATCGCATCTCATTGCAATCAAAGTATATGTATGCTTGAGATTGAAAAATACAGAAGCAGATGTGCTACTTCGCAGAAAACAAAAAGACAAAATAAGCAAGTATAAATGTCTAAAATAACAGCAATTGTTAAGAAATTTGACAAACCTTGTCTGTGTCCACATCACGCATAATGGCACTAATGACTTCTTCACTGCTCGTCTCAATTTCATCAGCTAAGGCATCTCGTAGCTCCTCAATTTCTATATATCCACTTTCGTTTTGATCAAAGAATTCAAAAGCTTTGCGAAGGTGCCCATCATCATTGCCCATCTTTCTTAAGTGAACAGAGATAGCTACAAATTCCCCATAGTCAAGATATCCATCCTTATCTACATCACCCTGCAAAAAAGAACCTCTGATTACTCCCAAGACCACGAGCTGCACAAAGCTTTAAATGACTAAATGGCTCCATTATTGTCACCATTAAAAAACATGTTCCAAAAACACAGGTTTTTGGACAAAATATATGTTCAGTGCAACTTAAGCGCGGGTCATTTAACTCACCTTTGCATTTAGTTTTGACACGTTCTATTTACAAATTAAAAGGCACCTTGAATATGATGAAAATATTTGTATCGCAAACATTTAAAGCAAAATCACTTTCCATGTCAAGCCTCAACATGGTGAAAAGATTTTGAATGCCCAAATTACTTACTGCTTCCATTAGAATTTGTAGATCTGTATCAGGTATCTGATGGCCAAGTTTGTGCAACCCCACTCTTAGCTCGTCAATGTTAATTTTGCCTCTATTGCTAGTATCTAGCACCTTGAATCCCTCCTTTATGCCAGCAACTTCCTCTACAGACAAATGCTCGGCGATTACCTGTGAGTGAAAAAAAATGAATTAATATTCAGCCTAACACCTGTCAAAGATCAACAAGCATATAAAGTTTTAACTTATAGAAAATGGAAGGCATGTAAGTTTTTCTTGGACAGAAGTATTTTACCTTGAGAGCTCTTTTCTTGAGCTTATTCATTAATGAAAATTGCTTGAGCCTTGCCCTCACAGTTTCACCCAAAGAAACATTAGGAGCTCTCTTTGCATTCTGTAACCAAGGATGATCTGCATTTGATGAAGGATTAAAAACAAGAGTTTGTTATATTCCAATTCCACACTTCTTTTTTTAAGTTTTAAAATACATAATCAATTTGCTTGGCAACAGAAATTCCATACATTAGCTATTGATTAGAACTAAACATTACCTAGCACTGCCTGAGCAGTAAGCCGCCGCTGTGGGTCAGGATTAAGCATCTTCTTCACAAGGTCTTTTGCATTATCAGAAACTTTAGGCCAAGGATCCCTTTTAAAATCTACAACAGACCGTATAATTGCTTGTGCTACTCCTTGTTCAGTTTCTGCATGTAAAGAGAACAAATTTATGTATACATACATCTCATACCATGTTAAACATAATTTAATACAAAACAGTTTTCAATTACTGTTTGGGTAAAATTTTCACAAAAGCGAACAACGGTTATTTTTTCATTCATAACAAGACTAACCTGCCCAAAATGGTGGAAAACCACAGAGTAGGATGTAAAGGATTACTCCAGCACTCCAAACATCTACTTCTGGACCATAATTCCGTTTGAGCACCTCTGGAGCCATATAGTAAGGACTTCCAACTATCTCAGTAAATCTCTCCCCTGCAGAAAAAATCAATTTGGCTTATGTACATGAAGGACACCACCAAGTGATGAGACTCAGAGAACAAGATCATGACATTTGGCAGCTATTAAAATCAAATTACCAGGTTTAAAGAATACTGAAAGCCCAAAATCGATTGCCTTCAAAGGTGCTGTTTCCTTCATGTTAGCAAACAGAAAGTTCTCAGGTTTGAGATCCCTATGCATCACACCGTGCTTGTGGCACATCTGCAACACCATGAAGCAAAAGCACATTTCAAACCCCTTCTACCAAGAAAAACGGTTGGGGGTAAAAACACAAATGAAAATTATCGCTCAAAATTTTCTGAGTCTAGAAAATAACACTAGGATAAAAGAGAAGTCCATTAGTAAGACCAACATGGTAGTGAAATCTGGTGGCTATTACAGAAAGAGTCCTTATATTTTTTATGATCCTTTCTTTTTATGAGCACATAAAGAGTTTACTGTAATGGAATTAAGATATCCTAGGAAAGAATAACGTTTAATGGAATGCAATTAAGATATCCTAGGAAAGAATAATGTACAGTCTGAGCAAATTGACCATAAGCCCAGTCCCTAAACTAGTTTAGTAGAAAATGTTTCGTGTTCTTCAATAAAGCACATTAAATTGTTTACTTGTTGGAAAACTAGGAGATACGGTTACCCACAACATAAGAGAGGATTAATTGATGTGGTTTTGCTGCTTACATTGCATTTCCTTTGATTTCCAATCAATAAAACTTCATAAAGAGGAATCCACGCTCGCGCGCGCACACACGAAAGGGTAAACCATTCAAGTTACCAGACTCACATCCAACACAACTTAATCGCAAAAGCTGACTTATTTAACATACCAAGGGGGAAAAACACAATTTTATCAGGTACTTTCTTCCAAGTACTTTAGAGTGATTACCCAATTTGAGTAAAAAGCACTATAATCTCAGGCAGACTTCAATAAAGCCTGGATTTATTTATATTAACCGAGTTCTCTAGTAATCTATACTCAACACCGATACGTACTCAATATATAAAAATCGCAAGATTCAACAATCCTAACTCATCAAAGTACAAACCTGAACAACTTCCACGACGGTCTTGGTTACCGCGGCAGCAGCGCGCTCCGTGTAATGGCCCCTGGAGACGATCCGATCGAAGAGCTCGCCGCCCTCACAAAGCTCCATGACGAGGTGCACCGCATTGTCGTCCTCATAGGTGTCCTTCAAGCTGACAATATTGGGGTGCTTGGGCAAGTTCTTCATGATCTCAACCTCTCTCCTCACGTCGTCAATGTCCACCGCCGTCCTCAGCTTCTTCTTCGATATCGATTTGCAAGCAAACGTCTCGCTGGTGGTCCTGTCGGTGCAGAGGTACGTGATTCCGAACTCGCCACGGCCCAGCTCACGGCCCAGATCGTACTGTTGCTTGATCTCGGGGCCGGTGGGCTCCTTCAAGACCGAGAGCTTGTGACTCCCACCATTGGCTTGGTGGTGGCTGGCGCCATAGTCGGTCGCGAACGGGTTTGACTTCTTCTTATCCTTCTTGATGTCATCAGCGACCGTTGGCGTTACGCAACAATTACCCATGGAATGATTTCTATGGTTTTTCTATGCTTCGGCGAAATGAGTCTGAGAATTTGAAGGAAATAAAAGCCAAATCCAATAAAAATCTGATCTTCCTGTAATGGAATTGAGATTGGTCTCCCGAAAAGTTCTGGGTTTCCGCGAAAGAAATTGAGAGAAAGGTGAGGATTTGCAGGGAGGGGGAAGATATTGGTGAGTGTGTTAGGGAGCGAAATGCCCACAATAGATGAGGAAATGAGGCGAGATTTTAAGGAATGGAGAGGGGAGAAGTGGATGAGGGAGGCAATTTTGGCGTGTGAGAGAGATGATGAAGGTGAAGGAAGGTCAAACCTCTTTTCCCAGCGACTCCCCTCCCTCTACGCCCCTTAACCCCTCTTCTCTTCTCTCTCTGAGAGAGAGAGGAGAAGGCTCTTCTATTGTTTTTCCAAAATATCTAAAACAATATTCAAAAATAATTTTTTTAATATTCATTATAAAAGATATATTCTATTTGTACACCATTTCCTATTAAAATTTCCCGAGTTTTCTGAGATTTCTTGGTAATTCCTAATGACTGTACATGAATAACTTTCATCTCCATTATTTTTCTTACTGTTTTTACTATCAATGCAACCTTAATTCAAGTAATGTTACGCACAAAACTGTTTTCCCAATTTACGTTCTAAGATGACTTGGCATGTACAGTAAAATTTTTCTTATAAAATAAATAATATTTACAGTCATAAAGTATTCAAATATTACGTGATTTTTTTAAAAATAAATAAATATAAAATTTATATTAATTTTTTAATAATAAACTTTACACTTTTAAAAAAAAATTACATGACACTTACACAATCCGACTACCATATCATTACTCGACATATATATATTGATCTCATCTTTGCCCTAGCCCCAATTCTTTATACATTTTAACGGCTTCATGTTTATAATTATATGATTTTATGTATTCTAACATCCTATTGTAGTTTGAAATTAATAAGGGATGATGTCATAAAGTCTTAACAGTCTAATTTTGAAATTATAGTAAAAATTAAGCAAAACATTCACTATAAAAACATTATAGAAAGTATTATAGTATTATTCGATATTTTCTACAACCACACTTTCATATTTCTCATCCCGAATTTAAGAAATCAATTAAAGAAAACTAATTTAGTGAATCAAGCTTGACATCAATGGTAAAAAAAAAAAAAAAAAAAAACCTAGACATCAATGTTTATAACTTTCACACCCTTTCATCATTTGCATCACAATCCTCATCATCACTCCCACTTGTCTACAACTTTATAGAAACTGTTTCTACAGTTAATTATTTCCTTTTTTTTATTTACTAATTTAACATTAGAAGGGGATTCCGGATTTGTATGATACATCTGGTAATTAAATTAACACATTATGATACTTAGAGATATAAACCACATAATATAATTTCCTCGACAATTATATACTTTCTACAACAAGGAAAAAATATACATGGTTGGGACATGGTAGAAGGAAAAAAAGAAAAGAAAAGAACACACTCTATATGATTAGGGTTGGGTTGGGTCAATATATTCAACATTATAAATTTATTTATTTAACCAATTATAAATAGCATGTATTATTCATTAAGAAGTGATACAACTACAAAGTGATATTATAAAAATAAATTTATAAATTGAGATTATTTTATATAATACGTTAGATCTATTTTATAATAAAAGTATATTTATAATTTAATTGATATCAGGTCCCGTTAGTTTATAAGTTTACCTTTATGAAAATTATTTATACCTAAAACTTTTACTTATTAAGTATTTATCTTTCTCTTTACTCTAGATAATAGAATTCAAACAATATCTCAATGAGATTTGAACATGTTATTTCGGTAGGTTGAAAAAATATTTTACTGTTGTCATATATAATGTGAAGAATAATATTATATATAATCGTAAAATATATAAGTATAATGTACTATTTTTTTTAAAAATAAAGTCTATAATTGGCTTAACTTGGTATACAATAGACCTTCAAGAAGCCGGCCAGAACACGTAGTATAGGGATTGAGTAAAGCAAATTTGGTAATTTATTGTAACAAGATATTATCGATAGAAAGTATTAAAACGAGTTTCGATCTCTCGTCTTCCCAAGCGAAACCCTACCCCTCAAGGTACGTACGTGGAAATATACATAACGTAAAGCTTACTTCAGTCACTCATGAATGAACAACTAATGTCGCCCTTCCAATCATTACACGCATCAAGGTTATAATTTCAGTTTGACGTGCAGAATTATCTAATTTTTTTATTTCTAAATTGTTATTTTATAAACTTTAAAAGGTATTGTCACATCAATAATAGATTAATAGGATGACGTATACGTTTACAGAGATCTTTTACAGATAATTTTGATCGATTATTCCAAAAAAATTTATCATTTTTTAAAATTATTTAGATATTTTAAAAAAACTTACATAATTATTTAAAAATATTTACTTAATCATTAAGTAAAAATAAAAAATAAAATTCGGTAGATGATTTCGATATGTATCTAGCTAGTGTTTTCCTAACAGGAAAGCAGCCTCAAAATGGCCGCCCACTTTGTTTTTTTTTTTTTTTAATGCGTTTAAAGATGGGCAGTCAAGGTCTATAATTTGGACTTCCCAAATGGAAAACAACGTCGGAGATCTCACCGGTTTGGTTCAGATACACGCTTTGCCTTTCAAAGGAAGCACTCCATGATCTAGACCCTCCATTTTCATACGTGCTTTTTGATGTTACCGTTAAAAGAAATAAACTTTAAAGCACGTACACCCTTTTTTTTTTTTCTGATGAGCATTTTACGTACACTAGAAAATAAAAAATAAAAAATTCAACGTGCCTGTAAATTAAGTGAGAGGGGACAGGAATATATAGGATGGTAAGAAAAAGTAGGAAAAAGCCGAGAGAGTAAAGGGTGCAAGTGTATAAATAGTGACATAATAATGCCCAAAAAGAAGTGGCCTGATCGGTGCGCGGTGTTGAATTCTGGTTGGGTTATAAAGCAACAAGCATGCATGGATGGTTGGATCCTACAAAAGGCAGGCAGGCATGCATACATGAATCCTGCAAAAAAGTGATGTTTTAGATCCCAAGGAACGGTCGATGAAAACTTACTGTCATTGATTGGAGGAACATATAATATTTATCAATTAATTTTAGATGATAATCATGATCTACAGGTAGCTTTTATAATATCTGAAATCATGTATTGATCATGATCAACTTCTGGTGCTAGATGTTTTTAGAGTCTTTCAAGGTGAACTATATAATTATATGGCTTTGCTAGACGCAGTCTGTAAATATAGTTAACATGCAATCGGTTGTACAGAATAATTTTTATTTATAGTTGTACAGAATAAATTAAAAAAAGTTATAAAAATAATTTTTTTTTTCATATAGGTCCCATATTAATTTATTTTTTTTAAAACGACTGCACGCCGACTATATTTTTTGACTGTACAAATTATTTCTCTAATTATATATACATCCTTAGGTGGACGGCAAAGTGTGCATAAACAAAGCACCAAGACGTGCTCGCGATGCATGGAGTAGTTAGCAATGGCATATTTTAATCTCTCTCTCTCTCTCTCTCTCTCTCTCTCTCTCTCTCTCTCTCTCTCTCTCTCTCTCTCTCTCTCTCTCTCTCTCTCTCTCTCTCTATATATATATATATATACACACGCATTATATATATTAGTGGAAGTCAATTGACGTTATGAACTTGTTCAATTGAAGCTAGCTAGCCTCTCACATTACTACGTGCCCAAGGGTTTCTATTTTATGTTTATATAGCTTATAACTAATTTGATAAAATTGGTCAGGGAAGTTGACCAAAGAAAGTAAATTAGAAGCAATAATTGTTCAGAAAAAATAGGATGACCGGGCCGATCGATCGATGTGGTTAGCAAGGCGTAGATTCTTCTTTATGGTACGTATTGGCGCATAAACTGGGTCGACGTGGTACTACTATATAGGGGTGGCAATATGTTACACGATCCGTTAACCCAATACGAACACGACACGATAATAACGGGTTAGGGTTTGATCTTAATAAGTTCGGATCAAAACAGGTTAACCCGTTAAGACACGATTGCTTAACGGGTTGATAACGGGTCAACCCGTTATGATACGTTAAGAAAGTTAAAGTTACAATTATACCCTTCTACCTAAAAGTAAAATTGTTACAATTTTAATTTCGATATTTTTATTATTTAGATTATAATTTTAGACTTGTAGTTAGTTTTATAATTTTTATAGATATTATGATTTTAACATTTATAGAAAATTATGTTAAATTAAATCAAGTCAAATAAGTTAATTTTAAACATATTCAACACATTTACATAAACAGTTTGAAACGGGTCATATTGTTTCGTGTCACCCTATTTAATAATATTCACTAATGAGTCAAAACAGGTTGACACGACACGTTATGTTAACGGATTGGGTTAGAGTTTGAGATTTTGACACGATAAGCTTAACGGGTCGGATTAGGATTTACCTATATACTATAATAAACATACTTTGACATGATACGAATACGACCCGTTAATACGATTCGACACCCCTACTACTATACGTGTGTGTCTGTGAAATGAATTCCTGATCATAAGATGTCGTACGTGCATGCATGGTTCGAGAAAAGGCTACGACTTTAAGCGTACAAATTAACAGCTAGCTGCATGCATGACGACGTACGTACGTAGAGTGCTATGAAAGTTATAAATAAAATCTGTAAAAACTGTTGTAGCACAGTAAATTAATTTGTTTTATAATTAATTAGATTTAAAAAAAAAAAAAGATTTCTTATATCCTTTGCCAAGTCAAAAATGCATGGTACGTACTTGTATTATTATTGTATAATATTATGCATGCGCGCGTCTGCCTCATTTTATTATATACATGATATATATATGTGTGTGTGTGTTAATTATGAATTAATCATAGTTATGGAACTGGAAAGTCAGAAAGAAAGTGACAGAAAAATAGACAAAGAGCAGTTTACAAAAATTATAATAATTAGACGTTTGGAATGGGTTCCTTCATTTAATTAATGGAATGAGTACTGAGTCTCATGTTCTGCACAAGATGGTGGTCCCACACGCCCATCTAGAATGCAAAGATGTTCGACGATATTTTCTTCATGATAATTAACACAGCTAGCTAGCATATATATATATATAGATAGATGATCAATCTCAAGTTGAAAACACAGATATTTTCTTCCAATTAAAGCGTTGGATCGTTGTGAGCCATTTGTTTAATTGAACGAGGTACTGCATCAATTCATTGCCCATACGAAACTTGATGCCAGATCAATACGTTGGCATCGATCGATGTCTTTATCATATGATCTCGATCGGCACCTTTCAACATTTTACGCAATCGGAGCCTCATAATTGGATTTTTATATCCCAGCACTCTTAGACTTTTGAGCTTCTTAATTTCAGCACTAGAAGATTTAGGTGCAGTTTTGATAGTGAGATCAGATATTTTTTATAAAAATTGAAAGTTAAATAAAACCTTGTTAGAATATTAGTTTTTAATATTATTTTTATTTTTTTATTAAAAAAATTAAATTATTTATTATATTTTGTATAAAAATTAAGAAAAATTATAATAATTAAATAAAATGAAATGCTTTTACTATCCAAATAGCCATTAACGATCCTAACTAGACCTTGCATTGGAATGCTTGCCCACCCTATGAGCATCCTCACCGACTTATCCATATCTAAAACATATTGTCCTTTTTAACTATCAGATACAAAACTCCCTTACAACGGATTAGCTATTAAGAAAATGTGTAGCTTTTAGCCACAATATTGATAAGAAAAATATCAAATTTTGATCTACACTGTACAAAAAGTAAATGTTATTTTATTATTTTTTATAACACTCTCTCTCTTCTCTTCATCTATATCTACAAAATTTAATCAGTTTCTTTAAATTAAATAGTAAAATACGATAAAATAAAATATATTAATAATGGATAATTAAAATATGATAAAATAAAATAAAATTAAATTAAAAAAATTAAAATATTATTTAAATTATTAATTACTCATTACAATATAATAAATAAATAGATAATCTAATGTGAAAATTTGATGTGAAATAGTCAAAGTCAAATTCATCTTATATTATTATATAATAAAAAAATAATTATTATAATATGGAGACTTATGTATATGGAATAGTAAAAATTTAAATTTATCTTACATTCATCAAAATTATCATTTATATATGCATAATCAATTAATAATGCTCTAAGCATGAACTCTTTTATACGCTCTAATTGATATTAAATTTATGAATGACCCCATCAAAATATTTAATTAAATAAGATAAATTATAAAATCAGAGTTTAAATTCAGGATTTAAACTTATCTCAAAATTAATAAAATGGAAAGTGCAAGCAAATGATATGCGCGACTTAATACTATATTAAGGGAGATTTTTTAGGACGCGATCGAAGAAAAGAGATCAACGAGAGTGAGCGAGAACTCAAATGCAATCAGTGATTCAGTGGCCGGCTATTCTACGCACATATATTGTTTTCTTCGCAAGATCTTCGAATTCTTAAATGCAATCAGAAATTATTTAAAAATAAATCTTTATTAACTCATGGATTAAAAATGATAAGTTCTGAACACAAAAAAAAAACTAATTTTTAGTAATTCAGGATAGGCGGTAGTATTCAATTTCTATATACAAAAATTTAATTATATAATTTTATGCAGATAAAATAAATTATAAACATATATATTTAAAAAAGAAAACACTACTTTGCCGTTCCAAGTATACCGCTCAAGTGTACCACTCATTATTTTATTTTATTTTTACTTAATAATTGAGAAAGTAATTTTTAATATATTGGTATATTTTTTATTTTTTTAAAATATTTAAATATATTAAAAAATATGAAAATAAAATAATCAAACAAATAAAAAAAACTCAAATATGCTAGGCAGCCTAGCACTACTCATTTGAAAAATAACAAAAAAAGAATTCGCTTCCAGTTCAAACTTCAATCTAATCCACAGAATCTACCAATTGGTGGGTCTTTCGATCGACCAAGATGTCCAGGCCCACTCAGAGGTTAATGTCGGGTCAAACACACATTGGGCCAGGCTCACTCTGAGATTAATGTCTATATGGGTATTGCATGCAGGGCCGCCCTAGGTTTTACTGTACTCATGCAAAGGTTCCCCTTCTACTGGATGGGTGTCGATTAGATAAAATATTATTTTTAATATAATTTTTATTTTAAAATTAAAAAATGTTGAATAACTTTTTATATTTTTTTAAAAATTAAAAAAATTATAATAATTAGATAAAATAAAATTAGATGATTTGTGAAAGCAAACAATACCCTCATTATTAATCCAGTAAAAAACAAATGGGTCTCACTTTTTGTTGGCTGTTGTGTGTGTGTATATATATATATATATATGATAGAGAGAGACCAATATATAGTTATTATAGGCAGTCGGTACATGAATGGATTTCTAACGAGAAAAAAAACAGAAATATATATCGATCGTACTTCACGTCCATTAATATACAGTAAAATAGCTAATTAATGAGAACCACCGGTTTTGTCCCATAATTCTCTGCGATGATTTTGTTAGCAAATAATGCAACGTGGAACAATTGATCGTCAGATCAAACAATTAACAAGCAATATTATTGCTTTTCCCAAGTGCCAACGCTTTGGTGAGTGATCTAATGTTAGCATCAAAAGGCCTGAAACAATGAAAATAGCCAACATAGTTCTGTCTACTCACAAAATAGATGGCGTGCGAAAAGAAAAAAAGAAAAACTTTCTTCTTCATCACGTCCATGCATGTGAAATTAAGTGGTAAGCTCCCCCACAAAGTAATTGACAGTATGGTACTGATCAAAGTGACGCTAATTTGGTTGAAGTTGAGAGAGAGAGAGAGAGAGAGAGAGCAACAACCCTAAAAGGGCAAAAAGAAAACGAAGAGAGACAAAAGAAAAAGAAGAAGGAAGAAAGATAATTGTCTAATTAACGTACAGCAACAGCAGGGTGGTCTTTTTTTTTTTTTTTTTTGAAGTAACAGCAGGGTGGTCTTGATTCATAATTTGGTTCGACAAAAAGTCAGATGGTGGGTATATATAGATAGTACGGGATATCTTTGAATATCTTCTTTCTTGGCCTTACCCTTTCACTCGCCACTTCAAAGACGTTGAAACCTAATCTGAAGCATTCATTTGGTCATGCATCAAATATTATTAATCATGTGTCCCTTTAATATTGCAATTTTCATTCCTTTTCTCAATAGCCAACGTGGGACACCCCTAAACCTAGAGATCGAGTCACGTCGTCTGTCCAATATTATATTTTTCTTTCTTGGATAAAAGGTGAAACTAGTCATACATGCATCTAATTACTGTGTTTTTATAAGAGACTTTTGGTTTTCTTCGGCTATCGATCTTGTCAAACGGGTGAAAACAAAATTCATGCATGCTTCCAATTTTTACAACATAAATGGATTTTTGTAATTAAAATTTTGTAATTGAAAGGATTATTTTTTATAAAAATCTTCAGAAATAATTTTTTTAATTATAAAATTTTAATCGTAAAAATTTATTTATCTTCTAACGTGATCGATCCGCTCCCTTTTTTTTTTTAAAGTGATAAGTAATTAGTTACTTGGAGAGTACTTTTGATGGACTGCTTTCGGCGATTTATTTTGTCTTTATTAGAAGCATTATGGGTCATATAATAATATATATTTCCATCATTCCATGTCATTAGCATATTTAATTCCATGACACAATGATGCCCACTTCCTTAAATTATATATATATATATAATATTGAATTTAATTTCAGAGACGTTGGAGATCAGATCACCGCAGTACGTACATGGGATCGATAATTTGGAATAATACTATACAGTAATAAAAGTCTCGATCGAGGTGATGAAAAGCAAGATGATTTTGATTCCGTCGTCAATTACGGAATGCATTAAGGAATTTTTATTTATTTATTTATTTTATTTGACGGATGGGAATTTTTTTATTAAACATTATAACTATCCACTGCAATAAATGATGCATGGATTCGGCCTGCTTGATGAATAAGTTCCTAACTTTCTCGACCCATTCAGATAGCTACCGTATATGGTTACATCCAATAAGATAAGTTTAATCACAATAGAATAATGGCATCCTTACCATTCTTTTATAATTATTTTACTATCCACTTCAAATCAATTAATATATAGCTAGCTAGCTAGTAGTGATTTTCCTGACTTCTGTTAATGTATCCAAACAATATGTTATAACCATGAAGTGAGAACTGACTCTAAACTTGTGATTTAATGATGGGATAAAAGTGGGCATGTCTTGTGGAGATGTCACACTTACTGAAAACAAGCTAAAACGATAACGAATTCGATAATGATATAGATTTTTCACTTTTTTCAAAAAATGAACCATGTAATTGATATACTGACTAAATTGGGCTCTAGTGATAATGAGACTTTTTTTTAGTTCACTCATGATCTACTGAAAAGGCATTATGAGAACTGTTCGTATGAATAAAACTGGTTTACTCGTTCTTCATTATAAATAACATATTTGGGTACAGATTTATTTTAATTTCTTGCCTTTTATTTTATTATCTTTATCATTGCTGCTTGCTGTTTTCTGATGTACTGTATAGAGTTTTAGTATTTTTATAGTTAGTTTGGATGTTTCAGTTTTTATTTTTTTAATATGTATAACCCCAGATGTCAAGATATAACTATGATTTTCTTTTACTATAAATGAGTACTATCAATCAAATTTAGTACCGTAGTCTTCCTAAAAAAAAACGTACTGATCAGTACGTATAACGAGGAGATCAAGACTTAAGAATGAACTACGAACGGTGTGCCGACTGCATGGGCCTCATTTTGTTCCAATTTTATACGTTATGCATGAAATTTTTGCATATCTATACGTGCTTTATATAACTTTTTAAAGCGTGGGTAAGAATATATATATATATATATAGACATATAGCAACTCCGACGACGGAAACACGCATGCGATTCCTCGTTGCCATAAGTGCTTGGCAAACAGACGTACGGGGATTCGAAAACATATACATATGGGATTGGAAAACACATGGACAAATATATATACATACATATATATAGGTAGCAAAAGATCGACAATTATATTCAGACAGTAGCGGATCATAGATGCAAACCGAAAAGTTCTTGGGCTTAAGAGGACTAGCATATCTATATATATAAGCACCAACTATCAATATATAGCTGCCATGAAAAACAAGCAACATTACTGAACATGCAAGCCCCATTATAAGGGCTTTTCACCTCCATCACTAACATGAAGCCCTAATTCCCAAAATTCTTACACGATCTCGAAACACTCCAAAAAACAAATTGAGTAAATTAAAACACCCAAAATCAGTTTATCATGTATCTTTTTCTTGTCGGTGCCACACCAGTACTGCCTCATGATCTAATTATATACATATATGGCTAGCTAGGGTACCCTAGTTCAAAAGGCAAAGGGGCCCCTAATATATAATTGTACGTTAAGTAATATTTATTGTGTTGATGCACATATATAAAAATATTCCTTCTTCCTTCTTTTTCAATTTTTTGGTTTGTTCGGATATATATAGGGAAGGGCATGCTCTGTAGGGCTCAGAAGAAGGACCGTTTAACAGGAGCTCTTCCAACAGCTCTCATTAAGTTGGCTACTTCAAGAACCCTGGCCACTTTTGTTCCTCGCTTAGCCTCAGCCGATGCCCTTCTCTCTTCTGCTTTTCTGCGCGCTTTCGCCACATCATTCTGCATCTTTTCCAGAGCTCTTGCTCTTTTTTCCTCTAGTTTCCTCTGCACAATGTGAAGATTGTTGATAACGTAAAGAAATTGAAGTTATGCATTGCTGCTTTAAAAAGGAATAATGATCAACTCATGGTTCCTGCAGCTAGCTTGTGGGCGGGATCTTGTTACATAACGTATATAAGGAGTCGATCGACTTGAAAATGATACAAACAATTAACAACTAAGTTCAATTATTAGATCAGGAAACAAATTCTTGAATCCTAATTAAGAGAGTCCATTAATTAATGTTATAAAGCTATTTGGCTCTTGGAAGCTTCCAACAATAAGGAATATAAATGTTTGTTCTTTTCTGTGGTACAGAGAAATATTTGACGAAGTCATGAGAGGAAGCTGAGCGGCCAACAACTTCAGGGTATACTTTATGAGGCCATGAAATTAAGGGTGAGGAAGAACTCAAGACGGTTTGCTTTTGGGGGAACAAAGTTACAAAACTGTATAAGCATTCGGCTTAAAAGAGTAGGTAGCAAAGAAAAACCTAAAAGAGGCCTCTTAAACCCTGCGACAAACTGACTGTATTACTTGAGTCATGCGCACCATCTGGCCGCAGAGATCGGTCACTTTTGGTATAAAGTTATTTCGAGGGTGAAAAATATTTCAACCTAATGCTCAATGATCAGGACTTGAAGAAGCATGAAATTAACATGGACGATCTTTTCATCTAGTCCTGGAACGTACGCTTTATGATCTGAAAACACTTTCAGAGGGGGAAAAAGAGCAGTTTGACGAACAAAATAGGCGTCTACTATAAACCCAAAAAAGGGCTTGATTTTAGTGAACAAATCAACGTGCACAAGAGTGATATTTTACGTACGTACCTCAACTTTCTTCATCCATGATGATGCTTTTGAAACCTGCGCACCTTCCCACCCATTAATAATCGCATCCTCCCTCTTAAACCTATTATTAATCTTTGCAACCTTTCCGTTCTGCCATGCCGATATCTTCGACTCCACCTCCTCTCTCTTCACTCTCTGCACTGAAACCTCACTCTGATCACCACCACCAGTAGCTGCTGAAGATGCGCCCGGATGAGGCTCTCTTCTAGGGGACGGAACCGGGTCAAATGGGTTATTATCTGCAACAATAGCCAATGGATTCGTCTCCTCCTCCAGCATCTGATCTTCCTCTCCAATCCTTGCCAAATTGTTGTTCCCATTAATATTGTTCGTGCCTTCAATATTATCGTAATTGCTGTTGTTATCAATAGACGACCCTGCGAGTACTAAGGCACTGAACTCCGTACTCATGCTTGTGAAGTTTTGATCACTTAAATTAGCACCTTCACCTGCCATGGACAAAGACAATGATCTATCTTCCCAAGCCTCTCTTCGACGGCCACGGTTTACCGGCGGCGGAGGTTGAGGTGGAGTCAGAGCGTGGATGTCCCGGATTTGTTCGTCTTCCCGATTGACTTCTCCATGACTGGTGATCATATCCCTCTGAACATTCAACATAGCAAAATTTTTTAGTAGTAGTACTGTAAATGGTTACTTGTGTTCGAGATTGTTGGAATATGACGGCGCGGAAGCTGAATTGGTGGAAGAGAGGTACTAAATAGCTTGAGCATATATAGTAGATATGGCAATTTCTGGTCTCAAGAGTTGAAGTAAAGTCCTAAAACGTAAAGTTCATGGAAAATCATGATGATAAGCAATGGGATGAAAATGATTTTTTATTTATTTATTTTTTATTTTTTTGTGGAGCATATATATCACGAAAAGAATCGAGCATATAATGAAAAGAATAAACTTTAGATTTTCATTATCTTCTAGACTTCTAATTTCTAAAAGATTATATAATTCGTTTGCTTATAGAATTCAGGTAAGATATTTTATTAAAATTTAAATAAAATAATGTTATGATATAAATTTTTTAATATAAATTATATTTTAAAATTTTAAAAATTTAAATTATTTATTATATTTTATATAAAAATTTTAAAAAATAATTATAATAATTACATAAAATAAAATAATTTAATTTTCTAAAAACTAAGTGTCGGCCAAGAGATTTTGGTACAGTCCGCTGATATTAATTAGGCAGTGGAGGTGGACCAGCCACAAGATCAGTTCACACGCATTGAACTGTAGCAATTAACATCCAGTCTATAAACAACACGTGGCATAAATCTGCCCTCTAGTGGCCCCATCAGGGAAGCTATGATGTTGCTGCCAGGTAAGTGCTGACATATTACCATGGCCACGTGTACAGTCTCCCAGAGACATCTATGGATCTTTAGGTTTTCGAGATACCTGAGACTCCTCACACGATATATATACTTTTTTAAAAGTAAAAAAATTTCATTAAAATAAAAGATGATATAATTAATAAAAGATGATATAAGTTATAAGAAATAAACTATATAATATGCACCATAATAATCTACCATTATCTCTTTATGAGAGACATTTAGGAAAATATTAAATATGGTAACTACGGTGACGTTCTGTACTGGCTTTTAAATTAACAGTCAAAAGTTTTTAGAATTTAATTTAATTTCTTAATGGGG
This sequence comes from Carya illinoinensis, assembly GCF_018687715.1. Taxonomy (NCBI): domain Eukaryota; kingdom Viridiplantae; phylum Streptophyta; class Magnoliopsida; order Fagales; family Juglandaceae; genus Carya; species Carya illinoinensis. Next base: position 3,699,481 of record NC_056760.1, on the reverse strand, counting down.
CCGGTTTTGAAGTCCAATCAAACAATAGCATTTGGAGTACTGTGAAGTGGCGTGGATGTGAAGGTGGAATACGTTAAGTGGCACCAACTTTAAGTGACAAAGTTGGAACAGGCGTGTGCGAAATCGGAACTGGTTGGAATTAGATCATGACCTGTTGATGGGTTTGGTTGGGTTGATATAACATTAATCACAATGACATCTTAATTGGTTTCTTTTGAGTAGTATACTCATTCAATCAGCCACAGCTATGTAGAGAAAACAAACAACGACATCTTATATATTATACTTTTTTTTTCTTTTTTATTTATATTAAACTAATTGAGTTTGATAATTTATACACCACACTTTTACGGTGTACACAGGAAACATATCAAACTTTTTACTGTTCATTACACGGTTTAAATTAATTAGTATATTTGTATATGTTCACGGGACACACATCCCTCTTCTAATAGGTCCAATTCCATTAAGAGTATAACCCAAGCATTACGTCTACATATTCCAAACCCTTAAAAGGTTTAGCTGGTCATGAGTATGTTGAGTACATACATATAATAAACAAATATGTGTCTTATATCAATTGGTATAACATAATTAGGCCCTAAATATATATTTTTAATTTTAGATCAATCATTTTGATTGGGGGATCTCACAATTCAGATACATTTTAAAAATTTAAAAAGAAAAATGATATAGTCACAAAAATATGATACAAAAATAAACATATAAATTGATGTGGTTTGATAATATGGTACGTTAGATTGTAAAACTATTTTAATTATAAAGTAAATCTAACGTACTATATCAAATCAAATCAGTTTGTAGATTTATTTATATATGATCTAAAGTACCATACTAAATATATATATATATATATATATATATGTATGTGAATATAAAGATGATTGATAAATTCATGAATGATATGGATGGTTGCTTTTCTTTTTATAATTCAACGTACAATCGTTGGATTGTAGTACTATTGTTGCAACATTGGAACTTTCCATTCAACGAGACCATATACTTTGACTGGATACCCAGAGGCAAAAAAAAAAAAAAAAAAAAAACCTCTTAATTCTAATACTCAAGACAACGAATTCGAAACACAAATGCTGCATGGAGCATATTGGATCAGATATCTAATCGTTGTTGGATAAATACAGCCTAGCTAGCGACGTCAGAGTAAAGCCCAATATATTGTAGACCCGAAGCTGGGCCCTTTTTTTGAAACGATTTGTAGTCCAAACTGTAGTCGGCTTACTTGCTCTCGTCTTGAAATGTGATATGTACTCATAACCGAGCCCAATGGGCTTCTCGTCATGACTCGGGAGAATGTTATACAAGGGAAGTAAGAGATTTGCCCAACAATCATTTGTTTTTAATTCTTGGTTTACCCATGTGCGAGAAAGCTCCCATTTTTTTCCCAGAATTTGCATATATTATTTTTCGAATCTACCAATTTTTTAATAGAATGGCTTTACATCCAGACGTGGGAATCCCGACAGTGCAAAAAAAAAAGAAAATAATAATTATATTTTTTGTTTTTTTATGCTTTTAAATACTTTTTAAAAAAATATAATATCTTTAAAATCCTTCTTTAATTACTAAATAAAAAAATAATAATAATAATTTGCACTGTTAAGATACCGAGTCGGGATCCTCTGCTTGTGGCTTTAGCATTTACGTTTTTAATAATATATTCAAGTTCGTTAATAAAAAAATAATTAAATTTTCTGACTTGCTTTATACTTTCTTTCCTTTAAGCAAAACTTTCTTATTATAAGTGAGCAAGAAATGGCTACCTTAAAACTATTAAAAGGTGCATGCCCTTTGAAGTTTTATATAAATATTCTTCCTTTTCAATACAATGCCATTTAGCCTTGTATACATAAGATATTTTTGACAAAGTTACATGTTATCCTCTAGAGTTATAACTTAAAAAAAAAAAAGATAAAAAATAAAAATAAAAATAAAAATAAATCGCAAGTCATTAAAGTTCCCACTTTAAATCAAAAGTTATAATTTATTCATTATAAAGTCATTCATTTTTAGAAAACTTTCATCTCATCTTAATCATTATAATTTTTTCAAATTTTCATATAAAATAAAATAAATAATTCAATTTTTTTAAATTTTAATATAAAAATAATATTAAAATAATATATTCTAATAATATTTTATTTAACTTTCAACTTTAACCTTAACCTATCTTATTTTATCTCATCTCATATCTGAAAACAAACAAAAATTAATATAACACGACCTTAATTATTGAATTTTAAATATAAAACAATTCGTAAATAAAGCAAGCATTTGGGGAATAAAATGGGAATTTTGATAATATAACTATATAAGGGTAATATTACAAAAGTTGTAACATTTTAAAGGGAGGAAAATGACCTTTTGGGCTGAAATTTAATACTAATCAGCAATATTTGGTGGCTTTTGCATTGTTTTGTTTCTAAAGTTTTGTAATTTAGTAAGAAGGCATGCACACCCCACAGTCAAAGTTGATCCAAAAGTGCAAGATGTGGCCTATTCTTCAAGCAAGTGGCCTTAGTGTCATGCATTCAAGTTTGTCTAATTAAATTAGCAATGTCACCATCCTTAATAAGACAACAATATATAAATAAAATATTACAAATTAAAGTGTATTTAGTATCTTCTTATCGAATCGACCAAACCACTCATAGATGTTAATCCAATTGTGATCCACTCTTAGATCTTAATCCGATTGTGACCAAACCACTCACAGTTAATAACGTGCAAATTGTCAAAGAAAGTTCTGTCGAATAATATTCCTTATTTGACATAATAGAATATTCTGTAATCCAGTCTACTTTTTTTTTTCTTTTTTCCTTTCTAAGCAAGCTTGTATTTATATATATAGGAAAGGAAATTACAAACCATAAGGAGGATCCGTCACGCTATCAATATACAAAATACAAGTTGGAATGCAAACTAGAGGAATGCCACCAAACTTCAAGTTTGTAGCTGTCCATTGTGCCACGAAATGCGCAAATCGATTTTGAGATTTGTCGATTTTTTTAAAACTCCAATTTTTGTGAGTTTTCAGAGAGTTTGCTATGTCTTCCGAGGTCGGCTCTATTTGCCAGATGGCTACATCCTTATAGATAGAGGAAATGACTTCTGAACTGAAGAATTATGTTTTTCTTTCCAAGCATGTAGATTTTCTTGATATGAGTGGTTTAGTTGTTGTGAAGCTATTTGTGGAGAGAGGCTTTTGTTGTTGTGAACTAAGTTATTCCGGAGTCTCCATATGAAATCCATAATCAAGATTGCAAATAGTTTGAATGGTTGTTCATCTTGGGAATTGAGACCCAGTTTTTACTTTGGGTTTAAGATGAAAAGGAACCAATCTTGCACAGAATTGATAGTCAATGAACAAAAGTTTAAAGGCCAATTACTCTGACTCCACAAGATTCTAGAGAATGGACATTCTATGAAGAAATGAAGAAGAGTTTCTTCGCTACCATCACAAAAAGGGCAATTTGTTGAGGGGATACTGGAGATAAATTGTTTTAATCTTTCTCTGGCTGGTAGAATATTCCATAGGATTTTCCACAATATAAATTTATTGCGATCATGGATTTTGAACTTCCATATCTTTTTCCAGCTGATATTCGGGATGACTGTATTGATGCTGCTTGTCATGTTGGAAGCTATATGATGGGCTGATTTGACAGATAATCTACCATTTTGAATTTTTGTCCAAATGAAGCGATCTAGTCTTTGTGTTGTTCTGGATGAAGGAATTTTTTGAATTTCTAAGACACTGGTGGGTTGGAATTTGGAAAAGGGATTGTAATTTTTGAAGATCCCATGATCTATTTATCTGATCGATCAGGTTTGAAACCTTTAAGCCTTGTGAAAGATCAATTTGAGGATTTAAAGGGAGAGGTTTGAAATCTTCCATAGATGGGATCCACGGGTTAAACCAAACTTTCACTAATGAACCATTTGTGATATTAAAACACATACATTTTTCCAGCAATGGTTTTGTTTTCAGTATTCCTTTCCATAGACTCGAGTCAGTATTCTTTGAAGCAACATTTGTGAAGGTGGTTGATTTCAAATATTTCTTTGTAAGGAGCTTGTGCTATATACCCACATTTGGTTGACTCATTTCTCAGCCTGTCTTTGCTAATAACACAACATTCATGTTCTCCATCTTTCATAGTCCCAGTCCTCCTTCTTTTTTTGGTTGACAGATTGACTTTCAAGATTTTAAGCATAACTTGTGCGTTTGATCTTTTGTAGTTCCCTACCAAAAATTTTTGAAACTTGTATTCAAGGACTTACAAATAGGAAGCATGTGAGTTGACATTTGATAAGTAAGTATGGTGCTAGCTACTGTTCTGATGAGCATAAATCTACCTGCTTGAGATAGTAACTTTGATTTCCAGCCTTCTAATCTTTTGTTTATTTTCTCCAACATCTCTTTATAGTCTTCTTTTTTGGATCGGTTGAACGTTGTTTGAATTTCCAAGTATGCCATCTTTTATGTAGATTCTTTGTATGGAAAATTCTCCAATATTTTCCTCCTTGCTGCAGTGCTGGTATTTTGAGTTATGTAGAGTGAGGATTTATTCTGGTTGATTCTTTGGCTTGACCAGTCTTGATATTTGGCTAAAGCATTTTTTATAGCCTTTGTTGATTTTTCTTTTGTTTGCCTAAAGATTATTAGATCATCTGCAAAAAGAATGTGAGAGATAGGGAGCTTTCTCTACTGATTTTTATCCTTTCCAAAAATTTGGTATTTTCTGATCTTACCAATAGCCTTGAAAGGACTTCCGTGCATAAAATGAACAGGAAAGGTGAGATGGGGTCACCTTGTCTCAGACCCCATTGGGTTTTGAAAAAACCTCTTAGGGATCCATTTATGAGAATAGAGAATGAGGTTGTTGTAATACATTCCTTGATGAGGTTGATCCATGTAGAGTTGAAACCCAATACTTTCATAACTGTAAATAGGAAGTTTCCCTCTGTGAAGTGAAAGCTTCTTCCATGTCTATATTGATGGCCATCTGACCCTTCTTCCCCTTATGATTCTTTAAATAGTGAAACATTTCATGGGCAATGATGGAGTTTTCTTTTATGTTTAATTTCTTCCTGACACAAATGCTGTTTGAAAGGAAGAGATGATGCTCGGAAGAGTTTTTTTTAATCGATTTGCTAGAAGCTTGGTGATTAGTTTGTAAATGACATTTGTCAAACTGATAGGACGGTAATGCTGTGGGGAACTGGGGTTGTCATTTTTTGGTATGAGAGCGATGTGGGTATGGTTTATTTGTTTAGGAGTTTTCCACTCCTAAAGAAATTTTGCACTGTGGCAATGACATCTCTCTTGATAATATATCAGTGATGTTTATAAAAAAGGCCAATCATTCTATCCGGACCTAGAGTTTTGTGGTTTGGGATTTGTTTGAGAGCTCCAAAAATCTCAAGTTCCTGGGACACTGCAGTTAATAGATCGTTTTCCTCCCTAGAAATATGGTTTTGGAATATATTATCGAGATTTTCTGGAAAAGTTGGTTCCATGGACGTGTATATGGTTTTGAAATAATCAATAAAAGTAGATTCTATCACATTTTGGTCCATAGTTCAAATACCTGGATTTAGTTTGACAGAGTCGATCCCATTCCTTTATCAGCTTATTGTTGTTGACAAATGATAGAATTTTGTATTTAAGTCTATTGTTGTGAGCCAGTTGATTCTCGACTTTTGCCTCCAAATAATTTCTTCGTTCTTTTGTTGATCTTGAAGTTGATGGAGTAGGTAATTTTCTCTCCGTAAAGTCATTTGGTATGGCGGGTTGCTTTGTAGTTGACTAATCTCCATCTCAATTTGCTGGATATTCGACTGAATTCTCCCAAAATGATTTTTATTCCAGAGTTTGAGTGCTTTTTTTGTTTTCTTGAGCTTGCTACACAATATGAAAGCGAGATTTCCACTGAATTGTTGGCTTCATGCCTCTTGAATGATTATATTGCTGAGAGGTTCTCGGGTTCAGAATTTTTCAAATTTAAACTAAGAAGCATTTTTCCTTATCTTCATTGTGTTGAGCAATAGAGGCTTGTGATCTGAGGTTGAAGATACTAGATGCTGAATGGTGGCATCTGGGAATAACACCTCCACTGTGTATTTGCTATGTCGCGATCTAACCTTTCTCTAATCATTGCTTGTCCTTGACGATTATTGGTCAATATGAAAGTTGGTCCCGAAAAGCCTATGTCGATTAAGCCATGAGAATCCATTAAGCTTTTTAATCCTCCAATGGAAGTAGATGTAACCGGTCGTCTCCCTACTTTATCCGTTTGACTGAGTAAATCATTGAAATCACCAATACAGAGCCAAGGACCAGGGAAAGATTGATGTGTAGTTTCCAGATGAGTCCAGAATTGTGTCTTGTTTTGCCATTAAGCTGGAGCATAAACAAAAGTAGACAACCAATGATGATTAGAAGGATCATAGTAGACCAAAATAGAAATAGCATTTGTATTAACATGCACCAATTCTATATTCAACCCGGGTCTCTATAGTAACAAAAGGCCTCCATTTTTTCCTGAGGCGTGGACATTAACAAAAAGTTAGAAACCTAGCCTATTTACAATAGTAATGGTGTTTTCACTAGATATCATAGTTTCTGACAAAAATATTATATCAGGATTATATTTAGATATATACGCCCTTATATTTCTAATTACTTTAGGGTTGACTAAATCTCTGTAATTCCATATCAGTGTCTTCATGGAGGTGTTGGAGGCATGGTTGAGCCTGCATCATCAACTTTTGGTGATATCCCAGTTGAAGATGTGTTGTGAATGGATCTATTGTATGGAGTTCCCTTGTTGTTCCCTTTGATTTTTTTGCTTTCCCCATTGCTAATTTATTGATTGATAAGAGCATAAAAGCTGCTTCTTTCTCTTCATTGCAGCTTGCAGCACTACTTCTTGCTATTCCTTTACCATCAGAAATTTTTTAAAATTTTTGTTTTAGGGTTTGTATATCTTCAGTCTCTAGGATCATTCTTTTTGCCTGAGATTCAGTTTCTGAAAGAGGAACTATAGTGACTGTGCTCCTGGATGGATGAGATTCTTCTTCGCGTGCTGGTTGACCTTCTATGAAAATGGCCTTGCTTCTAATGTCTGGTCCCATTTGCTTCTTTGGAGGGAATCCTGGTGAAGGATTTAAGGCTTGACTTTCTGGAATGAGCTGAACTGGCTGATAATTAATAGATGGAGTGAAAATGATTGCTTTTGATTTTTGCAGCATGGGATTGTGGACATTGAAAGGTGAGCCTTTTTTCCATTTGCTTTCCCACTTCTGAGATAGTGAGGTCTACCTTGATTCGTTCCTTGGGGCTGAGATGATAGGCTTTTTCTCGGATTGATTTTTTCCTTTAGCCGGCAAATATTTTGGGCTTTGAAGAGGATCTTCTTTTGGTAAGGTCCAAGAGGGGCTTAAACCCAAACCCGCTGCTTGTAATTGGGTCCACCGATAAGGCCACGAATCCGGGTTTAATACTGAGTAAGGAGATATTTGCTGCTGCTGTTGCTGAGTCTTATTCCTTTGGTTGCCGTAAATATCATAATTTTCCTTCTTTGAGATTTGACTACTGACTTGTTGGAAGGCAGGTGGAGATTTAATGCCCATATTAATGTTGCTACAGCCGAAACTGGGTGAGGAATTTAAAGCAGCAATTTTACTGTATGCTATAGTACCTGGAGAAAACTTAGCCGTCGGATTGAATTGTTGCCTGCTACGTTCTGCACCTACAAAGAAAAGTTCCTGTGAGCACGCCAGTGCTAGTTGAAAATCTAGATTCATCTGCTGAACGTTGGTGCTTGTCGGAACTTCAGTTTATGTGCTTGCATGAGCATTATGTAGATCTTAAAGTTTCCCTTTTCTAGATTTCTCATCTTTATGAAAGTTTGGACTATTTTCAAATGGGTCAAAGGAGATAAGTTCTTGAGGAGACCAAACTTTGGTTGGGTGTTTCTTTGCATCCGGATTTGTTGAGTGATCGGCTTGATTGAGAAGCCATGGATTTTCATATATATTCCCTGAGAATAAACTTTCAATGGCAGAGGATTTTTCTAAAAATGGGATTGCAGCCTCTTTCCCTTTATCCAGTGAAAAGGGAGCACCATAAACTTTACTTCCTTCAGACTCTAAATTTTGTAGAGAATTGCCAAGATCTTCCTTTTCCGTAAAGTTGACTAATGCTAGTCTAGAAACATTTGGATAACTACTCTAAGCTTGGACTAGTTTGACCATAGTAGAATCCGCACGCAGCCAGGGCCCATATGGCAGGGGTTCTGGGATGATGTTTAGAAAAGTGCAGAAGATATGAGAGTGACTGATTCTACCACATGCATAATAGAAGTCTGAAAGATGCTCATATTTAAAAGAAACCCAATTTGCACTAGAATCTCTAGGTTCCCATATTCCTTGTTTCAGGGGTTTGTTGATGTCTATCTCCATTTTAATATATAGAAATTTATTGCTAGCCAAACCAAAAAGAGGGTCCACATCAATTCCAATATAATTCCCAAGGGCCCTACCAATTTTTGAGACCAAATTTTCTTTCATATGTTTTCTAATAAGACCATGAATGTGGACAAAAAGAGGTGGAGTACAAAGGCTAATATCTTGCCAAAACGAACCTTCAGGGTAGCTCTTGAGAATAAGAAGGTGTCCTTTAAAATTCCACGGGATCTAGTTCATAATCCTTTGAATATCACTAGCCTTTTGGAATGTGAAAAAGAAAAAATTTGCATCTAAATCTTCAATATGAAACTTACCTACAAAATTCCAAGCTGCCTTAAAAGATGCATAAAGAGCAATCTTGTTTATAAGTCTAGTAGCAACAACTCTTCCAATTGGAGCTATCTTTATTTTCACTTGCAGGTTCTTGTTCAGGCGAGAAACAAAGATCCTCTCAAGATAGAGCTTCAGTTTGATTGATCAGGTTGTCCATATCCATTAAAATTGTAGTTGTGAATGAAAAGAATGGGTGGGGTGGGTTAAAACAGGGTGGTAAGAAAAAGGAGGTAAAAAAGGTATGAGCTCATCTTACTAACAAGAGAGTTGGCTATCAAGAGTCTCCCTGGCGCGAAAAAAGTTTTTTAGAATTGGACCATTCAATTGTATTGGTCAATAGTCAATCAATCTCTCTATCTGTACATGGAAATCCAGTCTACTTATTCTTTACGCTTGTCCAGAGATTCAAATAAAAAAAAAATTTAATATTTGCACTTTTACTGTACATAAGAGTCGTGTACTTTCTTTTGAAAAAAAATGGCAAAATATTTGTGATCCACATAGAAAAATTATTATTTTTATAATTGTGAAACTCTATTTTTTTTTTCAAATGAACTTACACACCATAAATATGTATTTAGTAGCATTACCCAATAAAAAAAAGGGCAATTCATATACACAATTATTTATAAGGAGAAAATATATTTGTAACCATAAATTATCCGACTGCTATGTTATCGTTTTGAAAAAAAGTGAATAAAATATAATATCTATATGAAAAAATAATTAATTTATTAATAATGAACTATATTACTTTTTAAAATAATTACGAGATGTTTACGTACTTCACAATTATATATAAAATTACTCGTTCTAAGCCCATCTAATGCGCACAACCTCGTTCAAAACCTCGTTATAATTGCAAGCTAAATGCGTAACCAAGCATTCCAAATATAAAAAACAACTTGCACAATAAAGTGTCATTCATTTGCCGACCAGATGGAGTGTCCAATAGGTTTGGGAATGCCATCTTCTTAGGGACAAGATTTATGAGAAGGATCATACATACATGTGATCAATCGATCAGCCAATAATGTGGCTTTGCGCTCGTGAGATTCGATTCTATAAAAGTCAAAAACTAGGGAAGAAAATGTCGACATTTTTTAAAAGCTGGTTTGAGTGATGAATATTTTATTATTATTTATTATTTTATAATTATTATTTATTATTTTATATTATTATTTAATATTTTTTTATTATAATATTTGGGACCTCACTATCCAAATACAACTTATAACAAAATTTGAATTTTTTAAATCATGGCCTCCGGACCGACATGGAATCCAAGATATGATCTTACCATACAACTTGTTCATTGCTCATTAAAGGTAAAAAGTAATCAGCTATATGACCAAGTCTTCCGTTCTTATCAAAATCATATTGCATTAGATTTTATAAATATTTTTATTATCTTATTTTAAATGAATTTTTTTAAAGAATTAAAGTCTTTTATAATAAATAATTATTTACGCACTAACTTAATTATAAATTACAAAAATTACTAAAGTATTTAGTGCATTCAGCCGAGTAGGGGCAGCTTCCATTGCATTTCGAGAGTTGATTACGTCGTGTGAATGCTTCGAAGTCAAAATCCACGACTTGCACTCCACGTGGAGAGAGACTTGGTCAATCGGATGAACGGACATGAGAGCCCCACCAACCCAACCCCACAAACATTATATTTGAATTATGCTATCGATGACAATCAGGTTCCGGCTTAAAACCAGTAGGTAGATATTGACGTGAGTGAGTAAGTGCGATGAAATTTTTTAAATAATAAAATAAAATTTATTATTAAAAAATTAATTTTTTTATGTTATTTATTTATTTAAAAAATAATTACGTAACACTCAAAGTCCAAGACTGCAAATATTACGTCAAATGTAAAATGAGTTTGGTTCTTAAATCACTCTTTTGTACCCAAAACTAAAACTAAGCGGGCTCATTTTTTGGATAGATGTTTCCAAATCTTGCATAGGTTATTAGCCAGGTTCCCTTCTATATATAGGATCCTAGCCTCTAGGATCTACTCCCCCACCCAATAATAAAGAAAAGGAAAAAAAAAAAAAAAGGAAAATCCTTTTACAGAGGGCTGATGGATTTTTCATCAGACGTGTCGGCTCCCTAACATGCGTGAACACACGTGTAGTTCTTCCACAAAATTTTCGTAATTCTAATTTACTTACCTTTTTTTTTTTTTTTTTAAATAAATTTGCTAACCTACTTGGTTTAGGAGAACCAATATTGGATTAAGCTTAAAGAAAAAGAGAAAGGTAAAGGAGAAGAAGAAATTCTAAATATTAAAAAAAGATATTTATACTCGTAAATTGAATTTATATAAAAAAATTAATTTTACAATAATAAAATCTATTATTCTGTAAATATGACAGTATAATATTTATATATTTTACGAATATATGAAAAAATGAAAAGAAATATAAATAAATAAAAATTTTATATTTAATTATTTTTTATAATACATACAAAAATAAAAATAAAAGGAAGAAACTTCGTAAGAACCTAACGCGAAAACGAAAGTCGGTCTTCTGGCTTGATGAATTGAATGCAACCAAATAGCCACCTCCTATCTGTCTTTTTTAATCCTGGCTGGACTCTCCCTCTCCTCTACAAATAGGGGAATGCTTTCACAATTTTTCTTGCGACTTCCCCTGCCGCTCTTTTATATTTTTCTCCTCAAAGTTTGTTCTGCTTTGATTGTTTAAACCTCAGAGAAACTTAAGGTTGAAAAAGCGCACACACGGATATAGAAAGGGTTGGCTTCCATTGATCCTTTCTCATACAGCTCAAGAGAGATAAATCTTCGATCTTTTGCCAGAAAGCTTTCTGCTTATTCAGAGGTAAATGAGCCTCAATCTGACTTATTTCAGTTTGTTTTTTTCCTTTTCTTTTTCCCCAGTGCATTATTCCCTGCGTTTGGCTACAATCAATTGTTTGGTTTATATATTTTTGCTAAATTGATCTCTCTCTCCTCAATTGTTTTTTATGTCAGATAAAACTAACATGGGTGTATTTCAATGGTATTGGACTTTGTAAATGTTTTTAATTTTGAATTTTGCATTCGAAAGATTAATGGGAATCCGGGTTTTGATTTCTGGAGTATTATTCGGTGTTATGCGCTTCAAGTTTCGATTTTTTACCAGCCCATTGCAGACGTCTCAAGTCTTTTGACTTGGTGTCTAAGGGACCTCCCGATACTCTCTTCTCAGAAATGATTTTTCCTATAAAAAAAAAGTTTGGATTTTTTTATTTTATTTTGTTGACATATCTCATGGTGTTTGATTGCTTCAATGGAGTTTCTGCCCTTATATGCACCTTCAAGCTAGAATTTTACATATGTTGCTAGATCGAGAAAAAATAGTGTATTCTTATATCTTTCCGCGTATGTTGATCAGGGGGAATCTAGAATTGGAGGCATAGAGTTCTCCATGGTGAGCTTTTAATAATATTTTTCAGCTCTCTTATTTTGGATTAAATTTTAGTGGAAATATGCGTACTTTCTCGCGGAATGCAATTAGACGGTGATGTCAAGTGTGGATCAAAGAGATTGCTTTCTCGTAGTTTTGATCTGTATTTTCTTTTGGTCTCTAGGGTGAAGCGCCAGCTTTCATTATTGATGATCTGCAGACGGAATTTCTAAATGGGTTTGATTTAAAATCCCATGTCATCGGCAATAAAGCAGTATGATGATCCAATTCTTATATGATATCCCTATGCTTCGTGCTTTAGTGATTCTTCAGATGTAGCATCTTCCCAATTGATTTTTTTTAACAGTATCTGATTGGTGGAGTCAACGATGAACCAACATTATCACTTGGAGTTCATATTTTTGACCAAACAAGAGGCGAATTGTGAGTTTATAGTTCTATCCTCAAGGTTGCTTCATTCAGGCGTGGTTACTAATTTCTGGAAGGATTTGCAGGGTGAATCCTCTTGTGCTGGGAACAAAACCCACACCATGCAAAGGCCATTCAGCTGTGCCTTTAAATGAGGACCGAATATTGATAATTAAGAGAGGTTCTGCCCCAGATGATTGCATATGGTTTCTTGAGGTTGGTATCCTGCATATTAATTGAAGTCATTTTGTCTGCTTTCTTATAGCACTGAAGTCACAGACCATATGGCAAAGTTGAGATGGCATATGAGATAACAGGGTCAGCACCAAGATGATCATTAAAATCCAGAAAAGTTTCTTTTTAAAAATTTTTAAATAGACTCATTTCTGATGTCACCGAGAACAAATGAAGTTGTTCAAATACTACGTAAACTGAAATGGAAGCATTTATTTTCTTCTTCTATTTAAACATCCCCCCCCTTCCCAAAAAGAAAACCTCTAAATGGGAAGTTGTAAACATCATCTAATTGTCTAATAATTTCTGTACTATACCTCAGAGTTCAATTTTTTTGAACACTTGGTAGGTGGACACCCAATTTGTTAGGGAACAGAGAAAAATATTGGGGACTGAAGTTGTTGCTTGGAGTAAGGGTGTGAGGGGCAATCCTGACAAGCCAGTTGTTATTAGTGGTCCTTCTGGAGTAGGTAAGGGTACACTAATATCTATGCTCATGAAGGAATTCCCATCTATGTTTGGATTCTCTGTGAGCCACACAACCCGGGCTCCAAGGGGCATGGAGAAGGATGGAGTTCATTACCATTTCACTGAACGAAGTGCTATGGAGAGAGAGATAAAATATGGCAAGTTTCTTGAGTTTGCTGCTGTTCATGGGAATCTCTATGGAACTAGTGTTGAAGCTGTTGAAGTGGTAGCAGATGCAGGAAAGGTAAATACTGACTATTTTTGTTTTCTGAAAGCTGGGTGTTAGATTTGATTTTTAATGTAAATAATAATTTCCCTTTTTGTTGGTTATAAATGGGAATTTACATATAAATTTATGACTTGGAAGTTAAAGAAATGCCTATAACTTATAGTTTATTGATCTGTTATCCAGAAGAAACCATTAACCATTCTGGTACTTAATAATAATTATTTTAACCATTCTGGGACTTCATAATAATTATTCTAACCAAGTTGATATATTGATTGCAACAAGCACAAAAGTTGAGATCTCTCTTTTTCAATATGTTATTTCTATTGGCAATAGCTATTACTTCTTTTTATTTTTTTTCATACAGGGTGGGGGTTTGAACTTGGTTCTCCCATTTGGAGACCAGGCCTTATGCCATCTGGTCCAAAGGACCTTGGCATAGCTATTGATTTTAATTGGCTTGATTTTCATGATTTCCTTGTATCTATTTCTTCTTCCTCACTAGGTGTTTCCTCTTGTATACGTCCTATGAACTTAGGCTATGCCTATTCTTCTATTAGCATCAATAACACTTTTTACTCAAAAAAAGAAGATTTCTTGAAATTTCTATATATATATATATATTAGATGTCATTCATTTAAGTAATATCAATTCTGAGAGGGCTTGTTCTAGTTCAAATCAGATGCAAGATCGTCTGATTTGGCCTTGCCTGGGATGATGTTAATATTTGATTTTTGTGTTGGATGATTGTAGGAACCTTGTCGATTGCATTCTCAAGCGACCTTCACTTTCCCTGTAAAATTAAAATGAGTTTCTCCCTGCAAACTTGAAATGTTTTTGTCTGGTTTCAATGTAGAGATGCATTCTTGACATTGATGTTCAAGGGGCAAGGTCTGTGAAGGCTAGTTCTCTTGATGCTATGTTCATCTTTGTCTGTCCACCATCGATGGAAGAACTTGAGAAGCGCCTCCGAGCAAGGTGAGTCAGAGGTCTCCATTTTGGTATTTTTCCTTGAATCCCATCGTCTTGATTCTGATTTGATTACTGAAAACAGGGGAACTGAGACAGAGGAACAGGTCCAGAAGCGACTAAGAAATGCTCAGGCAGAGATTGAGCAAGGGCAATCATCAGGCATCTTTGATCATATCTTGTATAATGATAATCTTGAAGAGTGTTATGAGGGTCTTAAGGTAATTGTCTGATAATCTGCTGTGCGCCCACGTTTTTCTGGATGCCATGTTTATACTTCTGTTTGTCTGTGGCCAGTGAATAATTCTCTTCAACTGACTTGTTCTGACAACAACTTCTATCTGGTGTAGAAACTCTTGGGACTTGATGGAAATGTCACCACTTCCCCAAAAGCATGTAAGAAGTCTCCCAATTACATCACATAAAACTGGTGTTCCATTTCTTCTTGTACATTCTATATGCCATTGAAATTAAATTTGATTGTGTAAAATGTCAATCCAGCACCCAAAGGAGTTGAGTTTCCTATGGACGTAGCAATATCAAAAATTGATCAGAAAATCATCATTAAGTGTGGAAGTCCGGAACTAAAAACAACTTCAAAGAACTTGTAAGTTTCTTGCTTATTAATTTTAGATTTGGTGAGTTTTAAAATTTATATGCATGTATATGTGGGCTTGAGCAGGATTGTGTTGGATTTATGCTCACTCAAAGGAGGTGCACCTGGACGGACAAGAGGGCTAGATTTTTATGCCATTTGAGTCATTTTCAAATGGCTTAAATGGATTCAACCAGCTGAGCTAACGCTCCCTTCCGTGGCAATACTAACTTGGATCTCATTTTAAAAAGTCATCTTTAGTGTTATCTCTTCAAAGGGGAAACCGTGAGAACGCTCTTGATATTGTTATGTGAGAGACCATCACATGATTTGATTTTTTTTTCTTCTGTTCCCTATTCTTTGTTTGTTTTAGAATACGTGAACAATTACTATTCCTCCCCGTGGGCAATGAGAAATGATTTATGATTTCTGCGGCAATGAAGGAATTTTGCAACTAGCTCAAAAAGATTATCCATCTCAAGCCATGTTATTCTACTGTGGATGCACGTAATAGAAAGTTAGGTTCATGAACTTGGTGTGACCATTTGAGGGAGACAGATTAATTGAAAATATTTGCTTTTCTAGGCGTAGTTGGAAGGGTACTTTTTCCATGGCAATCTGTTTCCCTACGATTCTTGAAAATTCACTTGAGGGTGACAGATTGAAAATATTTCAAACCGTCCATATGCTGATACTCATTGGATATATTATCAGTTATTCCCAATTATTAGAACGTTATTCTATCATTTGTTATAAACAGCGAGAAAATAAATAGTATTAAAATAAAGTAGTTGTACAGAATTTCTCGAAATCACAGAAAATTCATTCAAACAAAAATTAATGCTTGCACTCAATAACTAATGGAAAGCCTCTGAAGTCTAAACTCCTATTTGAAAGCATATCCGTAGATAAAAATCTTCTCATGTTTAGTAGCTTTTAAAAGCGGCCATTGGCCAAGACCTACCTCAGAAAATCATGTAACGAACCTTATTAGCTTCTATTTTCTTTATGAGAAAGTAATGAGAAATATCACGTGAAGACAGTGACTCAAACTCAAAGAAAGTAAGAAAAAAGGGGAGAGATTTGACAAAAAGAGGATAAAATGTCGCAAGATTCGACTATTCAGAGGATTTGCCTACTTGGGGTGGCATCATCACCAAAAGCTAAAAATTCCTTCCGGATATGAGAATATCTCACCCCATTTGCCAAAGGTATGTGTATATATATATTCATGGAATAGTCATTTACAAGACTTACTGCCACAAATTCTCCACTAAATGTGAGAAAAAGGGAGTTGAAACAGAAACTTCTATCATTAAATAAAGAGTGATATGATCATGTCACCATCGACAGCATAGCTAATGGGAGGCCGCAATGAATGTAAATATGATTGGGGCGAACAGTTGTGAATATATAAAGTGAGCTAACAATTTTTTTATTTTTTATTTTTTTTTTACACCAGAAGTGAGGAGACCCTCCCTAAAACTTGCTTTCTTTCTGGTATAACCCGGGAAGGTTAATACAGTCAATATGCTATTATATATATATTTATAGAAGATGGCTTGTTATAAATGACCATAGAGAGGTAACCATCAAATTTTTAGCTTTTTCTACAAGATATTTCAGAACAGCCGTTAATGCAGTTTTCAGTTGTGAACACAGTAGCCACCAGGAAAGACCCTTTCAAGTGTGACCTCGGTCATCTTTAGCTGGCACGCTGAAGTGCTGAACTAGGGGCCCCAAGTCGTGGCAGGCTGCACTTTTTTCTGCAGTGGTCCTGGTCTTGTTGTCAGCTTTAAATTAAGTTGACCCAAACCAGCCAATGCCTTGCTGTGTTGGTCTATCCATCCAAGTTGGGGGAAAAATGTCATTTGCAGAAGAATATGTTATTTGTGCTGAGTACGTAAGGCTTGTGTTTTCCCACCTCATGCCTATGGGGCTAGCTTTAGGGGAAGGTGTGAACGTAGAAGCTTCGCTGCAGTAGGAAAGGCATATCTGTGATCTCCGAGGGGGTGTCACTGCGGTTTTGAAATGAGCGGTATAAAAATGCATTTGCTGCAATGCAAGTTGGGGGAATGTGGGGTCAAAAGTTGTCATGAGTGAGGCCACGCCACAGCAGGAGGAAGTGGGGGGCGATGCCATGCTCCTTTTTTCCTTTCGGAAGGGTTCCATCAACCTCACATCACATGCACAGCTTTTGCCGCTTTGCGTTTCGTTTGGTCTGTTCTGGTCTATTCTATTTCCCCCTCACATGCCTTGCAGTGTCTGTTTTGGATTGTGGCGATGCCTCGCATGCAAGGACCTTTGCACCTCATATTCAAAATTTTTTGTCTTCATTTGTTTAGGTAATTTAGATTAATTATAGGATAAAATATTTTGTGGATTTTTTTTTTTTTTTTTTTTTGGCTTAATACATGTTCTGAATGAAGATGGAATTAAACTTTTGTTTTTCCTGATAAAAAAAAAAAACTTTTTCAACGGCCAAAATAAGTCTGTTGGTTCGCGGAGCAGCAGCCCAAAGAAATCACATGAATTTGTTCCTTTATTTTAATCGTTTATGTATTTTATTTTATTTTATTTTTTATTTAATAATTAAAAAAATAAATTATTTTTTATATTTTGTAAAAATAGTTAAAAAATATAAAAATAATTAAAAATAACACGCGGCAGAATAGCATCACTCAAGAAATGATGTCGTGCATAGATAGGGCCCATATCTCCTCGAAATCTAGGCCTGAGGTATCACTGAAATGGCCCTTATCTCTTTTATAGTTAGTGTCGCATAAGGAAAAGTCAAAACTGAAATATCAGTATCTTGTCAGACTTTTCTGTTTGCCAATTCGGCCTTCATGTCAGTGTTGCTGTCCACATTTACAATTCAAATCTTCCATGGGCTTCAAATGGGCTAGATGCAACTAAACAGGCCCAAAAAAGCCTATTTATACGGATCAATATCCAATATAATCAAGTTATATAATTTATATATATATATTACAAGTATAGATAGGCCAGTGACAAAATTAACAACGTACGTACCTGCTATTGAAACAAAATGACCACTACATGCACATACAACTTTTATAATAAGATTTATCTCTTTTGATTGGCATAAATTTTAAAGATAAATGATAGTTTTACATTATATCAGACATGATATTAAAGTAAAAGTTTTGAGTTCGAATCCGAACTTTATACTTTATCTTATTTAATTAGACTCGTTAAGCTATAAAAATAAATAATAAAATTTATTTGTTCTAATTTAAATAACAAAGATATATATAGACACACATACATATATATTGGTGTATGTATCCTTGATGACATATAGTTTGCTATTGCGATTGTAAGCAACAGCTAGCAGACTAGAAGCTGCACCCCCATTTCTTGCCGCATTTACGTTCTCACCGTCCCCCCAATAACATGAAAATACTAGCCAAGTCAAGAATGATTTGCCTAAATAGAACCAGCCTTGCTGCCTCTCCAGTCGACCATCTCGATCCTTGCATATTAGAATTTAGTGTGAAATGGGCTCTGGCTTGAGATATAGAGATAATGAACATATATTCTGTAGCTTCTGAGGAATATTTGGAAGACCCAAAAGCTAGCTAAAGTACTGCATGGACTACCTTTGTGTTATAATTCATAACATGGAATTAATATGATTCATTTGATGGTTGGGGTTCTATAATTATCTGGGAAAATAATCGTAATCATGAGTACACATTTTCTTTGATGAATAAGTTGATCTTTTTTTTTTTTTTTAATCTATTTTCACTCTGGCCAATTTGGTAAAGTACTTCTCCAAAAACTAAAACCACAAACTGATTGAAGAAATTTATGAACCTAACTTATTTCATAAAATCGGTTCAAATAGAGAGGTTTGCTTCAGCCTTATAAATATGCTCAAGACTTTGTTTACAGGCAATATAGGATTTATTCCTCAACACTAACATAATCGAGTTAATGTGATATACTAAATTGTAAAATCATATACTTTTATTTTAAAATAGATTGAAGATATCATATGAAATCATGTCTATTTGTAGATTATTTTTATGAAATATTCTTGTTGTGCCTGTAACAATCTCCTTATAAGAAACAACTTTTTTTTTTTCCTCATTCAAGCTGGAACTTTAATCTCACTTATTCATCAAGTACTCATGACAGTCTCATACCGAAGGAACTATTAACGAACTTTGCTGCTAGCATGCGCAGTAGTACTGCCTAAACTTAAACAGATCACACCAGCTGCAACTAATTAAGCAGTACCATAACATGATGGCCTTTGCAAATGCAGCCCGTCATCAAATGAAATTCTCTCTTGAATTTCAAGAAAAACTCATGTATATATATATCTCTATATACATCCCTTTGCGTGTGTATAAAACCACTGATGAAATGATCACCACCCGCACGAAGAGCTACTTTATTGGATGCTGTTTATAAAATATCCATGCAGCATTATGCATCACGATGATGATGATCAGTTCCTTGCAGTCTGTCACTTGAATTAATATATAATATATATAATTCAAAATACCCTGACACCCATCCTGCATCCATCATCTACCCCACAATACCAAAACTGCTGGGGTACTACTACTGCTTTGTGCTTATCTTCCCCCCTTTTTCATTTTTCCATATCATTATTGACATAGCTCTTAGCTTCTTGGCATGATTCATGTGTATATCCACCCAATGGAATACGGGAAATAAAGGCTGCAAACTAATTCAACATAATTACCATGCGTGGGGCTATATATCTGTTGACCAAAAAAAAAATTCTGATGCTCTCCGCTTTTTTTTTTTTTTTTGGAGAAATATGCTTCATTGCATTCATCAAACGAAGTTACAACTGTGACTTAACAAGTAAGCCAACTAACGCAACTGCTCAGGAGCTTTCCCGCACACAAGGTAACGGACATTGTCTTAACTTCTAACAAACTCTGTAAGACCAGAGACGAGGACCCCTCCAACCTCCAAGGAGGCAGAAAGTGGGATACAACTGCCATGAACAAACAGTCCAATAGCATACAACTACACTAAACCTAGAAACTGACAAACCAAACGAAACAAAAAACTAACAACAACAAAACAAAACAACCACAAGCACGGCATGAGCTCTAGCGGCACATCCTCCACAGGCACTCGGCATCACGAGCCTCCACAAGACGAGCACCCAGCTTGCGTACGGACCACAGAAACCTCCTCAGCGGGGGCCGGCCGTACGACCACCGGCCATAACATCGCCCGCCGCTCTCAGCCTTGCCTCAGATTGAGCCCCACAAATACTCATAACCACACCGTGGACTTCACAAGAAACAAACAGAACAACCCAAAAACTAACAGGAACCACGGCGGCAAAGGCCGTGCAAAGCACCGACACAAAAAACCAACACCAAAAAGCGAAAACGGAAAACACCCACACCGGCGACACCAACCAACAATGGCAGAGATCATGCAAAGAGACAACCGGACGCCGAACAAAAGATGAAAAACAGAGCACAAACAATCGGCAAACAGAGGCCGAGCTCGACTCAAAAACTAACTCTAGGAGGAACACCGCCGTTCGGAAACATGAAGAACCGGAGACTGAGGATCCGAAGAAGCCTAGAAACTCATCTGCAGGTGGTCCCTTGAAGGCGCGTGACAGCCACACGCCGCAGAGAGCCGAGACTTCGACCCGCTCGTGCTGGCACCACCCCTCTCCGATAGGCACCACGATTGGTGGGCTTGTAGATCGGCACCTGGCCAACACCTTGGAGGGGTGCGTGTTGATGGTCGGCAGCTGGACAGACCGGAGCGGCATCCTCCCTTATTGACTCGAAGAAACCTACAGAGAAAAAAGAAAAAAACAACAAACGGGGGAGGGGGGGGAGCGGGAGACGAAGCTCCCACCCCCCTCGTCGAGCGCCTCTGGGTTGGGGGGTTAGAGAGGTTTCAGAGAGAAAGGGTTTTCAGAGAGAAAGTCGCTAGTGGTCCTCCTCGATGCTCTCCGCTTGGTTACATAGTTAGATAAAATAAGATGAGATGTTTTGAATAGTAATATATAAAATATTATTATAATATAATTTTTTAATATTAGTTAATTTGTTTTTAGATTTGAAAAAATTGAATTATTTATTATATTTCGTATAGAGATTTGAAAAGGTTTTAATAATGAGTTTAGATGAGATGTGATAGTTTAGGTTTTATTAAACAAAAGGATAAATAATTAACTCCATCTTAAAAACAATAATATTATTAGTAAACACTCTCATAAATATATTAACTGAGTTTTTCTCTTACCATTATAAAAGGTGAAAGCTAATTTTAGTGGCCTGTTGCATAGTTTGCTTTTATTCATCAAAATTCAAATAGATCATGAAGGATTTTGAGTTTGCTAGAAAAATAATGAATCTAACCTAAATATGGTGAGTACAAAAATTTCACTTGTATTTGAAAAATGTACAATTAGATAGTTTGAATTTTTAAAACTAAGTTTGATTGCACTTTCTGTTTACAATTATTAAAATGTGTAAATAGTTAGAAACCTGCCCTCGTCCTCCAAGCGAAGAAAGCAAGAAGAATCCAAGGCAATTCTTCTTATAAGTTTATATTCAAATATTGGAAATTTGTAGATCACACTAATTAATATTTGAGTATTACTACTATACCCCCCTTATTCATATCACTCACTTTTCTCCTTGATTCCCTCTTCCCTTTTTATTTGTATGTTTTTAATTTTTTTTTTTAATAATCCATGTGGCATCAAAAATTGGAAAAAAAAAATGAACTGTATAGATTAGATACGTACTCATAATTGGTTGCGAATAGTTTTTCGTTGTAATAAATTGGTCACAAAAACTCATTTTTCTTGACAAAAACTCATTTTTCTTGTAATGAGTAATATTTCTCTTAATCTTCAAACATAATTAATGTTAAAATCATGATTTCTTTGTTCATTTCAATACCTAATTGAAACCATAATTGAATTTTGATTGATGGGTCATATTTTACTTCACAAACACAATAGCGTGGCAAGAAATTAAATCATAGAAAATTTCACATTCTCAAACAATGCAGTTAAATCACATACACTAACTATACTTATTACTGGATATCACACATACTGATGCAGAATTAAATGCATACAAACACACACAAACTGAAGTAAGTACTCTCGAACAAAACTCTAACGAAGCATATATATATGGGCATGCATACAGATCAAAGACGTAAAATGTCTAGCAAGGAAACAAAAGATAGAGCTAATTAAAAACTGCATGCATTTGCCATTAGTTAATAGTTCAAAAGATGAGCATCTTTCAGAACACTGAAATACGTTGCAATATTAACTTCTAGATCATCATGGTGAGTCACCTCTAAAGTCATATATACTTCCAATATCGATTGTCAGATTTTCTGCAGTGCAACTCACGCCGGGATGTTCTGAAATGCTAAGAAGAAGAAAAGCTCTATATCGGGAGGAGCATAAAATGCTATAGGAGATCTATTTGAAACGTAGCTCGAAGTTACTCTTCGCTTCTTTGGAGCAGGTGGACATGATGAGTACGAGATATCAGGTATTCTGAATCTTCGAGCCTTTGGTGTGGAGAAGCCCTTAATGGCCACTATATCTTGATCACTATTCTCATCCTTCTCATGGCTGTTGATCATCATGTTCAATGATTCTCTGGAGCTTGAAGCAGGAGTAGTACTTGTAGTACTGCAAGCACAAGCTGGCAAGGCCGCCATTGATGTACTTTCTTGGCCTTTTGATTTGGTCTCCTCGCACTTGAACAAGGCCGGAGTACTGCAGCTGCTTGAGGCAGATGCAGGTGCCATATAAAGTGCTGGATATATGAAACTCCTGCTTAGATTTATCAGAAGAAAAGTTGAAAAGTACAACCTACTATCCTAAATTTGATATGGAAAATGGCCCCTTTTTTGGATTCTACTGAAGCTCAACTAGTGCAAGCACAGACACCACCAAGTCGCTAACACCCCAAAGCTGACGGAATCGGCAACAAAAAAAACTTCCAAAACACCCATTTAACTATTTCAGATCTTCCATGGAAAGCAACAGTAGGGATTCAAAAGTTGCTGCCATCCATAAAGTAAATGCAAATAGTAGCTATACGCGAGCTAGATAATAACTACAACTACTACCACTAGAAGATAAATTTTATTCAAAAGCTCTACCAAATCCTGATAAGATTGAAAGCAAAGCGTTTTGGACACAGAAATAACGGATCGAGGATTAACCCTTCAAATTTAAAAATTATTAAAAAAGAAAAAGAAAAAGAAATTATACAAATCGTAAATCAAACCACCCCCCCCTTCTGTTTCTTGGAAGCATCCCCCAAGAGCTTTCATTTATATGATTGCATGCACTGTATAGAGGGGGCAGGCAGAAAGAAAGAGAGAGAAACTTGCCATTTAAATATATTTTCTTTCTCTTGATAGGGTAACAGGGTTAGACATATAAGTTTGGCTCCTCTCCTATAGACTTGATAGCACCCACCGTCCACATGCAATGTGGTCTACCTGTTATGGATAAATCATAATCTACTCCGGTCTTAAAAGGTGCTGCATGGGTACTGCGTATTCTGTGATATCTCTCTTATTTTTTTTTTGGTGTTTTTATTCAAATTAATTAAGCATCAAATGAGAAAGATACGTGCTCATAAATATGATAAAATTCATTTTAAATCTATCTCTCTTTTATTTAATGTCTATTTTCGCAATTAAGTTTAAGAAGTGGAGTAATTCACTTAATTATATGATGAATATTGTTATATGTATTGACAGTTTAGTTTTATAGGATTTACAGTTTTACTTATAAGACTCATTTTGTTATTTTTTTTTTAAATTTAAATTTTCAAAGTATTAATAATTGGCATGGTAAAAATAATTTTTTTTTTTTATATACATTTTGCATTTTCTTAGACAATCGTTAGTGCGTAAATGTGAATTTACGAATCACCAATCAGAAGAGGGTGGAATCTGCCAAAAGCAAAAGTAAATCTGCTAAACATAAAGGTTCCTGCTATGGGCGCTAGCTTTTTCCCAATCTTTTAAAATGGAGGTAGAGCTGTTGAACTTTGGAAGCCACAATAATGATCGGCGATTTAAAAATAAAACAAAATACTGCTGAGCCCACTGGGAGGAATATGCCACAAGCCCATGAAGCAGCCTCTCTCTCTCTCTCTCTCTCTCTCTCTCTCTCTCTCTCTCTCTCTCTCTCTCTCTCTCTCTCTCTCTCTCTCTCTCTCTCTCTCTATATATATATATATACATATAATGTCAGTTTTTGACCTCACCTTATTTTTCATTCTACCTTGTTTTGGTGGATAACTTGTAATTTTTTTTTTTTAAAAAGTGTGTTTTCTGCAATCATCATCAAAGCATATTGAAAGAATCGCATATATGCTTATTTATTATATGGTGCAATCATTTTGGGTTCACCTAATGACTTCATGATCTCCATGAAATTATGTAATATTACTGTCTTTATTCCTTTATTTTTAATGATTTGGTTTGGAATGAAACTTCAAAAAACAAACCCTTTTTGAATTTAATGACCAGAGTTGCTAATATTCCTAATTTCCCATCATGGCAGACATTGAATTGAAGTTGCATACCAAAAGACTTGCATTATTTTCCGAGACACCAAAAGTTCCGTGACCGGCAACCAAAGGAATCGCCCCTAATGTCGTTCCATTTAAAAGTTGGTCCGCTTCACAAGGGCTGCTACAGTCGCAGGTTAACTGCAGCTAGTTTCTGCTTTTTAAAAGCTTAGATTACCTCCGGATAATCTCCACCAAACAGAGCCTTATTAGACATAAACCCCAGAAAAATCAAAAACTAAAAAAGAACTCTACCTTGAACATCCAACCGATTTGCATGAAGAAAAATCATGTAAAAGATATTGCAAAGTCATGAAAGGGTGCTCAAAGATCTCATTAAGTACATTCTTTTCTTCACAGTATCTTAAAGCCTACATCAGTTGGGAAGAAGGGGAGGGGGTGGGGGGACTAGGCATGCCTGTCTCAAACAGATTGTCATCATCCTGCATTGTTAGTCCTACTATACATGGTAAATGAAAGGAAAAAAAGAACACAACAAATAATCCACAAAAGTCAACTGATTCTTTTTATTCCAAGCATTACTCTGATGATTCTTCTTCTACTTCAACTGACCTCCGGATAAAAGGAGGTGGTGGGGGATCAACTGTCAATGTGCCTTCTAATACCTTAACCACCTCTCCCATAGAAGGTCTCATAAATTCATTGCTTTGAAGACACCAAAATGCAACTCTCAATGCACGCTCCAGCTCCTCCAAATTTGCCCCACCATCAATAGCTTTATCTACTACAGTCCCTGCCCGTCCCTCCATCCATTCCTTATAGGCCCACTCACCAAGGTTCCCAACTTCTCGACACCCACTGACCAATCTCAAAACCATCTCACCAAAATCCTTCACATCCTTTTCTGCAGAAAATTCATGGTCTGATTCCCCACCATTTACTCTCCAAAGACCAAATTCAGTCACCTTAGCCTCTAGATTTTCATCTAAGACAACGTTTTCACACTTCAAATTCCCATGGCTTACAAACTCCCTACACCCTGCGTGCAAATAACAAACAGCCCTTGCCACACTTACGCATATGTCAATCCTCTTTCTCCAATCCAGCCTCTTGCTCAATTTAGAATCTTCAATGTATCTCTCCACAGAACCATTCTTTACATATTCATAAACCAAAAGTCTGTGACTTGATTCACAACAATAGCCCTCCAACTTCACAAGATTTTTGTGGTGAATATTTCCGATTTTTGATACTACACTACGGAACTTTCTTTCTTCTATGTTACCTTTCAGGTCTTTGATTGCAACGGGTTGGTTGTTCGGTAGCATGCCTTTGAACATCTTCGGTCCTATTTGGCACTTGAAATTCCCTGTAAGGTCCTTGAGTTCAGAGAAGGATAACACAATTAACCCCTTTGAGTTATGGCCTGTGTAAGCTAATAATACTCTCTTCCAAATTGCAGTTCTTCTTTTGTAGACGAAGAAACCAAATACCAACTGAAATACAAAAAACACAGCCAAGGTGCCTGAGGACACTCCAATTAGACAAGGGATGCAATGCTTATAAGCCTGTATGGGTGGAGAATGAGCAGGGGAAACTACGTTGAGATTGGGATTAACAGCTAAAGGATCTGAACATCTCTTGACAAAAGATATTGAGCGAACAGAGGGGTCCGAATAACCAGTGACATACTGAGTTCTCTTCAGTCGGCATTCTCCTGATCCATCATTTGTGAATGTTGCAACCGTACAATGTGGATCATTTACGCACAAGTTTTCACACTGCTGTAAACTAGTTAGGATAACTGAATCTTCTGGTGGGTATATCCCATATAGATTGGTGTGCTTATACACGATCATATTGGAATTTGATTGGCACTGCTGATATGTAACTAAACATTTTGAGTTAGCGTCTGTTGTAACTTTAAACGGACATTTACAGTCAGAGGAGCCCGTTGAAGTGAGGACACAGATACCACGCTGTCCACATGTTGCAAATACATTGCACTGGTTCTCAACAGCTTGCCAGACCGACCTCCAAGCATGTGATGCTTCTGCCCATGAGTATAACCGGAGATTACCATCAACATCCAACCGAAGAAACCGGTATTTTACAGAGTCATTGTGATCTTGTCCAAACACGGACCAAACAAGTTTCAGTCTATGGTCACGGAGTTGCAGCGCTCCTCTAGAGGTCAGGGAAGCAGTGACATTTGAACTAATGGGGCTTCCACCTGTCCAGTAGATAACATGACTTTCCCACCTTAATTGTAGCTGGCCAGAAGCATTTACATAAAGACTGAAGTAACTAGACGTGGAATTTCTGCTTGCAGCTCGAAGTGTTTGAAAAACAGATAACGTCTGTCCTGGAAGAAGAGTGTCGGATGGAGTATCGAAACTTTGCCAGCGGACATCTTTCTCGCTGTTCAACAGAACAAGATTTCCATCATCACGAAGAACAGCTGAAACAACTGATAACATGCTTGTTTGGCTGGTCCAAACAGCCATTCCCTTAACTGAATCAAACAAAACCAATTCTCCATTCTGGCTAAGCTGAAAATAAGACTTGTTACCGACTGTGACATCAACGCCAGCAACCCAAACAACCTTCCTTTCTGCAACCGGAATAGAATCCGAATTGAAACAGATCCCTATGCTGTATTGATTAGGTTGATCCGAAAGGTTAAAGAATCTAAGCGCAAAATCACCATTGGATGAGACCCAAAAGTTATTCTCAGCTACAGAAAGGTTTGAACCCAAGGGAATTTGCCCAACCGCAACAGTAAGTAGCAAAAGTCCAACCGAGAAATATAGCAGGAAAGGCGATTCAAGTGGATACATGTCCCGTTTAAGCATATCTGAATATGCTTAGAGAAGAAGAAAATAAACAGAACGATCAGTTTAACTGCTCTTCATAGTTCATTTAGACTATGTTACAGCTAATTGAACCTAATTTCAAAATAAGCACAAAGTAGGAAGAGCCCAGATTTCCGACACAGAGCATCATGCAGACTGTGAGGGAAAAAGAGTTCAAGATAACAACCACTTCTAGCATAAATTATGGGTACAAAATCAAACACGTTGAACCACATTTCAACATTTTTTTCTATAAAAAAACCACATTTCAACATTTATTAGGTACAACGAGGTGGCAGTTTTTCCAAGTTTCAGTCAGACAAACAACACTCAGGATGAACCAAACTGCTGATTCAGCAGGAAACTAAAAATATTCAGAGTTTGGTACCTGAAAGAATAGTCAAGGTCCCAGAAATTCAAGAGGGCCGCCTGGAAATGCCACCACCATGACTCTCGCAAAACTATCCAAAGCTCTCACCTTTGGGCCCATAGCATTATATTTGACATGCGAAACCAATGAGGGATGATTTGAATAGCATATAACCTAGTCAAGTGAGGACTGGGGTTACGTAGAGTAAAAATTGGGCTGTAGCCTGCAAAGGAAGGAAGAAGGAAAAGAGTGTATTTTTTTTTTTCTCTTTCCCGTGTTAAAGAAAAGTGGGGATGGGATTGAAAATAATGGGTCTGGGATTGAAGCCGAAGAACTTTGATGTACACATGGGACCCAAAAACTAGGCCAATGGGATGCACATTCAGGCAATGCAATCACTTTCAAGGCTCAAAAGGGTACGGCCCTTTTCAGTGATATTGCAGGCATACTAGCTGTGATAGACAGAGGAGAAGAGTCACCGGAGAGGTTGGAGTTACAGTACGGAACGTAAGGGGGCACTGTGTGAAAGCAAGCAATTCTTGGGTGACTGGGTAGCACAAAAAATAAAGGGTTTTTTGATTCTTGAAACGCTCTTTGCTTGTTCTTTTTAATTTTTTAAAAAAAAATTTCCATCAGGTGACATTATTTACACTGAGATAAGCCACTCTAGAGTGTAGACAAGAGACCGCCTCGAATTTTGAGACCGTCGGACGAAGGAACGTGGACTCCGGCTCCACCAAAAGGTCCAAAACACCTTTTGCCAATTTTAAAAAAAAAAAAAAAAAAAAAAAAAAACATAAAATAAAATTCGTACACACCTTGTAGAAAGTAATGCTTTTCCTGTACAATGGTATTTCTAATTCTTACCACAATTTGTACTTGATTAATGGGTTACATACACAGTATTCCGACCAAACACATCCACACCACATGGCTGCTGAAAGTTTGAAACAGATTACTGGAGAAATCCCAGCTGTCTTCGAAAGTAATATGAGAAAAAGCATGGTTATTACTAAAATGAAGTAAGATGTACGATACGAGAAGATAATTCTCAAAGGCATCATCATCAATTAAAGTGGGAGTGGGAAGAGATATTCTCTCTCCTTTTTTTTTTTCTCGTAAGGCACACGAATTAAAATAAAGGAATTATGCAAAAGGACTGTTGGGTGCATGCAATGCGAGAAAGTAGCTTTTCCTTCTCTCGAGTTCTCGATTGCAGTGGACCCTACGCCTACTGGCTAATTCATACCCATGCGGACGGCCGATGGGAAACTTTTGAAACAAAAGCTGAAACATGTATTAAAGCTGATTCATACTTATCAAAAAAAATATATATATATATTAAAGCTGAGTCATAAACAACTTTTTCAACTGCCCCCATAGACCATTTAAAAAAAAAAAAAAAAAAACTGGCCCCTTAGAATATTAATATTTTTTCTTAAAATAGTAATATGGTAAAAGATTATTAAATGTGTAAATATTATATAATTATTTTAAAAATATATATAATTTATTATTAAAAAATTATTATTTTTATATAAATCATATATTTATTTTTTAAATAATTACGTAACATTTACATACTTACAAATATAACTATTATTTTTTAAAAAGAAAATATTAATGTAATTTATTTTGATCATATAAGACAAAAACTTGTATGAAACGGAAATGTATCTTAAAAATAATAACCATTATTTTGTTTCTAATTGAAAATGAAATGTTATAAATTTTTCGACTACTAAAATATTTTACTTAATTTGGGAAAGTTTTTAGGAAACAGATGGCAAATTAACTCGTGGTATAAATAATTTTTAGGACCACATTTTTTGATAAAAAACAAAAATCAGTAATTTAAACAGTTTTATAAAAAAATTTCTAAAAATTCAATACACGGGATTCAAATTTACTTTACAAGAAGAACAATATTATATATAGTCGTGAAATTACAAATGTCGTATAATCACTTTAAAAAAGAGTGAGATCCACGATTAAAAAGTTAATTTTTTTTTATGTGAATCTCATATTAATTTATTTTTTTTAAAATGACTATACATTATTTATACAACTATAATTGTAAATATCATTCCTCTTATTATAATGAATCCGAAAGTCACCTTAAAGAGGTTACCTGACATTAAAAAAAAAAAAAAAAAGCTAAATTGTTAATCTGGGAAACGAAGGGTCCTACGTACGGATTTATGGTAATAGACAAGACTCTTTATGTATAATATTGATGAATGTCACAAAAATTGTAATTATTTAGGTGGAGGGTCACTGCATCTCATGTGAACTATATATCTGTCATCCATTAGGACCGTAATAATTATTTCGTCTTAACTACCGCCATCGACACCTCGTCACTAACGTTTGGATTCCATTTATCGAAATGTACTAAGTCAGCCGCTTTCAATTTATTTTTATATATGGAAAATTTCTTTTTTCTAAATAAACCCACCATAAATAATCTCTTTCGCTTTTCGCTCCCCTCTACTTTTAAATTATTGCAGATTTTTAGTGTTTTTTTTTTCCTCAAACTATTCATATTAATTTTATAAAAGAAATAATTGAATATAATATTTCTTCTATATATAAAAAGTGTGTATGAAACGGAAAATCTTATTTTAACAGTTTTTCTTATTTTTCCGTTAAAGTTAACACCGTTTGTTTTAACGGTTTGGCACATAAAATGAAGACATAAATATTAAGAGATATAGCATTCAATGTTGTTATATGATTTATTAATCTCAATAATTATAATACTTAATAGTTTATATAATAATAAGTAATTAAATATTAATTATTATATTTTTCTCTTTCTCCTTAACATATACACGTGTATTAGGTGCATAAGACGTGAATCCCTAAGTATAATATACGTATATTATACGTTTCATTAACTCAGATTATTGAGTATTTTAAATTTAAAAATCTCATATAATATATAATACAAGTGTGTTTAATCAAAGTGTATTTTTTTTTCCATGGTAGTAGGACGTAGCTTCTGCTAAGTCATATTCCATACGTGGGCTTGCTATGATAGGCACGTGACAAAGGCCGTGATCCTCGAGCTAATCAAGAAAGAGTAAATTCGACTAACAATTTCAAAATATATTTTATGATTTATATATATGCTATATATAGAAAATATTATACCATAAATTTTATAAAAAGATTATGTTTTAACTTTATGTTATCCCTGATTGACTCAACCAACAGCAAAATAAGAATTTCAATATTGTCTCTATTGATTGTCTACAGGATGACATAAATTGATGAATTATAATACAAATATCAAACGACACATATTTTGAACTACTGTTTGTGTTAGACTTTTATTAAATTTTTCGTATACATCTTTACTAAAATTATAGATGTTATAAACATGTATTGGATTATATGATATTTTGAACTAATTTTTTTATTTTCTCCAATATGCCTTAAATTATTAAGTGACATCAATAATTTTTATAAAATATATATTATTTTTTACAAATAATCATTTCATAAAATTAGACAAACGTGCTTTGCACGTTACTCCTACCTAGTATAGTTATAAAATGTGTAAATTCTATTCATTTTTTTGAAAAAAATATCGTTAAAATTTGAAGTTTACATAAAAAATTATTTTTTTAATTATAAACTCTATATTTAAAAAAATAAAAAATAAATGTACAAAACTTACATATTTAAAATTATATATAGCATTACTTTTAAAACGAAATTCTAAATTACGGATGGACTATTCAACGCACGTACAATAACAAATTAATTAAAAACCTTGTCCATCAACATATGAAATTGTATATATGTTTGTTAATAATTTTCATGTTATATGTTTAGGTGATAATGGACCCTGCTTTCAACATTAATAAACTGTAGTGCACCCATTGCCATAACTTTGCAAACTGCTAAATAATGCCTTTTAAGATGGCATTCTCTTTATAAGATATGGGTAGAGATTAAGAAATTAGTTCCAAAATTCCCACTTTTTTTTTTTTTTACCTCTTTTGAACTATAGTTTTTGTACAAAAAATCCTTATTTTACAACATATATTATGTAAATTATTATAAAATATATTGTGTGTATATCATTTCTCTTAATCACTACCCTTACCCCAAGTTGGTTCGGTCAAATATGGGCTTACTCTTTTATAAGTGAGGGTAGACTGTAGTTGGTCTGATGCTTGGATTGTTAATGATGTAGTTGGGCTCAACTATTTCAATTCCATTTAATTATAATTGGTTAAAGCCCAATACGTGAATAAATAGTGCTTTTTTATTTTGTTAAAAGGCTTTTGAATAATTTTATTGTGAAAAGTTATACAACTTAGAATGAGACCGAAGTAAATACATTGGTTAACTAAAATTTTATTATTATTTTAAAATTAAAAAAATTAAATTATTTATTATATTTTGTGTAAAAATTTAAAAAAATTCTACTAATAAGATGAGACGAGAAGAAATATTTTTATTATTTAAAAAAATTTATAATATTAATTAAATATTTAATATTATTTAAAATTATCTTGAGTACGTCTATTTCTCTGTAAATTAAAGTTCGACTAACAAATAGCTCTATGGTACTGAATCTTATGACTTTTTATAATTTTAATAAAAATATATTTATTTATTTTACAGTCAAAACACATTCTTTAATCTCCGTATTCACCGTCCATTAAAAAGAAAAAAGAAAAAATAAAAAATAAAAGAAGCTAAGATACTATCTCCCATAAATTTCTGAAATCTTCTCTTAAAAAATCTTCTATCTAAACCTCGCCCTTATTTCTTTTTTTTTTTTTTTCTTTGTCACTAAAGTTAAATTTGATTTTTTTAATCATGATTTGCTTGAAAATAAAATATAAAATACAAAAAATAAAAGAAAAAGGTAGCAAAAGAGAAAGCACGTGAAATGTCCACATCTGTGTTGAAAAACACACACTTGTGACTTGTCAGCGAAGAAAAGCCGAAGGGTTGAAAAACAGAGGTCTTGGATTACAGCACTCGCATTGATGTCCCCGTATGGAAATGTTAAATCACATAGTTTTAAGATTATATTTATCATTTAAGAAAATTTCTTGCATTAAAATATGCTCTTTTGTTTTCTTTTTTTCTTTTTTTAACATAGTAGATGGGAAGTTTTGAATACAGATTTTTTATTTAAAAAATCAGATTATATGCCATCAGGTAATTAAATTATTGCTAGATTATACATATTTTAATTAAAATAATAATAAAATTATTGTTTTTTCTTAATCTTAATTTTTTTATATATATTTTGCAATTAAAACTCACTGTATAAGATATACAAATAAGTTTTGTTACGTACAAACAAAATCGCATACGAATCTGTGTACCAATATTGATTCATTCATATTCAAAATTTAAATTAGCACTGTTTTCAATAAAATTTACTTTTAATCAATCACATTAAATTAGTACACATATTAATTCGCAGTTATATTTGTAACTAGATTTTTTTTATAAAATAAATTATTACTAATAAATAATAAATCTTCAAATATATAGTGATACTGTTCGTACCGATTCAAATATTTACATATTCATAAAATCCCACGTAGTAAATTTAGTTGTCTAGTTAGATAAATATGTGTTTATATTTACATATAGATGCACAAATGCTAATGCTCTTAACCCATTCTAGCTCCATTCCATTTGTCTCTCTCAAGATTTGTTACATAGATGAGATAAATACAAAAAATATATATAAATAATAGTGAGATAATTTATAAATAGTAATGACATAGTTTGAATTAAATTTGGATAGAATTATAGGAAATAAGAGATAAAAAGTTGAATAAAAAATTATAAAATTAAAAAATATTAGAATATATTTTTTGTTTTGAAATTTCAAATTAAAAAATATTTATATTTGAATAGTTTTTGAATGTTGAGATAACTTGTGATGAAATTGTTTGAAATATTTGTGAAGCCAAACAAAGCCTAGGAGATTATTTGGATGTTTAGATGGTTCCATCTCCTCATATCTCAACATTCAAACAACATTTGAATGTTATAAAACATAAAAAATAATTTAATTTCAAAATTCAAATTTCAAAACAAAACATAAAAAATAATTTAATTTTTTTAAAATTTCAAAACAAAAATAATATAAATAATATTAGGTATAAACTCCAAATAGACAAGCCCAATACAAATTCTTTTGTAAAAAAGTGGGTCACAACTATAACGACTAATTTTTTTACACATTTTTCAAGTGATTGGAATCCACTTTTTTACAAGATTTTTGCATGTGACTTATCTATTTGATACTTATACAAATTATTTTTCTTTTTTAAAGACCCTGTCAAATGTTATAACTCAAATTATTTTACTATATTTATATATTTTCATATCATCTAATTTTCAAATTATCCTAACCCTCAAGATACTATTTATATAATAAAAATATTTTATCTTATCTTATCTTATCTTATTATTATAATTTTTTAATATTTTATCTTATTTTATTATTATAATTTTTTTAAATTTTCACACAATATATAATACAGAATTTAATTTTTTTTAAAATTTAAAATAATAATAATATTAAAAAATAATATTATAATAATATTTTATTTAATTTCAGACTTTCATCTTAATTTATTTTATTTCAACTCATTATTCAGAAGGCTGCTAAATCAAAAGCATCGCTCGGGCCCAAGTCTCCTGTCCGAGCATAATACACAAATACCGGAATATTTAAGTATAATATATTCACTTTCACTTTATGTTTTAGTCAACTGGGGCGGCTGCAAAAGGTTTTTCTTTTCAATTCTTTTTTGCCTTTTCTAAATATTTGTTTTTATTTTAAAAAATAAAGTTAAAGGTTTTATTTAAAGATATAATAAATGCTGCTATCACATCTTATATTATATTAACATAGATAGGAAATTTATAAATTAATGAATAGCATCGCATTTCCACCGTATCATTTAAATGAGACGAAAATAGAATAACGATAAATTTGTTCAAATTTTTTATATAATTATATTTTATATTTCGAAGATATTTTTATAAATATAAAATAATTTATAATTATATTGAATATATTTTTATAATATAATATTACTTTTATAAATTATAATATTATTTTTAAAATTAAATATTAAAATATTATATTTTTATATTATTATTATTTTAAAATTTAAAAAAATAAAAAAAATTAAATTATTTATTATATTTTATATAAAAATTTAAGAAATTGATGAGATAAAAATTTTATATTTAAAATAAAAATTTTACGCGGTCAAATAATACCTTCTACCAGCAGTCAATTTTTATATCTAATAATATTCACCGTCAAGTGTTTTTTTAATGTGATTTGACGCCACAATTAACTAGGATTGAATCTTGTCTCAGGCCCGCTCCCGTACAATTAGAACAAGCAGTTCCGATGTCTCTGATTGGTGGACGCCAGCACCTTTTTCCAATCCAGTCTATTCGACCACGCAGACGAGTTTAATTGAGATGAATGGGGATAAAAATTGAAAATTAAAAAGAAATTATTAAAATATTATTATTATTTAAAATTTAAAAAAATTAAATTATTTATTATATTTTATAGTAAAAATTAAAAAAATTATAATAATTAAATAAAATGATTTGAGATAAGCAAACTCAGCCTTACTGGCTCGACCCGGTTACCTCAACCCGATCATTCGCCTAATCACAGAATTCAGGAAGTCACCCTCGTACCCTTTCACCTCCCCATCCAGTTTCCCAATGACACTTCTAGAGTGCGTTTACGCTGGGTAGTGGGTACATTAATTTCACCTGCTGAGCAGAACAACGCGCTTCATCAACGTGTCGACGATCTATTGGATCTAGCAAGCAGTGGCTTGCAATGGATTGGAGACAGGGGCATTAGGTTGCATTTTGGACTTGTGAGGAGGATGCACTAGATTTCTACCTCTCGGAATTTAACATTCTTTTAAGTCGAATTTCCACAGAATTTGACCCAGAAGACTGGGTTAAATTATTGCAAATGCTTACTATTCGTCTGCTTCCTTTCTACTGCTCGATCACCAATCGATCAACGAATATTTGCCACGTTCGCACACTGTGGCGTGTCTATCCAAAAAACTGATGTCAGAATGACTTTTCTGCCATCATTGTATTGCGTGGCACGATGCCATTGATGAGTGTAAAAGCAGAAGGTGCAGCACGAGAATATTCAAATCCGTGCTCAGTGCGTTTTGCCTTTTTTTGAATTTTATTTTCTATCGCTCTTATGGGATAGGCGATTATATCAAAACACTCGATATATATATTATAAAAAGAAATAATTAAAAATTCAAAGTAGTTGATTTAATAATTAATATATATATATATTTATATTTTCCATGAGAAAGCAGAACATAGGAAATGGAGATGGAAGAAGGAGAACAAGCATCTCTCTGTCCCTCTTTTGCTTTTCTTTATAACTTTGTCGCTCGGATAAGTTTTCCCACAGATTTTCTCGGAGTCCAGTCACTCTTGCTGCAAAGCTTTTAGATCTGCTTCACGACTCAACTGCACGGTCCTTGCTTCGCTTCCTTAGCTGGAAGAAAAAAATCTGGTGAGATTCGGTCCTAGCACAGTGCCTCTCCACTCTCAAATTGATTGTTTACTTGGCTTGGTTTTATTTGTGCTTGATCTCTGTCTCCGTCCGAATCCATGTGGTATGTTCGAGTGTGTGATCACGTGGAGGAAGATAGTCTTCACGAGTAGTTTCTAGTTTTGGTGTTTGCAAGCTTTCAAATTCCTAGCTAAAAATAGGTAAATGTTTGGTTTGAATCAGAGTTCATGTGTCTCTGATCCGTGCTACGGTCCTTGGAAGTCTCTGTGATTATATTGGCTGCTATGATTGTGGTTGTTGTTTCTTTCATGCTTTTAATTATTGCTAATTTTACTTTTTTAATTTTTCCGAAATATTTCTCTTCTTTTAATAAACATTTTGCTGGACATAATGACTCTTAGATTTCTTGTAAGATCATCCCTTCAGTTATTTCTTTGATCCTCACCGTCTGATGGATTGTTTTGTTTTTTCAGTTTCAGAATTGAAAGATTGAGGCTTTTAATTTTCTTTAACCTCTGTTTGGACGTGCAAATTAATCTATGTCTTACGGTGTTAGGGTTGCTTAGTTTAGTAACGAGGAACAGTTTCCTTCGTCTTGGGTCTTGGGTCCTTGACAGTGAAAAACGCCAAGTATTAAAATTTATTCTCTTTATTCATCCCGATACAGATCAATTTCTTTACTTTCCTTACAATTCTTGGAAGCCGAAGAGAGAACATGTTTCCTCTTTATTTTTTTCCTTCAAATTCTTTCTTTTGGACTCATGGACAGAACAATAATTCTAGTCCGCTGCACCGAATAAATTAAGCTTGTGTACTATTTGTCAGCGGTTGGAGAATCTAGATCAAATAGAAATATCAAATCCAGAACCGGGATTCATATGTTTAACTCACAAATTGCTTATGTTGCCTAATAGTTAATTTTTTTTCATTGTCCGAAACTTTACTTAATCCTAATCTATGCCTGATTTTAATAATCAAAATCAATTTTCTTCTTGTCGTCCGTTCTTGTACACCCTCAGAAGCTATTACAGTCCAAACATTTGCCTTTGTTGGTTTCTTTTTTATTCTGATTCAGTTTTTTGATACCTTTTCTAGATATTGTTTGTAAGGGGTTTGTGCTGGCAATTTCGTGGAGGGATATTTATATTATGTTTCTAAGCTTTTTGGATTGAATTAATACTGATTGCAAGTCTTGAACCTTACTGTTGTTATTTGGTTCAGACGTCCAGCAAATGAAAGTATGTGCTGTGTTTCAGAGCGGTTAAAATTCAGTCTGTCCCCAACATTAGCTTCTATTTCCATTGACGAAAGTAGACCCTCCAACATAGACATGATGAACCACTTGACTGTTGAAACGGAAGATGCTTTTGCTAGTTTGCTTGAACTTGCTGCTAACAATGACATTGAAGGCTTCAAAAGATCGATTGAGTGCGATCCTTCTGGTATTGATGAGATTGGTCTGTGGTACGGTCGTAAGAAGGGCTCAAAGCAGATGGTTTATGAGCATAGAACACCTCTGATGGTTGCTGCTACATATGGAAGCATTGATGTAATGAAACTGATCCTTTCTCTGTCTGAAGCTGATATAAATCGATCCTGTGGACTTGATAAAAGTACTGCCCTTCACTGTGCTGCCTCAGGCGGGGCTGTAAATGCTGTTGATGCTGTGAAACTGCTTTTAGCATCAGGAGCTGATCCAAATTTGATAGATGCCAATGGCCACTGTCCAATTGATGTTATTGTTGTTCCACCAAAGCTCCAAGATGTCAAATTGACTCTTGTAGAACTCCTTAAAACTGACGGCTCTAATGTTGAGCACAAGCTGACAATAGTGACAGGCACTTTGTGTTCGAGTTCGCCACCCCTTTCTTCATCCCCTGAGAATGGATCCCCGTCCACTGCAGATTTTACTTCTTCACCAACAAAGATCAATTTTGGTGATCTCACTGTATCTTCTGTAGAGAAGAAAGAATACCCTGTTGACCCATCTCTCCCTGATATCAAGAACAGCATCTATTCAAC
Source organism: Carya illinoinensis (assembly GCF_018687715.1). Classification (NCBI taxonomy): domain Eukaryota; kingdom Viridiplantae; phylum Streptophyta; class Magnoliopsida; order Fagales; family Juglandaceae; genus Carya; species Carya illinoinensis. The sequence continues at coordinate 3,660,884 of NC_056760.1, read as the reverse complement.
TGATGAATTCCGAATGTATTCATTCAAGGTGCGGCCTTGTTCGCGTGCCTACTCTCATGATTGGACCGAGTGCCCGTTTGTTCATCCAGGGGAAAATGCTCGAAGGAGGGATCCAAGGAAGTTCCACTACAGCTGCGTCCCTTGTCCTGATTTCCGGAAGGGGGCTTGCAGGCGTGGGGATATGTGTGAATATGCTCATGGTGTTTTCGAGTGTTGGCTGCACCCTGCTCAATATCGAACCCGGCTTTGCAAGGATGGTACCAATTGTGCAAGGAGAGTCTGCTTTTTTGCCCACACTGCCGAGGAACTCCGGCCACTATATGTATCTACTGGTTCTGCTGTTCCCTCTCCGCGATCAAATACTTCTGGTGCCACAACTATGGACTTTGCTGCAGCCATGAACCTCCTACCTGGCTCCCCTTCATCAGTATCTGTTATGTCCCCTTCACCATTCACTCCACCAATGTCTCCATCTGCTAATGGCATGTCACACTCTGCCTGGCCCCAACCCAATGTCCCAGCCTTGCATCTACCGGGAAGCAATCTTCAGTCCAGTCGCCTGAGATCTTCCCTCAATGCAAGAGACATTCCTGCAGAGGACTTTGATATGTTTCCAGATTTTGATTTGCAGCAACAGCAGCTCTTAAATGAGTTTCCTTGCTTCTGTCAACCATCTATGAGTTCTAATTCTCTGAATCGTTCTGGTCGGTTTAAAACACTAACCCCTTCAAATCTTGATGATCTATTTTCTGCTGAGAGTTCATCTCCTCGGTATGCGGATCAAGCATTGGCTTCAGCTGTTTTCTCCCCAACACACAAATCAGCAGTTCTTAATCAATTTCAGCAGCAGAGCATGTTGTCCCCAATAAATACAAACTACTCCCCGAAAAATGTTGATCATCATTTATTGCAGTCCTCCTATGCTGTTCCGACATCAGGGAGGATGTCTCCCCGAAGCGTGGAACCTATATCACCAATGAGCTCTCGGTTGTCCATGTTAGCTCAACGTGAGAAGCAGCAACAGTTTCGCAGCCTCAGCTCACGAGAACTTGGCTCGAGCTCTGCTTCCATTGTTGGATCCCCTGTAAATTCTTGGTCTAAGTGGGGATCCTCAAATGGTAAGCTGGATTGGGCTGTTAGTACAGACGAGTTAGGTAAGCTCCGCAGGTCATCTTCATTTGAGCTTGGGAACAATGGAGAGGAGCCGGATCTATCATGGGTTCAATCGCTTGTCAAAGAATCTCCAACTGATATAAAAGAAAAGCTAGCAACGCCTGTCTCAGATGTTGCTGCTACTGTGTCGACTGGTGAGGGTCCAACTAGGACCTCGCAAATTGAATCGGTTGATCATGCTGTGTTGGGAGCATGGCTCGAACAAATGCAGCTTGATCATCTTGTGGCTCAGCAAAATTGAAGTCATTTTAACCGAGCCCTGAGGTAGTTAACAACAGATTTTAGTAAATAACAAGTGCCTTTTCCAGATTTTGTTGGCGGTTGAGTATGAGAAGAAGGTAACGGCAACAAAGGAAGAAAGCAAGGGAGAAATTCGAAAAAAGGTGGAAAAAAGATTCATTTTCGCCATTTATTACAACAGAAATTAGATAGGGTGAGAAACCGTCTGGGTTACATTCAGAAGAATGAACCCAGTATGGGTGTTTCTTTTTGTCTTCCAAATTTTAGGCGTATATTTCTGTCATTTTTTTCCCATCAAGAGAACCGTATTCGATTGGAATGAAAACCATATTCTATGTTCCATCTTTTCCTTTTTGAATAGAATAATGCTAAAGCAAGGTGAGTTGTGCACAAGAATAAAAAAGGGGAGGCGTTTTGGGTACTGTTCAAAGGGGTCCTTCCGTAGAGTTTGAAATATTCTAGAGGTACGGTCCTCTCGAATCACCAAAGGATAATGCAAGAGGGTCCTTCTGTAGAGGTTAAAATGTGATTCGTCTGGTCCAATTCTTGGGGGATGAATGCGGAGCATGTTATGTTGTTTCTGATGTGATTTGGGAACAATGATGTGGGTTTGGGTGAGTGGGAACAGATAGGCTTGAGAAGTTATGATTCTATAATGATGTGACATTTAGTTAAAGCTGAACTGACGTTGTAACTCCATTATTTTAGCCTTACTTTTTCCTTCTTTCTACGCTGTTGCTTTTCATTTCCTTTTATTTATTTATTGGGCTCTTTGGGTGCTAATCTTATTGATCTATCTTAAATTGGAAGTGGTTTGTGATGAGTGGCACCCTCTGGTGGATTCCAAATCCCAGTAGTGGGGGTTGGGGACTGTGTGGAATGTGGATGGTGATTGTTGATGGGAAGAATGCCATTACTAATTTAATAATATAATAGATCGTATTCTTGGGTAAAGCATTTTTTAGGATCTTGTGAAAAACATTACTTCTTTTACCGCAAGCATTATTCCTATGGGAAATGCTTATTGAACAGATGTTTTTTTTTTTTTTTACTTACTGATTAAAAAAGTGAATATTTTTAAATTTATATATATTTTATAAAAAAAGTATTTAAAAATATTAAAAAATTTTGAAAGAAAAAAAAAAAAAAAAAATGCAGTGCATCGGTTCACAATCGTTTGGGGAACATCAGTGCCAGTAGCATTATCCTATTCCTATAATTGTTCATGTCTAATCAACTGGCAATTGAATCCAAGAGATTAATGGAAGTATAATGGGAATCTTATATGAATAAATTTATATATTAACGTAATTTTATATAATAAGTTAGATTTATTTTATAATAAAATTAAATTTATAATCTAACATATTATATTAAATTATATTAATTTATAAATTTATTTTTATATATAATCACACCTCTATTCTTTCAGTTGTAAATTTGTTTTTAATTTTTTAAAAATTCTATTTGTCTTGACTACACATTTCTGTTTATAAAGATTTTTTTGACAGTGATATAATTAGTCGCTTTCATTAGATGCCGTGGGCTACATTCCATTTCACATCTTTAATGGGCTAAAAGAATTTTTTATTTTTATTTTTTGAATTTGTATAGCTTTTTTTATTATAATTTCTAAGATTAGAACAGAAAAGAAAGAAAAGATAAAAAGAATCAAAATAGGAAGAAATGAGAAAAGTGGAAAAGAGGACAGTGGATGGTGGGTTCCTTGTTGCAACGATTTTGATGGGTGCTTTTTCACTGTATATTCTGTTGAAAGATCATACGAAAATGATGACATTTGTGTCTTTTTTCTCTTGTTGCTGTCTGTTAATAAATAGAAAAAGTAAAGTTCCATAAACTTTGAATTTGTTCATATTTCCCTTTTTTTTAACACTTCAAAAGCAATGAATGAAATAATGACGATCCTGTATAGCATTATAACTTTTTCTTATTTCTGCATCTTATCAGTTTCAGTTACATCAGTTAAAGTTATTTTTAATTAATTTAATAAATTTTAAATGAAAATTCATTTAGATTGTGACACTTCAACTGATATAATTAAATATGATAAAAGTATAAATATAAAACAGGTGGAAAGAAGGAAAAAAAATAAAAAAAGTGAAAAGAGTGAACTTGCTCGCTTTAAGTTCTAATCTCATTTCGTGTTTTGAGAAATAATATTTGCAGTCATAATTATAAGTATTACATAATTATTTAAAAATAAATAAATACAGAATTTATATAAAAAAATTAATTTTTAATAATAGATGCCGTTCTTTTCTTAAGTAATTATATAATATTTATATATTTCACGATTATATATAACATTAATCATCTATGACATCAATCCACAAGTCGGCATGCATGTAGAATGCCCCTGCTTTTTTATTTTCTTTTTTTACAATTTTGCCTAAAAGCAAGTTGCCAAGAACCATTCCATGGTAACTCTTTTTTGTTACTTTTCCTCTCAAGTTATTTTCGAGGGTTTCGTTAGTGAAAGCAGGGGGATTCTGCATGCATGCTGACCTGTGGATTGGTGTCATCTTCTGCATCATTTCATAGCTGAGCTGAAGATGATTGATTTAGACCATTATAAAGGAAAAATGAAAAGTTGGATGCATATTTCTCTTTCACTATATATTTTTTTAATCGTAAAAGGGGTTGTGCCAATGCATTATTTAGCGTTAATTACTTCGTGTAAAGTTTTGTTTGTCCGTACGATATGGTTCATAGAAATGAGAGTGCAAATGCGTGTGCCAATTTACATGTTGAAATTGAATATATACCATGTTGAGTAAAAGAGGATTAGACTAATGGGATAATTTTAAAATATCAATATTATTCATTATTCTTATTTTCTACTGTCTTTAATGACGGATATTCAAGTGACTTTATATCTCAACAACTTCAACAAGAGACTTAAAATAGGGCATATTTCAAAATGTATGATTCTTCTTGAAACCATTTGAACACATTTTGCGTAATGAAAGGTAAAGAGTAGTCTGTGGTGGACGTTTTGGTTTGACAGATATGTTGGATTGTGGAACTCAAACTCATACCATTTTAGTTCATTGTTTTTCATTTAGCAAGCTCTCTCTCTCTCTCTAGGCATTTTGACGGATGTTGCCATCTGGGTTACTTTTCTGGGTGGGAGCAGCTACCATCAAGCTTTTGCTCAAAGTATAGTAAAAGTGACTGTATATAGAACTTTTAAAAAATTTTTGGATGCCATATGGTAGCTTGCGCACCCAATTTTTTTAATTTTATTTACGAGGACGCCCCAAATTTTCAGTTAAAGAAATGGGAGGCAAATACCATTATATTTTAGTTGGAAACATGAATCATCCCTATTACAGCATGCAGGGTTCCAGGATGTTGACAGTTATAGCAAAATTCATGGGAATAGAATAAACAAAAATAAATAAATCTATGTACAGAACATCCTTTAGGCAGCTATAATTCCCTGAGAAATCTCCACGGTCCTGTTGCAGTCCCTATCCTGCAAAGTTATAAGTGTGAACGTTAAGTTCAACTGAATTCTCCTCAATACTTCCATATAATTCCTGTTAGAAACCATATTATAGCAAACAATAAAAGAAAGGAAGAAAGATGAAAGCATGCATTCTTTCCAACTTAACAAAAGATGTAAGAGATTCAATGATTGATATGATAGTCTTCTTGCAGAAGTTGTTACCTCCAAAAGCCAGCCAATGCGCGCAAACTCATATAGATAGACAGAGCAATCCAGATTCCAATAAAGCCATGACTAGATGATTGTATAAATAAGCAAGTTATGCTCACTACTGCCACCAAAACCTGGGGACAAAGGGCAAACAGAGATTATATGAAAGAGTGCCATGGATAAATTTATTTCTAAAGGGAAGTACTGAGGGTAGAATCTTCCAGCCTCAATGGTGGCTTAAAGATTCAGTAAGAAATCAGACTAAACTTAGCGGGAAAAAGAAAAATGGAAAGAAAAAATCACATGCAGCAAACGAGGGATTTGAGGACTTGCCATCGAGTAAGCAGAATATGCAAAATCGGAAGCACCATAGTTGATTCCATCAAAAACAAATGCTAAAGCATTGATAGGTTGAGTCACTGCAACAAACTAGCAAAATAAAAGAAAATGGTCACAACTAAAAATTATGGGAATCATGTGAACTGGAAAAGAACATTAATGTGGTTTGAGGGAGAGAGGGAATACCGGAATGCTTAGACCTATAAGTTGCAGAACATTGACGTCCTGTGTAAATATTCTGGAGGCAAATTGTAATACACCTACAAGGATGATCGCGAGTGATAGCCCCAAAACCAAGCCCAACTGCATTATAGAACCATAAGCAATGCAGAATGCGAGAAGCCATATATTAATAATAATCTCAAAAGTATACTTCCTTACCTGGGCATTGCCTATTTCTATGAATATAATATCTTTGATTACCTATAAAAAAAATAATAATCTCAAAAATCAGCATACCTGCAAAACACGAGAAGCAGTGGTTGCGGCCTTGTTGTAATCCTTCTTTGCGAATGCACCTGCAAGAATTGCCTGAGAAAAGGTGTCACTACAGCCTGTCATGGAGACAATTCAGAAAAGGGCATGCTTCTGGATAGTTTGGTATGAGTCAAGGTATCGATGATAAAAAACGAATTCACACACAGCCAAGCTAGCCACATCTAGATTCATGCTTTAGAGACAGTTCAATTTGTATGATATTATAACCAAGCTCAAAAAGGAAAAAAAAAAAAAATGGAAATGAAGTGGGACGTACATGATTCTTAAGAAGTCAGATTAAGCATTTTCTAATAACTAAAAACAGTCTGAGCCACAGAAACCTTTTTCTGGCTATTTATAAATGATGATATTGAGTGAAAGTAGAGGAAGAAAAAGAGGTGGGGCACCTCCCTTGAAAAAATGTAATATCCCAATTTTTTATGTATTATTTTGGGTACAAGCTTATGTATTGTATGAAGTTCAATGTATTTTGTCTGTTCATTTATCTCATACAAGTTTCTGTCCCTTGGAAAGTCGAGCATAGGTCTTTGTATACATATGTGTGAAGGTAATGATGGTAGTTGCATCCTTGCATTTGATCCAAAAGTATTATGAGTCTTACTTGTCCGGCAACAGCCAACCCATCTGCAAGCAAAGAGGTTGCCAGCCATATCTGTAGGCAAACCTGAAAGGCAGCCATTGCTGTTGATCCCTGCCTTGCAGCCAATGATGCTGCCAGGGTCACACAGAATGTCACAGCTATGACCCTCACCAACAACATAAATCCTGAATTCAAGAAAACAAAGAGTGCACTCTGATCAACAGGGATAGTGTACTACCAAGAATTTCTTGTATTTGATTATAACCTGCACAGACGTGTGCTTTAAGGATAAGATGGTGAGGGAAGTTGTAGGTTTTGTAAACTGTCTAATACAATTTTGTATCCTTGTATAAATATTATGAAACACAGTGCCAGATCCAAGCATGAATTATTATAATACTTGTTCGCCCCCAGAAAGCAACATTGAATACAACAACATGCATTCATATACATACATTGTACAATTCTAGAGTTAATGCAAGCAGAATGGTAGCTGGTTCTTTTCATCATCTATTGAGAAGTTCATGTAATCAAGTTTCTGGCTATAACAATTTCGTTAACTCTCCATATAACATAAAACTTATTTCCTCAAGTCCTAAAATTCATGAAATAAAAAGTACATACAGCATTTGAATGATAATGATAGCTGGTTCTTTTCATCATCTATTGACAAGTTCATGTAATCAAGTTTCTGGCTATAACAATTTCGTTAACTCTCCATATAACATCAAACTTATTTCCTCAAGTCCTAAAATTCATGAAATAAAAAGTACATGCAGCACTTGAATGATGGTAGTTCTTTTCATCATCTATTGACAAGTTCATGTAATCAAGTTTCTGGCTATAAGGATTTCGTTAACTCTCCATATAACATAAAACTTATTTCCTCAAGTCCTAAAATTCATGAAATAAAAAGTACATGCAGCACTGACATTCGAATTTGTAGAAAAAAAAGAATTTGGGGATTACTAAAATAAGAAAGGCATGGATTCTTTTCCAAGTCATGGCAGAAAATTTAAAGACGCTCACCATTACTAAGAAAACGGCCAAATTGAAGTTCGTTTATACTTGGAGCTAAGAGATCAACTTCTTTCATTAACCTCCACAAGAGAATCAGGGAGATTAGGTACCTATAAAGATCAGATACCAAATGACAAATAGCTGTGAGAGACCTAAAATATTAACACATCCTAGGCCAGAGTCAGAAACAGGTTGATGAAATTAATTAGCACAAACATGACACTTACTGTGAAATAACATGGGCAAGGGCTGCTCCACTAACCCCCATGCGGAGTGTGAACATAAATATCGGGTCTAGAATGATATTTGCTGCATCTCCCACCACTATATCAAATTTAACGAACTATTCGATAAGATTTTTCTGCAACCAAAAATGCCAAACATGGAAGATTTTTTTTTTTCTTTGAAATGAATTAAACAATAATTAATACATAGAAGTTTATTTATCCTAGACATAAATACTTATATTATATATATATTTATTTTTCGTGGCAATTACATTACATACATGCGACAGGTTGCACATTAAAGTCTCCATTTTTTATAAACCAAGCGCTTACCACCTAACTTTGCAACTATTTAAATATTCTTCTGCAAATTAAAATTTTCATAATCCATAGGCACAAATTCTCAAAACAATCTTCTATGTGGAACAAAGAATTGACACTTTTTTAAATTAAAGGGATACTTTTTCAAATCCTAAACCACAACAAAGTGTCTTCATTAGATTATCTCCACGTGACATTTGAATGCAGAGTAAGTTCTGTTAATTTGTTAATACTGCATCAATGATGATGGAAATGCAAACGAACCCAAGATGAAGAAAACTTACTGGTAACATATAACGGCGTTTTTGTGTCTTTAAATCCTCTAAAAACCCCTTGCATGGCCAGAGAGAGAAGAACCGCTGGAGCACCAAGAGACCTCAGTGTCAAGTATTGTTGGGCTGGCTTTAACATGGGAGAATTCTACAGGAACACAATTGTGATGTAGTCATTGTATGCAGATTACAATAACTTGAATATTGGAATAACAAATGAAGCTAGATTGATTGGGAGCCTTATGTGCTTCTCCAATGCAATACTACAACATTGAAGGTATGACTTGCAAATTTTCTCCAACCATTTTTAGCAAGCAAATTATATACAATGGAACTCCAACGAAAGTGAAGTGGTACCTAGCACTTCTAAAAGAAAACTTACAGAATCTACACCCATATAGTTCAATATTGGCTTAGCAGAAAAAATGAGGAATAAAGCTTGTATGAGCCCTAGCAGGCTACCAACAACCAATGCTGATGAAGCTGATGGAATATGCCTTCTATCATCTGTTTTTCTGTAACTTTTGGTAAGGGTTGGTGACTTGCACGAAGACTCTGTTTTTCAAATAAACCAAGATCGATAACATGTTAATAGACGAGACTAATTCACAAAACTTTACAGGGGAAGAATAAGAAAAAGACTTGAAGGATATTGGAACTTCCATAAGATGGCAAATACTCCCAAAATGTACTTTAACAAATACAGGAGGGGGAAGAAGAGAAAAGGCACACCAACTTGAGGTATCAGCTCTTTCATTTCCATCTCCAGATCGACAGCATAACCCTTTTTGAGTACTTCACTGTCATCTGCTTCCATACTCAATCTTTCATTAGCATCTTCCTCAGCTACAAAAGATGTTGTAATACTGACAAGTGGAATTATTGCTATCTTTGATACTTGATTGAAAACAGCAATAGAAACTCCTACAGCAGCAAGCTCCACAGGACCTATATGAATAGTAGCCTGGTGATCAAGACCAGAACCAAACAGTGATATAATGTGGCAACCTAAAATAGCCCAATGTTGATCTAGGAAAGTTCTCAGTTTAGAAACATGTTACGGGTTGAATAAGAATTAACAATACCATGCTCATAAGGAGAAATGAGTGTCATAATACAGTAATGCGATAAGATAGATGCACATTTACACATATATCAGTTCTCTAGACATTAAGGAAATATTTTCTACAATACCATATTATGAACCAGTATAATAGATAATACTTCAAAATCTGGTTGAGTCCTTACTACTACTTTTCATATACGTATCTGTTGTTCACTTTGGAACATCATAAACAGAGGTCTACTTCTAGGATGCATGGCATCACCTTTTGCACAAGATTCAACAAATTGAAAACGTGTCAAAAGGGTAACAAACACCATGCAGGAGGTTTGTGAAATAGCAACTAAATAAAAAGGAACATTAAGAACTAACCTATGCGTCCAATGAATGCAGTGTCTATTAGAGAAGCAATAGGGTCGGCTGTTAAAGCCAGCGCCGTTGGGAGTGCGATCTGCATTATTTCCTTGCCTATATCATCGCTTCTGAAAACATTCCTGGCAACATTGTAAAGTTGCAAGTTTAACGTTTAAATCAATTAGTCGGGCACAAGAATGAAAACATTCGAATCAATTCACTATTTCAATCAAAGATGAATAATAAATAAAGGTTTTAGAAAGTGGAAAGTGGAAAGTCGCCTAGCCGGTTGGAAGAGATTATACTTGTCAAAAGGCGGAAGGATTACACTGATTAAGAGTACTCTATCGAATTTACCTACCTATTTCTTGTCATTGTTCCCTATTCCAGCAAAGGTGGCAATCCGACTAGAAAAACTTCAAAGGGATTTTTTGTGGGGTGGATTGGGAGAGGAACACAAATTTCATTTGGTTAAGTGGGAAAAGGTATGCAGCCCTATCTCGAACGGGGGTTTGGGTATTAGAAATATGAAAACCTTCAATCGGGCGTTGCTAGGTAAATGGTTGTGGCGGTATAATAAGGAACCCGAATCCCTTTGGAAGACTATAATAGAGAGCAAATATGGGGAATTATGAGGGGGTTGGTGCACAGAAGAAGTGAAAGGAGCAAACGGAGTGGGTTTGTGGAAACATATAAGAAGAGGGTGGGAGGTGTTCTCACGCCATACTCATTTTCGTCTAGGAGAAGGAGACCGCATAAAGTTCTGGTATGACACATGGTGCGACCATGTTGTTCTAAAGGAATCTTTTCCTCCACTATTTAGAGTAGCAAGAGAAACTGAAGCTTCAGTAGCAGAAGTAAGGGTAAGATCTGGGGAGCAAATCCAATGGAACATCAACTTTAGTAGGGCGGCACAAGATTGGGAGATGAGCAGTTTTGAAGCTTTTTATAGCCTTCTGTATTCAAGTGAAGCGAGTATTTCACAGGATAATCTATAGTGGATACCTGCAGCCAAATGCATTTTTTCGGTGCGCTCTTTTTATAAGGCTCTTATTCAAAAGACACCTGCCCAGTTCCCTTGGAGAAAGTTATGGAGACATAAGGTGCCTCCCAAAGCTGCGTTTTTTGTGTGGACATCATCCCTTGGCAAGATTCTTACTACTGATAACTTGAGGAAGCGTAGGGTGATCATCGTAGATTAGTGTTGTATGTGTAGGAAATGGGGAATTGGTAGACCATCTCTTAATACACTACGAGATAGCAAGAGGGTTATGGAATGAGGTGCTGGGCAGAATCGACTTGGCTTGGGTTATGCCTGAGAAGGTGGCAGGACTGAGAAGGTGGCAGGAGTAGTGGCTAGCTGGACAAATATGAGAGGCAACCAACAGATAAGAGAGGTGTGGAAGATGATACCCATATGCAACATGTGGTGTTTATGGCAAGAACGCAATGCAAGGACCTTTGAAGACAAAGAGAGATCGATGAAAGAATTGAAAGTTTTCTTTTTTAGAACTCTTTGTATTTGGACCATAGCGGTTGATTTTAATGGCCTAGAGCTACATGATTTTCTGATGTCCATCGCCCATACGTAGTGATGGAAACTATACTTTGTACCGGGCAATTGCCTATTCTTTTGATAATATAATTTATTTACTTATCAAAAAATAAATAAATAAAGGTTTTAGGGCGCAACTTAATCATGAGAAACAGAAGGGAAAAAGACTATAGTTCAATCATATTAGGCTGAAAACAACAACTGCCACAAAAATAACAACACAAATTGCAGTACGATGACAAAGAGCCAAAAAACTTGAAAAACTCCGAACATTAAAAGATATTCAGTCATTGTATAGCACCTTGTGTCTTTGAAGAGTAGAAAGAGGGGCATCTTGCCAATGCTTTTCCACAGCCATGAAACCGCGTCTAAAGTCATGACCGGAATGGCCTTTCCACCTTCAGCAGAGGGAATCAAATATCGAGTGTTTCAAAAAGAGAGATTGATTTACAAATGGAAGACGCACAAGAACCAAGAACAAAAATTCAATTCACTCGACAAAAAAACATCGTAAATGAACGAAAGATACTCTACTGGGAAGTAGATGCGTATAGGTATAAGAGAAAGCTGTGAACCGGAATAGTCTTACCCCAGAGAACGAGACACTACATCGACCTCCCCCAGTTCTGAACACCCTGCAAAGCTATACATGCATACGAAAATAATTCAGCTTGGGTGGTGACATGCCTGAAAATGATTAATGGCCAAGACTTTTCCTCTAAGAAAAATTTTATTCGCTCATACACCACGAACCATTCATTTTAATATTATTATTATTTTTTATTAAATATATAATATATAGATAATTAGAAAAAAAATTCAATTATTTAAAAAAAATAAAATTAAATAAAAATTAAAAAAAAAAATTATGTTATATGCGGTGTGCGATGTAGGAACTTATGAACAGAAAAAAAGTTATCATGCCTGAAAATGACACGGACTTTTCCTTTACGGCGCGCATTGACCAAGTCACCTTTCTAGCATTTGGAAAATGCTATAATGCCCTGAGATTAATCCCTCATTTTTATGTTAATTTTGTTTAATTCTTTTATTTAATAATAAAAATAATTACTTTTAAAATATTAATGTTTTTTTTATCTTTTAAAAATATTTAAATATGTTAAAAAATATATATTAAAAAATAAAAAGAAAAATTTATATTAGTGTACTGCCCAGCTTTAGCACCACCCAAAATTTTTTTAGGTAGTATAAATTATGAGAGCTCTCTTAAATTAAGAAAAAAGTATTTTAGACGCACTATAATAGATTAAAAAGTATAATTAAAGAATGTTTTAAAGTGTTAATTCCCATTAAATATAATTATATAAATCAGAAAACTATATATCAATAAAGCAACGGCATAAGCACAAAAAGTAACAGAATCTATTGGCGCATCAGATTTTTTTACGAGTGGCCCTGCAGCAACCTGAGTTGGGATCTAAATTTGGTTCCCTTTTTTTTTTTAATATTTTTAATTATTTTTTTAAAAAATTTGTAATATTATTAAAAAATACTTCTTTAATCATTAAGTAAAAAAAATAGAGATTTTCAAAATCCAATTATGGGTAGGTTTAGCATTTATGTTTTTTTATTTATTTTATAAGCAAGAGGCTTCATATCATTAATAGCGACAATACACCATAAAGATGTTTTGTTTAATTAACAACTATTTTGGACGTGATCTTTCATCTTGGGCATAATTAAAAAAGGACTGTTTACCTTTCTTAAATTACAGCAACGGTTAAAAATTTAGGTTACTCTTTGGACATTCACGTTGTCTTCAAGAGGAAGATAAAACAAGCTTAAAACGTGTAATCTAATAAAACTGAAAATGCCAAATAACTATGTGATGGTCATTGATAGAGTGGTTGCCAATCTTCAATGGACCTCTCTTTTCCCCAATGCTAAAGTTTCTAGTCCTCCCATTCTCTCATCTGATCATTCTTCACTCATCATCAATTTTTCTAGTAGAGACAGATCACCCAAGCTTTTCAAATTTGAGAAATTCTGGGCTAGGGACCTTCCTGCCATGAGGTTATAAAAGATGCTTAGAGTCAAGTAATTTTAGGAAACCCCTCTTTTGTTTTGGCAGAGAAATTAGAAGCAGTAAAAAATTCCCTCAAATTTTGGAACATCTCCCAATTTGGAAACATCCAAACTTCCATTAAGTTGCTCACGGATCAATTAACCAAGATTCAATCTCAGGACAACTAATCTTCCTCAAACCATCATGAGGAAATGATTGAAACATGCTTAAATGAACAACTGAAAAGGGAAGAGATATTATGGAGGCAAAAATCGAGACATCAATGGCTCATTTCTACAGATTTAAACACTAGGTTTTTCCATATGTCTACCATTATGCGTAGAAGGAAAAATGATATCTACTGCCTAAAGAATGCCTCAAATCAATGGGAGTCAAATCCACTAAATATTCAAATTCAATTTCTAAACCACTTCAAACAGGTTTATCAAACTTCCATAACTTCTGCAACCCAAATCCTTGAAGATGTTGAAGAACTCTTCCTTGACAAAATCTCTCAATTGGATAATAATTTCTTCTGCAGTATCCCCACAGATGAGGAAATTTTATCCACCATTAAACAAATCTCATCCTCAAAAGCACCTAGTCCTGATGGTTTTACGGGGTTTATTTTTTCAAAAATTATTGGGACATTTTCAAGACTAATTTATAGAAGCTATAAAAAATTTCTTCGTTAATGGTCACATTCTGAAAGAGATGAGTCACACTCACAATGTGCTGGTCCCAAAAGCTGAAGCTCCTAGTAGTGTCCATAATTTCAGGCCTATTAGTCTTACCAATGTTTGCTATAAAGTCATCACAACAATTATTGCAAACAGACTAAAAGATTATGCCAAAATTCATCTCTTTCATGCAAACAGCATTCTTGCTGGTAGGAAAATTCAAGATAACACCATTATAGGTCAGAAAATCTTCCATTCCTTAAAGGAAAAAAAAAGGAGACAAGGCTTAATGCTATAAAAATTTATATGGAGAAAGCCTTCGATTGTATGGAATGTAAATTCTTGATGGATATTTTTAAAGCCTTGGGTTTTCAGACTTGGATCCATTGGATCCAAGAGTGCATCTCAATTGTCTCTTACTTTGTTGTTATAAATGGAAAACATTAGGGGTTCTTTAAACCATCCAGGGGGTTGAGGAAAGGAGACTCACTATCTCATGTTCTCTTCATTATGGGTATTGAAATCCTCTCATGTCTTATTAACAGAGAAGAACACATGGGTAACATTGAATGTAATAGATTAAGCAGTCAAGGCTTCTCTATATCCTACCTTCTTTTTGTGGATGATCTTATTCTCTTCAACAAGGCCTCTACTCTTAATGCTCAATCTTTCAAAGTCAGTTTAGATAATTATTTTACTTGGTCTAGCCAAAAAATATACATGGGTAAGTCATCCATCCAATTTAGTGAAAACACAGGTCCCAATTCAATCAAGGACATTCTAAACTTTAAACTCTCTTATTCTAGAGCTAAGTATCTTGGACTACCTTTTAATTCCGGAGATCCCATGAAAATCCATTTTAAAGAGGTATTGGAAAAAATTCATATAAAGCTTGCAAGTTGGAAAACAAAACTTCTATCCCAATCCAGTCACACCACTCTAATTAAAACAGTGGCTAATGATATTCCTTCCTACGCAATGTCCTCTCTTTGGATTCCAACTTCTCTGTCAAAGAAAATAGACCAAGCACTTATGCATTTCTAGTGGGGGTTTGAGTCTAATAAGACCCACAACTTCACTGCAAAAGTATGGTCTTCCATCTGCAAACCAAAGTCAATGGGTGGTCTTGGTATTAGGAAAACTTCAAATTTCAACAAAACTTTACTTAGCAAACTTGGTTGGCATCTCATTAGCAATGAAACAAGCCTTTGGAAAACCATTCTCTCTGCAAAATACTTGAAGAGATCCAACTAGCTTTCTGCCCAATCAAAACTTTATGACTCTAGATTTTGGAAAGGATTGATGAAATAGAATAATTTTATTACCAACAGTTTATGTTTTCAGATCAACAATGATTCCAATACGAGAGTATGGTGTGACCCTTGGATTACCACACTAAACCCTTCAATTCATGAACCAAAAACTCCAAACATCTCAAAAGATCCATCCATGAAAGTGTCTTAGCTTACTTTGGAAGAACCTAGAAGATGTAATACAATCTTGCTCCAAACTCTTTTAAGCCAGGACACAGTAAATGAAATTCAAAAAATTCATTTACCAATCTTTCATTACCACAACACACCAAATATTCCTAAATGGGAACATCACTCATCTAGTAAATTTTCAGTCAAATCCTCTTATGTGGCTTTCATTCCTCTCTCATCTTATCAGAACATTCATCAAATTGAAAATTTATGGAAACAACTTTGATCTTTAAAGATTCAAGAACGCCTAAAACATTTTCTTTGGAGAGTTGCCAATAACATACTTCCTACAAGAGATCTCTTAAGAAATTGTATTCTTCTCATGGATGATCAAAAGCTCTGTCTTATTTTTTAAATCGAAAAAGAAACACTTTCCCATCTATTCTTGAATTGTCCATACTCCATTATAATATGGAGATAGTCACTACGACCTCTGGATATCTCTCAGCTTGCTGCTCAAGGAATCATCAATTAGATAAAAATAATTTTGAACCCTTTCTCCACCATTAATATCCCTTCAGATGATGAGCATAAATTCCAACCGTTTCCCATTATTGCTATGGAAATTCTTTGGTTTATTAGAAATAAATCTATCCATGAAGGCCAAACTCTCTTTGTTGACCAATTCATTTCCAAAACATCAAAATGCTTCAAATAACATGCTCAGGCTTGGGATTTTAAAAGCAGGGAGGAAAATTTACAATGGAGACCTCCAACTATTGAAAACAGATATACCATAACTTTTGATGTAGCTGTTAGAGGAGAGGGAAGCACATCAGCTGTTGTTTGTAGAAGCCAAGATGGAACTATATCTTTTGTCAAAAATCTTTTTCACCAAGTACAAATCCAAACCAAGGAGAGGCAAATGCAGCTTTCATTGGAGTTCAAGAGGCCCATGCACAGAAGCTGAGGAAAATTCTTATAGCAAGTGATTCATCAATGTCCATTACAACATTGAAAGATCCAAACAAAGCTACAAAGTGGACAATGGAAGGCATAGCAAGAGATACGAGGTTCTTGCTCAAAAATTTTGAAACATGGGAAGTAATAAAGATATATTGATTTTAGAATCGATACGCACATTTCATTGCGCAATGGGCACATTCCAACAACATGTTTGGAAATATCCCTATTATAAAAATTCCTCAATGTCTTCTGAATTTTCATAGTGGGAAGGATCCCCCTTCATTATGATGTTCTGTTTGTAATATGTAAATATTTCTCAGTTTTTAACTTAAACACGAGTACTGTAGTTTTAAGTTTTGTGGTGATGAAGTATAGATTTGCGAAGGAA
This sequence comes from Carya illinoinensis, assembly GCF_018687715.1. NCBI lineage: Eukaryota > Viridiplantae > Streptophyta > Magnoliopsida > Fagales > Juglandaceae > Carya > Carya illinoinensis. Next base: position 3,644,076 of record NC_056760.1, on the reverse strand, counting down.
AAAAAAAAACTATGTGATGGTCATAACCATCCGTACACTCAACCAAGGCTGCTTTAACACTAATTAATTCTAATTACGGGGAATTTAAGCATTAGACCGTAATGGTGCAGAACCTTCCTCAACTATTTTTCTCTTTTTAACTCCATGGACCTTCATGGCTTAAGCTATACAGAAGTGTTTTAATTTATTAATTCCACAAACCTATTGGAGCATGTTTATTTTTTATTGGTAACAGAATCTTGAGGCTCTGATACTGAATCCTCTACTTTGACCGAAAGTCAGGGAAACAAAATATTTGAAGACTTTCATGGATGCTCTCATGGATGCTTACTTGACGAGTTCTCCACCGCATGGGCTACCTGGGGCGCGCAGATCTGGTGCGTTGACACGGCAATAAAGTAATATGATAGCAGACCAGACATGGGTTGAAAAATAATATACCTGATCCATACATCCGAGCAGATGTACCTTTTTTTCCCTCGACGAACCTCTTAGTTCAGATTTGAACAAAATTCAATCCGAAAATATTCCTAATCCGCTGAATGCATTATACAATTAGACAGCAATTAAATACTGGAGTAAAGTTTCAATTGTGAAAAAAACAAAAGAAACAAAATTCTTCTTTTCCAGTAATTGTTTGCCTGCATATGTATTTGGTTAATGTTAATGAAAACTTCCAATATCAATCACCAATAATCTCCACAAGTGCATCTCCCATCCTCAAATCTATGGAACCGGTTGTTATCCCTCACAATGATCACCCTTCCAGTGCACTTGGACATAAACTTGATTGCAGTGTGACAATCACCACAAACACGCAAGTTCTTCATCACCCTGATTGGCCTTTCAGGTGGAAAGGTAATGAGCCCAAATGCAATGGCTAGTCTTTCACTGTGATACCTAATTGCCTGATTTTTCTCCTCACCATCCACTCCTTTAAGCACGAAACTTGTGTCAGCCACATATCCAGCACTCTCCATTTCCTCCATTAATTCTTCCAACTTCTGATAGATCTCTCGAGTTTTTGTATTATACCTATCCCCAGATACAAATGTGTGAACTCTATTTCCCTCCTCAACCCAGCTCAAGCCCGTTTCCTTCTTCATCCCGCGGTCCCTTAACATCTTCCTGGCTTTGGCTGCTTCCTCCCATCTTCCAGCTGCAGCATAAGCATTAGACAGTAGCACGTGTATGCCTGGGCTCACAGGGCCCGACTGAAAGACTTTATCAGCAGCGAAGGCTGCCAATTCGGTATCCCCATGAATTCTACACCCAGTCAATAAAGCTCCCCACACAGACTCTGTTGGTTCCATAGGCATTTCTTTCATAATCGAAACTGCATCCTGCAATTTTCCTGCACGGCCAAGCAAGTCTACCATGGAAGCATAATGCTGACCCCCTGGCTCAATTCCATATTCCTTCATTAGCTGAAAGTAATATCGCCCCTTTTCAACTAACCCTGCATGGCTACAAGCATATAGAACACACAAAAAAGTGATGAAATTTGGCTTCATCCCAGCAGCTTCTATATCTTTAAATAGAGAAAAAGCTCTATCCGTATGGGTATGCTGAGCACAAGCTATCAGCATTGCATTCCACGTACCAAGATTCTTAACTGGTAACTCAGCAAATACTTGATAAGCTCCCTCGATAACTCCACACTTAGAATACAACGAAATCAAAGAACTACCCACAAAGCTCGACGAATCAAAGCTCGTCTTAAAGCAAAACCCATGTATTTGCTTTCCCAATTCTAGTAGCGTTGAATAGCCACAAACCCGTATCACACTTGAAAATGTAAAATCATTAACATCCAAATTCTCGAACAAAGCTTGCTTAAACAACCTTAAAGCCTCCTCATCGTCACCCAACTGAGCATATCCATATATCATCCCACTCCAAGAAACCACATTCTTCCCAGGCATTTCATCAAACACTTTCCGAGCAAATCCGATTTCCCCACATTTTGCGTACATGTCAACTATTGAGCTCCCCACAAACACATCAAGTTCAAACCCAGTCTTCACAGAAAGGCAATGTATAGACTGCCCAATATCACACCTGAACAAAATCGCGCAAGACTTCGTCGCGCTCGGGAGTATATGGTCGTCGGGTCGAACCCCAGTACGGAACATTCGACGAAAGAACTCGAGGGCAAGCGAGGGAAGCTCATTCTGGGCAAAGGATGAGATCACAGAGCTCCAAGTGGTGGACGACTTACGTGGGGCCTCGTCGAAAATTTGGCTGGAAAGGAGGGGCAATTGGGACTTGGAGTAGAAGTTTATGAGGTGATGGGAAATGAGGGGGATGGTTTGGAGGCCCGATTTGATGATGAGTGCGTGGATTTGGAGACCCTTTGGAAGGGATCTGGAGTGGGTTAGGGAGAGGAGGAGGTTGCAGACGTGCTTGTAGCTTTGTTCAAAGCCATGTTGGTTCAGAGGGTTTTGTAACTGTGGGGGTTTAAGGAGAACGGGAGGTGGTGTGGTTGGGAGTGCGGGATGGGGTGTCCTCTGGGGGAGTGGGTGAAGCATCCGGTGTTGTGTTACACTGTTAGTTAAGTTACGTATGGAATGGAAGGTTTCATCATAAACATGGACCAAATGACTTCATAAGGTATTTATCGTTGGGATGCTTGGATATTCAAAAGGTGATAGTTACAAAATGACAGTGAAATAGTCGATTGGTAATTTTTTTTCCCATCCTCTGATTTTTTTTTTATATAATTTTCTAACTCAAATATTCTTTTTATAATTAAAAAGAAATGGATACAACATGTGAATCTTACTATATTTAATAAATTATTTTGTTCTCGAGTTTGTGTGTAAAGAATGTAATTTATATCACATAAATTATAATATGTGATTTGTAAGATTCAAATTTTAAAATATATTTTTTAACTCAAATTATGTCATATAAGCTAATGTAAATGCATTATAATAACATTACTCATTTGATATTGAGTTAATGTGCTATGTGACTATGTCTATCTTTTTCGAATTGTAAAAAATATTTAGATAGGAAGATGAAGGAAATTTAAATCTTCGACCAATGCCGTTCATGGTACTTACGCTTGTAATTATTCCATTTCAAATAACTTATAAAAGTAATATTAATGTATAAAACTACAAAATATGTTATAAAATATGATATGTGTGTATCGTTATTTTTTGAAGCTCAGTTTGGATATTAAAACTATCTCAACCCATCTTATTCCATTTCATTATTATAATTTTCAAGTAAAATATAATAAATAATTTAATTTTTTTCAAATCTGATATTAAAAAAAATATATTCTAATAATATTTTGTTTAAATTTTAACTTTAATATAAAACTATCTTATTTCATCTCATCTCATTATTCAAACTCCACCTTAATCATTTGCCATCCATTATCAAATTATGCTATCGGGCTGTGCAGGAAACCGCTTGACCCAATCCTCCCATGAAACCCGACCCGTCCCACACCAAAAAATCGGTTTGACCCGTACAACCTGCTTCAAGCAACGACTTGTACCGAGCCAAGGCAGCCACATGGCATGACTCCCTCCTGGTTTGGTTGTCGTCGGAGAAAGTACGAGCAAAGGAGGAGGAAATCCCAAAGATTTGTATAAAAGAGGTGCTCGTATGGGAATCGCATGCAACAAAAGGTGGCTGAGGCTTTGTTCAAGTTACTTTTTGAAGGGTTGGGAGTGAAGGCTAGAAGGTTCAAGGAGCTGGGGTTTGGCTAGTAAACTGCTTGTGGGCCACTCTTATCTATACTCTCTGATTTCTTGGTGACTAAACATATCTAATCCAATCCCCCATTCCTGGTTTGAGTTTGGATTATGGGGAAGAAGGCATGGATGAAGAGTTGAATATGTAATAGGTTGGCTCAAGGAGGTGGCGAGTGCTAAATGCTAATGATGTATTTCTGCCTTGTCTTCCTATTTCTCCCTCAAACTGAATTAAAAAACATTTTATTGGCACGAGTGAAAATAGTTTGGATTTTTCAAAGCATGATGGAGAGGATGGAGAAAAAGAATTGAATGCAATCATGGAGGAAATGGAGGTTGATCGTCCCACAAATGTTCCTATTAGATCTAAATTCAAGAAAAGGCTAGTTCTTTAAAAGTTAGGACTCTGAACTTCGAATTTTCTTACAAAACTATTGGTTTAACTAATGGAAATTGAAGTATGAAGTAAAAAGAAGAAGAAAACAGATTGACCTGACTTAGGTCGAGTTGGGTCGGTTTGTACTAGCATGGGCGCTAGGTCTGTTCAAGTCGAGACGAGGCACATAGAGTTGCAAGCCTAATCTAATTGCCAGATGCTAACGAAACGAGTAAAATTTCACCTTATGTTTTAAATTGAGGGATAAAGTGAAAAGTTTTGTAATCTCTCTTTTATTTTTTATTTTTTTTTTGTTATAAAACTATCGAAAGAAGAGAGAGAGAGATAGAACTCAAGAGAAGTTATGAAACTTATGAATTTCTTAAAGAATTCAACGATATATATAGGCGTACAAAGGGAACTATGCCAGTTACTATGCAGTACTATGCTGGTACTGTGCATATGTACTATACCAATTACTATGCAGTACTATGCTAGCACTATGCACTGTGTGATGTCGGCCATTTACTATGCCAGTTACTATGCAGTACTATGCTGGCACTATGCGCACTGTGAGATGTCGGCCATTTACTATGCCAGTTACTATGCAGTACTATGCTAGCACTATACATACTGTGTGATGTCGGCTATTTACTATGCCAGTTACTATGCAGTACTATGCTAGCACTATGCACTGTGCATTTGACGGCTAGCTCAAGGTGGTCATACAATTTTACAATGTTATTTTACAACACTCCCCCTTTGGATGACCACATATAATGAATATGTCTCGTTAAAACCTTGCCAAGGAAAAACCCTGTGGGAAAAAACCAATGGCGAAGGAAAAAGAGTACAATATTCATGTGTACCGTAAAATGCTTTAAGCTTGCCTCATTAAAACCTTGCGAAGGAAAACCCAGTGGGATAAAACCTTAGCGAAGGAAAAAGAGTACAATCAGCATAATTCTTCAAGACATTACTCCCCCTGAAAAGTGCATGATAAAAGGTCTTCAAGTTTCCGCATTCCAATGTTCTGCACAATCTTCTTAAATGTTGCAGTTGATAATGCTTTTGTGAATAAATCTGCCAGATTATCACTTGATTGTACTTTCTTGATATCAATTTCAATTTTCTTCTCATGAATTGTAATGATCTTCTTATGTGTATCTGAAAGATAATTTGCATCTGTACATCCAACTAACTGTGGACTTGATCCATGTTGATAAAATAATCACAACTGGATCTTTCTGCTCATCACTACTCTTCTGGAGTTGTACTCTTCTGGAGTTCTTGTAATTAACACAGTTAGTGGAGAATTCATCAACATTAAACCGCTAACCTCATTTTTTAATAAAAACGGTGGCCAGACTTTTAAGATCAGACAAGCACCGCGGATTTTCAACTCCTCTGTAGGTGTCAGGCGTGCTGTCAGGCACCGCAGCTGTCAGACGTGCTATCAGGCGCCGCAGAGCTATGAAGCTATATTTCGTCTCTTTTCTCTTGCTTCATGAGAGATGTTGTATAATTTTCTCTATAAAAGAGATATTCAGCTCATCTTCATTCGCATCTCATCTTCTTCAATTTTCTGTAATCATACTGTATTTTTACTCTGCAATCTCTTTCTGCATTCTTATCCTGCAATGGCTCAGCGATCTTCTCGTGGCCAATATATGAGGTACTCTGCACCTAGTTCATCAGTTGTACCTGCTACTACCACAGGTGCTATCATGCAATATAATGATCTGACTCATAGGTCAGATAATGAAGCTATCTATGAGCTTGTGAGTCTCGGTATCCGATACTCATCATCCATTGTCGCATTTTCTCAGCGACTACAATCCAGAACTTATGGAGTTGACAATCTCCACGAGAATATTGCTATATTTCAGCGACTTATTCTGGAGTCCAACATGAAAATAGAATCAATAAAGCAAGAGAATAGGAATTTAAAATCCTTGCTTAAATCTTCTTTTCGATTGCCCACCCCTTTAGATAGGGATGCCATGCAGATTCTTGAAGAACAAGAGCGTTTGAAGAATGAGGCAAAGTGCCTCAAATTTCTGTAATTCTTACTTCAAGATAATAAAATAATATTTCACAAATATTCATATTTGTGTTTCTATCTTCTGGTAGATTTTTATGTACTCATTTTTTATCTCTTCTTTAATAATGCACACTTCATATTAAACCCATAATATGAATTTGAAATATTAATTGTATTCAAAAGATGGTATTTCAGAACTAATAATATCATCCATCTTCCCCTTGAAGCCGCAAGGGTTTCAGATTTATATTTCAAATATGTGCAGTTTTCATGAGCTCTTCTGGAGCCTCAATGACATTTAAATCATATATATAAACTGCAATAATAACTTGTTCCCCTTTGCATTTGGATTGCTTTAGATCATATAAGGATCTTTGAAACTTGATAGAATACATATTTCTTAATGCATTCAGATTAGAAGTTTCAGGTATTTTCTATCCTTCAGGGATTTTCATATATATGTATATATCATGATCCAATGATCCATATAAATGTGCAGTTAATCATGCAATCCAAACTCTCGGTAACTTTCAAGTTAATAAAAATCTCAATATGATTTCAACCACTTTAAAAGCATATCAATATTGTTTCTTCAAGAAACTAACTTGTGATTTCTATATCACCTTTTCATTTAAAAACTTCAGGCTTTTTATATCATGTATATAAATATCCACTGATATTTAACAAAAATCACATATTTAGGTGTTTGGACTTCAAGTCCATATTCATCACATTTTACTTAGTGATATCAATTCTGCAGGAATTGAGAAACTGACTCGTGATTTATATATCACACTTTTATTTCCTTTCTATAAATACCCACTGATATTCAACAAGCATCACCTCTTTTAGGTGTTTGGACTATAAGTCCCGATGCATCATATTTTACTAGTGAATCAATTCTGCAGGAATTGTTTCTTTCAAATTTGGCCAATATTTTACGTCGTATTCTTCGACGATTCTTGATTCACTTTCATCATTACTTCTGGTAATGTCAATTGCCATCTCATATGGAAATACGTTGTCGACAACGATTTTATTTCTATCCATAATTTCTCCATTATTCATGAAATGTAACAAGATCTCGTTATTTTCAGGTACTTGTCCCTCTTCAAGGGAATACATTTTCATGAAAAACCTCTTCAGGAGGCACTCTTCAGGAGATTTATACTCTTCAAGAGTTTATATAGGAGAATTTTATACAGAAAATTTGGATGGACTTTATTGCTTGTTCTGTGGGTATGGCCTCTTCAGGAGCACCAAATTATTTGTGCTTTTCTCTTTTGAGATGCTCTATCTTTTGTATCAATACGTCTCACATGCCTTTAAACATATCTTTAGACTGCTGAATTTCTTAATTGTCCTACAGGGACTTCAATTCTCGCTGGGATTTTAGCAGCTAGAATATGAGACATTTTTATCTTATTGCATCCAAAATTTAATTATCATCTGAACTTCTGGTTCACATATGATAATCAAGATAACGTCGAATTATTTCATCTTATTTGCTTCTGACAAATTTTTCTTTCCACTTCTGATGGTAAGACTTTATAATAAAAGAATCTTCTGGTTCTTTTATGGACGTCCATATGAAAATCATTCGACTTATCATAATTGATTTTGGATGATCAAGATAACCATGAAAAGATACAAATATTTTGAATCATATCACCTTTTGATGCATCATAATATTTGATTCAATAATTTGTATAATATCATCTCAAAGAGAAAAGCTTACATCTTTTCCAATACGAGCTTCTGGCCCGAAAAGATATTCATTATCACGTCCAATCTCTTAGTTTCTTTGAATGAAACGCATCATTCTTTTCACTTCAGGGAATAGAATGATATAAATTTATTATCATTCACTTCAGGGAATGATGTAGATCTAGTAAGACGTGAATAATGATTCTTATCAAAAACTCATTATTTTGCTCAGTCACTGAAAGACCTGACACAAATTTAGAATATATTGTGAACGTTTGCATTTCATATTACTACTTCAGGAGCATACTCGATATTGCTACTTCAGGAGCACATTCGAGACGTTCATTCAAATATATATTCTTTCCACAATTTCAATTATGCAACTTCAGGTGCATAAATCATAATGAGTTTTTGGTACAAGTATCACTCATATGAGATACTCAATAAAATTATTGATTTAGGGCGATCCTTCAGAGATGCTCCATTTTCATTCTCAAATAAATCATATCATCAATAATTTATAACAAGTATAAAAGAATAAATAAAACTTTCATTACTACAAAATATTGCAGAATATAAAAATATTTTATAATAAGATAAAGGAAATACATTAATTAAAAAGAAACACTTTCATGATCAACTCTACCACTAGAATCCTCAAAAAAATCAGAAACATCAAGACTTGTAATATCTTCTCCATTTATAGAATCTAAAGCATATGATGGTCCAGTAAAATTTGTTTCAAATTTCTTTGTTTTTTCTTTTATAGAAGATTGGTATAAGTCAACCAAGTGTTTATCTGTACGACAGATACGAGCCCAATGTCTAGTCATACCACATCTATGGCATCCATCTTCATCTTTCTTTAAAAGTTTGTTTTGGGGACCTTTGCCCTTTTCTGAGTTGAACCACTTCTGGTGGTACGGTGTATATCTATTATTGTCCCTTTTAGTGTGGTCACTTCTAGGACCTCCACTTCCATAATTTTTCTTACCACGTCCACGCCATCTTTTTCTTTGAAAAGATGTACCATTCGCTTCTGGGAATGATGTAAATCTAGTACCATTCACTTCAGGGAATGATGTAAATCTAGTACCATTCACTTCAGGGAATGATACAGAACCAGTAGGACGTGACTGGTGATTTCTTAATAAAAGCTCATTATTTTGCTCAGCTAATAGAAGACAAGATATAAGTTCAGAGTATTTCTTGAACTTTCGCTCTCGATACTGCTGCTGCAGGAGCACATTCGAGGCATGAAAAGTAGTATATGTCTTCTCTAAGAAGTCATCATCAGTGACTTTTTCACCACATAATTTCAATAGCGAGCTAATTTTAAAGAGTGCAGAGTTATACTCACCAACACTTTTGAAGTCTTGCAACCTCAGGTGCATCCAATCATGACTAGCTTTTGGGAGGATTACCGTTTTCTGGTGTTCATATCTCTCCCTTAAATCATTCCACAAAATAAGTGGATCTTTCACCGTTAGATACTCAGTTTTTAATTCTTCATGAAGATGGTGCCGAAGGAAAATCATTGCCTTAGCACGGTCCTGCAGGGATCCTTGATTTCCTTCTTTAATTGTATCTCCCAGGTTCATTGCATCCAGACGGATCTCAGCATCAAGGATCCAAGATAAATAATTTTTCCCAGAAATATCAAGAGCAACGAATTCCAATTTTGTAAGATTTGACATTTTTCTACATATATAAATCAGGAACATAAAAATATATTGAAAAACTTACTTGAAGTAGAGGACTACTAGCTTCAAAATCGTCAGAACTATCGTGCTGATAACGTGTTATAAAACTATCGAAAGAAGAGAGAGAGAGAGAAAGATAGAACTCAAGAGAAGTTATGAAACTTATGAATTTCTTAAAAAATTCAACGATATATATAGGCGTACAAAGGGAACTATGCCAGTTACTATGCAGTACTATGCTGATACTGTGCATATGTACTATGCCAATTACTATACAGTACTATGCTAGCACTATGCACTGTGCGATGTCGGCTATTTACTATGTCAGTTACTATGCAGTACTATGCTGGCACTATGCGCACTGTGCGATGTCGGCCATTTACTATGCCAGTTACTATGCAGTACTATGCTGGCACTATGCATATTGTGTGATGTCGGCCATTTACTATGCCAGTTACTATGCAGTACTATGCTAGCACTATGCACTGTGTATTTGACGGCTAGCTCAAGGTGGTCATACAATTTTACAATGTTATTTTACAACATTTTTTTATTTTTTGCTCTTTTGTTCTAATCGAAAAGTTTTATTGTTTGGTAGTCAAAATTATATAGTAAAATCTTAGTTTAAAGGAAAATAGTGTGTATATATATTTTTCTAAAAATTACTTTTATCATAAAACTATTGGAAAGAGTTTAGATTGAAAATGGAGCATAAATAAAAAATAATGAAAGAAAATTTAATCCTGTGTGTAGAACACATAATAAAATAGTATAATTTAATTTAAAAAGTAAAATCGTAAATTTAAATGGATAAAAAAGAAAGGAGATAGGCCGCTTGCCAGACGAGAAAAACGTTAACGAATAGCCGACGGCAGGAGAATACAGCGAGATCAGCTACGATGTTGTTTCTTAGACTATACAAGAAGTTATTTTATAACGGCAGCCAGTAGCATCTAGCATCAAGTTGAACTTTCGTCCAGGAATTCTCGGACATTTCCTGGACTGGACTGGACCGGTCCGGAATTCGCAGAATAAGCAAATGCCCTAAATCGCTAGCAGGAACTTTTTATAAACAGCTAAAAAACTAACCGACTAACAGCTTCAATCGATGGAGGAAGATCACCGATTAATATGGGAGTCATCGCAACCGGAATCCATGGTCTCCGCAACTGTTGGCCGGGTCATGGGCACTCTGCTAGGCGCTCGCCCCAAAAAACTCTACGACGCCGTTTCTCGCCTTTCTTCGGCCCCTAATAGAGCCTCACCCGGTACATCTGAGCTACACATATACACGGGCTTTCGCATGATTCTCTCTCTCTCTCTCTCTCTCTCTCTCTCTCTCTTTTTGGTCTTTGAAGCTTGTGTGCATGTTACCCTAACTGCGAACCTTCGCAGGTTCGTTGGAGGACTCTCTCTGGTTTTTTCACAAGTACGTAAAAGACGCTGCTGAGGACAAGGAAGCATTGGATCATATTCTGGTTCCTATGATTGAACACGTAGACTAAATTCCCACATGCTTTCCCTCATTTTATTTATTTCAAGTTTTGCTCGCTTACATCATAATTTAAACATGTAGTATATGATTTTTTCAATTATTTTTTTGAAGTCATTGAGGTGCAAGGAGTCGAAGAATGGAGGCCAGGTTCTAATACTTATTAACTGGCTCTTTCAAGATGAACTTCTTTTCCAAGCTCTGGCGACGAGTCTTGCTAACGTGTTCGTGAGAAAAGAAGACCGTTATATCGCTCTCGGCTGGTGCATTCTTGTCCGCAATCTTCTCGAGTATGAGAGCTCCAGTTCTCAATATTCAATGATTGGTAAACGCACATTTCTCTTAGGGAAACTGACCATATGCTCTCATTATCCATTTATTGATTGTTTTATGTCAATGAATTTATGAGGATTTTAAAGAAAGAGTAGAACCTTAGTATTGTAGTAGTTTGCTGGGGGCTCTTTAGGGAATAGGAAACCCATTTTATAATCCAAGGTTTTGGTCCCTGGTGTTGAGTACTGATGGACTAGCTATTCTTTTGGTATGGCAGGAATAAGGGAGAGGTTCACTGATCTGTTGAAGATACTTTGTTCGAGTATGTCACATCTGTTAAGTATTGTATGTAAAGGAAGGTATGGATCATATTTGAAGACCATATATGACAATTTTTATGTGTTCACTTAAGAATCATATCTGGAAATCCCGTTCCATGTTTTGTTTGTATGTTTGTTTGACCACTTGTTTGTGTAGCACTTTGCAGGGTGGATTTGAGTTACCATCTCGTCTTGCAGTATCCGCTGCTGATTGTCTTCTAGCTCTTACTGAAGCATTGACAAAAAAAGTTCCAAGTAACAGGATGACATCAAATTCAAGTGCTCTGAATCGGCCAATTTCTTTAGTGCCATCATCTACTCACAAGAAAGCACAAGCAGTCTCAAAGTCTTCAGAAGTCTCAAACATGGACATGGAATATTTATTTTGGGATCATTTAGAGGAACTCATAAATTTAACACAGAGACTCCTTGCTGTATGTTCTATACTTTTGTTCACTTTATGAACAACATGGAATTACTCATTATTGGTATAAATCCCTTTATTTTATGTAATTGGGCAATATTGAGTTAGTGATACATGTGCTTTCACCGTGTGAGCCATATTCTAGATGTCAAGTCTGTTATAGCAACAGAAAAATATCATAGCTTGCAAGAAAAGTGTGAGAATTTATTAGTTTTTTTTCAAAATGAAATATTTTCTCTCCGTACAAACGAAATATTTTCTCTCCGTACAAATGAAAATTGTCGTCTCGGCGGTGTTGATGCTATGCGTGGTGTAGTATCTTGATCGTTTCTAGATGGCAGGCTCTAGGGAGTTAGTAGTAGAATCGAAATTGATTACGTTAGTGAAGGATGGGGGCAATATACGTATTTCATAACAGGGCTGGAAGGAAAGGCATGAAGTGCTGGTGGGACTTAATACCGCTTTGTGGTTTGTGAGAGTGCTGGAGGAATGTTTGAGAGGGGGAAAGAAGGTGGTTTACTCGATGATAAGGGAAAACTACAGAAGCTTCGTGGCGCAACGTTGTGAGAATAGCCGGGGGCAATACCTGTCCATCGCAGAGTATGGTCATGCGGGAAGAAATACTCTGCCCTGTTTCCCGGAAGGTAAAGATGGGTGGGGATGGAGACGGTTGAAAGAGACTGTTGCAGCGCTGGTCCATCAAAAGGGAACTCGGTTGGGACCTGGTGCCGGACCTCAGGCGAGCATTGTAGGAAGAGGGGTGATCAACTGGTCATTCAAGGAGGTTCTCACGACGGGGGCCCAAAACCACGCGCAGAGAAAGGATACTAAACGTGACAGTATCCCTGACGGGGTGGAGAGTCGAGCCTTGCACTATGTACGGGGTGCAGATTTTGACAGGACGCGTTCTGGGCAGGAGGCATGGGAGACCCGTAGGCGTCTGATGGATTTGCAGGGGCAGTTGAGGAAACTGCAGAAGGAGATGGAGGAAGTACGTTTGCATGTCGGGCTGAAAAAAGGAAACAATTGGCACGGGGATGAGGAAAGGGGTAGAAAAGGAAAGGGACCGGGTTTTAATTATAACCGGGGATCTTTCTGGGTTAAGAAGACTGGGCTGCACGAAAGGCCCCTAGTGGTGTCTAATGAAACCCACGTGAGTGGGCAGCTAAAGGTGCATAAAGAAAGGGCCCAGCCCAACGGCCCGAGCGATGAAAGAATAGCTTCATCGAGTGGAGGGCCAGCCGTGGGTCTTGGGCTGCCTCAGCCCGTGACATGATCCGAGCCCACCCCTGAAAAGGAAAGCTCGGAGCTTTCCCGTGAAGGCTTGGTGGAACGAATACCCGAGACGGTGCCACTCTCGTCGCCGGTGGATAGGGCTGCGCCGAGCCCACAGATATCGCCGACGAAGCCAGTGGAGCATTCCGGTGATGATCTGACGGCCGTGACTGACGGTGTACAGGATCTAAACTCGACGCAACTTGTCTCGGACAGCTTGTCTCGGCAGTTTGTCTCGGTAGGCACTTTTTCAGAAAAGAGTGGACAGATGGTGCCGATAAGTCATGGAGACAGGGTGGGGCCGTTTGTATTCTCTACTGACTTAGATCACGAGATGGTGGAGGCTTTTGAGGATAGGGAGGTTTTGGAGGATATACGGCTTTCAGTGGATGGAGATATGGAGTATCCTGAAGTATGTGGTCAGTTGGGACAGGAAATTGAAGCATTTGAAGATGAACTGAATGGAATACAGATGTGCAGGATGGAAGACCCAATCCCGTTAAATTTCAGCTTCTCAACTCAACCGAATATTTCAGATTGGGTCTATCACAAGGTGAGAGAGATCCAAAAACTAGTGGGGATTGATTGTGAGGGTTATGAGGAGCAGTTTTTGGCCCTGTTCACTGCAATTGAAGCGGGACATAGACAGCAAACAAAAGGTGAATCAAAGAAGCATCGTGAACTTAAACGGTTGGCTTGGTCAATGAATATGGAGGGCAGTTCAAGCAAGAGTAGGACAAAGGGGAAGGGGCTGGATGTTTCTAAATGAAACCCAAAATCGTGTCCTGGAATGTCCGTGGGCTAAATGAGATCAATAAGCGCCTACGGATCAGAAATTTGCTGCGGGAATGGAAGGCCGATATTGTATGCCTACAAGAGACTAAGCTGAAAATGATTAATAGGAAAATAGTGAGGAGTTTGTGGAGTGGAGTTCATGTGGGTTGGGTGTTCCAAGCATCAAATGGGGCTTCGGGAGGGATTTTGTTGATGTGGGATAGGCGGGTGGTGGAGATGATGGAGGAGTTTGTGGGACAGTATGTAGTAGCTTGTTCCTTCAATTTTGTTGTCGATAACTTTAAGTGGGCTTTTGCAGGTGTCTATGGCCCAAATTTAGATACAAATAGGAGATTGCTATGGGAAGAAGTGGCGGGGATTCAAACTTGGTGGGAACTACCATGGTGTATTGGGGGGGACTTCAATGTAGTAAGATTTCCAAGTGAAGTTTCGGGGAGTAGAAGATTGCGGACAGCGATGGAGGATTTCTCGGAGTGCATTTTTGACCTGAATCTAGTGGGTATGCCACTAGCTGGGGGTACTGCAACTTGGTCTAATAACTAGTCATGGTCTCGGTTGGATCGGTTCCTAATCTCTCCAGAATGGGAAAGACAATTCCTAGATGTATGGCAAAAACGTCTATCTCGTATTGGATCGGATCATTGGCCTATTATGCTGGATTGTGGAGGAGTGAGGAATGGACGCAGACTTTTTAAATTTGAAAACATGTGGCTAAAATCGGAAGGCTTTGTTGATAGGGTCAAACAGTGGTGGTCTTCCTATCAGTTTCAAGGTACTCCCAATTTCATTCTCGCGGGGAAATTAAAAGCACTTAAAAGAGACCTAAAAGCGTGGAATGTGGAGTCTTTTGGTAATGTGGGGGAAAACAAAAAAATTAAGTTGCTGGAAATTCAGGAGTTAGAAAGGCTCCAAGAGGTTCAAGCACTTACCCAGGAAGAACAAGATCGAAAGGCTGTGTTGGTTGTTGAAGTGGAGAGGATACTATTATTAGAAGAGATGTCTTGGCGCCAAAAGTCCAGGGCATTGTGGTTAAGGGAAGGAGACTGAAGCACAAGCTTTTTTCACAGAATTGCAAACTCTCATAGAAGAAATAATAATATTGAGGTGCTGAAAATTGAAGGGGTGGAATGTAGGGATAAGCAGTTAGTACATAACCATATTGTTGACTTCTATGAGAACTTACTATCGGAGCAAGTGGGTTGGCGGCCCCCCCTGAATGGGATGGTCTTTGATACCATCGGTTTGAGTGAGGCGTCACGCTTGGAAAGGGATTTTGAGGAGATCGAGGTTTTTGAAGTAATAAGGAAAATGGCTAGGGACAAGGCTCCAGGACCGGATGGATTCTCTATGGGTTTCTTCCAAGAATCTTGGGAAGTGATAAAAGAGGACCTCATGAAGGTGTTTCAAGAGTTCTTTGTGTCTGGTAAATTTGAGAAAAGCCTTAACACTACTTTCTTAGCATTGATACCTAAAAAGGTGGGGGCTATGGAGATCAAAGATTAGTGAATGGGGTTTATAAGATCATCTCTAAAGTATTAGCAAACAGATTGAGCGAGGTGATGGGGAAGATTGTCATGAAACCTCAAAATGCTTTTGTAAAAGGTAGACAGATTTTGGATGCGGTGCTAATGGCTAATGAATGCCTTGACAGTAGTTTGAAAGCCCGGAACACAAAGGTTATGTGCAAACTAGATATGGAGAAGGCGTATGACCATGTTAACTGGGATTTCCTTCTCCATATGCTCAGGAGATGCGGTTTTGGGGAGCGATGGAGTGCATGGATTCATTGGTGCATCTCTACACCAAAGTTCTCTGTGTTGGTAAATGGAAGTGCAGTGGGTTTTTTTAGTAGTTCTCGTGGGCTGAGACAAGGGGACCCGTTATCACCTCTGCTGTTTGTAATAGTTATGGAGGCTCTAAGCAGGATGCTCGAGGTTATGGTTGCGAATGGTCTCCTAAACGGCATTCCGATTGGCACCCCGGAAGGAGGTATTATTAATATTTCACATTTACTATTTGCAGATGACACTCTTATCATGTGCGAAGCAAATCAAAATCAGATGCAAGTTTTGAAGGTGCTACTCTACTGTTTTGAAGCAATTTCCAGGTTGAGGGTGAATTTAGAGAAATCAGAAATGATGCCAATTGGGGAAGTGTCGAATATACGTCAGCTGGCTAGGACGTTGGGATGCAAGATTTCGGCTTTTCCTATGACATATTTGGGACTTCCTTTGGGGAGTGCTTCGAGGGCGCTTTCGATATGGGATACAGTGATCGAGAAAATAGAGCGAAGACTAGCAGGGCGGAAGAGAATGTACTTGTCAAAAGGTGGAAGGATTATTTTGATAAAGAGTACTCTTTTTAACCTTCCTACGTATTTTTTATCTCTTTTCCCAATACCTGCTAGTGTGGCGACACGTATTGAGAAACTCCAACGTGATTTTTTGTGGGGGGGTATGGGGGAGGAGTTCAAATTTCACTTGGTTAATTGGGGGCAAGTGCAACGCCCTATCTCAGGAGGAGGTTTGGGGATCAGGAATTTAAGGGTTTTTAACCGCGCTCTGTTAGGCAAATGGCTGTGGAGATTTGCTAAGGAACCAGAATCTTTATGGAAATTGGTGATCAAGAAGAAATATGATGGTTTATGGGGTGACTGGTGTACTAGAGATGTAAGGGGGGCCTATGGGGTTGGTTTGTGGAAACACATAAGAAAAGGGTGGGGGGTTTTTAACCGGTACGTTCAGCTCCAGCTGGGTGTGGGTTCGAGGATTAAATTCTGGGGAGATGTTTGGTGTGATAATAGGGCGTTACAAGAACTCTATCCCTCCCTCTTCTAGATTGCAAGGGAAAAGGATGCTGCAGTGTCAAAGATTATGGAGATTGCAAGGGGACAGATACTTTGGAACATTAATTTTACTAGGGAGGCACATGATTGGGAAATATGCAGCTTTGCAGACTTCTATGGACTCCTATACTCCATAAGACCAAACAGGCAACAAGAGGATGTTATGTGGTGGACTCTAACAGGCAAAGGGACTTTTTCCGTTCGCTCCTTCTATAAAGCCCTAACCCAGGTGCCTAACACTCAGTACCCTTGGAGGAAGATCTGGAGACACAAGGCCCCTCCCAAAGTTTCTTTCTTTGTATGGACTGCTTCTTTGGGAAAGAGTCTTACCACTGATAATCTGAGAAAAAGAAGGATCATCATTGCAGATTGGTGTTGCATGTGCAGAGGAGGGGGAGAGTCGGTAGAGCATCTACTTTTGCATTGTGATACAGCTAGGACTCTTTGGAATGAGGTTTTCGCTAGATTGGAGATGCCCTGGGTTATGCCGAAGACAGTGGAGGCAACTTTGGCTAGTTGGTCCAACATAAGAGGCAGACAACCTATTAAAGAAATTTGGAAGATGATCCCTCTATGCATTATGTGGTGCCTGTGGCAGGAGCGCAATGCGCGGACTTTCGAAGATCAAGAGAGATCGTTAGGGGAGCTTAAACTTTTATTTTTTAGAACTCTCTGTAGTTGGGCTATTGCTGTTGATTTTAACGGCATGGCCTTTCATGATTTTCTTGTCTCTAATGTGCCTACCTAGTTAGGGCATTAGAATTGTGTACTGACATTTCCATTTTTTGATCAATATACCTTATTTATTCATCAAAAAAAAAATATCATAGCTTATATGCTTTACCATGTTCTGCAGTGGAGTAGGAAAAGTCGGCCTTTACATGCTAAAGGGTTGGAGAAAGTGATCAAGTGGTTGCAAGAGATAAAAGGTCATTATGGCTGCTTTCAAGATGAGGCAGGTCCAATACACAATGCACGCTTCTCAGTATATCATATATTCAGCATGTCTAGTTTCTTTTTCGAATAAGTCGGTATGGATAATTTCCTATACACTGTTGTTTCTTTTGTCTGCAACATGACACACAGGCTCAAAGATTCTCAAGACTGGAGTAATGTTACTCTCTTCTTGTTGGAAGCATTATGGCTTGCTATTGCACTTGGAAGACCAGAAATTTTCTCAGCATTACAAAAATTTGTTGGACCAGTACTTATCTGGCATCCAGGTCATATATCCCATAGCATCTCGTGTCTGTTCATTTTGAGTAGAATGCCATTTTTTATTATTATTTTTTTCAAATAATTGTCTCATTTTATCTATAAGAAAGGATTTCTGTTTACATGATCTGGTAAGAGGATCTAGACATAGCATCAAATTATTTATTTGCTGGATGCTTAGAAGATCGAATAACGTTATTCGTGAAACTCCATCCAAAATGACTGGCTGTCATTTTTTTTCTTTGATGTTGTGGTCTTGATGGCTCTTATATCCATTCTCCATTTATTTAATGGAGTTATTAAGTTGTTGATACTTGGAAGCATATGCAGTACTATACGGACAACCATACCGGAGGGCACACTGATGATAAGGATGGTGGTGCAGAGACCAGGAAATTTTTTCTGAATTGTTTATGCCTTCTGCTGGGTCGTTTAGATAGCAAGAAATTTGAAGCCACAACTGTGGAATATGGGATGCAGATATCAGACGTTCTTTTACCACAGGTAGTCATGCTTGGGTCATGAAGAGCCAAATTACAGTTATTTTCTAACAAGAGCTATATGCAATTTATAGTTAGGCAAATCAAGACTGTTTTCTTTTTTAAGTTAATGCATGCATTATTTCATTGAATGCTCTAGTGGTCCTCATCTTAAGCAATAGTAAAATCCTGGGCGTCCCAATGCAAGCACGTGGGTTCGAGTCTTTAGATTGGCCATTCGATGTAAAAAATACCGAAGGTTGTGAACATATCCAAGACACCCACACAGACATGGTCCAGTTATGGATAATAACCCTTCCTGATATCTAAGGGTTCGTTGGTGTTGCTTCTAGGATACTGACCAATTCTGACATGTATTGGCATGTTGCTGGCGTGGATTTGGCATGATTTTGGAAATTTAGATGTTGTATATTGTTTGAGCATGACAATACCAAATATACACATGTCATCTCTGTCAAAACTTGGTCATATTATGAGGATCGCTTACCTCTAGGTTATACAACAGTCTCAGAAGTACGAGTCTGTTTTAGACCTTCAGCTATTAAGTTTTGAACTGGAAAAGATGGCACCCTCACACGTCTCTTGATTTATTCTGAGAGATAAGTTGACTGCATTCAATCTTGGACGCCTAGGCACACATAAAATTGCTATTAGGTACTCATAATATATTATTGAATCATTGTTTCTTACATTTAGTTGTAGATTTATGTTAAGAATTCCCAATTCAGTTATTGCACTCCATGAACACATAGGGGATCATCCCTGGGCTTAAGGAAGGCAAAACACGTGGCCATTCTCACTCTTTTTATTTATTTTTGTTGGCTTTTGAAGCTTCATTGTGCTGATGAAGATTTGATAGACGGAGTTGTTTGCATATATAAGGCAGTCATTTTCAAGTGCTATTCATCTGGAAGCAGTGTCACTAACACTAGACTGATGGATTCTGTGCTACCACTGCTGCTTCGCCTTCTAGACGAGCGGGATGGCACAGCCAGAGCTGTTGTTATGCTCATAGCAGAATACTGCTCAGTGTATATTTTCTATTCTTTTTGTATTCTAATACTTTGTGGCAGAAACAAATTTATAGTCTGTTTGGTTTAAAATCTCACTGTATTAATGATTTACCAGGAGCAGAGATAGTCAGTGCGTTCAAAAAGTTCTTGAGCGAATTGCTTCTGGGAATGTTTTGCAGCGAAGAAATGCTGTTGATGTTTTGTCTGAACTTGTTCATATATCATCTGATTCAATGAATAAACTCTCTCATTTGGCATGGTATAAGTCTACTGTCGCCATTGTTACTTATTATTTTAACAAAATTACTGTAGCTATTGTTATTTTCCAATATCCAAGGATTTCACTTTTTCGTTTTTTTGTAAGTCATCTCCTCTTTCACTGCCTATGACAGGCAAGATATAGCAAACAAATTGCTAGAATGCCTAGGAGATGAGGAAAGTATTATTCGTGAACAGGCATCTAGTTTGCTTCCAATGATAGGTTAGTATAGCTATCTGTTTTGGGCAATGTGATCTTGCATGAAACTTATTTGCTGCTATATTTGTTAGTGCACAATGGTTTAATTTAGTACTTTGCATTTGCTGAATTGTATAACACTTCTTGCAGACCCGTCATTAGTTTTTCCAGGACTTGTTCGTCTTGTTTATTCTTCAGATGAAAGAGTCCATTCATCTGCTAGTGATGCCTTCATTAGGGTGCTCAAATATCATAATCAGAAATTTGAAGTTATCTGTATGCTGCTGGACTCTCTGAGGTATGCTCCTTCACCCACCCTTTCAATTCCTAAACCAGAAGTTATTTGGTTTATATCTAATCACTTGTAGCTTCTAATTCTGAATAATATCATATTGGACTGATTTTTCACCTATTTTCACCCATTTTCTCTCACAGCAACCTCAATGCAAGCGTAGATTTTCAGCAAACTACAGGAGACATAGGGGAAGGTTTGTCTCTCTTGTTGCGATGGCACTATTTGTCAAATGATGCATGATTCTCTTTTGTTCTTGTTTTTACCTTGAAATTTCTCTGTTTGATTGTATGACCAGATTCTCGGTTTGATATATTAGTCTCTTTTACCTTCTTAAATCACCAAAACATAACTTTTGGATTGAATGTCTCAATGCTTGTCCCAGATATGGAGGAGCTGTGGATCTATTACGTATAGACCCTACATTGACCAATTTCCTATTGGATTGTCAAAATGAACAAAGTTTCTGATGTTCGCAGCAAGAAGCTTTTTTAACCTTAACTCAGTTTTATTTAATTTGAGTAGTCCAAGTTTATTTATGTAATTGTGATATTTCTGGAGTTGGTTGTACTTTTGGTCTATTAGGTTGCACTTTGGGTTGCATTATGATATTGGATTGTTATATGTGCTTAAAATAGTTACTGATAAAAAAAGCTCTTACAATAGTTATATACTATAAGCTTATTAGTCAAAATTCATTAAACCCAAGTTATGCTCTTGAGGATTGTGTAATGTAGTCCTTCAAGTTGTGATGCCAAGGAAATCTTAGATGTAATGCTTACATCAATCTTCTTTTTCTGATTCTCCTTTTAGTTTTGCAGCAATTTTGTAGCCATTTCAACCAAAACCATACCTGGATTTTCTTAAACCCCTAAATTATCCATCCATCCATCAGGTTTGGTTTAAAGCCCTTCATCTCCTTCGAAATTTTCCATCTTATTTTGTTTTTTCTGTTGTTATTTTGAATTTGAAAAGGATAAAAATGTTTGAGATCTTGTAAAATCTGTTGGGTTCTAAGTCATTATGAAATTCTGGATTTTCTTCTCATATACTCCATCTTCCTAGTGATAATTAAAAAATTCAGAATCAGGTACTCATTGTTAAGTGTGCTGATTATCAACAAGTTCTGTGACTCCCTTCAGAGTAAAGAAGCACATTTAATTTATGATCTACCTTTTATTACTGTGGCAGGATCAAAGTTTGATAGTGATCGAGTGCTCGGGCTAATCCCAGAGTGGACAAAAAGTGTATGATGGTGCTACTGTTTGATTATATTATTCTTGATGTTTTTCTTCCCTTTTAGTGATGCATTGAATTATAGCATAGGCTTCCCTTGCTGTGTAAAGTGTTTTCTTTGTACATTTTAGGTATGCACATGCATCCATGTTTTTGTTTGTCTTGGTTTCTATGCTTTCCAAGATCATTGGCTATCCAATAATAAAAAATTGCATCTCTCTCTCTCTCTCTCTCTCCAACATATGATTGATTTTTTTTTAATCAATCCACAATGTTGTGTACTTGGGCTGCGCCTTTTGTATTTTTTAATAAATCTTTAATTACTGTAAAAAATTCCATACATTTTTTGTGTTTGTGGGGACGCAAATGGCCGAAAGACATATTATAGGAGTTTCTCTCTTTGTGCCCATTCATTTTTAGCTTTTGCAGTTGTTCCTAGTCTCTTTCTCTGTGAAACAAACTGGATCAAGTGGATGTAGCTCAAATTGAAACTTTTGTTTTGTTGCTCAAAAAAATCTCAGCTTTTTTTGAAATATTGCAGGTTCAAGACTGGGACTGTTTGATTGGACCATTGATTGACAAGATGTTTGCAGAGCCATCAAATGCAACTATTGTTAGGTTTCTGAGTTATATAAGTGATCACCTAGGAGAAGCTGGTGATTTAGTCATCCATTGCGTTTTATTACATGTGAAAGGACAGCGAGAGTGAGTTAATCAATTCAATAGCATGCAGATTTTATTTCTTGTTTCTTGTTAATTATTGTTTTGGATCTTACATGTTCTATAATGCCCCGTACCCAAATGGGTCGGAGAATTACTACTTGTCACCTATAATCATATCTCCGAATCACAAATATCACTCTCAAAGACTCCAAAACACAAAAAACATAGATTCATCTATTTCACTTAAAGCATAAATTTGTCCACAAGGTCATCAATTCGGATCAATTCGGCAACTCAAATCTGAAAATCTACCAAAAATTGCAACACCAAATTCACTGGAACGTAGGAGGCGCAAGAGAGGATCTGTTGAGACTGATTTTGAGAATGAGGAACACTGATAGTGCGTGTGGGAGAAAATGGGATTCAGGGAAAGAGAAAAATGGGGGAAGAGGGATAATGGAAAGAGAGAGTTTCGGGGGAGAAGAGAACTGAAAGGGAGGAGAGGCTTGCCGAAACAACACCGTATGGCCTCCAACATTGGGCTCCTTGTGGGCCTGGGCCTGTGTCTAGACTTGGGCCTGGGCCTGGGTATTACGTGTTCACTTTAAATCAATTAAGTTTTTCAGTATCTACTGCTTGTGTACTTCACCATTGCAAGATAAGTAGCACACTTCTAAAAAGGAGCTTCATCTGAATGCTGGATCTGTTGTTACATCATTTATACATTTAGAATGTTGAGATCCTATCAAAGTGACTGTCTTCTTGTATCTGACCCATTCTTCCCATTTCCTTTACCAGGATTGATGAAAGCTTATTAGCCAGACCAGAGAGCAGAACCTATGCCAATCATGATTCTGTGCAAATGCAGCAATACTTGTTTGAGCGCCTTTGCCCATTACTCATAATTAGGATGCTTCCCCTGAGAATCTTTGATGATCTTAATTCAGCCATTATGTACGATAAACTTCTAATTCAAGGCATTATGCATGGTATGCTTGTCTCTCTTATATAAGCACCTTTTTCCCCACTTCCCTTACAATACTAAGCTCACTTAAATTTATTGCATTGTTCTATCACAAAGTCAACTCCAAAACTATGTGCATTGGTTTTTTTCATTGGAGAATAGAGTTGTTAATATGCTCCGTCTTGAATATTTTTACCATCTTTTTTTATGCGTGTAAATTTTGTAAATGTTTCATGACTGCTCAACCCGTTAGATTTTACATTTTATAACAAAAACATTAATGCTTTCGTTTGATTTCTTTATGCAGTCACTTGTAACAGTAAAGCAATTTGGAAATAAGTTTGTCTACAAGTTTATGGTTCCTTGCATGTGAACATGATATTAATGGACACGTTTAAGACTGTGCTTGAACCTTATGGTGAATCTCAAATCTTGACCTGGATGCATGTCTGAGTTTTCTCTAAATCCCAACTGAAGCTTCTCATTTTACAAATGTTTTACTTACAGTTCACTTGTAAAATCTTTGCTTGTTGTTTGGGAAAATTCCAGGGGATGACGATATCAACAATCATGACAGTGCTGCTGCTCTCCTTCTAAACAGGTTGATTCACATGCATAACCTCAGTTGCTTCAGTATACTGAATGAGATGTACTTATTTCTTCTGTTTTTTATTTTAGGGCATTTCATAAGTTTGAATTTGACGATGTACGAAAACTTGCTGCTGAGCTTTGTGGTCGCATTCATCCCCAAGTATGAACAACTGTGCCCAACCTTGTTATTAGTGCATCTTATTTGGCTTATGCTAGTTGAGACTGTTTGATTATTTGATTATGCTTTTTTTTTCTTTTTCTTTTTTTAAAGTTTCCGAATTGATGTAATTAGTGTTGGTTTTACTTTCTGGAAGCAATTATTTGTGGGGGTACAGCTTTATGTGTTGATTGGGGATACAGTTCTCCATAAACAAAGAGTTGGGAGAATTTCTTCCCTTCTTGTTTCTTCTCTGTTGCATAACAAGATGTACAGATTGTCAAAACAAAAGTTTATTCTTTATATGTCATATAAAAACCAGTCAGAGATTATTTTGGCACATATATTGCTTTCTCATTTATGCTTGTGGTTTTAATTGCGTCTTCTCATTTTCATGTTCAAATACTTTTTGACTCTGCTTTCTGATTTATTAGGTTCTATTTCCAATTCTTTGCACCGAATTAGAGCATGCAGCAGCTTCTCAGGATATACTGAAGATAAAAGCTTGTTTGTTTTCAGTTTGTACTTCCCTTATGGTAATAATCTTATGATATCAATATATTTTAATGTGATCATGAAGTACTGCTTTTCTTGATTGCTTTGACCCACAGTGTCATCAATAATAATTATGCCACAGCTAATGTAAAGGTTTCTTCTGCATTGTAGATCAGAGGCAGAGATTCAGTTACCCATCCTTTCATGTTCAAAATTAGGAAGACGCTAGAAACCATGCTCCTATGGCCTTCACTGAATGGGGATGAAAGTACATGCTTGATTACTTTTCTTTTCCATATTTTTCTACTGGTTACTCTTATCTCTATGCAAGTAATGGCTGTAAGTATTTTCTCCCCTCAGTTTCCAAAGCACAACATGGATGCATTGATTGTCTAGCAATGATGATATGTGCTGAATTCAAAACTCCAGAATCGTTTGCCTCCACCTCAGAGAAGATTACCATTCCTGGAAAGAAAGGTGGTACCAGTTAGTTTCATATCCTTATTATGAACATAAATATTGTTGATTAAGGCACATTTGATATCTTTGGGTCAAATTGCAGTGGATGGTGCCTCAAAAAACTCTACGCTTACTTATGTGATCCATCAATTTGTACACAATAAGGACGAAGATGTTTCAACCTCCGATTTGAGTAATGAAATCAATGCAATTGAAACAACGGTCCAACTCGCTTTTCGTTTGTGCATGGCTAATGTTCTCATCAGTGCTTGCCAGAAAATATCAGACTCTGGGAAGAAACCCTTCGCTCGGAAGGCTCTTCCATCTCTCATCCGTTCTGCTGAGGTATTTCAGTTTTTGAACTCATAACATGTAGATCGTTATTGATTGATTTGAGTGTGTGTGTGTGTGTGTGTTTCGTCACTTTTTCTCCTGCTTGCATCTTACGAGTGCTATCGGATATTGCAGGTGATAATGCAGCCAGAGATTAGAGCTGCATGCATCCAGGTTCTCTTTTCAGCTGTCTACCATCTGAAGTCTGCAGTTCTTCCTTACTCACTGGATCTGCTTAAACTCTCACTAAAAGCTCTCGGAAAAGAATCAGAAAAGGTAATTAACTCCTCTCTTGCACAGGCTGAACAAGTATTTTGAGTTATTGCTGGTGCTTTAGTTGCCTTCTTTCGTTTATCAGGAAAGGATGGCAGGTGCAAAGTTAGTGGCATCTCTCATGGCAAGCGATGATGTGATTTTGGAGAGTATATCGGGAGCACTATTAGAAGCAAGATCTGTACTTTCAAGCGTATCGATGACGGATGCCTCCCTTGAGCTTCGACAAGTATGCAAAAAGTTGCTGATATGCTTGACTCCATAGACGATAGAACGAGCTGTTTGGTATGTGATTAATTTAATAAATACTATGTAGTTGTTCTAGTTGTACAGTTAATCCTCTTGTACAAAAAGTTGAGCACTCAAGAAATCGCATAAAAAAAAAAGGGGAACCTCCCCTCCCTTCTTTTTCCCTCTTTTTCCACGTTCAAGTGATCATTCGACTTTTTCTATCGGAGGTTGGTAGGAGAAGAAATAACGGGTCATCATGCAGGCAATCACAAATTCTACATAGAATTACCTATGTGATTGACTGCTTCTGTTAGTGGTCGTGCAGCAACGCTCACGAGTAGAGTTCACTGAATATCAAAAGAACTTTACAGATTCAGTGCTGATGCTTTTCAGAAATCAGAATATTAGGGATCTAGAATGAAAATGATATCCTGGATAAGTATGAAATGCTTAATAAATGTTATTGGATTTATGTTATGTCTTTTCTTCTACTTCAAGTCCTAAAAAAATCTTGTTCGGCTGAACGAACCATGTGGGGGGTGTGCAAGGGATCTAACTTCTCCTTTGAATTTGCCATTTTTTAGACGGGGCAAGAATTTCCCTTGTAGAAGACAGTGGGGTCGTCTAAAGAGATCTGAACTCAACCTTGGATCATGTGAGCGTGTCTTTAATCAACTTCAGGTTTGGATTAGGACGCTCAATAAGAAATTGAGGCTAAGGATTATCCATGTGTCGAAATTTGTCTCACTTGAAACTGATCTGACCAGGATAAATGGTTTTTGTTGATAAAGGATCTATAAAAATATCGGATGCTGATACTGTCACAATAATTGTAAATCCCATCGAGAAGTGACAAGGCGTTATAAAATGCTTTTAAAAAGTACCGAAATTTTATAGATGGGCATGGATGGTGGGTGGGTAGGTCCGTTGTTGAGGGAATATATTAAACAAGGCAACCAGGCAACATAATTGTTTTGCACAAACAGGTATAGAAAATGATTTAATAAACTCTTCTATGAGCCGACCTTCTCATACATAAATTATAACGAGAACAAAGATATATTAAAACCACGTCAAATGCAGTGCATGGGTTTACTGCTTACACGTTCTAGTGCACGTGTTCCACCTAGCGTCCCCATTGGAATAGCAAAAGTCAAAACTTTTGTTTTGGCTAATATAAGAATTTAGTTTTTACTATTTCAAATCTCTACATTATTTATTTATTATATAATAATAAAATAATATTAATTTAATTTTTTTAATTTTTAATTTAAAAATAATATCATTGAGGCGTCTTTGACTCAGCAATTCACAGGGCTGAAATGTCCAACAGTACTCTTCCTCGCAGTCGCAGCTCTCAAAGCCATTATTCTCTTCTAAACAAATCCATCAGAAGCTCACTTCTGTATCTCTCATTGTCTCAACAGCAGTGGCAATCTCAAACGCTCAGATCAAAGAAAGGATCAAGCTCAAAGAACTCTTCGAGGAGGCCTACAAGCGGTGTTGCACTGCACCAATGGAAGGCGTTTCATTCACTCTTGAGGACTTCCACACAACTCAACAAGTACGACTACAATTATGAGCTTGGGAACAGGGTTCATCTGCACACAGATTTTAAGAGAGAGAGAGAGAGAGAGAGAGGTGGATGGGTTGGATTGGAAACACAGATTACTTTATGTTTATGTTAAAATTCAAAATCTAATTCCAAATCCTATAAAAATGAATTTTTCTTGAAGTTCAAAATCTAATCCCAACTGAAAACCCTCTCGTAATTTGAGGTACTTAGCCCCCTCCTAATTTGAGGTATTTCTTGCTATTTTCTAAACTTTTAATTTGTGTTTATTAGTGAGAAGGATCGAAGATGGTTTATGGGGACATAATGAAAATCTATGAGAAGTCAAATTTGAAAAGAAATGTTGATGCAAAAACTCAAATAAAGGAACGTACCTTAGTTTTTTGAACGTTTGTATCGAGATCGAAGACAACTAGGCGACGAAGATTTGGTGGAGGTCGATTATTTGCAGTTGCTGCCGAGTGTCGTCTGTGTGTGTGTGTGTGTGTGAGAGAGAGAGAGAGAGAGGTGGTGCAGTGGCGTCCTTGGTGGTTCACCTCCCTGTGATGTTCTCCGCTAGCTCCTTATACAAATTCATGAGGGGGAACGATGAAAGGAATCAAAGAAGTGAGAAGTGGGAAAAAAAATTCGAGAGAAAGAAACTAAAGGTGGTTGCGTTAGAAAATATCAAGAGCACAGAGAGAGAGAGAGAGTTCCAAATAAATAATAAAATAAACATATGCTCCTCGAACAGTTATAAGCAAATTTGACTTTACTTTTAAAAATACTATAGCTAAAAATCAATTAGCCTGACTTTGCATAATTCATTGCAAGCGACTTTTCATCTATAATAGCTAAATAAAACTTTATTTTTACATTTAGATAATCCGTCGAGAGTGCTTTTATGGTGTTGTCCCGACCAATGATCATTTTTCTCTCTTTTCACTAATTTAATTTTTTGAATTTTACTACATACAAATAAAATTACATACTGATCTGTATATCAATACTGATTCATTTATATTTAAAATTTAAATTAATACTATTTATAATAAAATTTATTTTTTAATTAATTATATTAAATTAATATACATATTAATGCATAATTATATTTATAACTAAATTTTTCCGATTTTCTTTTGTTTCTTTTCTTGTTAACCATCATTAAATGATGGTATTGGCCTATGCAGCAGCTGAGGTCTGCCCCTCACGATTGATGCTTTCATTTTTTATTTTTATTTTTTTTCAATCTTCCTTTCATCAGCAAGGATAAGAACCGCCTTATCCTAACAAACAAACAAACAAAGAATAAGAAATTAACCTTATATTACTTATTTATGGCTTTAATAACTAACGCGTCTCCTATTCTATTTCTGGAATATACAACGAGTGAGGCTTTGTTTGATTCTTAAATGAGTTTAGCTCATTTTAATTAGATTTTATTTTAGACCTATCCTAATATTTAAACGTATAATTTTTAAATCACTAAATACCATTTAACTCAAAATTTATTTACATGTGAGACCTATAAATTTTGTCAACTCAACATATTTTTACACGTGAGACTAGTAACTTTTTTCAACTTTTCATAAATACATATAAACTTATCTTAATATTTAAACATATTTTAGATAGGTCTCACAAAACTTATTCTATCATTTTAACTCATTATTATTCATAAAAAATTCAATTTATCTCAACTCAATCTAATATTCAATCGGACTCATGTTAGTTTGAACATTTAAAACGAGAGAGAAACATAAAGTGAATTTTAAAATATTTATTTAGGTTGAAGCGCATTATCATATCAACTCAAAATTATAAGATACGTTTTAAATATACATTTTTTTAAATTTAAAATTCTCAAAAAATGAAAAAAAGAAAACCAAAATCTCGTCTTTAGTCAAAGAATTCACACGCCCGATTCATTCTAGAAAGTAGAATATATGTGGTCCCAAGTCAAAAGTCTGTTTTCAGAATCCAGATTCACTATTCACACATTGACCAACTAATGACCATTCTAAAGTTTCCCAACGCAGGAGTAGCCTTCTTTCTTCCAATGGGTAAATACTGCCTTTTCCAAAACCCCCCAAATTAATTGGTTTCCAAATCGGCCTAAACAAGACAGCTGAGCCTGCCATCACTCGCCACAAGTTTTAAGCCCCCCTCCGATCTTATTAATTTTCTATTCCTCGTTCAATTTATTTCTCTTCTTTTATTTGACGTCCGCATTCCAAATCCAAACACCAACGCCCACCAACCGTTCAAAATCAGAAACCCACATCTGCATACAGAAAACCACCATAAACACACGGAGAGAGAGAGATCTTAATTACCTCGTAACAAAAGTTACAACACCACCTTCATACATCATATTATCATTTTATGCCAAATACAAAACACAGACATCATCACCGATAAAATCCATCGAATTATTTTCAAGTTTTGGGGTTGTTTCGCGATGCTGCAATTATTCTTCGCGGTGGCCTTCTCGGCGGTGCCTTTGACCCTGTACGTGCCGCCGATCCGGAGCCTAAATCTGTTCGTGGAGACCGTTGAGGACCTTCTTCGCCAGACGACCGTCCTCACCCTCAGAGCCTATCCTCGCATACGCCTCGCCTTCTCTCGCATCATCAACTCCTTCCTCCATCCAACCAGGAGGTAGACTATTTATCATTCAACCAATCAAACCCACCAAAATGCAACCACACAAATTCTCTCTTTTATTTTGTCTGGTTTGTTTGTTTTTTACCTTTTCTTTCCCCCTTTTTTATTTGTGGGTTTGTGGTGTTGGTGCTGTTTTTGTAATGACGAATTGTGGGGTTAAATCGTTTATTTAGGGATTTAATCTTCGGCATGAGTCATGATCTGCTTTGATGTAAATGGATGTGTTTCTTCACATGACCCTTAATTGTATGAATTGGGTTTTCTCTGAGAGTTGAAAGTTTTTACCTTGCTTTTTGGCTTCTCTCTTTAACGTTTTGTCATTATTATTCATCTTGCCGGTGTTGTTAGTTTCTGGGATTGGATCAGTTCCATGATGTTATTAGGGTTTGATGTACACGGACTGTTATAGTTATTACAAATTAGACATGATTATTATATTTGGGTATTTTGAGATTTGAGTTCCTCGAATGATTCTTGAGATAGTTTTGGAATGATCGATCATAGTTAGGGCAATGTTCCTGGGGAAAAAAATCTCATGGCAAGAGGATACTTTGATTCTAATCCTGCGTCGAATTATGGGGTATTGCCAAGATTATCAAAATTTTAGCCAAATGGTACTTTTCCCAATCCTGACTTTGAGGTGATTCTTTTTCTGGTTCCATCTTTGGGGAGAAAGCAGATGGTAACCATTTCTTTCGTTTTCTAATCGCTTGATCCAGTCCACCACAATTATCCAAGAAAATAAAATATTAACCCACTAAAATTATAGTCTTTAATCGTAGAGTTCTACTACTTTTTTTTAAAAAATATTCTCTTTATTGTGAAGCTATCAAGTTTAGAGACTTCCAAGTATTCAGCCACAGAGAGAGAGAGAGAGAAAGAGAGAGCGAGTCCGTTTCTCTCTGATTATATAGAGGTTATAGTAGTTGGTTGTCGCCTTGCTGGCGTAGCTCTTTCGTCATTTATTTTTCTGAAAAATACATACATGTACAGTAGGAAAATGAGGGTATATGTTTGCACGGTTTTATTAATAGAAATTTTTTTACACTACATTACTATCTGACTTACATCTCATTATATAAGATGTAATATATTTATCATCATTGAATAGTTTTTTATTGAATAATTTTTTATTATCTAATAGTGATAAATGTGTCAAATTTTATATAATAAGATAAAAGTAAGATGATAATATAATATGAATTTGATTTGTGAAGAAGAGGGAATTTCACACAATATTTTGACAAAAAAAAAGAAAAGAAAAATAGAATCTCCAAAAGTTTCAGGGCGATTCAATGCTTCTGATTAGGTTATGGTTTGGAAATATTTTGGATTGGATGTGTACTGTGACAAATTCGCAGTGGGTTCGGCTTGGGTCCTGTTATTTTTAGAACAAGAAATCTCCTGTTAAGTAAACCGACGTCGTGTAGAGGTTCTCAAATTAATTACTCGTGTAGATATATTTCTTTTTGGCGCTTACAGGAACTCGTTTGAAATACACTCAAAATATTTCTTTTTGGCACATACAGGAACTCGTTTGACATATACTCAAAAAAATCTTTTTTCCTTTTTAGATACACTTGCCACTAAACATGTATATATTTATTATTTTTCTTAGTTGAACTCGTTTGACGTAAAGGTAAACTACCTCATCGCACAGAGAAGAACATGCAGCAAATACTTGAGATATTGGAACATTGGCAAGAACCGATGTGTATATATCTCCTTGTTTTTTCCATACACTAGCCACTATGATTGAATATATCTCATCTTTCTTATATGCTGGCCACCGAAACTCATTTGGAACACTGGCAAGAACTAACTGCAAAATTATGGATTGGCAAATATGAAGTGGGATATCTGATGTTATTTGTAATCTAGTATTATTTATGAAATAGTCTATTGTTGTTATCAATCTAGTTGAAACTGTAGGACAAGTGTTTGTAAAAAATACTCTTAGAATGTGAAGTGGGATATTTTCTTCTAGTTTG
Organism: Carya illinoinensis; assembly: GCF_018687715.1. NCBI lineage: Eukaryota > Viridiplantae > Streptophyta > Magnoliopsida > Fagales > Juglandaceae > Carya > Carya illinoinensis. The sequence goes on along the minus strand of NC_056760.1, from coordinate 3,612,020 downwards.
TAATATGCTACTCTCAAAAGTGTAATTAGTAGTTATATTTATCAAGTTTGGCATTCCAGAATTCAGTTTATAAACAATACATTTGTAAAACTTGTGCATCAATGTACCAATACTTGATATTTTCTCCAATATACAAAAAATAGCCTCAAAACTACTTCATCGTATCCTTCAACCAAGCATAACCATATGTTGTCTAACTGCACATACTTGAGTTGTAAACATATTCTCTTGGAGAAAATGATATGGTGAAACATAACTTAATCTTGGAAGAAGTCCTAGATACTTGTGTCTTGAACATTTGCACTTGCATGAGGACATGATTCACTCATAGTATCCTGTAATATTCCAAAGTAGGTTCCACAAAGTCATAATTATTCAACGAAGCTGAAGATAATATTGTTAGTTTGGGTAACATAAAAAATTACTCAATACTAACCAAAAAAAAAAACGTTGGTTTTATGAAGAGTACCTGATATAGTGATGAATGGTAAATATTGTAAGGGTCATTAGCATTTGCAGAATCAGGTATATAAAAATCCTATTTCATTTACTCATGATCAGTAACATAATAAAATTTCCTTTACTTGTAAAATCACCTTAAATGAAAATAAAAAAAGAGAAGCGTAAGGAATAATACCTGGTATGGATGACATGGAAACAATAGATTGGAACAATCAACTCCACTAACTTGCATAGATGAAGTTACACTCTGACCAAATTTCATGTTTACAATCACTAAATTAAGATTGTATGTTAAAGAACATATATAAATTTAAAGTAGAGTGTCAAGATTTGTACTTGTAAATGTTTATTTTCTTGTTGAGGTTGGCCGTTGCTACTTCTTCTCTTTCTTTTAGCATAAAGTGTACACTGATTTTCTTGTGAGGGATGGTGGCCGCTAATTTTTTCTTCTTTTTAACCATCTCAAGGCAACTTTTGAATCGACGTCTTCCTTTACAACCCTGTTTTTTCTTAAGACCCCTAACACTTGTGGTTGTAATGTCCTCTAATAAATGTTGTTGAGAATCTTCAATTTGGCAAATATCAGATTTTTTTCTGAATATATCTTCAATCTTTCCACTCAACTCCTTATAATTTCCTTATAATTTTCCAATGTTAACATGTATGCTTCTTCACATTCAGCCGCCCGACTAATAAGCTTGACATACAAAGGGCACAAAGACTTATATCGAGTTGTAACTTCCAAATTAGTGTCTGTTATGATATCATGTCCATTGAAGTCTTGCACACTCTCATTTTTTGCTTCTTTTGTCCATCTCTTAAGGATGTATTTTTCTGGAAGTACTTTAATATCCATAACATCAAGAATTTTTAAAGCATGACTACACAAAATCTCACACCTTTCAAACTTCCTACAACTGCATGAAACATTGTTTTCCAATGAATTCCATATGACTCTACGATCTTTAGGCTTCCCATATATTGAGACTACATATTCATGAGACAAGTCTCTTTCACCACGCTCTTTAACAAAAGCTCCTTGAAACTCTTCATATTGCTTTTGAAATTTCAAAAATAATTGAGAAGTGTATGTATTTGCTGCTTGCACCAACATAGGTGATGCAATCTTAACTTTTGGTAACTTTTGCCTCAAGTTGTACTCTACTTGCAACTCTTTGTAGCGTTTAGCATTGAGTAACCTTTCAAAATGTGTGAAGAATTTTACAATATCATAATCTGACTGTAAATAATCCTTTAGATCAGAGTTCAAACTTTCACTCAATTGTGTGGAAGTCATTCCTGCAGAAAATGACATCTTCACATATGCTTTTGCCCATTTTTCTTTCAATTCAAACAAATGTTATAGCCAAGAATTGTCACATACATTGTACTTATGAAGCATAGAATCCCAAGCACTGAATAACACTTCCTCCTCTTCATAAATTTTAAAACATGCACTAAAATCAATTCTAAAGCCACCCTCACCTCTTAATAAATGACCAACATGTTTCATAGCATTTTGCATTAAATGCCACTTACAAAGCCGATGATAGGTACTTGGCATTACCATTGAGATAGCTTTTGCCATTGCTGGATCTTGATCAGTAAATATTGTCTTTGGTTTCTTACTTGACATTGCTTCAAAGAAAGTTTCAAACAACCATTTAAATGACTCTATGGTCTCGTCATAAAGAAGTGCAGCACCAAAGATAGCAGTCTCTCTATGATGATTAAACCCAACAAACATTGCAAGTGGTCGATACTCCTTGTTAGTCCTATATGTTGTATCGAAAGAAACTATATCACCAAATAAATTATAATCAACAATCATTTGGGCATCTGCCCAAAAAATATTTGTTATCTGCTCTGCGGCATCTAATTGTACAGCATTATAAAATGAAGGATTCTCTCGATTTTGCTTTTGGAAGTATCTCAATAAACTCCCTGCCTCGCCATATTTTAGCTCTCGTTGTCGTTTGTTATGAAGATAATTCTTCTGATCTTGCTTGGTGTAACCAAGAGCATCTTTTCCACCAACTTGCCTACCCATGAACTCATAGGAATCCTTCAATTGTATACCACTATCATCTGCCAAATCAATTTCTAATGCTTGTGCTTTTGAAATCTTTCGTTGTGATGGCATCATGTGAGCACATTGTGGAATATGGAGAGCATGATTATGATTGAGCTCAATACTATGAATGCAATATTTTTGTTTTTCTTTATCATGTCGAATTATCATATGTGCTTTACAGCCTGTCCTTGTTTCAGCTCGCTCATATCTTTTTTGTCTATCTCTCTCGCATTGGGCTTGAAGTCCCTCTTTACAACACACGAATTTTCTTGAAGTCACCAAGCCATCTACTTTTCTTTTATTATACCACTCTCTTCGAATACTAAATCCATAGTTCCTTCCATACTCATTATAGAAGTCGTATGCCTCTTGTTCATAATCAAACTCAAGTCCAAGCTTTGGTGTATGATCTATAACCAAAGTTTGATCATTATTGTTGATTATCTCTTCCATATATATTACGGTCTGTGAAAAATTAAAATAAGCATCTAAACTTTTAGATTCACATCAAGTCCTTGAAAGTGACAAGTACTTATCCAAAAGAAAATTTAAAAGTGATTGAAAACAACAAAAACTCTGTCAACACGTTAGAAAGACATTAGTAAACACAAACTACAGAAATATAGTCGGTAAAAAGGGCAAGCACAAGCGACAAAAAAACCAAATAATGGCTTTGTCGTAGAAAATGGAAGACCAAACTGGATTTAAGGAAATAATATGCAGAGTAAAAATAGAAGAACCTTAAAGAGATCAACTCAAATATAAGGAAAACAAATAAAATTAAAAGACTTTGAACAGAGCAAAAAATTAGATTTACATTTATAAATAAAAGAGTGAAAAGTGCAGAACAAAGGAGATTTACACTTACCAATATCTCAAGTTTTTGCTGCCTGTTCTTCTCCGTGCGAGCAAGTAGTTTATCAGAAAGGAAAAATGATTTTTATGACTGTATGTCAAACGAGTTCAGCTAAGAAAAATAATAAATATATATACGGAACACTGGCCAGTGTATCTAAACTTTTCGCATTCTCCCGCCAAAAAGAAATATATCTACACAAGCAAGTAATTTGAGAACCTCTACACGACGTCGGTTTACTTAACAGGAGATTTCCTGTTCTAAAAGTAACAGGACCCAAGCCGAACCCATTTGCAGTGGCATTGGTTTATGGGTCTGCATATGCAAAGACATATTTATATAATATGACCCTAAATTTTACTGGATTGGATTATGCATTTCCATATTTTTGTATAGCTATGAAAAATACTTATATAAATTTGGAGATTTATTATTTACTCTATAAATCTTATTTTACTAATTATTTCTCTCTCCTCCCACTCTCTCTCTCTCTCTCCCATTTCCTCTTCTCCCTCCAATAACACAACAAACATTCACCTTTACCTTCATTTTATTATTATAATATATTTTTTTTTTATCATTTTATTATATTTTTAATATAATATCTACAAAAAATTATATTTCATATTATTATATTTGTATTAATTAATGCCAAATATATGTAGTGGATGTTAATTGTAAAAAATATATAAAAAATTTAATTTTAGGAAAAAAATTAATATTATAAAATATTTTATTATTATTTTGACTGAAGGTGCATAATTTAATGTGAGAGTTTTTCTTGAATGGCAAAATCATTCTTCAAAAGAGGTGTTTTTACATATAGATAAACTAATACCAATGCTCTTAGAGTATTGTTATTGGATTATGCATATGTAAATGATAATTTTGATGAATGTAAGATGAATTTAGGTTTTAGTTATTCCATTTACATAAATATTCACATTGGAATAACTATTTTTTATTATATAATAATAAAATAATATAAGATAAATTTGACTTTGACTATTCACATCAAACCTCTACATTAAATTATCTATTTATTTATTATATAGTAATAAATAATTCACATCAAATCTCTATATCCAATTTTCTTCCCTATCCTTCCTTCCCACCACGACGGTTTCCTTCCCCTTTCATTTTTCTCTCCTCCCCGTAATCACCTCCCCACATCTTTTCAGTTAATCACGGTTTCCTCCCTCTTTCTTGCTTCTCTCACATTCACCAACCTAACGACGAAGCCATGCACTATCCAACACGACACCATACCTCCTCCATGCTCCATGGACGAGCAAACCATGGAAGCCACCCCGTAAGGCGCTACCTCACGCCATAACCACCATGAAAACAACCCATGCACACGGCCCAACTCTTGCACAAACCTCTATTTTAGACAATCCAAAACAGAGCAACAAATATGCATCTCAGATAACCACCCCTCATCCACACCGTGATTTACATCATCCACGACAGGACCTTCATGCTACACCAGAAGTCATCCCGGGTTATTCACTATCTATACACCACCGAGCTTCCCTCCATTGCCCCCTCACCCTCCCCCTAACCGCCTCATCCCACGACGCAAGCCTCACCAGTCGCAGCACCCAACTCTACGGGCCAACACTCACAAAGCTTTCTCGCTGGAAGAACTCAACCGGTACTCTACCCATAGCCACCCATAATCAATTTTTTGAATGAATTGGTAGAGATCGAAAGTGTAGGTTGCTGTCGAGTGTCGTATGAAAGAGAAAAAAATAATCTCTGAAAATGTGTGTGTGCGTGTGTGAGAGAGAGAGAGAATAATAAAATATATATTTGCTTAGTATACAGTAAATACCGAATTTTCTTTTTACTTTCCATTTAATGTAGGTGAAAGTTAAAAATTTTAGATATAGATAATCCGATAGGACTAGATTTTTTCTTTAATAATTAAAAAGTGGGATAACTTTTAGATATGGATAAGTCGGTGAAGATAACTAATAATTTTTTATTAAAAAATAAAATATTAATAAACGCTTGCAAAAGTTTGGATAGTTTAAGTTCTTCATCGTAACATGGAAAAACAAGTATCAACCCACAATAATCTTTATATATATATATAAAGTTGTAATATAAATAACGTTATAATTTTATTTTTTTATTTTAAGAGGAGAGAGATGAGGATGCCAACAAGCCGACGGTGGTATTACTAATATTATTTTAGTCTCTATTTTGACAATATTTATTTATTTATGGATGCATTAATATATCAGAACTCAGAAGACGGTTGACTATTCATTTCGGTGATATAGTTCCATGAGTATTATCAATTCTCAAAAATTAAATATTGAATAATTTTATTTAAAAATCTTTACCCCATGCATTATTTTTAAAAATTAATTATTTGTCAGACCTTTGAAAGAAAAACTTCATGGATACAATCCTACAGATATTTCTATTTATTTTTTTTATATATAAAGGGGTGGGAGTTCGAATTACTTTCTACTCGGAAAACCGGATTATACGTGATTAGGCTGTTAGGCTCTTGGTCAATCTTACAGATATTGATATAATTTTTTTTTTTTTTTTTTCAAATTGCTATCATAATTGTGAGTTAATTATTGAAAGAAAATGTTACATACGTTATTTAATTTTTGCGTATAGCCGGGGTTGGCAACAGTAAGATGCAAGGGGAAAGGGCAACAACAGTCATTTTAACTGAAAGGTTCTGCAGTTATTTTTTGTACCGTTGGTTCAATATTTTCAGCTAGAACCTTGACGGCTTTTGCATCGACCCTTCTATCCCTATACCATTCTCAGATGCCGTTTTTCCCAATTTTAAATATTTTGCTTCGATTATTTTAATCTGGGTGAGAACTCAGAGCACGTTCAAGTCAACTGGGGATCTCTCTCTCTCTCTCACTATTTCATCGATTTCTTTTCCAAATTCGTGGGTTTCTCTTGCCTCGAATCTTCTGGTTCACGTTTTGGATCCTCCAATTTCGGAATTCTTCATGTGACAAAAAGGTTAGTAAATTCTCCCTGTTACCAGAAGTCAGTCAAAGTCAATCTCTTGCGTTGGTTTTTTGGTTCAATTATCATGTTTTATTGGTTTTCTTTATTTATTCCTCGCTGCTAATCGATCATTTTCAGTTCCTCCTTTGGAAATATACTCACGTCTAACGTCTTGGTTTGAAATTTCTTCATACATTGACGTGCTGCAAAATTAAAGATTATCAAGGTGTGACTGTAGCTCATCTCTAGTGTGAATCAATCTATTTCATGACCTGGGGTAGTGGGTTTGGTCACTCACCTTATGTAGAGATTGGGTTTGATGTGAAGCATCAACATCTTAACGATTATCTAGCATTCAATATTTGGCAGAAAGGTAGATTTGTGGGTGACTGTGTATGTGCATATTTTTGTTTGTCTAAGGGCAAATTAATTTCTTTTTTCAGGTGCTTTTACAGGGATTAAAGTGAAGAAGAAGGATCGCTTTGTGTAAAATCTGAACAGATAAATCTGGCTGGGTTTATCCCGGAATAGATGTTTATGGATATGTTCTCTGTTCAGAAGTGGAAATGCTCATGGTCTTTGATAGCAGCAATTGCTTCTATTGTGGCGTTACTTTCAATAGTTCATCTATTCCTGTTTCCCTTGGGGCCTTCTTTTGATTACTTCAAGCAAGCTCAGAATGCCTGTGTCCCAGTTCATGGATCGTCCGAGGCAACAACCAGCCATGTTAGGGAAGATCTACAGCCCAAAGCTGATTTAGATCAAAGGTTTCCAGCTGACTTGCACATGGAGGTTGTCTACCGTGGTGCCCCATGGAAGGCTGAGATTGGACAGTGGCTTTCTGGTTGTGATTCAGTTACCAAAGAAGTCAGCATTGCTGAGGTGATTGTAAATGTTTTTCTGTAAGAGTGTAAGAGTGCGTTGCTGTTTTTTGTGTTGAAGTGCCAACTTTGTATGCAATACTTACTCCATAAAATGGCCATCTGTAGGTTGTGCGTGTGAGTGTTTATGCAGCCATTTTAAGATTTATAGGCTTAAGGGTGACACCACTTGACTTCCACTTTGGAAGAATGTTGCTTCATGACTAATTATTCTGTTATCAGATAATAGGTGGCAGTAACTGTGAAAAAGACTGTAGTGGTCATGGGGTCTGTAATCGTGAATTCGGACAATGCCGGTGCTTTCATGGATATAGTGGTCAGTATCAATTTTTCCCTTCTTTCACTCTATTAATTCGATTATAAATTGATGGAGAAACAGCAAATAGATGAGTGTTATTCCAATTTATTATCTTCATAGTCAGAAAGTATATTTTGGTGGACTTTTATTGATATAATTTGTGAACTGTCATAATGATATCCAGTTGAATAACTCGCTTTGTCTAGTATCTGCGTTTTCATATTCAATTTAACCCCGAATCAAAATTAATGTTCCTATGCGATCAATCATATTGTTATCGGCTGCATAATATCTGCTGCTTTGACAGGAGATGAATGCTCCAAAAGACAACAGTTGAAATGCAACTACCCACAATCACCAGAACAACCATATGGGCGATGGGTTGTCTCAATATGCCCTACTTACTGTGACACTACACGAGCAATGTGCTTCTGCGGAGAAGGCTCAAAATACCCAAATCGTCCAGTGCCTGAGGCCTGTGGCTTTAACATAAAGTAAGTGTAGTCAAATTCCTAAGCTAGGCTTTTTGTTAGAGTATTTCATTAGTTTGGGGCATGAGATGAGACATCTCATCTCATCATTACAATTTTCTCAAATTCCCATACAAAATATAATAAACAATTCAACTTTTTCAAATCTCAATTTAACTTTTTCAAATCCCAAAATGATAATAATATTAAAACATAATATTTTAAACTTTCATCTAAAACCAAAAATTCTCATCTCACTCCCCAAACCTAACCAAGTGGCTTACAATTTCCTAACATCTGTTTCAGCTTACCTTCTGAACCTGGTGCTCCCAAACTGACTGATTGGACGAAAGCTGACCTTGATAATATTTTTACAACCAATGGTAGCAAACCAGGATGGTGTAATGTGGACCCATCTGAAGCATATGCTAACAAGGTGCAATTCAAAGAGGAATGTGACTGCAAATACGATGGTCTCTGGGGGCGATTCTGTGAAGTTCCGGTTCTATGTACTTGTATTAATCAATGCTCTGGACATGGGCATTGCCGTGGTGGATTTTGTCAAGTAATGGTTTCATTTATTTTCTGTTTCTAATTTCATCAATCTTTGGTGTCTAATATGCTTCAGAGATAATAAAGCTTGGCAAAAATGCTTTTAAGTGAACCATGTTTTTGCATATATATAGGCTGAAGTAGTGAACAAAATGATAAGTTGGTCAGGTGTTATTCATGATAGTCCTGATTTCTATACATTTTGCGAGCTGTCTGCATGTTCATAAACTATCCAAAAATAACATATGCAACAAAAAGTTATATAATTCGATTTTCATTTAAATTTAATAAATGTCCACTGTTTATGTATGACCATGTCAGTTCTCATATTTGAGTTAGCTCATATTACCATTGTTGCTGTGTGCTTTGCTTTTCTCTGGTATGTCACTATCGCCTAAGATAAATCTACTACTGTATATCTCAGTGCGACAATGGATGGTATGGAATAGATTGCAGCATTCCATCTGTTGTATCTTCTATCAGAGAGTGGCCTCAATGGCTTCGACCAGCTCAGTTTAATGTTCCTGATCATGCACACCTCACAGTGAAGATTGTCAATCTCAATGCCCTGGTGAAAAAGAAAAGGCCCCTTATTTATGTTTATGACTTGCCCCCAAGTTTCAACAGCCTTCTTCTTGAGGTCAGGATGAACTGTAAAAAGTAATTTCTTGATCAATGCCAGCATCAAGCTTTTCACTTTTTTGATTTGTTCGATGTTGTAGGGTCGCCATTTTAAGTTGGAGTGTGTAAACAGAATATATGATGACAAGAATGCAACATTGTGGACAGATCAGCTGTATGGTGCCCAGGTATATTTAAACCTAGATTGACATTTGACTCTAGTCAACTTATAACATTAACAAATCCTATAATTATTTCTATGCAGATGGCACTGTATGAAAGCATCTTAGCCAGTCCACATAGAACATTGAATGGTGAAGAAGCAGATTTTTTCTTTGTTCCTGTGCTTGATGCATGCATAATAACTCGTGCTGATGATGCTCCTCACTTGAGCATGGAGGTACACTTATGTGGCTGTTGCATGTGTTGCAGACACTCATATCTTCGTTTTCTCTTTATTTTTACATTCATGTGACTCTGATTCTCTCTCTCTCTATGTGAGCATGTGTGCGTGTGTGTACATTCCTGCATTTTGCACATGCATTGTGTTTTGATAGACCTTTTGACACAAATATTTGTCCGTGATGGACAATACATACTTTCCAACCCTGGTATTTTTCTGCTTTCAAAATGAATTTTGACACTGCCTGATGCTTGTAAACAGTAATGTGATCAAAGCATAAGATTAGGAATTTTATTTTACTTCATTTTTACCTGCTAGAAACATCATTTGATACTTAAACAAGAAAGGTAAGTTGTATGAGTGCGTATGTATGAGATTCCACATTCAATTTGCATCCCTTGGTTTTGTTTGCTTGCATGCATGATTCCCATTGTTATGCAAATATGACTGAATTTTTCAGGAGCATAAGGGCTTGAGGAGTTCTCTCACTCTGGAATTTTATAAGAATGCCTACGATCATATTGTCGAGAAATATCCTTACTGGAATCGCTCATCGGGAAGAGACCATATTTGGGTATGCTATAAATACAGAAATCATGTATTGCTAGTGTGAAGAAAACTAAAGAAAGTGAATGCATTTGTACCTTGCCTGTGATAGAGTATTATACAGTGTGTACACTAATGAAGTCACTTTTATATCTGATGGCAGTTCTTTTCCTGGGATGAAGGTGCTTGCTATGCCCCTAAGGAGATATGGAGTAGCATGATGTTGGTCCACTGGGGTAACACAAACTCAAAGCATAACCATTCAACAACAGCCTATTGGGCTGATAACTGGGATCGCATTCCTTCCAGCCGAAGAGGCAACCACCCATGCTTCGAACCTGAGAAAGATCTTGTGCTGCCTGCTTGGAAACGTCCTGATGGTATTGCATTAAGCTCAAAATTTTGGGCGAGGTACACATTTCAATGAATGCGTAGTCTCATCTTTCTTGCCTCATTTGTTTGGCTTGATTTCACAATGCAGAACTACTTCAAAGTTTCCATACATGAAAGTTAAAATGAGCACTTCAATGATTTGTTTTCAGGCCCCGAGATAAGCGAAAGACACTGTTCTATTTCAATGGAAATCTAGGACCAGCTTACCTAAATGGAAGGCCGGAAGCTTCGTAAGTTTACTGATGACCTGTTTTGAATGTTTTCAAATGGCAAAACAAATGGCAGTTGTTTTTCCATTTGTTTTTTCCGTTCCATTTTGTTCTCTCCACAACCACCCCCCCCCAACAAAAAAAAAAAAAAAGAAAAAGAACTTGCATCATTGTTTACGAGTTTCTATGGTTTCCAACCCTACCGGCCTTCTTGTCTTTGATGCTTGTACTGGGGGAATTGTAGCATAAACCACTATATCTATCCTACTTCTCACTTTCTTTTCCAGCCTACCAACTCTTGCAGGTTGTTATGTGGTTCGTGCCATATGCAGACAGGCATTGAGGTTTCGGTGGTCACTCGTGTAATTTCGAGTTGAAAATCTACCGTGATTTGATCTTCTTGTAGGGTTCTAAACAGTGAGATTGAAATTACAATGCCCAATTCATTAAAAACAAAATTGATGCCCAGAGACTGCCCTGCCTTTCTTGGCTGGTTCAATTCAATTGGAATTTATGTTTTCCTGAATAAGGAGTGCAACCAATCTCTCTCTACCCCCAGTCACTTTCTGCTCCATCTTCAATAAGCATGCTTTGAGTGGTACATATGGTCATTGTCTTCAGCTGGTTGAATTTCTAGTTCTGATAACAGTTTTGGGTATTAGAGAGAGACTGGTCATTGCTTTGAGTGGTATTTGGAAGATAACAAATAGTCTGGTGGTATATATGCAGGTATAGTATGGGTATTAGACAAAAAATAGCAGAAGAGTTTGGATCAAGCCCTAACAAGGAAGGCAAGCTTGGGAAACAGCATGCAGAAGATGTAATTGTAATGCCACTACGTTCTGAAAATTATCACGAGGATCTAGCCAGCTCTGTTTTCTGTGGGGTATTTCCTGGAGATGGTTGGAGCGGTCGAATGGAAGATAGTATTCTGCAAGGATGCATTCCTGTGGTCATTCAGGTATTGTAGTTCTGTACCCTGTTTCTCCACCAATTCAGAAGTCATGTAACATCTAAACTCCTAATAATGGGTTTGTTCTAGTTTGTCACTGATTACCAGAGCCAGTTTCTTCTAGGAAACCAGCTTAAAGATTGCTGCTCTAAATCTGGCTAGTGAGTTGATTGCACAAGTACTCCAGAGCTGATTATAGCTTTTAAGATTATTATTCACAGAGCACACTCATTACAGTCTTTGCACATCAAAGCTTTGGAGAACCCAGGATTGGCTTAAAATGAGGCCACAATTCAGCCACTTTTGTATTGCAACCTTGAGGTGCACCCTGGGTAAAGACCAATGATATAGTGATGATTGTGACCACTTCCTTGTGGAATAAAAGCTCTACATCCAGGACTGATCAACACCCGTGGACCTAATTGGACTTGGTTTCAATATTTTAAAATTCTTAGTAAGACAGTATTGTTTATGGCATCACTGTAAGAAGGTGGATCTGAAAAGGTTTGATCACTTGTCTGCCCCAATATTTTACTTGTTGCACGTTGCTCTCCCAATCCAAGTCTTGTGCAACTGCAGCTACTAGACTGTCCCGTGTTGCCTAAAACTATCATGTCGTAGTCCTCTTGTTATTTGAATATGATTTCACAAAAGAATTTTGTAGTTTGAGTTCTTGAAAGCTCAAACCAAATTATAGAATATGGGGTAGTTGGCCTTGGTGAAATAGTATTTATTTGCTTTTACATGTAGGATGGGATTTTCCTGCCATACGAGAATGTGCTCAACTATGAAAGCTTTGCTGTTCGGATACACGAAGATGAAATTCCAAATTTGATAAAGATTCTCCGGGTAATGTCTTTTTAGCATTAAGATATGAGATTGAGATCAAGAAACGTTAAGATGGAAGTTGCTTATTAGGTTGACTGGTGGGTTCCTCTGCTTCCTCTAGGGATTCAACGAGACAGAAATAGAATATAAGCTGGCCAATGTACGGAAAATCTGGCAGAGGTTCTTATATCGTGATTCTATTATGCTTGAAGCCGAGAGGCAAAAAAATGCTTTTGGCTATGTTGAGGACTGGGCAGTTGATTTCTTGCAATTAATTGAAGACGATGTCTTTGCCACATTTATACAGGTATGCTACATCCAATGACAGATACATAGATCATTTTTATGTAATTTAGGACATTTGGAAACTGAGTTTTAAAAAATGATCAGATTACTTTCTAGTCAAGCATAAGTGTAAGCAGGTGTACACGTGTATCTTTGTGTGTTTGCCTGTCTCTATACGAATCTGCTGACCTATTGTTCTTGTCTTAAAAAGGCTTTGCATTACAAGTTACATAATGACCCCTGGAGACGACATGTACATCTAGAAAAAGAGTTTGGGTTACCTAGAGAATGTTTGATAGGAACCAACTGAGAGACTGCTGCTGCTAAAGGGCTCACAAGTTGAAAGGATGAAGACATGACCATTCTCATTGGCAGTTCAGATTCATAAAAAGTATCTCAAAGCCTGTACAGACGGTAGCAGCCAGTTAAAAGAGTGCCTGAACCATTTCTCCGATTGGTATTTCATTCAGAAATCAATTTTCTAACAAGAGTTGGACACATACAGAATTTCTTATTCTTCCAGCATACATGTGGGATACATATTTGCATCTTGTTCCGGCTCATTATATTCAGGAAAGTATTAATAAGAAAATTCAATAAAATCTTTGCTCATTTCTTGTTTACATGAAAATATGTGGAAGCAAATTGTGAAAGAACAAATGATAGAGAATAATATGTCTATTTTGATGTTTGTGATAATAATATGGCAAAATTATCTGTCTGCTCCTCAAGTTTCTCTATCCCTTCTGGATTTTTTTTTACTGGAATTTTCTATCAAAGAACACGTGGGAATTTTAGAGGTTACTCGAGAACACATTAGTCCTGCATGATGAGAGACACAAATTTTCCCTATTTTACATATATGTGGATCAAGTAGCACTGTTACATTACTTGTGAGGAAACAAATTAGCACTTTTTATTACATGAAGGAGTGAGGAATGCTGTGTATTCTATTTAATGGGATCGCAAGGGCTCAGAGGTTAAAAGAGCATGGTTGAACAAATAATAAAGAAATGAATAAACCAAAGCACCACTTGAAAGATAGCGACCACAAACTCATGTGGTGGATACTATCAGCAAGACTGCAAGAGGAATAAGAACCCATTATCCAAATTGTTTCCGGAAAATCTCACAAGACTCAGTGCAAAGAAGAGTAGTACAACTACAGTTTATGTTACCAAGTAAGAAAACTAGGTGATATTCAATAACAGGGCAGAGATTTTCACATCAACTATTATAAAAAAATAAGCAGTTGAGAGTGAGGTCGTGGGTTTTAACCCCTTAACCGGAGGAGTTCTCTCTTTATTAAAATCAAAAATTAAAAATTTCATATACAATCACTTTTACGTATTTTTTATGTACTCTATTAATGTGATTAGCTGCGTTACTTTTTTTTTAAAAATAAAATAACTATTTTGACCAATCACACTAATAAAGTGTATAAAGAATATGCAAAAGTAATTATATATAACTGAACTCATAAAAAATAGAGGTAGAGGTGTATTGATCCGGTGGAATTAGAAATGTGAAACTTATTTTTGGATAGGTTGGAGAGAAGCGCAAGGGAATGGTTACTTTGAGAGAAAGAGACCTTCAAATTTTCATATAAGGTAAAATATTAGGTAAAAATTCCTTGATGAGTTCTTATTGCAAAACACAAGGCTCATTCTATGGATAACCCATATGCTAAATATGAAGATTATTTCCCTTGATAAACTTTTTGACTTGGCCTCCACACTCTTGCCATAGATGAAAATTACCTAGTCTAGAAAATCTTATTCCCTAAATTAAGCTAATTAAATTATTGTTATACCTTATAACTACAAATGTCTCATTAGAGATATCATATAAAAAGTATTAAAAATCAGATAAATGTATGTCTTTAATATGTTACCATGAGATTGTGCAAGTGTTCTTTGGCAAATAAAAAATTAAAATTATTATAAAAATATTTGTATTTTAAACTTTTATTATAACTGTTTTAGATACTAATAAATAACAGAGCGGTGTAGCTGAAGATGTTTCCCGATAAGGTCATTTGGCCTTTACTTATTTATTTATATTATTAAACATTTAAAAAAAATCACAACATCATTAAAAAAATATTTTCTTAATCATTAAAAAATCTTACATCGGAAACCTTCCTCGGGACAACATTTCCCTAAATAACATGTATATACATCAAATTGTAAATTGCAAAACTTAATAGATACATACAGATAATTTTAAGAATCCAGCCAAAATATTATTTATTTATTAAGTAACGTTATTCATCATTTAATTTTTTTATCATCTTCTAATTATTTTATAATATGATATTAAATAATTAGATATTATTTATTATATTTTGTTTATAAATTTATCATCTCGGCTGCAAAAGGATCATTATACATGAAACTTGAACCAGTCAATCACCCAGACTCAAAGTTCCCTCTGCAGTCTCCCATGTTCCCAACTGCTGCCGTTTACCCAGATTCACTGCATCAACGTGAAAGCAACGCAATTCCACTATATACCCCTGGTCACTTCACCCGCAGGTGACCGAATCCCCACTCCCTCCGAAACCCTCTCACATATTTTCGCTCCCACTTCCTTCTCTCTCGTGCTCTTACTCGCTTTCTCTTCCTCGCTTGCTTTCCCCCTGTACTCTTTCACCATGAAACTGTCATCACTCGCACTCGACACCAACCCCATCACGGGCCCACGGACGACGTACGTGGGGGTGCACCACAGGCCCATTCCCCCTCGCCGCCGAACTGTAGTCGTATGCTCCTCCGTAAAGCCTGTTCTGGCCTCAGCTTCTCTCGGCGTGGCCGAATCTGACACCGCCGCCCAGGGACATCCAAGTCGGATTGGGTCGCTGAGTCAGGTATCGGGCGTCCTGGGCTCCCAGTGGGGCGACGAAGGCAAAGGCAAGCTCGTCGATATCTTGGCCGAGCACTTCGACATCGTTGCTCGTTGTCAGGTACACATGCTCTTAAAAACAGATGCATATGCATGTGCACATATCTATGCTTTTAGTATGGATTTTTATATTGGGTGTGTGAATAATGGCTGAAACACCCAATTGTTGTTGCTTTATATTAAAAGAAAAAAGACTCCAATTTTATTAATAGTTCTCGAGAAATAGGATGTGCGTGGGGCGTAAAGATTCAAACTTGACCGTTTCCTCATAGCGGAGTCTTTCAGCATAGTTAGGAATCAGAGAGATTCAAGATCCTTTGAGTGGTGGCTAATTAGTTAAATAAGCATGTTTCTAACGAGTTGTAATTGGCTGGACACATTTGGTGGTTGCAGCTATTTTGTAATTGCAATTAATTTTTGCCTGAAACCCGGAACAATTTTTTATGCAAGGGTGGAGCCAATGCAGGACATACTATATACAATGCGGAGGGAAAGAAATTTGCCCTTCACCTGGTTCCATCTGGTATCCTTAATGAGGATACTCTGTGTGTTATCGGGAATGGAGTTGTGGTGCATCTACCGGGACTGTTTCAAGAAATTGATGGCCTAGAATCCAATGGGGTTTCCTGCAAAGGAAGGATACTGGTTTCTGACCGTGCTCATTTGTTATTTGACTTCCATCAAGTGGTGGATGGGCTTAGAGAGTCCGAGCTTGCCAAATCTTTTATTGGCACAACTAAGAGAGGCATTGGGCCATGTTACTCAAGCAAGGTTATTCGGAATGGCATTAGAGTAAATGACCTGAGGCACATGGATACTTTTCCTGAAAAGCTGGATCTTTTATTGTCAGATGCAGCTTCAAGATTCCAAGGTTTTAACTATGGACCAGAAATGCTTAGGGAAGAAGTTGAAAGATACAAGAGGTTTGCCCATAGATTGGAGCCCTTCATTGCTGATACCGTGCATGTCATGAATGAATCCATCTCAGAGAAGAAGAAGATTTTGGTTGAAGGTGGACAGGCGACCATGCTAGATGTTGACTTTGGAACTTATCCTTTTGTTACTTCTTCTAGCCCATCTGCTGGTGGGATTTGCACCGGTCTTGGCATTGCTCCAAGAGTAATAGGTGATCTAATTGGAGTGGTGAGTGGTTAATTTTTTCTCTCCCTACTTGAGATTGTTAAGCTGTGCATCTAGATTTTTTTTTTCTTTTTTTTGGGGGGTGGTGTCTTAAATGTCGAACGCTAGGTTTTTAAAAATATGTGGGTGTTTTCAACTATGGGTTTTCATATGTATCTTGTAGAAAACATCTTATGGTACCACATACTCTTTGTTAAATTTAGCACTGCACTTAAATAAATTAAGAACATTTGACATGGCTAGTTGAGATTCTTAACTTGAGCTTTCCTTGTTTAGGTAAAAGCCTACACTACAAGAGTCGGTTCTGGTCCTTTCCCTACAGAAATATTGGGTCAGGGGGGTGATCTACTCAGGTTTGCTGGTCAGGAGTTTGGCACTACTACAGGTCGTCCTCGTCGTTGTGGTTGGCTTGATATAGTATCGCTGAAATACTGTTGTCAGATCAATGGCTTTTCATCACTAAATCTTACCAAACTGGACGTGTTGTCGGAGCTTCCTGAAATTCAGTTGGGGGTTGCATATAAACACATCGATGGTACACCAATTAAATCATTCCCTGGAGATCTTCATCTTCTTGAGCAAGTGAAGGCAAGTTCCCCAACCTCAGCCCCCTTTCCAAAGTTTAATATTGGGGATATGTTCATTTATTAATAAAATCCGTTAGCTTCCTTTTGGGTACTGCATTAGCAGTGCTTGGATGCTGGTCTTTTACGTCACGTTAGAAGCATGTAAGGGATGCTAGGCCTTGTGAGGGCAGTTATTTTTTTCTTTTTTTTTTTTTCCATCTTACACCAGACCAGGCTACCCTCACCTCCTCAGTAGCCTAAAAGCATTGTTTATGACAAACAAAAAGGGATGGAGCTTTGTATGCTACTTCTCATTGTCCTAACTGATCTTTGATTTCATGACTTGCCTAAAATGATTCACACCCTCTTGATTGATTTAGGATTTCTGTGAATTCTTCTTGATTTATGTGTTCTTTCTGTGTAGGTGGAATATGAGGTATTACCCGGATGGAAGAGTGATATTTCTTCTATCAGAAACTATGCTGACCTTCCATTGGCTGCACGCACGTATGTAGAAAGGATAGAAGAACTTGTTGGTGTACCCATCCATTATATTGGTGTTGGACCTGGACGTGATGCCCTCATAATAAAATAAATTGATAATTGTTACATCTTAGATGCTCGAGAGGATTCTCGTGCTCTTTAAGAGGTAAGAAAGATGCAAGGGAAATTAGATTTGTCTTGGAGAGATGTAAGGCACGTTATATGCGTTTGATGCAACAGTTATGCACCCATCATTCCCTTCAGTGGAAGGGCATTTCCAATCGCTATGTATTGGGTTTAGCAATTTGGAGAATTTCTGGTTCAGTATTTTTCGAGTTTTCACTGTTGATGATGTGCTAAGTTTTTGTCTGATACGTTGGCATCAACCATCAAGTAGTGATTTTACCTCAGTTATTATTTATTTCCTTGCTCAATAACTACTCGTTTCTCTTCCGAGTCACTCGTTTGCTCTTCCCCTCTCTACCCTTTCACTTGATCCTTTTTTCCGTGAGAAAAAAAAATATTTGACCATCTTACAAAATGAACTGGTTTAACTAAACATGTTAGATTTATTTTTATAATAAATAGAATTTTATAATATGATGTTTTATATTAATTCACGATAGTTTGTAAGTTTAACTCTGAAAAAATATAGCCAAAGCCATTTGCATTAGATGACATAAGGTGGTCTCCAAATTGGAAAACCAGGTTCGAATCCCTGCCCCCAAATAAAAAAAGAAAAAAAAATAAAAAAAATCCAAAAAATGTAATAACTCCAAGCCGAACAAGAACCTCCTAAAATAAAACAAGTGAAGCTATAATTAACTGTGGGGGGAATTAACTCTCTGTTCCCTAAAATTATAATTTCTTTTGTAATAATGTTTTGCCTTCAAACTAGTTAGGGGTGACAGTTCTTGTTTTTGAGTTGTGTTCATATTGTATTAAGTCATATATTCGACTAAATAGATCAATCTGAACTTGACTAATTCAGTTAAACATGTCAGACTTTCAAATCTTAATTTAACCTATTTAGATAATAGGTGGTATTGTATCAGCATGTTTTATATGTTTAATAATTAATTAGAAATAGGTCAATATGACACGACTCATTGAACTAACACGTATAACTTATTTGACTTAATTAACATAATTTTATATAAAAGTTAAAATCTATATTCATTAGTAGTCACAATATTTTTAAAAATATAAACTACATACTAACAAGAAATATCAATATTTTTCAAATTTTAACATATAATAAAACTCATATTATAAACTCTACAATTACAAACATAAGTATAGGTTCAGAATTACAATTCCAATAATAAAAACATAAGAATATTAAGAAATACTAATATTTTAACTCAATAGCGATAAATTTATAGTTTTGAAATAAAATCTAAACAAGTCAAAACGGTTAAATGGGTTAACACGTTTATCAATTATGTTTTAACGGATCAACCCGTTTTGATATAAACTCGTTAATATTAAATTTGAACTCACTAATTTCATATCATATTCATATTATATTCACAAGTTTTGTTACATATTGTTACTCATAAAACTAGTCCACTGCCACCAATTCGCTTATCTTTTTAATAAATATTATAATTTATATATAACTAGTAATATCATGTCATGCTATCTATATTTTTTTAATTAGAAAATTATTAACAAATAATAAAAGAAAAGAAATATAGGTTAAACTCATATATTAATCATAATCTCATAAAATATTTGTTTTTGTGTTGGTAGAATATAAATTATGATTGCAAATTATAAGTAGGGGTATAATTGGCCCGATTTGGTTCAATTTTATATATATTTTAGAACCAAATCAATATACACTAGTTTTAAAAATTTAAGAACTGATATCGAACCGATTCATTACCGAAATCGAAACTTCTAATTTTTTCAATTTTAAAAATTATTTATGTTAGTAATAATATGATGTTTATATATACTAAACTATTAGTCTATTTATATTATAGTATAAGTACATTTTTTTATAATAATTAATACATACTAATATAGTATTGAATTTAACTATATTCTATATAAGTTCTAAACTTTTTATATGAGTATATATAATCAAACGTGTAAAAATATATTTACAAAAAAAAATTATAATTTCTTATGCCAAAAATATATTTGTCATTGATATGTATATATATCAAAAGTAAGTTTATATTAATAACTTAATATTAGTGTTTATGTTTAAGATTAAAATTTATATGTTATATTAAAAATTATAAGATTAATTTTATGTTATATAACATGTTATATTAATTTGAATAATAAAATTAGAATTTTATATTATATTAATTAGTAATTCAGTATATAATATATATAATATAAAAATTATAAATATATATACTGTTTAAGTTTGGTTTAAATCGCTTTTTAAAATATGAAAATTGGTATGGGATAAGTTTTAAACCGATTTCGATTATTAAAAATCGGCACCGGATCGGTTACAAATCCGATTCGGCGCGGTCCGGTTTAACCGAATATTTAAATAAATAAAAACACAGAGAGGAAACGGAGAGATGATAAGTAGTTCATAATCGTTCTGCTGCCCTGCTCCCGAGAGGCTCCCTCTCTCTCTCTCTCTCTCTCTAAAGAAGCTAACTCGCGGACAGCAACGATAGCCATGGAGGGAGGGAAGACGAAGAAGATCTCAACTCCTCTCTCTCTCCAACAATTCATCTCTATCACAGTCCCTCTCCTCGATTTGGAGAAGGTTCTGTATCTCTCTGTTTATGTGTATATTTGCGTGACTGTATGTCATATGGGTACTGAAGTTTTTCATTTATAATAAAATGGTTTAGGACGCTGAGATATCAGCATCAATCAGCACAGGCGCGTCCAGAAACTTAGAGACTGCTCAAAAGAGGGGCTCCACTATTCTCAATTTGAAATGTGTAGACGCTCAGGTTTTTTTCTATTCTAATGGTTTCCGTGAAAATGGAAGTATGTAAAAAGCGAAAATACAAGATTATGTTTGTAATTTTTTTTTTTTCATTTTTTTTAAATTTGTTTCCCTGAAGTTCAAAATGAAAGGGAAGAGGGAGGTGGGGGGGACTAAGAAAGAAGCAGCTTTGGTCAACTAATATGAGAAAGCCTGGAGTGAACAGAATGCTGAAGTGGTAGTCTTTGGATTGCTATTAGAGCTGGTTGAGAAAAAAATCTTGACTTTCTTTCGTCTGGAGTAGGCGATGGAAGGACGATCCGATTCTGGCGTGATGCGTGGTGTGTGTAACGAACTTTATTTCCGATGGCTGTCAATAAACATGCATCTCTATTCTTCTGTTTGGACACTAGGGGATGATGGAACTCGTTTCTGGAGTCTAAGATTTGTTCGAGTTTTTCATGTTTGGGGTTCGAATTGGTTGATTCTCTCCTGGATTTATTGTACTCTAATATGTAAGTTGCCAGTGGTAGTCCTTGGAGGCGCATTTTAGTGTGGCAAAGTATTCCAAAGTTTGCTTTGTCGCCTTGACAACTGCCATGCCTAAGATTTTAGCTGTGCATAATCTAATGCGTAATAAAACCCTTGTCAATTTTCGTTGTTTACGTAAGTGTAACAGCCAATTGGTTGATCATCAGTTGTCAGATCGTACCTTTGTGAGAGATTCGTGATCTTTCATATTTTCTGTTTTTGGAATTAATTTGGGGGATGCCAAAGAAGGTGATAGACGTCTACTTCAGCCGGAAAGGCTGTTTGGTCGGCATAAAAAAGTCCGATATGGAATGCAGTTCCTCTTTGCCTTATGTTGACGATTTGCAGAGAGGGGAATAAATGTACTTTTTTATGCTGTTAAAATTTTTCTGTTAAGTCCCACCCATTTTATTGTGTCGTTGTATGAATAGAGCCTTGTTATGGATGGGGTTTACTGTGATTCATTTGATTTTTGTGGATCTCTTAAACCTTGGATTGTAATTCTCAAGGCGATTCTCTTGTGCATTCCATCTTTGCATAAGTTTCTTCTTTTATTAATAAATTTCTTATTACTTGTCCCAAAAAAATACTTCTTACTGCATTTTGTTGGCAACCAAGAGCATTGCGCCATCTAGAATTTCTGTAATTTTCTTTAACTTTTTTGTGGCCATAGACAGGGCTAATGGGGAAAACTCTTCTTGAGTTTCAATCTACTAAAGGGGACGTTCTTCCTGCTCACAAGGTGAAGATTCCACAATCCCTGTTGATTGCTTGTTAAATTCAATTTATTTACTACTTTTAGTGAAGCAAGGGCGGTGTTTTTAGATATTGAAATCGTATCCTAGCTTCGGCTTCTAGTTTCATATTTTAATTTTTGTCCTTTTATTTCTTCCTGGTTGTAGTTTGGCACACATGACGTGGTTGTTTTAAGACCTAATAAGGCTGATTTGGGGTCTCCTGCACTTGGACAAGGTGTGGTTTACCGGTTAAAGGTAATTTTGAGAAACGGAATGTTGGGTGATTACTTAATGCCATGCTTTCTTTACGAAACTGATGATCATTTTCACGACTACTTGTGCTGGTGGTTTGCTGTGTATTGAACAGGACTCTTCAATCACTGTTGCTTTTGATGACATCCCAGAAGACGGTTTGAATAGTCCCCTTCGTCTTGAGAAAGTGGCCAATGAGGTATGCTGTTCAGAGTTTCCCAGTTAATGAAGATTTCGAGTTGGCTTGAATTGTTATGTAATTTATATTTATTTGAGGGAGATTAGACTTCTATGGTGCTCTAGGGATCATTTACAGGGGTACATAGCAGATATTGTACATATAAGTTCCCCCAAAATGTAAACCGCTATAGGAAATACCGTACATCAAGTTTGGCTATAAGCAAAACCTGAACCAGTTTGATTTTTTTTGGATACCCAACTGTAGCAGGCCATGTACAGTTACTAACATTACACTACTTTGGAACTTAACAACAAAGAAAAAATTACAAGTTTGTAAGCAGTTCAAACTGTACGATATTGAAAACTTTATATTGACTCAGCTTTCTTAAATGGATCAGACCTATCATTCATTCGTAAATGAACTGTACAATTTAATTTCTAGTTTCTATAAGTTGCAAAGTCCTCAAAAAAGGATGTGGTATAAAATTTTTGGCATCTCCTGTTTTATGCTGAGATCATTTTAATCTTTATACTATGTGTTTATAGATATTCGTTGGAAAAATAAATGCTGCAAGTACTGATTATCTTCGCAGGTGACATACCAAAGGATGAAGGATGCCTTGGTACAATTGAGTAAAGGTGTGCAGAAGGGACCTGCAGCTGATCTCATTCCTGTTTTATTCGGGGAGAGCCCACCGACAGTGACCAAAAAGGATGTCAAATTCACCCCCTTCAACTCCAACCTTGATAACTCTCAAGTTTGTAAACATATTCTCTTGCATTTCCTTACACTCAAGCATAATGTTTTGGTTTTTGAAACAGTTTGTTACTAAAGAAATTCAAAATGAAAATATTATGGTATTGAGATTAACATAATCATGAAAAAAGAGTCATACAGCCATATTAAGAGAATTCTAACAAAATCCAGTTGGTTTCTCTTTAGCATTGAGACTAGTCATTGAATTGAAATTTTTTCTCAACATCAATCTCAATTAGATTGTTTATGCTCTATACATTCAGTTTTCAAAATTTGGAATATAAAGCTCACCTAACTTAAAAATCAACACTGCCAGTTGCTCGAAACTTTTAAGGGTAAACACTAAACAATAATTGGAACTGAAACATAAGTGAATAGAAAGAGTTGCAGAATAACTATAAATGAAGTTTAGGAAATTGTGAAGCTGGATTCTCTATGCATATTCTCCTGCGCACCACCTCTGAACTAAGATTGCAGCCGTCATTTGTGCTATTTTTTAGAATTATTGTCAATTGCAACCTTTTTTTTTTTTTTTAAAGTAATCAAAGTGTATTAATAAAAGAATAGGAAAAGTCATGTGTAGTACAAAGAATGCCCTACGTAGGGACAATAGATAGAAGGAAATCTTGGCCATTAAAATTAACGCCAGTGGCCCAAGTACAAAGAGTTCTAAAAAAGAAAGTTTCAAGTTCCTTCATCGATCTCTCTTTATCCTCGAATGTCTGTTCATTGCGCTCCTGTCACACGCATCACATAATGCATATAGGAATAATATTCCATACAGCCTTGATCTGTTGATTGCCTCTTAGATCTTTCTAGCTAGCCAAAACCGACACTACTGTCTCAAGCATAACCCAACCCAAATCTAGTCTACTAAATACCTCGTTCCATGACCCTCGAGCTACTTCACAGTGTAGTAGAAGATGGTCCACAGATTCACCCCCATTCCTACGCATACAACACCAATTTACGATAATCACCATTTGTTTCCTCAAATTATCTGTTATGAGGATCTTACCCAAGGAATGGGTCCACACAAAAAATGCTGCTTTGAGAGGCGCCTTATGTCTCCAAATTATTTTCCAAGGAAACTAAATAGGGAGCTCATGTGAAAGGGACTTATAAAACAAGCGAACCGAGAACACACCTTTACCTGTAGGTATCCACCACAATAAATCGGCATGCTGGTCATTCCGTTTGATTGAGTACAAAAGACTGAAAAAGGCTGCAAAGCTGTCCATTTCCCAATCATTTGCCGCCTGGCTAAAATTGATGTTCCACTGGATTTGATCCCCTACTATCACCATGACATCTACCACTGAAATTAGTTGCAACCTATCAATGGATGAGCTTAGAATGTTTTTTCTCAATACTTTATTCCATTGTCGATTGTAATATACTTTCATGGCGTGAGCATTCATGATTTCCCTGTATCTTTAGACAATCACGTATGGGTATTGCTCTTGTATGGACGAGATTAGAACTTTATTTTTTCATACTCTACTCCATTGGTCGATTGTAATAGACTTTAATGCCATGAATGTACATGATTTCCTTATATCTTTAGACACTCATGCATAGGTGTCTCTATTGTATATGTCCCGTGTACTTGGCTTTGCCTATTTTAATAAAATTCTTATTTATTGATTAAAAAAAAAAAAAAAAAGGTATTGCTCTTGTATATGTCTTGTGTAGTTGAGCTATGCCTATTCTCATCAAGAATTTTTCTTTTTTACTGATAAAAAAATGATTGTTATTTAGAAAAAAAAAAAAGAAAGTGATTTTGAACATTTTCACCCACCCATCCTTGCTTGATTTATGCATGTATATGTTCACTCTTTATGCATGCTCCATTTCTCACAAACTAATGCACCTAGTCTCTACCCTTTTTTTCCTCCAAAGAAAGATGCCATTTCAAAAGCCCTGTCATCAAAGAATATATTCTTGCTGCATGGCCCTCCTGGAACTGGAAAAACCACAACTGTGGTGGAGATTATCTTACAAGAAGTGAAACGTGGATCAAAGATTCTTGCATGTGCTGCTTCAAATATTGCTGTAGACAACATTGTTGAGCGACTTGTTCCTCACAGGTAAAATACAGTGAACATGTACTAGAATAAGTATGTATTTCTATAAGTCCACAGGTTTTCTTATTCATTTTCACTGAAGCTATGCTATCATGTTATCGTGGCAAGTCTGGGTTCTATACGTACACGTCTTGTGAATGGTTTCTGAAGAATGTGATCAGTGAGAAATTGTTATAGCCATTGATCTTCTTACTTGTGTATGGTGCTTTTGCATTCAATTGGATGTAGCAGCCAATAGGCTCAAACATTCTCCTAGCATTGCTTTTTAGGAGTCATATAGCTCATTGCAAGTAGGAATTGTTGTGGCTGGTTTAACATCAGGTGTCACCCCTTATTGCGTTCAATTCTATAGAGTAAAAGGGAAGGTTATAGGCTTTGAAAATCTCAGCTTTCTATACTGAGGATTCTCTTTGTTATAAAATGGTTTGAATCATCAAGTGTGACAATATCAAATATAACAATGTCTTTATCTATTTCCATATCTTCTCTCAGAGTAAATTTGGTGAGATTGGGGCATCCTGCACGTTTACTGCCTCAAGTATTGGAGAGTGCGCTGGATGCTCAGGTATATAAAACCTCAAATTTAGGGAAAAAAGCTTGATGCCTGGAATGCTTTCTGTCATCACAGTGGCGTTTTGTTTAAACTTATAATTTCATCTCATCCCATGATTTATATGTTTTTTATGTCACTGTATTGTGCACCTTGACTTATCAAAAAAAAAAACTGTATTGTGCACCTTGACTTTTCTCTTGTTTTCCTGGGAACATGTCACGGCTACTTGGATGAGCACATATTGACAGTCCTTTTCGCTTTATAATTATTTTTTGTTGAAGAAATTGAAAGTCCACTCCTTTTGTTATATTGTTTTATGTACCTAATTACATGTGTTTTTCATTCATAAATCCATTGATTCTTCCTTTGATGTCTTCTAGTCTCTGGTTATGGTACTGTGGACAAGACATTTCCTCCTTTCTCTGACATATCATAAAGCAGATGTTTTTTTCTTTTTGTGTGGTGTTGTTTTAATATACTTTCTAATCTTTGATAAACTGATGGTCCTTACATGTATGTTTTTTGCTTTTTAGGTTTTACGGGGCGATAATAGTGCTTTGGCTAGTGACATTCGGAAGGAAATGAAGGTAGAGGTTTGAAGTAGATTTGAAGCAAACTTAGTGCACAACGTTTTCCCATATATGCAGTTAAAATTATTGAAAAATGATGCTTAATCATATGCTTTTCCGTTTTATAATTTTATCGGATGAAGTTTTCTAACCAAAATAATGGTATTCAGTTTTGGGAGAAAGTTGATATCTCCTTGGGTGTGGTTGGCTGTTGCATGTTATATCATTTATTCTCTAAACTTAAAAAGTTATTCCATATTTTCTGGTTCATCCTGCCAGAAGGCTTTCTTTCTGGAAGTTTCTTTTTGGTACCAGAACTTTTTTTTCGCAAGTGTTTTTTACAAGTGGTGCCACAACCTGTTTCATGCTTCTGTGATTTGATAACTTTCTTATATATTAATGCTTCAACTTGTCCTCACTGCATTTCTTCAGGTCTTAAATGGGAAACTGTTGAAAACCAAAGACAAAAACACCAGGAGAGACATCCAGAAAGAGCTTAGAACTCTTTCTAAAGAAGAGCGTAAAAGGCAGCAACTTGCTGTTACAGATGTAATTAAAAGAGCAGATGTGGTGTTGGCAACCTTGACTGGGGCGTCTTCCCACAAGTTGGATAACACTTCATTTGACTTGGTGATTATTGATGAAGCTGCTCAGGCACTTGAGATAGCATGCTGGATAGCTCTACTAAAGGTAGTATTGCACACATAATAACACCAAAAAACATATGCACTTCCCTTAAAAATGCAGCCATGCACCCATGTGTGTTCAATTTGGGGATGCCATAATTATCACTGTCATTTTTAATGGTCACTCATTTTAATGCTTATTACCCAGGTCTTTGGATACATTTCTTTACCATACAATCTATCAGGAGTAAAAATGTCTTTAAATATATGTAATACAAAATAACTTGCTCAAAGACTAAAAAATTTCAGCCAAGGATATTTTGAATTTTGAAAAGTATATTCCAACGGAATGACTTGTGTTGGTCATTGTGTATATCAAAAGATTGAAGGTAATTGCCTAAAAATGAAATATGGTAATGATACATGTAGAATGTCTACTAGCAATCACAGCACCAATTAACAATCTAAGTTTATTTTTTTCAGGGTTCAAGATGTATACTTGCTGGTGACCATCTTCAGCTTCCCCCAACAATTCAAAGTGTTGAAGCTGAGAGGAAAGGTTTGGGAAGAACCCTATTTGAACGCCTTGCAGACATGTATGGAAATGAAGTCATGTCAATGCTCACCGTACAGTACCGCATGCATGAGCTTATTATGAATTGGTCATCTAAAGAGCTATACAGCAGTAAGGTGTGTTATGGATGTTGGTTTAGACAAAACATATCAGTAATGGGTTGCGAAAAACTTCTTTTTTTTTTTGGATAAATTAATGGGTTGCGAAAAACTTTGTCTGTAATATCAATAAGAAATGGGAAAGGAAATTGTGCGATTTTGTATGGTTATATCTTCTTACAGATTAAAGCCCATCCAAGTGTTGCTGCACATATGCTTTTTGATCTTGAGGACGTGAAGAGAACCACTTCGACCGAACCCACCATTCTTCTCATAGACATAGCTGGGTATGCTACATTGTTGCCATATGCTGAATTATAATGGTTTTCATAATAATTGCTTAGGGTTTCTCCATGCCTGTTTGGAACTGCATTGAATGGTTTCATTCTCATTGTCCTTAAATTTTGAAGTCACACCAAAATTAGAAGGCAAAATGTGAAAAAAGACTTTTTTGATGATTGTCGTACTTGGTTCATATTGATCTGATTCAGGTGTGATATGGACGAAAAGAAGGATGAAGAAGATAGCACATTGAATGAGGGTGAAGCAGAAGTTGCGATTGCCCATGCAAAGAGACTTGTTCAAAGTGGAGTCCGGGCTTCTGATATTGGTATTATTACCCCATATGCTGCACAGGTATAGGTCTTTCTTTTGTGAGCTTTAATTGCTGAAATTTATCTACAATCTAGACCTAGTAAACCAGGTCGTGTACACTATTCAATAGAAAGTTAGGCACATCGACTTTCTAATTAAGAGTAGGAAACCACATCACACTTGATTAAATCTAGTAAAAAAGATTAAAATTTTTCCACCCCATTTGTGGTGGTCTGCTTACACCCCATTTGGCCACCCTGGCACTGGAGTGGCAAGATCCACCCAGGCCGGGGTGGTTTGCCACAATAGAGGCTGGCCGGACCACCCCTTGGGTGGTTCTAATTTCTCCTTTTTTTCTTAATTTTTATTATAAATATATTATATAAATAATCCAGTGCACGAATGTATTCAGAATGCCATGGAATACTTCCATGTCATTGTATTATTGGTCTTATTTTACACCAAACCATGAGCTTCATAATTATGTAATTATGGCAAACGATCAAAATAGCTACTGGATGAAATGAAAAGTTCTTTTTGTGCACATAGTATGACACTATACATATTTTTTTCATTGCTGATATTGTATCTAGTAATGCAGGTTGTGTTACTAAAGATATTGAAAAGCAATGAAGAGAAACTAAAACACGTGGAAATCTCAACAGTAGATGGCTTCCAGGGACGAGAAAAGGAAGCTATTATTATTTCCATGGTTCGATCAAACTCAAAGAAAGAGGTTCGTAATTCATCTTCATTACTATTGTTAATTTATTTCTTCAGAAGAAATAAGAAAGTTAAAATTCAATTACCATGAATATTGTAGAATAGAGAAAATTAAACTCTATTTTTTTTTTCAAAACATTGCAGGTGGGGTTTCTGAGTGATCGCAGGCGAATGAATGTGGCTGTGACACGGGCTAGAAGGCAATGCTGTCTTGTCTGTGACACCGAAACAGTGAGTAGTGATGGGTTCTTGAAACGATTAATTGAATATTTTGAGGAGCATGGTGAGTATCTAAGTGCCTCAGAGTATCAAAATGAATAACTAAAGAAAACTTAAGGAAGATAATTTTATAGTTCTTCTGGATGAAAAGTTGTTTCAACTTGCTATTTTTGACATGCAAAGTTGTCTGGAAACTAGGCTGTAGCCTGTTGGACACATCTTATTCATTTCTACCGTGCCTTGTGTTCATTGTGTCAAAAGTAAAAGACCAATTATCTTTGCACTTTCATAGTAATGCTTAAACTTCCTCATCAAGGTTCAACTCCATTCCTCTTTTCTGGGGAATTGTCAAAAATTCAATGGGAATGTTTCACGGTTTGAATATGACGAATTTGGGCCTTTTCATAATGGCCAAGAATGTATACATCTTTTTTTTTTTGTTCGTGTTTTTGCCTCCGTGAGTCATCTTCATTGCCTGCTTTTTAATACTTAGAACAGATCCAAGCACAGATTTATATCCTGAATATCATCTGGAAACTACTGTGGCAATCATGGCTTCTATGTGTAAGCCTCACTTTTTCCATTTCCTTTTTCATACGACTGTTTTGTTTAATCCTTCCTTGTAGTGATTATCTTTATGCCCATATTTCTTCCGATTATAATCTAAGATGTTGAAAGCTCCCACTTCTGAGATTTTCCCTGTAAGTTCCCTCAGTTGGTAGGGACCTGAGCAAAAACATGCGTTGTTGCAAAGATGGCCATTATAGTGATCGGAAAAATGATCAAAGTGTTGATCAGTTCGCCTCAACCATTGGTTAAAACCAAGGCCAATTATAGTTTCGCAGCCACAAGAAGTAGAAGAACAAAGTTCTCGCAGCCTCTAACAATCTAACTAAGCCCTCTCTCTCTCTCTCTCTCTCTCTCTCTCTCTCTCTCTCTCTCACACACACACACAGAGAAAGTGAAAGTGAACTGATGTCTACTAGTCTCTCTCTCTCTCTCTCACACACACACACAGAGAAAGTGAAAGTGAACTGATGTCTACTAGGAGATTGAAATGCTACATACGTGAGAGTGATGAAACTGGTAGTAGATTTCAAGCTGAAGTAATTTCCTAACTCCACCAAAGCTAAAATACTATTTCTTCCTGAAAGCAGCTGATCCTCTCAGAAATTCCAGATGGAAGTAGAGAAACTGATCTCTTCATTAAAGTCGCAAACTTGGTGGTTACCGGCTTCTGCTCCTTGATCTGTAATACCATGCATCTCGATCACTGTATCCCAGTTGAAACTCTTGTTGGCTAAGGTTCCAGGTTCAAGTTCGTCATCACATTCTTTCAATGTAGCATCTGGCACTGCAAAACTAAGTGTGGCGTCGGTTGATTCTGTCTGTCTCTTGTCTTTCAGTACACCCAACTGCTGAAGAAACTCATTGAGATCAATCTGTGGTTTCTCGTCACAAGCTCCCAGCATCTTGTCTGATGAAATTTCTGCATCTTTCCTCTTAACTGTTGGGTTTTCTATTTGGTCACTCATGGTCTGGATTTTAGCTTTTGAATCGCATGAAGATGAACTGGAAGAGGGTGTTAGGCTTTGAACCGCATTTTGCTTAAGTTCTTGGAGCCTCTGATGAATGACATGAACACTAGGTTGGGCATTTATATTAAGCAACCCGCAAGAAGGAAACATGGAAATGAAATTCTTGGAAGGAAACCATTTGAACTTTTGGGACTTGAGTAGAGGGTTGGGGTTGGGTTGAAGATGAGGAAGATTGAGATAAGCATCTGGTCCATATAATCTCCTTGCAGCCTCATCATAAGCCATGGCAGCCTCTTCGGCGGTGGCAAATGAACCTAACCAGAGTCTAGTCCTCTTCTTAGGCTCTCTAATTTCAGCAACCCATTTGCCCCATGTTCTTTGTCGAACACCCCGGTAGTGGCACGAGGCATTCAGAGGGCCTCCTTTGCCTCTAGTGGGGCCTTTCTTCCATGGCTTTAACGAGGGTCTTTTGCAATTCTCCATGGCTTGTTTCAGGTTAGGTCTGGGGAAGCCGAGTGAGTAGGGAAGGAGTGTCAGTAGGAGTTGAGACTGCCAAAAATGGGTTGACAGGCACGGGATATGTAGGAGTAAAGAGTGCAGCTTGGTGTCAATGTGTTCACGTTTGGGGAAAGTTTTCGAGACCATGTGACCGTTAGTACGTGTATAGATGGATCTATGCATGTTCTTATCCATGATCGATGCGTAATTTCACTCGTGATATGTTTTTTTTTTCAAACTTCATTTGAAAGTTTTCTTCTTCAACAAAATAATGAAAGCAACTAACCTAGAGTAAACACTCCCAGTTTTTATAATTTAACTCCTCTTTCCTGATCCCATATGTATAACAGAAGCTTCCAAGAGTACCATGAATTTTTTATGCTAATTCCAATCTCCTTGAATTATAGGCAAGCTTTGTGCTCCATTTTATATTAAAAATGGTTGATTTTTTAAAAGACACTCGGAAGTATCTAGTAAACAGCCAACACCACAAATTAGGTTCAACTGGTACAAACGAGTGATCTTTTCTTTTATTTTTTATTTTTATTTTTTTGACTGGAAATATAGCATTAAATGTTGAGGTGGTGAGTGGAATAATTTTGCAAAAAAATGCTTTTTGAACCGTCAAGTGAATGTTACAAAGAAAGAGAGTACTTTTAAAGAAAGAGAGTACTTTGAATGAAGCCTGAGTCTCTCTTCCTCGGATTCTATTGGCGTTGGTTGTCCATAAATATGATTGAGTTGAATTTTTACTCAACAGAGTTTGGGTTTCAAGAAGACTCACCTCACTGCATTTTTCATTCTCACGAGCTCTATTTCACGTTTTCATGTCATTCTCAACTTGATTCCCGGGACTCCCTCCACCTTTATCCCATGCCATGCTCTCTATCTCTCTCTGTGTGTGTCTGTACCCAAATAATAATTTTTTTTTACTTCATTTTAAATATCAGTCTTTAACCAAAGGTATATATTGAAATCTATCGGTAGTTTAGAGTGCAAGTTATAACGTCTAGTAATTTAAGCACTACTCATCGCAAAATAAATTGTAATTTTGAGACTATCCAAAACTGTATACGAATCCCCTCCAAAACAAAGCTTTGAAAAAGATAAAAGAATACCAATCATCATGCACGAGGCACACTTGATAGCGTGACGGTGGAAAACTCTATGGAAAACAAATATTTTTCCTGGTTCGAGGATGATGACATGAGATAATACTCCATAGTGAATTTACGATCATGTTTATTGAAGAAAACATTTGAACGCATCACTTCTTACTACTATCCTTCCTCTCGTCAATTTATGAGAACGACAACTTTTAGACCAAGCATAGCTCCAGCAAAATAGTAATCAACCACCAGAAACAATGAACAAGACATAAATTTTAAAGCCATTTGTACATAGAAACAGGATCAGATTGCCAAGGACTAGAGAAGTCCTCACAACCGGGGAGTAGCTGCCTCATTCGAGGAGCCCTTCAAAAAACAGACTCCACCTGGGAGAGCCACACAGTAGCAGAATCCGGAGGACAACCAAAGCCTCTTTTCCCTTTCTAGTTTCTGCGCTCCTTAACTTCCTTCCAATATAGTTCATTGAAAGGTTGAGTTTTTCTTGGACTTTTTCTCTCTCCTTTCTCTCTCTTTCTCTCTCCGTACATCCATGGATGATCTTTTCTAGTGTTACACTGGAATCTCCATCCCCTTAAGCTTGGGTCTGCTACAGTCTCTAGTTTAAGATGGGTTACTCTAAACATGTTTTTATAGAAACTAAAGTTTTTATTTTAGCATTAGAGGGGGGGAACTTCCTTAGTATTACAGAAAGAAGCAGAAAGGTGACAAAGGAGTTGGTCTTCAGCCTTTCTTGTGCTCATTGGATGGCTAACATGGTGGAAGAATGTTACCTTTCGATGGGGAGAAGGGATTTCTTCAAGTCTTTTCGGATTGGTTCTTTGGCTGTGGTTGCTCATAGAAGATCTAATGCCTTTGGACAGTTCTTGGAAGTTACGGAATATGGTGGTAATGGCCGCCGAGGCATGCTGGTGTTTCCAGCAGGGAAGGAAGGTTATGGGTGGAAGACTTTATCCTTGGAGCTGAAGCATGCTCTGGCAGGTTTCTCTAAGGCTCCAGTGGTGGTTAAGGGTGGTGGGAAGGGGAAAGAAATGGGAGGGCAAACCAGGACGTATGCTGAGGCTGCTAGGGGAGGTGAAGCAAGTAGTAGGGTGGCAGTGCAGGGAGGCAACGTGCAGATTTTGTATAACGTGGAGAAAGAGAAAAATAAGGGGGTTGCAGGAGAGTGTCGTATGGCAGGGAAAGTTGGTAGAGGACAAGTCAATGACTTAGGTGTAGTTAGTCTGCCCGAGAACTGCGTAGGGGAAAGGGAGGGGCAGAACATCCTTTTAGGTATGAAAGTGGAACTGGCTGGAGTGAAGGAGGAATTGGCTGGGGTAAAGAGGACTATTGAGTCACTCATAGGAAAGGTGGACTGGGATTTATTTCTTAAAAGGAATTTGGGTCTGAAAAATAAAGGGGCTCCGAAACCCAGGGTGAATAAAGGTAAAATCAAGTTGGGAATGGACTTGGGCCGGTCACGCCAAGCCCACCCAAAGCTGAAATGGAGAATCAAGATGAATGGGCCAGCCCTGGAGAAGGCCCAGCCCGAGAAGGAGACCACTGGGCTGTTGACCCAAAAACAGCCCATCGGCAGTGGAGAACTGCACTCACCACCGCCGGTACCGGCACCTCAACAGCGGCATCCCAACGCAGGTAGCTCGTCGTCGGCAAGATCAGAGGCTGGCTGTGCCGTCGGCAGCCCAGTAACTGAAGAGTATCGGCGTGCAGAGGCCTTGCAGCTGGATCCGGCGTCATCGGGAGGAGATCTGAGCAGAGGGGTGGCACAGAAAGGGGCGACGGTCAGGTCTGGGCTGTCTCCTCCCATTGCGGTGGCGATGGCGACGTCGCCGGCGCCGGCGCCGGAATCTTCAGAACAGGGGCTGGTTTGCACAGAGGATGCGACTGAAGAGCAGCGGGTTGGGCTAGTAACATGTGAGGACTCACAGAACACGCCGGCGGTACTTTCTGGGCTACCGGAAGTTTGCTCCGATGCTCAGAATCCGGCAAGTTCACCGGAATCTGTTTTAGAAGCCAAAAAATTCCTTCCGTTGGTTGGCAACTATGTGGAAACAGTGGATAAACTAGAGGAAAGTGAAAAGGAAGGGGCTATGGTAATATGTGAGTGTCCAAGTGGAATGGAGATGAGGGAGGAAATGAGGGAGGGTACTGTGAAAGTCAGCTGCTGTGTTGAGGGTACAGAACCTACTCCTCTGAATTCGTTTCATCCGAGGGGGTCAGAGTGGGTAATTCAAACTGCCTTGGAACTCAAACACATTGTTGGGATTAAATGTGTGGGGTTCGAAAATGAGTTTTTGGCACTTCTCACAGCCATGGAAGCTAGTCATTCACAAACCACAGAAGATCCCTCAATTGGGCTGGAAAAGAAAAAAGAAAGAGAACTAAAGAGGCTTACGTGGGCAATGAACGACGAGGGAGGGGAGCGGAGCTCTAGCCGAGGACGCTCCAAAGGAAGGGCAGCGATAGTTCCGATATGAAACCAAAAATCATCTCTTGGAACGTAAGGGGGTTGAATGAGCAGGCCAAACGGCTCCAAGTTAGGAACTTACTTCGTCAATGGCAAGGTGATATCATTTGCTTACAAGAGACCAAACTAGAATTAATTACATGGAGATTAGTCCGAAGCCTATGGAGAGGACATCATGTTGGGTGGTCTTATTTACCATCCAAAGGAGCATCGGGGGGTGTTCTCATCATGTTTGACAAAAGGGTGGTGAAAAGATTAGAGGATTGTGTGGGTGATTTCTCTGTGGCGTGTTCCTTTAGGAACATAGAAGATGGATTCCGATGGGCATTCGTAGGGGTTTATGGTCCTAACATTGATGCAGAAAGAACAGCAGTGTGGGAGGAACTGGCTGGAATTCTTAGTTGGTGGGAGCTGCCAAGTTGTTTAGGGGGGGACTTCAATGTATCACGCTTCCCAAGTGAAAGGTCAGGTACATCCTGCATCACACCCGCTATGAGTGATTTTTCTGACTTTATTTCAGAATAGGCACTTATGGATATCCCACTAACAGGAGGATCTTTTACTTGGTCCAACACTCGAGAAATACCATCTTGGTCAAGAATTGATAGATTCTTGCTCACTTGTGATTGGGAGCTACATTATCCTGATGTAACCCAAAGACGTCTACATAGAGTGTGCTCAGATCATTTCCCTATCCTCTTGGACTGTGGAGGCATTCAAGGAGGCAAAAGGTATTTTAAATTTGAGAATATGTGGCTAGAATCTGATGGTTTTGTAGACAGGGTCAGACAATGGTGGTCCTCTTACGTGTTCCAAGGCTCTCCGAGCTATATTTTGGCAAGAAAATTGAAAGCATTGAAACAAGATTTGAAGCTATGGAATGAACAAGTGTTTGGTAATGTGCTTTCACAGCAACGATCCCTTATGGAGGAATTACAAGGCCTAGAGTGTGAAGAGGAGGCTAGAGTTCTCACTGAAGCAGAAAAAACTCGCAAGAGTCAGGTAGTCACGGATCTTGAACGAGCTTTATTGATGGAGACAGAAATCCAGAGCACTATGGCTTAAGGAGGGGGATAGGTGTACGAAGTTCTTTCATAGGGTGGCTAATTCACATCGGAGGAACAACACCATCGACACATTGATGGTGGATGGAGTAGTCTCTTCGGATCACGCAAGCATTAAGGACCACATTGCACAGTATTTTGAACACTTACTAGTCGAACAACAACAATGGAGACCTACAGTTGATGGGTTGTCTTTCTCAACAATAGATCAACAGTCTTTAGAGCGGCTTGAGAGACCTTTTGACGAAGAAGAAGTACACACAATTATCCGAAGAATGGCTAGTGATAAGGCCCCAGGTCCTGATGGTTTTACTATGGGCTTTTTCCAAACTTGTTGGGAGGTGATCAAGGGTGACCTCATGCAGGTGTTTCAAGAATTCTATAATTATGCCAGCTTTGAAAAAAGTCTCAATGCCACTTTTATAGCACTTATCCCAAAAAAGGCGGGGTCAACAGATGTTCGAGATTACCGTCCTATTAGTTTGATAACTGGGGTCTACAAGATTATCTCCAAAGTACTAGCGAATCGTTTGAGTATGGTAATGGAGAGATTAATATCAAAGCCACAAAATGCATTTGTCAAAGGCCGACAAATTCTAGATTCGGTTCTTATTGCAAACGAAGTGCTAGATGGAAGACTCAAAGCCCGTGAGCCTGGGTTGATCTGCAAACTAGACATGGAAAAAGCCTATGATCATGTTAACTGGAAATTCTTGCTTTACTTACTGGCAAGATGTGGCTTTGGAGAGAAATGACTGAAATGGGTGGAGTTTTGCATTTCAACAGCTCGCTTCTCTATCTTGGTAAATGGTTCACCGGTGGGTTTCTTTGACTCCTCACGTGGTTTGAGACAGGGAGATCCGCTCTCTCCACTACTCTTTCTTTTTGTCATGGAAGCTCTCAGTAAGATGATTGAAGGGCTTGTGGAAGCGGGACATCTCTATGGGTTCTCAGTGGGGAATGGTTCTAATTACATTTCCCATTTGTTGTTTGCTGATGACACTCTCATTTTCTATGGAGCACATCTTGGGCACATACAATCTTTGAGGGCGTTACTTCTCTGTTTTGAAGCAGTATCAGGCTTGAAGGTAAATCTATCTAAGTCTGAGTTGGTACCGGTGGAGAATGTTCCTGAAGTGGCGGGTTTTGCTGCTCTATTGCAATGTAAGGTCTCTTGTCTACCCTTGCAGTATCTTGGTTTACCCTTGGGCGCCAGTTTCAAATCTGAACAGATTTGGAATGTTGTGATTGAAAAAATGGAGCGAAGGTTGGCGTCGTGGAAGAGGTTGTATTTATCTAAAGGTGGTAGACTCACACTGATTAAAACTACCTTAGCCAACCTCCCCACATACTTTATGTCCTTATTCCCGCTTCCAACGAAGATTGCCAATCGTCTTGAGAAACTACAGCGTGATTTCTTGTGGAGTGGTTGGGGGGAGGAGTTTAAATTCCATTTGGTTAATTGGTCAAAGGTCTGTACCCCGTTTTCTGGGGGTGGTTTGGGGTTGCGAAGCTTGACGGAGTTCAACAAAGCCCTATTGGGGAAATGGTTGTGGCGGTACCAACAAGAAAGTGAGGCTTTGTGGAAGTCGGTTATAACTGAACGTGTTGGGGAGGCATGGGGTGGTTGGTGTTCAAATGAGGTTCGTGGACCACATGAGGTGGGTTTGTGGAAGAACATTAGGAACGGTTGGGAGACCTTCAAGAGACATACTCATATTGTAGTGGGGGATGGATCGAGAGTTAGATTCTGGCATGACAAATGGTGTGGTGAACGGAGCCTCAAAGACAACTTCCCCGCCATATTCGAGCTAGCACGAGTTAAGGATGCAGCAGTAGCGGACTTGCTGGTTTTCTCTAATGGCGTCCCTCATTGGAATGTGGAATTTTCTAGGGCAGCACAAGATTGGGAGTTGGAGGTTATCACTGAATTCTATGCAACACTGTATTCAATACGCATGACAGAGGGCTCCATGGATAGGACGTTGTGAAGTCCCTCAAAGAAAGGTAAATTTATAGTCAGATCGTTTCACAAAGTTTTATCCAACCCAGGCATGCTCAATTTCCCTTGGAAAAGCATTTGGCAGACTAAAGCTCATTCAAAAGCAGCGTTCTTTGTGTGGACAGCAGCATTAGGTAAAATTCTCACTACAGATAACCTAAGAAGACGTCGGGTAATGGTAATGGATTGGTGTTGTATGTGCAAGAAAGATGGGGAATCAGTTGATCATCTGTTTCTACATTGTGAGGTGGCTAGGACCATGTGGGCAGATTTCTTTACGGGTCTTGGAGTAGCATGGGTCATGCCCAGTAGATTGGTGGATTTTCTAGCCTGCTGGAGAGGACTTCGAGGAGATTCAAGGGTGGCAGCAATATGGAAAATGGTACCCATATGCATGTGTTGGTGCATATGGCAAGAGAGAAATGACAGAAGCTTTGAAGACCATGAGATAACATTGGGGGAGCTGAAAGTTTTTTTCTTCAAAACTTTGTTTTCTTGGGTGGGAGCCATTGTATGTAATGGACTAAATGTCCATGACTTTTTTGTTTTGGTTGTAACTAGATAGGTATCTTTCAAGTATATGCCCTATGTACTTGGAATTTGCCTTTTATGATGAATAAAACTTCTTGATTACCGATCAAAAAAAAAAAACTTCCTTCCACTCTTCCTCGGAATTGGGCCCAGGCTTGCCATGTTAAATCAAAGCCTGTACACCCAAGTCTGAGCATGAAGACTTTACACAGAGAACAACCAGTCATTCTCACAATGGGAGTCAAAAGTGCTCAACAAAATGAACCATACATCAATCTCAGTACAGATCCTAGCAAAGCTAATTCCACTCTTAGATTGTGTGTTTTTGTTCTTTTTTGGGTTTCCATCTCCCCTGACAGGACTTCATTTTCACCTCGGGCCCACTTTGCCCAAGTTCCTCCATTTATCCTTCAAGTCTACTGTTGTCCGAATGCGCAGAAACACATTGCCACCAAATTCTAAAATCTTCTTCCATGGAATATTTCTGTCATTGGTGTTTGAAAATTTCTGCACTCCTTCCTACATTACAACAAAATTATAATTATATAACTAAAAAAAGTACAAAATTATATAACTATATGCCATTGGTCCAAAATCAAAGCCACACGAATAACCGTACTTTTGAAACAGACTGCTGAGATCATAAATGTATTAATGTGATTAGTAATGCCAAGTTAATCGATAAAGTTATACTAGTTTCCATCATGAAGCAATGTAAGCAAACAACAAAATAAGTACCTTCAGTATCTCTACTTCCTCAGCTGTCCATGGAACTTTGTTTCGCCTTAGCTGAGGACTTGCTGGGTAAGTACTGCAAATTAAAGCAAGGTTCATTATCAATGAAGGATAACCAACATATAGAATGCTGAACTACGCCTTTTTTTTTTTTTTTTTTAAATAAGTAGAATGTTAAACTCCTGCTGATAACTAGTGTGCGTAGGGGTAGAAGGGGAGAAAAACATGAGTCCCAGATTTTTCTTTATCAGCAGAATAACATGAGTCCCAGATGAAGCTGGTGTACCATAGAACATAATACATTTTTAAGGCAGCTCCTGAATATGGAGGGTAGAAGTACTAGACATCCAGAATTACATGAAGGAAAGATGATAAATGCATAGAAACAACTAGGCATATAAGCAACTTACTCATGCCTCTCTTGCTTTTGGACTCTTATAGAATAATTAGAAATGATAGACTTCGCATTTTCATCTCCAGAAATTTCCTCTGCATCAGCATCAAGTGCGCAAACAGGTTCCTCTGTTGGCTCCGCGATCTCTTGCTCTAAAACTTCCTGCTGGATTTGTTCCTTTGAGTTTATCTGAATGCCAGGAATAACGTCTGTGTTTCTACAGGATAAATTATCACCACCTGCATGAGTATCCTGTACACAAACAGGTTCATCTGGTGGGTAGGCAATCTGCTGCTCTAAAACATCCTGCTGGAGTTCTTCCTCCACGTGACTTTGATTGACAGGAATAACATCTGTGTTTCTACCAGATGAATTATAACCATCATGCTCAGCTGCTTCTTGGTTGTCTCCTTCAACCACTCTTACAGCTTGGATAGAATTTTCTTGCCCTTCTTTCTCTTCAGTTAATACATTTAGTGTCCTGGTAATTTCAGCTGGCTCTTCCTCTCTAAGTACTGAATTGACATCACATAATGCAGAAGATTCTGCTTGTTGCTTATCATCTATACCTCTTCTACAATGAAAATTATTGACTTCATCTGCATGTTCCCCGCCATGACCAGTCTGACCATTTACTCTCTCTTCCAAGGACCCATTTTCATGACTTTTGACGAGAAGATCCTCCTCATCTCTATGAAATGTCTTGGTAAGTTCCTCTGGCTTTTGGTCCCAAACCATACCAAAAAACAAAGTTAATTCTTTCCTTGCCAAGGAGGCCTTTTTCTTAGCTACAAGATACTCTGAAATAGAAAGGGAATATGCACAGAAGGGGCAGTAAAATTTACCATTGTTGTCAAAGCAGGGTGAGGAACCCAAACAGTTCTCATGAACCATCACCGGGCAATTACTTGTGCTACATACCAACAGCTGACCACCTTCATTACACTTCATACAAAGATTTTGGAACGTCCAACCAGTTGATGGATCATAACTGTTTGTTGCCCGAGAGCTCAAGAACTCATTTTTCTCAAAGAAGACATCAATATTACCG
Source organism: Carya illinoinensis (assembly GCF_018687715.1). Taxonomy (NCBI): domain Eukaryota; kingdom Viridiplantae; phylum Streptophyta; class Magnoliopsida; order Fagales; family Juglandaceae; genus Carya; species Carya illinoinensis. The sequence goes on along the minus strand of NC_056760.1, from coordinate 3,571,285 downwards.
TAGTGATACCCCTCACCATCACTTGATGTCCCCACTTCACAACAATGGTCCATATTCTCTTCAGCTTCATGTGCGATGATCTTCTGCTTGCATCCATTGAGTGATGCAGAGAATAGTGCTTTTAGTTGAAACTGGTGTTCACAGTCACATTGGGATTCATTTCCTTGAGTCTTGACCAGGAGAGGACCACTTGAAGTTCTAAGTTCAGCACATTGTTCCCTATCATCTCCAACTTCATCAACAGAGATCTTTTGACGAGGTTCATCTCCAAATGTATCCGAAGGTATAGCAGTACCGACATCAAGAATCTCTGATTCAATATGGCTGAATTCATCATCAGCAATATGCCCACATTTCATGGAGGCAGTATGCTCATCATGATTATCCCCTAGAACCCTGACTTCTTCCAGGCTTCCTCCCTGATCCTTAGCCAAGCCACAACTTTCTGTTCCAGCAACCAGCATAACTCTTTCAGATGGAAACTCTATGTGTTCTGCTCCATTTAGAGGAACTGGGTTTACTTCTCTGGACTGAATTGAGGATGAGGCAAATTGCTTCTGCCTCTTGGCATTTATATTAGGATCATCACAAGCATCTAAACCATTTCGGTTTTCATGGAAGTCTTCATCCATATTTTCAGTAGCCAGTGTATTCCTTTTCCTCTTGGAGTCAAGTAAAATCCCAGTACACGGATTGGTTTCCAGTAGCTTTTTCCTACCCTCAACAATTCTAGGCATCACATTCCCTTTCGGTCCCATATGCTGTGTGTCAAGACAGCTCTTATTAACTCTCCGTGTGAGTGCTCTGTGCTTAACATTATACACAGGTACTATTTCACCTGCATTTGCCAATCCACTCCTTACCTTCAAGGTATCAGCATAAGGATGACTACCATCAAGAAGGGAATCTTTCAGCTGTGCATAAAGAAACACACAAATCAAATATTGCATGAAGAAGAGATTGGATGAAATGGGGAATATATGATATTAGAGAGAGAAATTTGAAAAATCTCCAATACCTGTTGTAAGGCAAGTTTAGGCATACAGGCTCTTTTATGGACTATAAAGGGGTGAGCATTGCATTTTGACAGCTCTAATCCAGCCATTTTAAGATCTGATAACGAAGTCTGACAAAATATATTTATGTTCACTTTAAAATAGGAAATCCAAGCTTAGAAATTTAGAAGGAGATAATCAACTATGTGAAACTAGGTTGATTCAAATACCATGTTTTAAAAACCATGACCAATTTAATTATTACCAAAGATTAGATCAAATACTACCTCCTGCACTATGTGCTCGAGAACATCCTCACAGCTTTTTGACATATCAAACCCAACTTTTGAAGCTAGGGATGAACAACCATCTTTTGCAATCCCATTACTAGGACCAGATAAAACCTCCAAACATCTCAAAGCCAGCATTTCCCTCATGTTTTTCCCCAAATTATCTGGTAAATCTGGAGCCATTTCAATCAAATCTGAAACAAGAAACCATGAGTCACCCAAACCTTCACTTAAGGATAGATTAAAAAAATTATTCACAGAAAAATATATTTGAATTCACAGTACCATGTAAAATAGAAACATCAACTTCCTTGAAGCTTGCAAGAGCTTCAATGACCCAAATCCATGCAAGGCTTGAAGCGCAACCAGATGCCTCATCCATGAGAGACCAAATATTCAAGAAGTTCCGCAAACCAAAAATTTATAGGCCCCGTACACGTCTTTTGTCACGCCCTCTAACCTAAAATCCACAAAATGTAAAACTTAGATATGATAATTCTCCAAAATCAAATACCTCAAAAATATTTCCAAATGAAGTAAACTCGACACTACTACATATTTTCCAAAATCTCACAAATCCATTCATGCCACTTGCTAGTTGGCACTTATCTCACCTTTCTCTTATACTCCAACTATCACAGCTCTCAAGCCATTTGTTAAAAAAAATGGTGGCAATAAACTAGTGTATAAACATAAGCCAATTCTAGAATGTAAAACAAAACAAAATTTAAAAAGTAACAGAGCGATATTTCATAAAATTTATTTACAATAATAATATAAATAAAAGACCTTTGACATAAGCATAACTAAAACAACATTAGAACGGGATAGAAGCCATGTTTAACCCTTGTGGTAGGGTTGTGCTATCTCAGGTGGCCAAACCAGGCAGAAATAGGAGTTGAGATATTCCCCTTTTAAACTCAGCACGCCAAGTGTGCACACAAGTAAGACCACGCAAAAAACCATTTTGTCTCCAAAGTGGGTGCACTCAGAAATAAAGATATTGGTACCAACATAATAATAGAGGTCATAGTTTTACACGTGGTAAGGTCTGAACAAGAGCAAAAATAGAACGTCATGCCAAAGGTTTTCACTTTTCATATGCGATATCATATCAAAATAGAGTATTGTGAAGATAAATACCATATAATCGTATAAATATCTCAAATTTCCTATTCACCCTTTTTTTATGAGTCGAGAACAGAGTACCAAAATTGCTCGTGTTTACACCAATTATAGCAAAAAAATATTTCATTTCCTTTTTCAGATACAAAAGATTGTGCAGAAAATGATGAGGTTGTTTTCATAGCAAAAAGATGCAAGCTCTTCACAAAATAACCTCCATCGATTTTTGGCAACGTCTAGCATTGGAGTACCGCTTACCTGAACTTCTTAACATCTCTAAATTTATTCACAATAGTGCCAAGCAAATATCAATCATCACCTAAACATAATTTCCACTATATTTTAATAGGATCAAACCAGCACCTCTTATGCAAAACGACACCAACTTAAAGACTCCACAACAAAAACCCCATATCTCAACCCACTCTCATAACCGAAGGACATTAGGATACCTAAGACAGCAAAACTTTTCATCTTCCGCCCATGCAAGGTGCTCTAAACCGTTCTATTTCAGTGATTAATCATTTGCCAAGTCCCAGTCAGCATTTTGTACCGATTTCTAAAATAACAATCAACACTGGAACGCAAGTCCACGAAATTAACCTCTACAATGGCCGAAACATCACCATAATCGAATACATCTAAATAGCAAACAGCCACCAAAATAATTTGTTTTAAACAAACACCACCGGCGCCACTTTACAAATCAAATACTCCCACCATTCTCACTCTCGGCTGGTCCAATCGGCACCAAATCAACCGCCACAACTAAAACTCCAGCTAATCCAATCCAACCATTTTAATCCAAACCAACCATCAATTCATTTCATCATGGAGTCTAGGAAATACCAATTGACCGGTGGTTGTCCGGTGGTGGCAGCTTCACACTAAGAAGGGTAGCAGTGTTGGACAGCCACTGTGGACGATGTAACCGAACTGAAACCCGTTAGATAGAGAGGGAAATAGAGAGAGGAAGAGAACGAGATAGAGACAGGGTGGGGAAAGAGTAAGCTTACCAGCGCGGCGGTTTGTTCACGACAACGATGCGATGGGACTGCCATGTCAGCTTCGTTGGCAGCACTTCGAATGGGCGCTGTGCGATGCAGCGGCCTACGGCGGCTCGTTGCGTCTGTGGGGTGGCGCCGCTGAGAGGATGCAGAGATGAGAGAGCTCGCGACAGAGGGAGGAAAAGATCTGAGAGACCGAGAGAGTTACTGGGAGGGGGAGAGAGAGAGAGAGAGAGAGAGAGAGAGAGAGAGAGAGAGAGGACAGACACGGACGGAGATTTACCTGTGGCGGGGCGCTGCAACAGACGACGGAGGGGACAGTGGAGGACGGGCTGGAGTGGCGTGAGGTGTGCGGTGGCTTTGGCGTGGGCAAGGCTGAAGAGGGTTGAGTGGCGAGCGGCAGTCTGCGCGGCGTTGTTGGCGGTAGCCCAGTGGTGAGCGGCGGCTGAGAATTTCAGGAAGAGAGAGCGAGGTGGGCGGCAACGAGAGAGAAAAAGAGTTCGAGGGAGGGAGAGCGGTGGTCGGATAGGCTTACTGACGTGGACTTGTGGTATGACGTCGGGGAAACAGCGGGGGCATGGCGTTGAGCTTGGGCGGCAGAAACTCGAAAGAGAATGAGAGATCGGGACGGACGGATAGAGAGGGCGACTGAAAGAGAGAGGGATGAGCGGGAAGAGAGGGAGGGGTGTTCTGCAGAGAGTTGGGGGGCGCTGGACGTAGGAGACGGGCGATGGGAAGAAGAAACGGAGGTAAAAAAATTGGGTTTTAGAGTAAGTTTCAAAACGACGTAGTTCTAAAGGGTTTTTTTTTTTTTTTTTTTTTTAAATAAAAAAAGGGGTCTTGTTTGAGTTAAAGGACAATGGCTTGGCTTGGGTGTATAATCGGCCGCGTCATGACATCTTCGTTATGCGGAACGGCTTTCGTTGAGGAATAAGAGTTTGAAATAAAAATAGAAAAAATATTTTAATCTTAAAGATATTATATAAAAATAAATCAATAAATGACATAGTTTAATATCATATATTTAATTATAAAGTTATTTTTATCATAAAATATATATAATAAATTACATAAATTTACATTATTTTATAAATTTATTTTTATATAATTCTTTTAAAAAAATGCTACTGACATAAAAAGATTATTACATAAAATAAATCTACAAACTGATATGGCTTCTTAAAATCCGTTAGATCTACTTTTTAATAAAAGTAACTTTACAATTTGACGCATCATATCAAAACACATGAGTTTATAGGTTTACTTTTATATAATCTCTTTGTGGCTAAAGTATTTTTCATTCTTTTATATCTCTGACACTTTGCATAAAAATAATCCAACAAGAGACCCTAATATGTATAAGTAAACCCAAACCATCTTACCATTCCACTAAAAAAGCCTATATTAAATATTATGTCCCCTAAATAAATGTACTTTTTTCTTAAGAAATAGAATATTATCGGGTGACATATATCGACGCACAAACAATGTTGTTGTGCGAGAACGCAATATAAATCTAAAATACTATCAAATGAGAGCTTCGTATAAAAAAATAACAATACAATGAACCAATTACGGTGTAGAATGATTGTAACAAAACCATAACACCCGGTTGATGCAAAGCTAAGCCAAATATTCTAATTTATCGTATCTGTTAATTGAACTAAATCAAATGTTTTTGAGAGATTGTTTGAGGTTGTGTTATGAATCTTAGGAAGTGTTAAATAACTTTAAAAACCTTTTAATGATAAAATTAGATTATTTGATGGTTGTATATTAAAATACTTTTTAATATCTAATAAGTTACAAATTACATTTAAGAAAAAGTAAAAACAAGATTTTGATATTTATCTTCAAATATATTTTAATACGTAACACTCAAACAACATAATTTTATTATTAAACAGTTTTTTAAATTATTTAAATACTTTTTAAAACTCCTAACACAATCTTAAATAGTCCCCCATAACATTTGGCTTAGCTTTGCATCCATAAAGTGTTATCGTTTTATTTCAATTATGCTACACCATACGTTTCTTAATTGGCTTATTGTATTCTTATTTTCTATACAAAGCTTTCATTTGTTATGATTTTAGATTTAGACACTGTTTATATTATACTTTCGGGTTTTTATATAACCAAAAAATATACCCCTAGAGTATTTGGGGGGCAAGATATTTAATATAGGCTTTTTTAGTGAGATGGTAGGATTTTTTGGTTTTACTTGTACATTCCAGCATTAAGATTTCATGTTGGCTTGTTTTTATGAGAAGTGTTAGAGACACAAATAAATTTACAAATTGATGTAGGTTCATGTGATCTGTTAGATATATTTTACGATAAAAATAACGTTACAATTTAATATAATACATCAAGTCATATTATTTTTTCGAGTTTATTTTAGAGTAATCCTTTTATATCTAAAGTATTTTTCTATTTTTATTTAAAACCATTCCTCATCAACAAAAACCATTTCACATATCAAAGATTTCATGATTTGGGTGGTTTGGAGCCACCGAGAGAATGTACCGATAAAAGTTACATCCAATGTAATTTCTTTTTTTGCAATTTTTTATTTTTAAGCATCTTTTATATGTATGTTTAAAAAAACCATAAAATATAAAATATAATATTAATAAATAAATAAACACAAATGCTTTAGAAGTTTTACACATGAGAGAGATTATTTCGAAAGTAAGGATCGAGAGAAGAAAACGGCTAGTTTTAGATCCAGAATTTTGAATGTCTTCATTTGTTTACAAACTCCTGTTTATAGACACTAAAATAATAATTATCAATAATACACGCCTAACATTTTGTTTTCATGCGTCAGCAAATAATAATTGCACTTGAACAGTAAACAACTTGAAGAAATTAGCTGAAGCAATGTCACAAGTCTCATATAGCAATGACGAATAAGACCTACAACATCAAGTCAGATTCTTCATTGTAACAATCCACATTATCACCAGTTTAACATGCCTCTCATTCTCGAGCTTAACAGGACTCTCATTCTTAGGACAATTCATCTTACCATCCAGTACATATGATAGATTATCAAGACCCATTTAATCTTGAACTCACATATTATTACATTCAAATTATTATGTGATTTTAGAAGATTATTGCTCATTCAATTATTCAACATAACAGATGAAAGATGTTAGAGGCATTATCTCTTAATGTCAGAAGTATTATCTTGTAATGGATCCACTTAGTGAATTACCCAATTCAAGATGGTTAGTCTCGAAGAAGTAGAAAGAGAGTTAGAAAGAGAGAGTTGTAATGAATGAACTTCGAAACTTTTCCTCTTGCATTCTATTCCTTTTATAGACTCTGTTGATTACAGAAGTTAGTTACAATTCATACGGCGGCGTAATACTACACATCGAATCACTTATATTGCACTTATTAAAATGCCAATGTTCAACTAAACGAAACGCAACGTATTGCTCACACCAAAACAGCACTACCGTTTACAGCCTTAACAGATTAACCGTTTCCCTTCTTGTCATTTGCTCCCTTCTTTGCTAAACTTTACCACTATCAACGCCGCAACTCTTCTCGTTCTAGGCCATTAAAATCCAGCTCCACCATTCTGAACTCTGATCGTTCTCAGGATACACTACATACCCCTCCCATTCAAATCACATTGCCCACAAGGTGGGAAAATTTCTCTCGAAGTTTCCAATACGGTTCCCAAGTAGCCTCTTCCATATCAATCCCTTGCCATTGTGTCAAAACCTCAACAATCGCTCTGTTATTCACCTTCCTGTTTCTGCATTGTAGAATAAGTTAAGGTTCAAGTATAAGATCACCTCATGTATCTGTTGGTGGTAATGTTGTGAGTGGTGAGATATGTTGGCCCAACTTTCTCTTCAATGATGAGACATGGAACAGAAGGTATAGCTGTAACTAAGGAGGAAGATCAAGCTTGTATGCTACCTGTCCAATTGTGACGCCCCCAAATTCCGTTCGGGATCGGACGGACATTTGAAACGTCGAGACATGCAACACAAGGTTACCTGCCCCCGTTCATGACATATAAGATGCAATGTTCCTAACATGCATCTAACATTATGCAATATTCGCAGCGGATAATTTTTTTCTTCTTTAGCAATACTATGCACCAAATTGAAAATATCCCAAATGATTAAAACATACTTCATACATAAAGATCCATTGAATAACTAAGATCACAACACTAGTCCAAAATAATTATGATCCAAAAATACTGGAGATGCAACTTCATCGTACAAGTAGTAATTTAACTACTATATTAACATTAACGGTGCACCGTCGTTCAGTCGACTGTGTCTAGTTGGTCAGCTCCTGATCCTCCTTCAGGTCCTGTATCAAGATCTACCATTCGGGGGGAATGGTAGTTGGGACTACCATAGTGAGATTTGATTACAAATCTCAGCAAGTTAACAAAAAACTTCCACACAGACTAATGATGCATGGATGACAGTAAAAGCATAAATGCATAATCAAATTCATAAGTAGTTAAAACATAACTTAGCGTACAACATAACATAATTGACATAACTTAAATTGAAACATGAACTGAACTTGACTTGACATGAACTTGATCTGAAACTTGAATTAACATGAAAAATACATATTCCACAGTTGTTGTGGCCCCATGTATTCTACGTGTAAATACATACTCCACAGTTGTTGTGGCCCCATGTATTTTACACAAACTTAACTTAACATGAAAAATACATATTCCACAATTGTTGTGGCCCCATGTATTCTACACATCACAATGCAGTTAAATACATACTCCACAGTTGTTGTGGCCCCATGTATTCTACATAAACTTGACTTAACATGAAAAATACATACTCCACAGTTGTTGTGGCCCCATGTATTCGACGCATCACAATGTAGTTAAATACATACTCCACAGTTGTTGTGGCCCATGTATTCTATATAAACTTGACTTAACATGAAAAATACATACTCCACAGTTGTTGCCCCATGTATTCGACGCATCACAATGTAGTTAAATACATACTCCACAGTTGTTGTGGCCCCATGTATTCTACATAAACTTGACTTAACATGAAAAATACATATTCCACAGTTGTTGTGGCCCCATGTATTCTACGTGTAAATAGATACTCCACAGTTGTTGTGGCCCCATGTATTATACACAAACTGAATGTACTCAAGATGAAACGTGACTAGAATACGAAAGGACTGAAGCCCTGACGTAACATAACATGACTTGAACATAATTTGAAATACATGACCAGCTTGAGATAGAAACATTTCGTAACATGGCATAACATATAACAGACAACATATTTAACATGACATACTCGTAATGTACAGTAATACATGATAGAATATATTATGTAACAGATAAAAATTGATGACAGAATAATTTATGTATAATAGACAATTACATGATAACTTGGCATGGCATGACATATATGATAATATACATACATACACTGTAGTTCTTTTACTTAGCACACATACACAGTAGACTGCTAGTAAGTTAAAAGCTAACTTACCTCGATTTCCGCGTTTCTTATAAAACATCAAGCGCTATCACGTGGAATTGTAATTAGTGATTCTAAAAGTTAACACTAAATCACTAATAAATTGAAATATGAAAAATACTATCTTAAAGAGTAAAATTTCTACTTTACTCTCTGCATGTAGAAAAATGACCGTTTTATCTATAACTTAAGGATTTTGCATACTAACTCCAAAAGTCACCAAAATTTACATGCCTCATGTAAATTTTATCCTCAATTCAAATATCGATTTAAAAAAATTTAAAACTAATCACAACTATTAAAACTCCATAGGGCCGAAATTCTCATATGCTATTTCTATTGATTTTTGTTTCCAACTTGTTTTGATCAACCTTTTGATCTATGACTTATAAATATGTGATCTTCAAACCAAACCATCACATGGTTTAAAAAGATGTCCTAAAACATATATAAGCTTCTAATTCAAGATCACATGGTTAAAAATTAACCAAAACATAAATTTAGCCAAGAATATCCACACTTTGGCTTATCTGAATATCTCTTTATATACAATTTCATATCTTTGAAACTAACATCAAATATCTTCAAAATAATAATATAACATGTATATAAGATGCTTAGGATCCTCCAATAAAATTATCAAAGTCATTAGAATAGGTTTAGACCACCAAAGAGTTAAACTTTCTCAAAACAGAAACTGTTTTTCCTCTTCCAGTTTCTAAGTTTCTAAATCTAAGAAAATCTTTCATCAAAACCTTTAATCATGCAAAAATACTCAACCAATAGTCATATATATATGTTAACAATACTCCATAAAAATTTCGGACCAATATCTATCCATTAGCTTGGTCAAAAACTCCAAACTATAACATATTCTCCAGTTTATCTCCCAGAATGACATTTCTATAGTTTACACAATATTTGACTGACCAAATGATCTTCAAATGGAGCAAATAAGATATTCATGTAAACTAGACTCAAAAAAGAACAACTTATATGAAGGAGACTTTATGATAAAACACTTACAAAAGCTTCGAAATGGGCGTGCAAAAGAACTCATAAAAGCTGTCCGAGAGAGAGTGTTTGATAATCTTTTATTGGAAGATGTAATTGAAGATAATTTCGTGGGTGCTGGCTGGAGACACTTATGGAAGAGATAAGGGAGATGATAATGCTGGAGTTGAGAGTTGAGTGTGGTTTTCTCCTACCCAAAATATCTATAAAAGATTATCTCAAAATATTCTATCCAATAATATCTATAAAAATCAACTCAAGATATTTTCCAAATGTGGGGTAGACTTGGAAGAGTAAGGTGGCTAAAATATTTTTATGTGTCCAAATAAAATTTCACTAACCTAATTTGGACATTACACACTATGATTTTGAAAACACTGCACTTAGTACGTTTACCGAGGTTACTATTCACTCCAAAAATAAACGTAATAAACTTAGTACTGAAAAATCTTAAATATTCAATTAAACCTAGTGGTGTAAACTATAATGTATTCTGACACTTCTAACTATCTCAAATAATTAAAATCGCATTTCTGGAACCATAGTGAGTGATAACACTAACTATGTTGACAGACTAAAACCTATGCGATTAGTCGATTCGTGTAAACTTACGGAGTTTTCACAAGATTCCTAAAATCAATAGAAATTCCTTAATTGAATTTCTAGCGGGCTGTTACACCAATTTTCTTCAGTATCTGAAAAGGACCAAAAAATATTAGAGATAGCTTCAAATTCCTTTGAATTGCCACTGAATTTTGTCTATAAGGTTGAAGCCTTAAATCAACCCAATCACCAACAGTAAATTCTCTCTTAGTATGATGTCTGTCATAATGCAATTTCATCCTCTCCTGTGCCACCATCAAATTATGCTTTAAAATACTCATAATCTCTTCTCGAGTCTTCAGTAACCCTTCAGCTTCTTTGTTCAAACACAAGCTAGGAACATAAGCTTATAATTTCATAGGTGGAATGTCATACACTACTTCATAAGGAGCAAATTTGGTAGAATAGTGAAAGACGGTATTATACCACAATTCTGCTAAAGGCAACCAATCAAGTCACATTATTGGCTTATCTCCTGAAAAACTCCTCAAAAAATGCTCCACACATTTATTTACTGCTTCAGTTTATCCATCATTCTGTGGATAGTAACCTGAAGAATAAGATAAGTTCACCCCTTGTAACTTGAAAAACTCTTTCCAAAAAGAGCTTGTAAATGTTGCCCTTCTATCAGATACGATGCTTCTGGGTATACCATGCAACTTAAAGATGTTGAGAAACAATAAAGCTACTTTTGCTGCTGTAAAAGGGTGTTTCAAGGCAAAAAAAAAAATGCGCATATTTTGATAATATGTAAACCACCGCCATAACTACTGAATATCCTTTTGACATAGGAAACCCTTCGATAAAATCCATTGAAACGTCAATCGAGATTTGTTCAGGGATTGGCTAGGATTGTAATAACCCTGTTGGATGCATATTTTCAGGTTTATTCTTCTAACATATCTCACTCTCTACAATAAACTTCTTCACTTTAGTTTTTAAGCCATGCCAATATAAATCATTTCTGGCTCTATGTAAGGATTTGTGAAATCCTGAGTGACTAGCCAAAGGACTTGCATGGATGAAATGCAAAATCTTCAACTTAAGTTATGCACAATCAGGGATGTATATTCTACATTTCTTAAACAAAGGCCTTGTTTAATAGAAAAGGTAGAACTGGAAGAGGAATCTTCTTACAAAGATAAGAACTGTTGCAACACCACTGGATCATTCTTGTAACCATTTCTGATTTCTTCGAGCCAATTAGGATTGGGAACTGTGATAGCATTGAGTGACACAGATTCTTCAACAAAATCTCTTATGGACAAGGCATTAGCAACCTTATTATCCACTCCCTTCTTGTATTCAATACTAAATTCATAGCCCAAAAGTTTAGAAAGCCACTTCTATTGGCTTGGAGTACCTATTTTATGCTCCAATAGGTATTTTAAGCTATAATGGTCTGTCCTTACTATGAAAGATCCCCCAAGCAAGTATGACCTCCATTTCTTAACTGCAATGACTAAAGCCAATCACTTTTTTTCATAGGTTGATAATTGCAAGTTTCTTCCTTTTAAAGCCTGACTTAAGAATGCTGAAAGCCTTTGTTCCTACATCAAAATAGCCTCCACACCATTAGCACAAGCATCACATTCAATAATAAAGACCTTAGTAAAATCGGGCAATGATAAAACCGGTGGACTCGTGACAACTAGCTTGAGATGTTTAAAGGCCTTGGTAGCATCTTCAGTCCAAGCAAAAGAATTCTCTTTTAACAAGGCTATCAATGGTGAAGCTATAATCCCATAATTTCTGATGAATTTTCTGTAGTAACCTGTTAACCCAAGAAATCCCCTCAACGCTTTGACATTCTTTGGTACAAGCCAACTCACCATGGAATCTAACTTCTTTGGATTAGCTTTCACCCATTTTTTTAAAATCAAATTCCCTAAATACTCAATCTCCCTACAAGCAAAATGGCATTTTGATCTTTTAGCATATAACTGGTCTTGTTGCAAAGTATTCAACACAACAGCCAAATACAACAAATGAGACTTCAAATCCTTGTTATAAACAAGCATGTCATCGAAAAAGACTGACAAAGTTTCTCAAAAATAGCCTAAAAACATCATTCATAAGGGCTTGAAATGTTGAATGAGCAATAGTGAGCCCAAAGGGCATCACAAGAAATTCATAATGCCATTCATGTGTCCTAAATACAGTTTTAGGAACATCCTCTTGCTTCATTCTAATCTAATGATAGCTTGATCCAAAATCAAGCTTAGAAAACAGTGTTGAACTAAAAAGTTCATCAAGCAGTTCATCTACCACAGGAATTGGATACTTATCTTTAACTATAGCTTCATTCAGCACCCTGTAGTCTATGCATATTGATAAATGGTCAATTATGTAGTATTAATGCTCTTAAATATCTTGAGTTAAAGGAGTTTCATGTGTTAAAATAAGAGCATTAATTGGATAATATGATTTAACTTTATTTTGCATGTAAAGTGATTTTTTTCTCTTATCCTTAATTAAATTCAGATGAGCTAATATAATTTATAATGTCTTTGAATTTATTAAGCTTAAAAAGAAATTATCACAAGAAGGCCCACTTAAAGTGCAGCACGGACATATGAGATTTTATTTTTGGTCTCAGCTCAATGTACACACTCGCGCACGAAAAGGGAAAGCTGCAGCAGAGGCATGTCTCACGCACAATAGCAAAGGAAATAAATGGGAGCTGTAGGGGCACACAGAATAGACCTCAACGCAGTAGCAGGCGCATGCGGGACCTCACAGTAGATCAAGATGCAGGGTATGGAACAAGCTGGGGACAGAGGACAAAAATGCCAGAGATAATCACACAAGACCTAGGGGCAATTTCAATTTTTCGAAAAAAATTACATTTTGGCTTGCCTTCTCGTTTTCACTTAAAGAAGGAGAGTTTAGGGACGTTTGTTTGTTTTTTTTTTTTGGGAGTTTTGAGTTTTTTTTAAGAGGATAGCGTTTTCCTCTCGGAGACGTTTTTTTCTTTTTCAGTTCTAGTTTTTTTTCTTTTAGGGACACAGAAGCTCTTCTTTGTTGAACATTCAGCTACTTTTTTTCTTCCTTTCAAGTTTTCGTTTACGGTGGCTTCGTCACTTTTTGTTCGGCACTTCCATTTTTTCTGTATTTTTTTTGTAGCTTGCTTAGTTAGTTTTATAGTTCTTAGTTTTTTTTCTTTCAGTTCCAGACCGTGAGGCGGCTGATTATTTTTTGGATTACATTATGTTTTGGTTTTTCATTTTACGTTTCTAGTTTCCGTTCTTCATGGAGACGGGCGGCATGAAGGGGATTTTCAGTAGTTCTTAGTTAGTTTTATTTTTTTTCCAGTTTTTCTCTTTCGTTTAGACTTAGGCGTGCTGAGGGACGTTGGCTCCCACTCTCTCGTTCGGCTGGGACGTTTTATTTATTTATTTTTTTTAAGTTTAGTTTTTCATTCCAGACCTGAGGGATACTTTGATCTTTCTTGTTTTCACTTTTTAGGTGGAGACGGTGTAGGGACAAAGCTCTCTCGGACTCTCCCCTCGCTTTTTATTTTTATTTTCTTGCTTTTAGTTTGAACGTTTACGGACGGACGAAGCTCAAGCTCTACGTTTTCAGTTTTCATTTTACTTTAGTTCTCCTACATGCAACATCTCTAGGATTTATTTCGTCTGGATATTTTCTCTTAAATTTTATCATGGTTCAACTTAGATTAATTTTTATTGTTAGAAACATCATGTGTAGCTAATTTTAGAAACTTGGGTTGTGGAATGAGATTTAATTTATTTTAAGTTCTAGTTTAATGTAATATTTTGTTAATAACTGTTGATTTCACTATGTTACTAGTTGGATTTAAATTGAAAATAGATTGCGGCTCTTGCTCTTGATTTGTTGTTGACATAATGCATAACAAAAACTTGAAAATTATCAAGACTTCTCTCGATTGTTTGTTAATGGGTGTTTGGCTGGTAAAGTAGAGAAAATATTGTAAAATTTGAGCATAACTTTTTATCTTCTATTTATCAATACCTTGATTGGGTTGTTAATTGAGAAAATTATCTAAGATCCGAAATAAATAGAGTCTCGTACCCAACCTAAGTGTTTGTTAATTTGTCTTTTTGATTAGAAACTTTAATTTAAGCTTTGATTAACCCTTTTTTTTTTTTTTTTTTTTTGCGGGGATTGAATTCACTATTTTCTTTCTTACCTCGTCTTCGATATTTTTTTCACAAACGCTTTGATAACCCTTTGTCCTTGTGGAATACGACCTTCGGATTTACCCTTGTATTACTTTGACAACTTCTATGCTTGGAAGACAAAATTATAAGCCAATCACACATCCTCCATGAGCCATTCATTTTTCTCACCAAAAGCACAAGAGATGAGAAAGGAGATTGCCTTGGTCTTGTTACTCCTGATTGCAAAAGTTCCTTAACTATCTTTTCTATTTCAGTTTTCTGATAATAAGGATAACGATATGGTCTTGCGCTAATAGGCATAGTTTCTTACTTTAACACAATCTAATGATCATGTGATCTTTGTGGTGATAGGCCAATAGGCTCATAAAAAACTTTTGTAAAATTACTTAACAATTTAGACACACCTTTAGGTACCTTGTTTGTAACTTCTTGAGGCTGAATTGAAATCATATAAAACAATAACCCTTTCTGCTTCCATCCATAAATTGATTAATTTCTCCATCATCAAACAGTCTAGTCATTGAAGAAGACAAACCCTTCAAACACATTCCTTGACCTTTGAAATTAAACTTCATCAATAACTTCTCAAAGTCTGAAAGAACTGGTCCCAAAGTTACTAACCATTGAATACCCAATACAATGTCACAACCTCCTAACTCCAATGTAAACATATTAGAAACAAAATTGGTGCCCTAAACTTGCAAAGTGACTACATGACACATTCATTCACTACTCACCATGTCTCCATTAGCAATCTTTACTTTCATAGAATTAGATTGCTGCACAATTAATCCATATTCACTAGCCAATGTAGTATCCACAAAATTGCGGGTACTACCAGTGTCTATAAGTATCACCACCCTCATTTTCTTCAATTGACCAATCACCCTCATAGTCTTGGGACTAGGAGTCCCCACCATTGCTTGGATTGAAATTGAAGCAATCGCTGCAGTATCATCATTAACACATTCTTCATCTTCAAGAACTACCTCAATTTCCAAGTCTGGTTCCTCATTAACCAGATTAAGAAAATCCATGCCTTCCATCAAATGCAACTTGGGCTTAACACATTTATGGCCATGATTCAAACACTTTTTGGTAAGGTAGTTTAGAAATAGGTTGTCCCTTAGGAGCACCTAAGATAGACCCAGCCTTATTCACATTGCACTAGTGTTTGATGATTAACCTCAAAAGATCTGATTAGGAAAAAAAAAAAAAAACCTCAAAAGATCCATTCCTCCAAGATCTTCTAGTACTCCAGACATGCTGTTCTTGAATCTTTGCCAACCCAAAGGCATCATTCAAATTGGGAGGGTTAAGCATTCTCAAATGCATCGTTATTTCATATTTCAAGCCACTCAAAAAACAATTCAGTTTTTTTTTTTCCCAAAAATACCACGTATTCTATTAGAAAGTAATTCAAACTCAGTCTTATAAGTTGTAACTATACTCACTTGCTTCATTCTTGTTAATGCCTCTATTGGATCATCGTATGGAGATGATCCAAATCTCACTTGCAAAGCTAGCACAAACTGTTCCTAATAAGTAAAAACACCCTCATCACTAGCGCCTTGAAACCAAACTAAAGCATCATCATCCATATGGAAAGATGCAAAGAATATTCTCTGACCAGGTGGAAGCTGATGATAGAGAAAATATTGTTGAATTCTATACACCCAGGTTGCAGGGTTCTTGCTAGAGAATCTTGGAAAGTCCAACTTAATGGCTTTAGGAAAAGCTCTATCAAAATTTTCCCTATGATGAACCTCACCTACAACTTCATACCTTTCACCATTTCTTGGAAGATTATGATTATCATTGCCATTTCTGCATGTATCTTCATTACCCACTGATGTAGTAGTAGTAGAGATTCTTTAAAGCTGCTGCCCGACTTCCTTGAGCCTCTTATCATGAACTTCTCTATCCATTCGTGCTGCCTCCTGTTGTTGTAGCAAAATTGCCACAGTTTCTTCAAGTTGCTTCTGTTGCCTCTCCTATTGCTGCCTCAACTGCACCACTACCTCATTGAATTGAGCAAAGGATCAAGTGCCCTCAGCCACAACTCCTGATACGAATTGTAATGGACTCATTTATTGAATTAACCAATTCGAGATGGTTAGTCTCCAAAAAGTAGAAAGAGAGTTAGAAAGAGAGAATGTTTATGAATGAACTTCGATACTCTTCCTGTTGCATTCTATTCCTTTTATAGACTATGTTGATTACAGAAGTAAGTTACAATTCATATGGCGTTGTAATACTACACATTGAATCACTTATACTACGCTTACTAAAACGTTGACGTTCAACTAAACTAAATGCAACGTATTGCTTACACCAAAACGGCACTACAATTTACAGCCTTAACTAAGTAATCGTTTTCCTTTCTTGTCGTTTGCTCCCTTCTTCATTGCTAGACTTCACTGCTATCAACACCGCAACTCTTCTCATTCTAAGCCATTAAAATCCAGCTCCACCATTATTAACTCTGATTGTTCTCACAATACACTACATATCTCTTCATGTTAAAAGTATTATTTCTTTATGTCATAAGCATTATCTCTTCAAAAAATAAAGACAAACAGCTTTGTATATTATCAAATTACTATTTACTGTTTAATCCCACTTATTATCTACTAACGCGTGAAGACAAAATATTAGGCGTGTATTATTGATAATTACTGTTTTAATATATGTAAAAAAGAATCTATCAATAAAAGAAGACATTCAAAATTTCAAATCGGTTACATTAACCAAATAAGTTAATGATATACACTCTGTCGATATATCTACAATTTTTATTTTTTATGACCGGGCCGATTATAGGCCCAAGACCCATTATCCTTTAACCCAACCCAGCCCGGTTAGATATAAAATATATATATTAAAAGAAAAAACTTCAAAACTACGTCGTTCTGGAACCCTAAAACCCAGTATTCTTTTTTTTCACTTTCTTCTTTCCCAGCACCGTCTCCGACGTCCAGCGCATTCTCTCTCTTCCCGCTCGGGCTTCTCTTTCAGTCGCCCTCCTGTCTCCGTCTGTCCTTATCTCTCATTCTCTGTGAGTTTCTGCCGCCCAATCTCAACGCCATGCCCCCGTCGTTTCCTCGACGTCCTACCACAACTCCACGTCGGTAAGCCTCTCCGACCACCTCTCTCCCTCGCTCGGCCTCGTTCTCTCTCTCGTTTCCGTCAACCCCTCTCGTTATCTCCGAAATTCTCAGCCGCCCTCACCACAGGGCTACCGTTAACTACGCCGCCCACGCTACCTTCAACCCTCTTCAGCATTGCCCACACCAAAGACGCCACCAATACGCTACTCCAACCCGTCCTCTACTGTCCCCTCCGTCGTCTGTTGCAGCGCCCCGCCACAGGTAAATCTCCGTCCGTGTCTGCTCTCTCTCTCTCTCCGTCACTCTCTCGCCCTCTATCGGCCTCTCATATCGTCTCCTCCCTCTGTCGCTCGCACTCTCTGCTGGCCGATCAAACCGACAACCCCGAACTGCCGGTGTCCAAGCACTTTCTGCCTCTCTCTCTCTCTCTCTCTCTCTCTCTCTCTCTCTCTCTCTCCTCCCTGTCATTCTTTCTGCTTTCAATAGCTCCGTCTTGCCCAGTTACATAGCCTCGCGTGTCAGCAACACCGTCATGGCTCAGATCACAGAGGTCTCTCTCTCTCTCTCTCTCTCTCTCTCTCTCTCTCTCTCATATTGTGTTCGTTTCGTTTGTTTTGAAAATATTTAAAAAAATATATATTTACAGACCTTTTGGTTTTTAATGATATAAAGTAACTAAATTCAATGGAGTTATGGAGCGAAGCGATATCTATGTAGCTCAGTTTGTTGAGGAGATGGTTTTATTTGGCTCCGAAAGTATATGGTGAATGGAGATTAATATGACGACATCGGGTTATTTTGGTTGTATTTTGATTTGCTGGAAATTCGAAATACGAGTTTTTTTTTTTTTTTTCTTTAATCAAGGATTGGATTCATGATTTCGGCGTGCTTTCTATCCTTTTGTTTTTCTTGGGATTTAAGAGGAGCTTAGCAAGTTGTCTGGTTTTATTCGAAACTAACATTTTGAAAAATGCATATCTGATACCAATCCAGAGTCTCTCAAGGTATCTTGTTGTTACTTGCTGTATAGAAAATAAAAATTTTAGCAAAAAGGAGCAGCTGTAAAAATAAAATCTTTTAGATGATGATTTTTAGTTGGTTTCCCAAGAAGAAAAGCTATAATGAAAACCTCAATTTAGTTAAACAATTTTATTTGATCAATATCTTTCAGACGCCTACAGTTCACCATAATTCTAAGTCTGAGCACTATTGCAGGGTACAACAGAGCATGTTAAAGCAGTTAGGTTCAGTTTCTTTACAGATGAAGAGGTTCGAGAGCATAGCGTTGTGAAGGTTACGAACCCCATTTTGCTTGATAGTATGGAGAGACCTGTACCTGGTGGATTGTATGATCCAGAATTGGGCCCGCTAGATGAAAGGAGTCTGTAAGTCTATTTATACTTGCCCGTTTTCATGTCATCCTGTACAGCTTGCTGATTTCCGGCCCACAACATTCAATTTTAATTTAACACCACATCTATGTGAGAATCCAACGGCACCTGGGATGAACTTTTGTGTGGTCTTCTATGTATTTATCATTATTATTAGCTTTTATAGTATTATAATCAAATTTATAGATATCTTTTTTGTTATCTCTCTCTTTGCAATTCTGCTTCCCTCCACTCAAACATTATGTCCTTCTTGTTTAATTGAGGAGCAAATAGAGTAAGTTTGTTCTTGCCTCTGTTATCAGTCATATTTTGGCTGGTAGAATTGGAAGTTGTTGGAAGGTTGGCTTTTTTGTTCGGCTGAAATGATTTTGATTGATTCTTTGTTGTGGGCGACAATTTTATTATACTACAAACTTTCTGGAAACTATTTCATGGTTAAGGTTTATGGTAGCTGCATTTATTGTAGAATACAACAATTTTGTGACATATGGATGATATTGTTCTTCGTTTCTATGCAGCTGCAAGAAATGTGGGCAGCGTTCATTCCATTGCCCAGGTCACTGTGGAAATATTGATCTTGTTTCACCCGCCTACAATCCATTGCTATTTAATATTCTTTACAATCTTCTCCAGAGAACTTGTTTATTTTGTCACCATTTCCGGGCAAGCAGAAGCCAGGTATTTTCACTTTAATGTGTTATATATAAGAACTTGATGGGCTCATGAAGATTATTATGTTTTATTTGAACTCTGGCCTTGCTTTTTGGAGGCTATTCCTATTCACTTTTTTTTAATCATTTTGTCGGTCTCGATGTCTTCTCTAACGGTTGTCTTTTGAATTCTATAAAAATTGAAGGTTGAGACATGTATTTCTCAATTGAAACTCATTGTGGAAGGTGACGTCGTTGGGGCTAAAAGATTGGATTCTGACACACCAGGTGAAACGTCATATCCTAATGATGGTGATTGGAGCCAGAATCATGATGCCAAGTATTTAAGGCAGCAAGGTTGGACCTCTCTTCAGTTTATGGAAGCAATGTCTGTTTTGAAAAAGTTTCTGAGGCCAAGGTTTGTGGTTTGTAAGAATTGCGGGGCCAAAAATCCTAAAATCAGTAAACCTACCTTTGGATGGTTTCATATGGTAAGTTTCTTCACGTCCTTGCAGCTTGAATGCTGTCCACACAAACATCGAGTGTTCCTTTTTTATCTGCTCTTACTTCTGATGATTTAGTGGATGATTTTTTTTCAATCTTCTATGCTTTTGGTGAAAGTGCCTGCCATGGGAACTGGATGTCCTTGGTTATCCTTGGCTGTACACTCTCGTACACTAGAACTTTTGGCATTCACCACATTGGTGCTCCTTACCATTACCTAATTCCCATCTCCTCTTTTTCCATCATGACTGCAAAGCATATGTTTTGTAGAATGTGATGAGTGGATTCTGTAAAGAAAACTGGCTGATTGGTTGGTAAAGATTTTGTTGATAAATAATGTAATTTTATTATAGAATTCCGATAAAAAAAATGTAATTTTATTAAAGAACGCCTAGAGGAGCACAACTCAAGTACATAAGAAGTATACAAAAGGAAACATCCAACTAGCAATAAGAAGAGAAAAAGAAAACAATTTTGAAGTCTAGATAACTGGAAAATTGGAAGCCATGGTGAGCAGCTATTCAAGCATAGAGGGTGATGAATATAATAGATTTTAATTCTATCATCGTCCTCTCCTCGGTCTTCAAAAGCTCAAGGGTTGCATTTTTCCACATACATCACATTAGATGTAGGGGAACCATCTTGCAAACTTCTAAAATTGTATGGCACCATAGGGATTCTGCCAACATGGGGTTGGCAAAGTTTGGATAATTGAAAACCTTTATTTAGATTGCTTGTATGCTAGTTAAAGTCATTCTTAGCCATGCAAATTCATAGTCTCTTTGGCTATTTTTTTAGGGGAGGGGGGATTTGGTTAAACAAATTACGTATTAGGTACTGAAGATTACCAACAAAGAGAAATAAAGAATGGAACAAATACTATTAACAGATCAAAATATTACAGTATCGTTGTATCAGGCTAAAAAAAGACATCCAATACTTTTTTGGTTAGATAACTAATCCTCTCCTTATGGGTTGATGTTTGTAGAGTGGCATGTCAGGTGCTGATGCTAGACGGAATGCTATTCGAGGTTGCAAGCTAGGAAGGTCATCCACTGGTGGAACCAATGGAAAATCTTTGCCTGAGGTGGAAAATACGGATGATATTACTAACTGGGGGGATGTTGTTGATATTGTTGAAACAGATCCATCCAGTGTCACCTCTCCAAGAACTCAAGATAGTGCTACAAGAAAGCAAAGAAAAAAAGCAGGGGAAGTGCTTCTTGATTTTGTTAAGCAGAAGGATTTCTTTTCAGGACCTCTATTACCATCAGAAGTTAAAGAAATTGTGAAGCTTCTATGGGAAAATGAGAGTCAACTCTGTTCATTTATCAGTGATATTCAGCATCAGGGATTTAAAATGAAAGATAATGAACCAAAAACTGATTACTCTATGTTCTTCTTAGAGACTATTCTTGTACCTCCAATCAAATTCCGGCCCCCATCCAAGGGAGGTGATTCTGTGATGGAGCATCCTCAAACTGTTTTGTTGGGTAAGGTGCTACAGTCCAATATATCATTGGGAAATGCTCATGTTAACAACTTAGAACGCTCAAAAATAGTAAGCCGGTGGATGGATCTCCAACAATCTATAAACATGTTGTTTGATAGCAAAACTGCCACAGGTCAAGGTCAAAGAAATGTAGCTTCAGGGATTTGTCAATTGCTGGAAAAGAAAGAAGGCATGTTCCGCCAGAAAATGATGGGAAAGAGGGTTAACTTTGCTTGCCGCTCTGTCATATCGCCAGATCCCTATTTAGCAGTTAATGAAATTGGAATTCCTCCTTATTTTGCATTAAGATTAACCTATCCTGAGAGGGTGACTCCTTGGAATGTTGTCAAGTTGAGGAATGCTATCATCAATGGTTCGGATATTCATCCTGGAGCTACACAATATGGCGATAAGCTAGATACTAAGCAACTACCACCAAGTCGCAAGGGGCGCATTGCAATATCAAGGAAATTGCCATCGTCGCGAGGTCTCCTCACACAGCATGGGAAAAGCTGTGATTATGAATTTGAAGGAAAATTTGTACGTCGCCACTTGCAAGATGGGGATATTGTGCTTGTTAACAGACAGCCCACTCTACACAAGCCCAGTATAATGGCACATGTAGTTCGTGTGTTAAAGGGGGAGAAAACACTTCGGATGCACTATGCAAACTGCAGTACGTACAATGCTGATTTTGATGGAGATGAAATGAATGTTCACTTCCCACAAGATGAAATTTCTCGTGCAGAAGCTTACAATATTGTAAATGCCAATAATCAATATGTCAAGCCCACAAGTGGTGAACCCATTAGAGCCTTGATTCAAGATCATGTCGTAAGTGCTGTGCTTCTTACAAAGAAGGATACATTTTTTACTGGCGATGAGTTCAACCAGCTTCTTTATTGTGCTGGCATCTCTACTGCTCGCCCAGTTTCTTTTTTAGGAAAATTTGGCCAGAAAGTTTGCATGTTGAACTCTGAAGATGAGATGCAGCCTCTTCTGCCGGCAATATGGAAACCAGTGCCTCTTTGGACTGGGAAACAGGTTAAAATTATTTGATGCTGCAAAATAATTCTGTATTTCAAACTAAATGTCAAGACCAGTTTGAAGTTTAGTTATCAAAAATTAAGATTTTTTCCCTTTTCATTTGACGCATGACCATGCTTGATGTTCCTGGACCTTTGAATGTGAGCTTTACATATCTTTTCCATTACACGGTTGTTAATCAAAAGTCAGTGACATGTAGATACTATCATCTTCTGTAGTATTTTCCATTATACATTTATTTTTGTTTTGTTTTCCTCTGTAGGTGATTAGCGCCTTGCTAAATCATATTACCAAGGGTCACCCTCCATTTACTGTTGAAAAAGATGCAAAACTCCCACGTGATTTTTTTAGGAGCGGGAATGATGAGGATGAACTGAATAAACAAGAAAAGGTTGATAAAAAAGGAACAAAGGAAGGGGTGCTGGATGACAAGAAACTTAGTAAAGGGAAAATGGTTGATGGAAATGCATCAAAGAAAAAGGAGCCTGATGAAGATAAACTGTTGATATATAAGAATGACTTGGTGCGGGGTGTGATTGACAAGGCTCAGTTTGGTGAATATGGATTGGTTCATACGGTGCAGGAGCTCTATGGCTCAAACACTGCAGGGATCCTGCTTTCTGCGTTGAGTCGTTTATTTACTGCTTTTTTGCAGGTCAGCCAGCTTTGAGCTCTATTGCCCAAAATCTTTTTTTGAAGGATTTCTTTTCCACAGTTCCCATGGTAAGATTGTTTGGACAAGTAATTAAACTTCTGTTTTCTGATCTTTATGATTCAGGTGCATGGGTTCACCTGTGGAGTAGATGATCTTTTGCTAATGAAGAAAAAAGATGATGACAGGGACAAAAACCTTCAAGATTGTGAGAAAGTTGGTGAAGAAGTTCACCGTATGTTTGTTAGTGATAAGGGTGGTGATAAAATAGGTATGTTATAGATCATGTAGAAAAGCTCTGCCTCAAACTTTGTGTTTCCTCTGCAAATATGATATTATTTTGATTGATGTAGTCGTTCTAACTGCAATTGATTTACTCAAAGGCCACTGTTCTATTTTAGATTTGCTTTCAACTTACCTTGTCGATTCCATGCCATGGATAATGGTTGTTAACTCAGGTTTTTCAATTCTCTTCTTCTCTCCTCCCTTTTTGGAAAATGATTGGTATGAAAAAGCATGTTAAAAGAAATTCAATGATGGCTTGGGGATGATGATGCTAGAGCATCTTATCCATTTAACTAAAGCTCGTACATTGTTTCATGTATTAGATGTGTGTGAATGCCCTTTCTTGTGCCCTCCATTTTTTCCTCTTTGCTTTGACTCGCAGGCTTAAGCCTCAATTTGTCTTCACATGGTCATGTACTGCTCATGCTGCTGCTTATGTCCCATAAAAAATCACATTTCTATCATTTTATTGAGCATGCTTGTTGTAGTGGGTGGCTGACGTCTTAATCCGTTGTTTAATATGCAGATCTCCTGCAGCTGAAAATTGAAGAAAAGATACGCGGTAATGGAGAACCTGCATTGACAGACTTGGACAGGAAGATGATAAGCAAGCTCAATGAAGAATTAAGTAAGAACTTCTTCAAAGAGTTGTTGTCCAGAGGGTTATTGAAACCCTCTGGAAAGAACTGTATTTCTCTCATGACTACATCTGGGGCTAAGGGTGCATCGGTAAGCTCTTATTGTTCTCATAATACTGTATCTTATTTCTATATTAAACTTCTGGTTGAAGTTCTTACTGGCAAGGCCATGATCTGTTGGCTTCAATTGTTGAAGTTTGATATGGAAATTGAGTAATATTATAAATTTCCTATAGAGGAGAAAGCAATGACATGTTGATAGTGTAATTTTGACTTAGTTTCTGTATGGTGGTGGATGTCTTCAGTTAGTAAAATCATCTAAGCCAGTAGCTGACCTTTTTTATGGTTCATCCCTTGCAACTCATCTAATTTGTTGATTTCTTTCAAGGGTTCCATCATAGATAAAAGGATGATGGAATTTTTTATCATTTCACTCTTTGCTGTTGCTGTAACGTTAGTATCAGTAGTTTTTGTTTTCTTTTCAGGTTTCTAGAATGTAATTAGGTGTTTCTTTTATATACATCCTGTGTACATGGGCTTCGCCTAGTTTGATTCTATCAATAAAGTTTCTTACTTATAAAAATATATATATATACATATATATATATATATATATATTTTGAGCTGACATATGGTGGTGGCATTATGCTACAGAGAGGGGGACCATGTGGTGATTAATGGTGGACTATGTATGGAAGTATGTGAAAGGGATGGTGCTCCCATGAGGTTAATGACCTTTTAGAGTAAGGTTATGGAAATACATTGATTGATGATGGGGGGTATTTTCTAGAGTACTTGCTGCGAGACAGGTCTATGATTCACTTTTTGCATGATATTTGTTGTTGTCGCTCAGATGGGAGGATTGCATCGAATCTGTCTGAGATCGTGGATCATTTTACCAACTTCTATGAACAATTACTTTCGGAACAATTCTCTTGGAGACCATGCCTGGATGGTCTTATTTTTGAGTCGCTCGATCACCATGAAGCTAGTTGGCTAGAGACCATTTGAGGAGGTAGAGGTTTGCAAGGTAGTGCGAAGTATGGTAGGTGATAAAGCTCCAGGTCCGGATGAGTTCACTATGGCTTTCTTTAAGACATGCTGGGAAGTAGTTGAAAATGACATCATGAGCTTCTTCCATGAGTTTCATGAATGAGATACTTTCGAAAGAAGCCTTAATGCTACATTCATTGCTCTTATTCCAAAGAAGCCGAGAGTAGTGGAGATTAAGGATTTTTGCCTTGTTAGCTTGGTGAGTGGAATGTACAAAATTCTTTCGAAGGTTTTGTCTAATAGATTGAGTATGGTATTGGAGAAGATCATTTCCAAGCCCTAGAATGCCTTTATACGAGGTCGGAAAATCCTTGATTCTGTCCTCATTGGCAATGAACGCTTGGAGAGTTGCATCAAGTCGGGTGTTCCAGGGTTATTATGCAAACTTGACATGGAGAAGGCATATGATCGAGTAAACTGGAATTTTTTGTTACACATGCTTGAGAGGTGTGGTGTTGGAGGGAGATGGTGCTCTTGGATCAAATTTTGTATATCCACAATATGCTTCTCCATTTTGGTGAATGGTACTCCAAGGGGATTCTTCGGAAGCTCGAGGGATTGAGGCATGGTGATCCCCTATTCCCACTATTTTTTGTTTTCATAATGGAAGGTTTTAGTAAAATGATTGTAGGTCTTGTGGAAGGTGGATTTCTATCTGGCTTTGTGGTAGGGGATGCAAGAATAGGCACAATTGAGATGACCCACCTCCTATTTTCGGATGATACTCTTGTATTTTGTGGTGCTAGTCACAATCACGTTCAAGCTTTGCGAGGTCTTCTACTTTGTTTTGAAGCGGCATTGGGATTGAAAGTGAAACTTGCCAAGAATTAGTTCCAGTTGGAAATGTTCCAGGTGTTTTGAGCTTTGCCAACATTTTGGGGTGCAAAGTCTCCACCTTGCCAATGAAGTATCTCGTTCTTCCCTTGGGTGTCTCCTTCAAGTCGCTGTCCATTTGGGATGGGGTGTTGGAAAAAATGGAGCGGAAACTAGCAAGTTGGAAGAGGATTTATTTGTCCGAAGGTAGTAGAGTTATGTTGATAAAAAGTACCTCTTTTCAATCTAACTAGCTCTAAAAGTTGCATCTAAAAGTGGCTTTTTTTGGCTGGTTGGCCTTTCATGGAAAAATTCTGACAATAGACAAGCTGAGGAAGTGCAGTACTTTCATAATGGATTGGTGCTTTATGTGCAAAAGGAATGGAGAAAAAACACCATCTTCTTCTCCATTGTGACGTGGTGAAGACTCTTTGGGATGATATATTTTAAGGCTAGATATTGCGTGGGTGATGCCTAAGAGGTTGGTGGATCTATTGGCTTGTTGGAATGGAGTAAGAGGAAATCGTCAAGTAGTGGAGGTTTGGAAGATGGTGCCTTTATGTCTTATGTGGTGTATATGGAACGAGAGGAATGGTCATTGCTTTGAAAATATAGAATGCTCTTGGTGTTTTTTTTTTGGGGGGGGGGGGGGGTATTAGAGACTTGTTTTACCAATCTTTGTTACTGTGGGCTAAGGTTATTGTATTAGAGGGGGCTAATTTTAATGATTTGTATGCTTCTTTCTTTCCTAGCAGGCTGTAATTAGGTATATCTCTCTTGTATACTACCTGTGTACTTGGGCTTTGCCTAATTATGAGGATCAATAAATTTTTCTTACTTATATATAAAAAAAATCTACCTACCTACTTCCTATCTCTTTTGCCAATACCATGCAAGGTGTTTAATCGGTTAGAGAAGTTGCAATGAGATTGCCTATGGGGGGAATAGATGAAGAATTCGAGTTTCACTTGGTGAATTGGGCTACAGTTTGTACCCCAATACGTGAAGTTGGGCTGGGAATTCGTAATTTGTTGGTTTTCAATAAGGCTTTATTAGGTAAAAGTGGCTATGGAGATGCCATGAGGAGAAGGGAGCTTTGTGGAGAGTTATCATAGATTTAAACTATGGTGGATTGTGGGGAGGATGGTGCTCGAATGAGGTGAGCGGACCTCATGGGGTGGGGCTTTGGAAACACATCCGAAGAGGCTGGACAAACATCTATCGATACACACGTTTGGCAATTGGGGATGGTTCCAGAATTAAATTCTGGACTGGTTCAGTTGGGGATGATACACACGTTCCAGAATGTCCTCGGCCTTGGTGGCGAATGGCTTAGTGACTGGTTTTACAATTGGATCCTCGGAGAGGGGACGTATTAACATTTCTCATTTGTTATTTGCAGATGATGTGCTTTTTTTTGTGAAGTAGATCAAAACTAGGTTCGAGCTATAAAGGTCCTTCTCCTTTGTTTTGAAGCAACATTCGGGTTGAAAGTAAACTTGGAAAAATCAGAGATGGTGCCTATTGGAGGAGTTTGGCGTATCAGACAGTTGGCTAGTATTTTGGAGTGTAAGACAGCAGCGCTACCAATGACTTACCTTGGACTCCCGCTTGGAGCGGCCTCGAGAGCGATTGTAGGATTCAATAATAGAGAAAGTGGAGCGTTGGCTAGAGCAGGGTGGAAGAGATTGTACCTATCAAAAGGGGGTAGGATTACTCTAATCAAGAGCACATTATCTAACCTACCAACCTATTTTTTGTCCTTGTTCCCTATTCCAACAAATGTGGCGCTCCATCTCAAGAAACTTCAACGGGACTTCTTGTTGGGTGGAGTGGGGGAGGAATTCAAATTCCACCTTTTTAAGTGGGAAAAGGTATGTAGCCCTCTATCAAATGGTGGTTGGGCTAGAAATATGAGATATTTTAATAGATCGTTACTTGGTAAATGGTTGTGGAGGTATCATAAGGAACCTGTAGCCCTTTGGAAGTTGGTGATTGAGAGCAAATATGGGGGTCTATTTGTTGGGGGGTGGGGGGGGGGGGGGGCGGGGGAGTGGTGCACAAAAGAAGTGAGAGGGGCGTATGGAGTGGGGTTGTGGAAACATATAAGAGGGTGAGAGGTTTTCAATCGCCACAATAGAATTTGTCTAGGAGAGGGTACTAGAATTAAATTCTGGTATGACAATTGGTGTGGTAATGTTGCTCTAAAGGATGCTTTTCCCTCTCTATTCCGGGTTGCATGTGACAAAGACGTTATTGTGGTGGAAGCAATGGTGAGATCGGGGAAGCATATCCAGTGGAACATCAATTTTAGTAGGGCTGCATAAGATTGGGAGATGAGCAGTTTTGAAGCTTTTTTTAGCCTTTTATATTCCAGTAAACCAAGCAGCTGACAAGATAGGCTGTGGTGGACACCTGTAGGTAAAGGCTCTTTCTCAGTTCGCTCTTTTTATAAGTCCCTCGCCCAAGAACCTCATGGAGAAAACTTTCCTTGGAGGAAGCTTTGGAGAATAAGGAGCCACCTAAAGCACATCTTTTTGTGTGGATTGCATCCTTGGGGAAGATTCTCACAACTAAGAATTTGAGAAAACGTAGGGTGATGATCGAAGATTGCTATTGCATGTGTAGGAAGGGTGGTGAAACTGTGGACCATCTCTTACTACACTGTGAGATAGCGCGAGGTTTATGGGATGAGGCTCTTGGTAGAGTTGACTTGGCTTGGGTTATGCCTGAGAAAGTAGTGGCAGTTTTGGCCAGCTGGACAAATTTGAGAGGTAATCAACAGATTAAAGCCGTGTGGAAGATGATCCCTATTTGCATCACGTGGTATTTGTGGCAAGAGCACAGTGAATGAACGTTCTAGGACAAAGAGAGATCGATGGAGGAATTGAAAGCTTTCTTTACTAGAACTTGTTGTACTTTGGCCATCGCTGTTGACTTTTAATGGCTTAGATTTTCATAATTTTTTTATTTACATTGCCCCTACTTAGCAAGGGCAATCTATACATTGTACCAGGCTTTTGCCTATTCTTTGATTAATATAATTTATTTACTTATCAAAAACAAAATTCTGGACTGACTTAGGGTGTGTTGATTGAGTCCTTAAGGAAGCTTATCCAACAATATACAGCATCACATGAATACAAGAGGCTTTAGCAGCAGACCTCATGGATCTTTGTAGTGGCTCTCCCCAATGGAATATCATGTTCCTTAAAGCTGCCCAAGACTGGGAAATTGACACTTTTACAGATCTCTTTAATTTGGTGTACAATTGTAGTGTGAACGGAGGAGCTTTATGATTTTTTGATCACCATCCAAGAAGGGAAGATTTACTGTATAGTCGTATTATAAGTCCCTTTTGAAACATTCTACAAGACCATTCCCATGGAAGAACATATGGAGGACCGGGGCCCCCCTAAAGGCCTCTTTTTTTTTTTTTTGTATGGACAGCTTGCTCAGGTGCTCACACGGAGATAGGAGCTCTCAGCTGGCGCATGTCTTAATGAGTTATCAGAGGGCTTATGCCGGAGGGAAGGAAGTGAACTCCTGCCTGTTAGTCATCCAGTTGCATTAGGGAAGATTTTCACCTTAGATAATCTAAGGAAACACCAAATCATTGTGTTGTATTGGTGTTATATGTGCAAGAAGAGGAGTCGGTGGATCATTTATTCCAGCATTGTGACGTAGCCATGAGTTTGTGGAATGATATATTTGCTAGAGCGGGGCTCCATTAGGTGATGCCACGAAGGGTTTTGAATTTTTTGGCCAGCTAGCAAGGCATCCGAGGTACCACTCAAATTGCAGCTATGTGGAAGATGACACTGATATGTCTTTGGTGGTGCATGTGGATGGAGAGGAGTGGTCGAAGTTTTGAGAATCGTGAACGGACAATGGACGAGATTAGAACTTTATCTTTTCATACCCTACTTCATTGGTCAATTGTAATAGACTTTAATGGCATGAACGTACATGATTTCCTTGTATCTTTAGGCACTCATGCATAGGTGTTGCTCTTATATATGTCCCGTGTACTTGGCTTCACCCATTTTAATAAAATTTTTATTTACTAATAAAAAAAATCTGTTGTTGAGATAAAGCTTTATTTATTTATATATTTATTTTTAAAGCAGTGTCGAGATCAAGCATTAAAGGATTATATACATAATTGTTCAAAATATCTAGTTGTAGGGAGGCATTAGTGGTTGATATGTACTGGGGTATGATGACAATCAACATTGGAATGTATCTTTTAAGACTTGTGAAGGATTAAGAGGTGGAATCCGTCTCATAGCTTTAGGGAACACTACAATGATCAGGTGGGGGTGGATTCATTCAAGAAGGAAAATGTTTGAGGTTGTATCACATCCCTTGCCTTAACATTCCTTTCCATGGAAAAGCATATGGAAGAAAAATTCCCTCTCAAGAGTGGCTTTCTTTACCCTTTTTTTGATAAGTAAGAAGTAAATTTTATTTATTCGAATGAAATAGGCATAGCCCGTGTACACAAGAGTATACAAAAGAACACCTAAATACATTCTATATTAAGGAAAGAAATTCATGAACATTGTTTCCATCAAGAACAATAGCTGAGAACCAAGCATCAAGGTGCGCATAAAAAATTTTTGAAGCTCCGCCATCATGTGCTCCCTATCCTCAAAGCATCTCTCATTTCTTTCTGACGTACACCACATGATATACAACGGTGTCATTTTCCACACTGCCGCCACTTGAGGATAGCCTTGAAGTTCCTTCCAACAAGCCAATAAATCCACCACCTTCGAAGGCATGACCCAAGCAATATCCAATCTTTGAAAGATCTCATTCCAAAGCCCCCTTGTGACCTCACAATGCAAAAGTAAGTGATCAACAAATTCTCTCTTCTTTTTACACAGATAACACCAATCCATCACAATGAGTCCCCTTTTTATCAGATTGTCTGTAGTCAAGATCTTCCCAAGAGCCGCAGTCCAAACAAAGAAAGCTACTTTAGTAGGCACTCAAGACCTCCAAATTCTCTTCCATTGACCTTGGCCTGACAAAATCTTGGCCGTTAACTTCAGGGCCCCATGGGATTAGCGGTGCACGCAAGCTGGCTCGGACACCAAGGATATAAAAAAAAAAAAAAAAATCTTGTAGTATGTTCTGACTGAATGGTTTTTATTGTCAATGGCTCTCCACTGTACATTATCCTCCTGAGCCATGGTGTTTCTCATAGAAAAAAAAAAAAAAAAAAAGTAAACTGAAAAGATAAGACACGGCGTGCAGTTCCCAATCATGAATATACCTATTAAAAAGGACATTACACTGGTAGGAACCATGAGAGAACACCTGCATATCCGCCATAGAAGCCTTAGTGTTGGCTGCAATACGATAGAGTGTTGGAAATACCATGTACAAAGCACGTTTTCCACATCAAACATCATGCCAAAACCTAATTCTAGACCCCTCTCCCACCACAAACCGTATGACTTTCGAAGCATTGCCATCCTCTTCTAATAAATTTCCATAAACCCACACCATACCCTCCTTACACTGCATTGGAGCACCATCCTCATTGCTTACTCCCATATCTAGAAACAATAATTTCCTTCCGAAGTGTGTCCCTCTCTAGGTAAAATTTCCATAACCATTTTCCCAATAAAACTTTATTGAATTTCCTCAAATTGTAGATTCCTAAGCCGCCATACGGAATTTGGGGGAACAAACTTTGTCCCAGTTAACCAAGTGAAATTTTGTTTCCTCCCCCATAGGAAGGCCTGGAATAATATCTCAATTTTAGTCGCCACCCCTGTAGGAAAAAGAAAAGAGTGAAAGAAAATATGTGGGGAGATTAGTTAGAGAACTCTTAAGTAGAGTGAGGTGCCCCCTTTTTGATAAATACATCCGTTTCCACCCTGCTAGCTTCCTCTCTATATTTTCCACCACCCCATCCCAAATAGCTTGAGTCTTAAATTTTGCCTCCAGAGGAAGTCTCAAGTACTTCATAGGCAAGGAGGACACCTTACAATCCAAAAATAGCGCCAAGCGGTTGATATTGGGTACTGCCCCCACCGCAACCATCTCAGATTTACTAAGGTTCACCTTAAGCCCCGACACAGTTTCAAAACATGATAAGAGAGCCCGCATAGATTGAATGTCGCCAGGGTCTGCATCACAAAAAGGAGAATATCGTCTTCAAATAAGAGATGTGAGAGTGAAATATTACCCATTGAGAAATTGGAAAGAAACCCTCCACCAACTGCAGCCTTCACCACCCTACTTAATGCCTCCACAACAATGACGAACAGAAGGGGAGATGAAGAATCCCCTTGCCTCAGGCCACGTGAACTGCTAAAAACACCAGCAGGGGTGCCATTAACAAGTACCGAGAAACGAGAGGTAGAAATACAATATCGAATCCAGGAAATCCACCTATTACCAAAGCCACACCGCCCTAACAAGTATAGAAGGAAATCCCAGTTCACATGATCATAAGCCTTTTTCATATCAAGTTTGCAAAGAATACCTGGGACTCCCTCCCACATCCTGTGATCCAAGCAATCGTTGGCAATAAGTACCGAGTCTAGAATCCGTCTCCCTCGTATAAAAGCATTTTGAGGCTTAGAGATAATGAGATCCAACACTGGGCTAAGCCGATTAGCAAGCACCTTTGAAATAATTTTGTATACTCCACTCACCAGGCTTATGGGACGGAAATCTTCAACTGCCTTAGCCCCTTGTTTCTTTGGTATGAGAGAGATGAACTCGCATTCAGGCTTTTCTCAAATTTTTGAAAAGAGTGGAATTCCATGAATACTTGCATAATATCACCTTTCACAACATCCCAACAAGCCTGAAAGAAGCCCATTGAGAATCCATCCGGGCCCCGTGCTTTATCCTTTGCCATACTACTGATCACAGTATAAACCTCTTCTTCCTCAAAAGGCATTTCCAAACCTCTCGCACTTTGTGAATCAATAAAATCAAACAGCAACCCATCAAGTTTAGGCCTCAAGCTTGCCAGTTCTGATAATACTGCACAATATTATTTTCTAGCTCAACAGGAGACGAGCATTTGAGAGCCAAAATGTAGTGCCTCAATAGTGTTACTGTGTCTATGAGAATTCGCCACTTTATGAAAGAATTTCGTACTTTTATCACCTTCTTTTAACTTTGAGAGCCGAGATTTTTGTCGCTCCGAAGTCTCTTCCATCAATAACATCTTCTCCAAATCAGTCACAACACCCCATTTTCTTACTAAGGCCTCCTCCCAAATATCTCCTGTCAATTCCCTTCCCTCTAACTCTTGTAGTTCCTCCATCATGTTGTTCTTCTGGTTATCTATACTACCAAACTCTTCTAGGTTCCACTTTTTAAGATCTTGTTTCAGGGCCTTCAGCTTACATGCTAAAATTAAACTAGGCGTACCTGTAAGCAAGTAAGAGGACCACCAAGAATGAACATTTTCCATAAAACTATCCGCCGCTAACCATATATTTTCAAACTTGAAATACCGAAGTCTTCAAAGGATACCTCTGCAGTCCAATACAATAGGATAATGATCCGAGCACACTCGGGTGGAAAATATGCCTCCCACGATGGAGAAACAAGGAACCTATCCAATCTCGACCATCCCCGACTATTTGACCACATGAATTCATCCCCTAGAAGAGGGAGGTCCATGAGATCCAAATCAAATACAAACTCCGAAAGTTCTTCCAAGACTGCCAAGTTGCAATGACTCCCCGGGCTCTCGCTAGGGAACTGAACAATATTGAAATCTCCCCCCCCCATATACCCCGGCACCTCCCATAAATACATGAGCCCGCCAATTCCTCCCAAAGTTGCGTCCTATCACTATCCAAGTTTGGGCCATAAACGCCTGCAAACACCTACTCCCATCCATCAATTGTGTTTTTAAAACGAGCAGTGACCAAAAAATTCCCAACACATTCCTCAACTGCCTCCACCACTCTTTTATTCCACATTAAGATGACACCACCGGAAGCCCCCAATGAGGCCAAATAAGACCAACCAACATACGAACACCCCCATAGGCTTCGGATTCTATTCACCATCCTCAACTTAGTTTCTTGAAAACACAACACATCCACCTTCCATGACCGTAATAAGGATCTTATGCGAAAACGCTTGTTACAATCATTCAGCCCCCGCACATTCCACGACAGGATCTTAGGTTGCATAATTACAAAGAGTGCCCCTCCCTTCCAATCTATCCCTTCTGGCCCTCCCTCCTTACATTCGCAATTAATGGAGCATGAAAGTCTTTTTAGTTCCCTTTCTTGCTTCATGGCCAACGTCGAGCGACTATCTTCCATAGCTATTATAGAAGGGCTCTAATATGATCTTCAAAGCCTACACAAGTAAACCCAAGAACTGATTGCATTTCTTTCACCTTCTTAAATACCCATTCCGAAGCATGCACCTCCGAGTTAGGGGGAAGAGTGCATAATGGAGTAGGATCATCCTCCCCCCAGCAGGTGATTCATTGTCAAACAAAACCACTGCCATTTTAGCTTGAACCGGGGTCTCATGAAACACCTCCGGCAGAACCTCCCCAAGCATCTCACTCGGGTCCCCCCAGCTGGCTACCGCTGTTGTCGAATGGCCAAAATCCTCTAGTGGCCTGTTCTGGACAGGCTCCCCACTCAATTGCAGAGCCAAAAAATGGCTACCCACCTCCATCGGAGCCCCCTCAGGAGCAATGACAGTTGCTGACGGGCACATAATAGTTATGGCTGCCGTCGATCTGTTCTGTACTGATTCCCTTGTACTAAGATCACCCGAGGTGGGACCGGCCCCTTTGCAAGGAAGAGAGACCCATAGAAGTTGTTGAAGAGCCTCCAATGGAGTCTGCTCCACCACCTTTGTTGTGTTCTCAAGGCACTTCACTGGCGCCGAACATTGCAAACCACTGCCTGTAGCTTGGCGTGGGATGGGCTAGGTGTTTTTGGGTCATTAGGGACTTTCTAGTATGGGCTAGGTGTTTTCTTGTATACGTCCAGTGTACTTGGTTACTCCTATTGATATATATATAATATTTTTACTTGTAAAAAAATATATCATTTAAAAAATAAAATAAAATTCTGGTGTACTTGTAAAAAAATATTAGATTGCTGAAAGAGCCATGGACACTTGATCTGAATAAGGTTGTGCCATGTTGATAAGTTTTAGACTTAAGAACATATTTATCAAAAAAAAGTTTTAGACTTAAGAACTAAAGAAATGGGATTTTATGGTTGCCCAAGTTAATAACACATGAGATTTTATCTTTTAGCTTCTACTAGTTGCTGGCTTGTATTTAGGTGCTTTCTCTTGTATACTTCCTGTGTATTTGGGCTATGCCTATTTACTTTATTCAATAAAACTTCTTATTACTTAAAAAAAATGAAGTATTCTCTACTTATCAAAAAAATTATCTTACAGAAAAGTATACTTTTTATAAGTGTAAATTTGATTGATGACAAAAGGCATAGTCTAAGTACACGAATCATATGTAGGAAAAACACTTAGTCGGAAGTAGAAGCTGAACAAATACCAAACTTCCCTTTCTTACAAGGACTCCAAAGAAGTTGTTTGCACCCGCAACCATTATTCTCATCTTCCTGTTCTTGGGTCGTTCCAAAAGAACTAACATTCCATTGAGGGGAGCCATTATAGAGTACCGTTAAATCAGCCACCAAAGCCTCCTGTATCCGCTAAATCCTGTTTACTTCTGGAAAAACCTTCTTCAAAGCTCTCTCACCACAACATTTGTTTTGCCAAAATTTGATCCTAGTGTTGTTGCCCACCTCAAGTCTGATGTATCTAGTGAAGACTGCCCATCCTTTTATGATATTCTTCCACAGCCCTACCCTGTGTGGTCTGTTTGCTTTGTTAGAGCACCACTCACCCCAAGCACTACCATACTTGGAATCCACTATAGCTTTCCATAGAGCTTCCCTCTCCAGTTGTGTAATAGTTGTGTATTTGACTCTTCTATGAGGTGACTTTTGTCGTGTGTGATCAAGGTATTATGTTCATGTTTTATCTTTAAGTTGACAGCCAATGATTTATGGGATGAAGATGACAACGATCAACTTAAAGTTGCAATCAATGCATCTGTTTTGGGTTTTGGTAGCACCATGCCTTAGCGAATGCCACTGGTCCCTGCATTTTATGAACTGAGACATTCAAACTTTGTTAATGCTACTTTTGACAGCATATCGATGGTCAGATATCATCTCTATATCTAAGAAATGGTTACGATCCAAGTTTTCCTTCTAAAATCAATTTAACCTAAACTTCTCTGTTGTCATGATATATTACTCTTTGCGAAAGTTGCGTATAGTTTTAGCCTTTTTTACATCTTTGTGGTGCCTTAAACAGGTTAATTTCCAGCAAATATCTTCTCATTTAGGACAACAAGAGTTAGAAGGCAAACGAGTCCCTCGGATGGTTTCTGGAAAAACTTTACCTTGCTTCCCTCCTTGGGATTGGGCAGCTCGAGCTGGAGGCTTTATTATTGACCGCTTTCTTACTGGTCTCCACCCTCAAGAATATTACTTTCATTGCATGGCTGGTCGTGAAGGGTAAGTCAAAGTTCAGTCTCATCCATATAATGGTGAAATAAGGATGGATGCAATCCGCAATTGGAATCTGTTTATGTACCTTTGTCATGTAAAGGCATGTGATTTCATTTTCATGTTGAAGTTTCATGTTATTTGTTTGGTTAAGATGTCTTCTTTAATTTTCTTGCTCGATTGTTTAGGGCCTGAATTTTGCTATTTTAAGCCTTGTTAAACTCCTGTATTTTGTTACTGGAAGACGTCTTATCTTACTGTAAACATATGTAGGTACAAATGAGCGTGTGTTGTGCCTATTTTCCCTTATTTTAATTTAAACTACAGTGCCTAAAAAGATGCAAGCAATTCTCTTAAGATGTCTCAAATACTTTAAAGCTCACTTTCCAGTGGCTTGGGCATCCTCGATAATGTTGTGCTAGAGGAATTTGACTACCTGAACCATGAAGGGGGCATATGGTTTCTAACTCTAACAGAGACATGAATTAATTTAGATGAGATATCACTAAAACAATATATTGAAAGAAAAGTTTTCACAGCAGATTAATGCTAGCATTAATCTGAAGCAAATATGAATGACAGAAAATGTGTGGAATAATGTTAAGAGTTGTTTTATTAGGTCGTAGTTATTTTGATAAAATTACTAGCATTAATCTGAAGCAAATACGAATGAAAGAAATGTGTGGAATAATGTTAGAGTTGTTTTATTAGGTCATAATTATTTTGCTAAAATAGATTCAGTTTTCCAATTGATGTATGAATCTAGTAATTGAGACGGCAACTTGCTTTATTTTCTATGATCTGATTACAAAACCTTTCTCCCATGTCTCTTGGTGCTGAAAGTTGAAGAGACATAGAAGAAGGTAGAGATGGAGACACTGTTGCAGCAGATACATTTGTAAAAAATTTTGGAGGCAGTGGTAGTGCTCTCATTAGAAACTACATGGGATGCTTCAAGTTATTCTATTAATAGGGTGGTGGTGGTTGTGGGAATTAGATCAATTGCGATGGTCTTTGAGGCTGGATGGGTGAGATGCCCTGATGTTTTAAAATAAACGATTAGTAGGGGTGATTTTGACCATATAAAAAGGGATGCTGATACCTTCCATTAATCTGAAGTATGATAGAAGCATGAGTTAAGTGTGGAGATTCATTTGGGCATAAAGACCGACCAAAATGCTCCTATTGAAGTGAAGGGGCTAGATTTTTAACTAGGTTATTCTTTGTTATTTTATTTATAGCGAGAGTTGGGACCTCTATCTTTTGGTACTTTTATCCAATAAAAGATTATTTACTTGGTTGAACATCCATGATAGAGATGAGCATAATCTATGGACAGTTAACGTTTGATTAAATTTAGTCTCTTGTTTCTAACCTATTCGATTAAAATAGCAATTAAAAGGATTATTCAGATGCAACCCAGCTTCAATGTTAGTCTTCATGCATTAATTTTTTCCAACTATGGTCTTTCTATTGCACAGGTTGGTTGATACAGCGGTGAAAACATCTCGCAGTGGATATCTACAAAGATGCCTAATAAAAAATCTTGAGTGCCTAAAAATTTGCTATGACCATACTGTTCGTGATGCTGATGGTTCCATTATTCAATTTTGCTATGGAGAAGATGGTGTGGATGTACATCAAACGAGTTATATTGCAAAATTTGAAGCACTGGCTGCAGTGAGAACTTGTTCCTGATTTCTGAATCTGTATTCTAAAGAAAACTAATTTCTTACAATGTGCATATCATTTGGTTGTTTATTTTCAGAATAAAGAAATGATTTTCAAAAAGTGTGGTCAAGAGCTTCAGAAGTCCAATAGTTACATCAAGGAATTGCCTTGTGCCCTTGAAGAAAAAGCAAAGGAATTTGTGCGTGCATTCTCCTTGAGACAAAAAAATCCTAATGTTTTGAAAGAAGCAGATTTCTTGAAGTTAATGGAGCACAAGTATGTCTTAAGCCTTGCTCAGCCTGGAGAACCAGTTGGAGTGCTTGCTGCACAGTCTGTAGGAGAGCCATCAACACAGATGACGTACGAACTCTTTAACTTTTATTCTTGTTTCATAAAATGCCTCTTAACTTCATTCTATATGTTATAGAAAATTATTATTTTTTTGATAAGTAATATGTTATAGAAAATTATAAAAGAATTTTGTCATAGTGCAGAGCATATTATACTTAGGTTAGTTGCTTTATGATTTTGGTAGCATTTGGAATATTCACAAGACTATTTCTGATTTGATCTTAAGATTTGGTGCATGCCCATAAATCTTTGTTGTTCCTTTTTATTTTTTATTTTTTTAAGTTTATTTAACTTCAGAGTTTTTATCCTGGTGTTATAGCAGCACAATCTTGTTAACCTGCGGTTTGTAACTGTTTCAACATGAAATTGGTCGACGGGGATATTTCTTCCTTACATATCACATACCAATTGATCCTTTTGATTTTAAGTGGGATTTTATTAACATGTAAAATAAACAATGGTATTGATTGTTGTGGCTCTTAGAATTTTTTTTTCTGGCGGATTATTTGTTTTTTATATATGACTTATGAGTTGACGAAGAATAATATTAAAAATATGCTGATTTAATTGATAATACAGTTTTATGCTTGCACATAGTAGGTACCTAAGGAAGTGATGTTGATAGGCTACTTAACCTCATCCACCTTGTCTGTGGTCTATGTCATTTATTATCAGTGCATTTCCGGAATTAAAACAAAGTGCTGTTTTTTATTATGCAGTTTTTCAAAATTAGCTGCAGTGACTTTCCTTATATTGTCATTATGATTGGCTGAATCTTCCATTCTCCTAAGTGAGGACTAAGCGGTCTAGTTTCCAAGAACCGTAACCTACCTGGCCGCCACCACTTTAATGGGGACCCAAATGTCATTTTGTCTGGGTGCACTCAAGTAATCATTATGATCATACCGAATTCCGTTAGGATTTGATTTGAGCTGTTAGAAGTTAAGTTGGACATTAAGGTGTGATTGCTTGTAAACAAAAATTGGGAGATCGTATGGACTTCTCTGATTGCAAACCTTTTTTGTTAGAGGTGTGAATCACTTTCTGGTCTTCTGCCAACGTTTGTCTTTAATAAAGGAGCGCACTTCTCCCATGAATAAAATTTCTTGATTACCTATCAAAAAAATAAAAAATAAAAGAGAGCACTTTCTTCATTGTGCGGGCAATATGAATACTTGTATTAAACTATTAATAACCTGGTATTTTCCTAGATGCTGATTATTTGATTTTTTTTTTTTCTATCTGCTTTTCATGTGATGTCCACTGGCAAGATTTGATCGTATTGGCTATTATTTTCTTAAGTTGTATGATATAGGTTATGCCATTTTTTTATTACAATTGTAATATGTTCTCTTTTTTTTATTTTTTTGATAATTAATTAG
Organism: Carya illinoinensis; assembly: GCF_018687715.1. Lineage (NCBI taxonomy): Eukaryota > Viridiplantae > Streptophyta > Magnoliopsida > Fagales > Juglandaceae > Carya > Carya illinoinensis. The sequence continues at coordinate 3,530,968 of NC_056760.1, read as the reverse complement.
AGAAATTTTATTCCAAGTAAATAAGCATAGCCGAAGTACACGGAATGTATACAAATGAGAAACACCTACTTACTTACAAGCTAAAACAGAATATAACGAAAGCAAAACACTACAATCATTCCCGTTCCTTACAAGATTCTTTACCCAAAAGTTTAAACTACTAAGGAAGGACTTCTAAGCTCCCCTATAGAATCTTCACAATTATCAAAGCACTCCCGTTCGTTTCTAACCATAAACACCAAAGTAGGCACAGGGGGATCATCTTTAACACAGCAGTGTTGCTAATTCTCCCCACAATACCTGGCCAGCATGCAAAGAAATCCACCACATGCGTAGGCATCACCCAGAAAATGCCAACCTTTACAAAAATCTCATTCCACAACGAAGTCACAATCTCACAATGAAAAAAAAGATGATCAATAGATTCACAACCCTTCTTACACATAAAACACCATTCAGCCACCTGAAAACCTCTCTTCCTCACATTTTCAATGGTTAGTATTTTCCCAAGAGACACCAGCCAGCAGAAGAAAGCTGCCTTACTAGGCACCTTGGCTTTCCAAAGAATCCAAACACTTTTCCACGGATAATCTTTGACCCCATAACTGGTTATTGCCTTGTAAAAGGAACTCACTGAAAATCTGGAATTAATGCGCCCACAGCAAACTGTCCTCCCTGTTTTGATCAAGCTTAATCTCATATAATCTTCCTAATAATTCTGAATCTTCCTAATAATTCTGAAACTTCACATACTTCCCAATCCTGCACTTCTCTAGTAAATTCCACATTCCATCAAATCATATTGTTAGAAAAATGATAGGAATCAGCCACTGCAGCCCCTTTATCTCTAGCAATCCTGAAGAGATTAGGGAAATCAACCTTAAGAGGTGAATCCCCACACCAAGTGTCATGCCATAAATAGATCTTTATCCCATCCCCCACCTTGAATTTAGTATTCTTGACAAAGTCCCCCCATCCCAGCTGAATAGACTTCCACAACCCCACCCCAAACATCCCTCTTACTTCATTCGTACACCAACTCCCCCACATACTCCCATGTTTAACATCCACAATATTTCTCCAAAATGCATTACTCTCATTACGATGCCTCCAAAGCCATTTCCCTAGGAGAGCTTTATTGAAAAGTCTTAAGTTTCGCACACCCAAACCTCCACAGGAGATTGGAAGACAAACCTTATTCCAACTCACCAAATGAAACTTTCTTTCCTCCTCATTACCATCCCACAGCAATATGGAAGGCAAAGCTTTATTGTAATATGTTCTTTTAGATGATTTTTCTCATTTGTTTTAGGTTGTCTAAAACTATTACAATTTATCAGGTTGAATACATTCCATCTTGCTGGGCGAGGTGAAATGAATGTGACACTTGGAATTCCACGCCTACAGGAAATATTGATGACTGCTTCAAGTGATATTAAGACCCCTGTGATGACATGCCCCTTCCAAATTGGGAGGTCAAAGTAAGTTACATACAATGATACAAGTCCATTGTGGTCTAGATTATTTTGTGCTTTTTAATTTCTGTTTCTGGGAAACCTTTTTGCGTTCTTTATATATTTCAAGTTACTTCAGATTGGTCTGATGAATGGTGTCCAAATGTTATGCAGAATGTTGCCATTTTTTTTATTTGTTAGTAAATAATATTTATTAAGTCAGTACTTGGCTATGCCTATTTTTGAATAAAGTTCTTACTTGCCGATAAAAAAAATATTTATTAGGTCAGTACTGATGAATGATACTCAGGAACCAACTTCATTCTATGCAAGATAATTAATGACTCTATTACTTAATAATTGATCATTGCTTTTTCAAAAGCGTTTAATACTATTAATTAAAAGAAGAAAAACTTCACCCACATGTGCTTAAATTTGATACCATCACTTGGATGAGAATATTGTGAAAGTCTCTTCCCCCCAAACCCTCCTTTCTGCAAATGAAAAAAAAAAAAAAAAAAAAAAAACCTGTGGTTGATCAGAGGAGGATATACTGTGTCCAGTGGTTCCCAATGCATTCTTGCTATACAATTCTATTATGTAGCATGATGCAAATTCTTTATATTTTTTGTGGCAGAACGTACGTAGTTCTTATGGTTTTTAATGTTGCTCTGCTGAGCATGGAATACTGGATTTAGAACTTCAAAAATCATTAAGCCTCTTGCTAATCTAATATCAATGTAATTCTTAAGTCTTAAGCCGTTGGTGGAACTTTAAAATCTTAAAATCTTGGGTGTTACTGTTTATGCTATTTTCTCACTGATTAAAAAAAAAAAAACTATATATGCTATTTTCTGTTTGTTTGTGTGATGTACATGCATTATGGTGATGAACACGCTACACCCACATATGCACAGATATACATCAAGAGAGGTTGCTATTTGACAAATTTGTTATCTACAGGGAGGATGCCTCTTGTCTTGCTGATAAGTTGAAGAAGATAACTGTAGCAGACATAATAAAGAATATGAAAGTATCTGTCATTCCATTTTCTGTTCATGATCACCAGACCTGCAGTATTTATAAGCTTGAAATGATGCTTCACATACCTGAAAACTATCCAAAACACACTGATATTACATTAGAAGACTGGGAGGGAACCCTAGAGGTTGTTTTTGTGAGGGAGTTGGAGGATGCCATACAAAATCATCTGCTCTTGCTTTCTAAAATTAGTGGCATTGAAAACTTCACGCCAGATTCTGAGTCAAATGCTTCAAATGGGACAGAGGATGATGATGTATCTGGAAATAAATCACACCGCGAGGAAGAAAATGATGATGACAATGATGCTGATGATGGCGGGGTGTCTGAGGATCTTGGTATGGATGCACAAAAGAGAAAACAGCAAGCGACAGATGAAATGGATTATGGGGACTCTTCTGAAGAGGAACCGGATGAAGGGGAGCTGTCAGCTGGCTCTGAAAGTGAAATTGACCGGTTAGAGGATGAAATTGAAGTTAGTAATGATGCTGTGATTGGGAGAGTCAATGTCAAAGATGTAACAAGTGAACCATCAGAACTTGGAAAACCCTCTAAGCATAAGTTGAAGGATAAAAGAAACCAATCAGAAACCAAACGAAAGAAGAGAGCCAGAGGAAAACTCGTAAAAAAAGAGTACGATAGAGCATTTTTTGTGAAAACCAAGGGAATGCACTTTGAGGTCCATTTTCGATTTACCAATGAACCTCATATTTTACTGGCTCAGGTTCTTTCACATTCTCTTTCTTTTCTGTTTCATAATAGTATCCATCTTATTATTCTTTGGAAAATATATTCTCTGTTTAGGGGTGCCGGGCAGATCTTTTTATTTTTTATTTTTTTATTTTTATAAGCAGTAAGAGATTTTATTAAGACAATTAAATAGGCATAGCCCAAGTACACAGGACATATACATGTGGAAACACATAAATACAAGCTAGGAATTAGGAGCTAGAAGAACCTAAAAGAAAATCAGGAAAATCATCCCCATTCAATACAAGAATATACGCCCAGAGACGACAGAGAGTTTGGAAGAAAGACTCTCTGACATCTCCCAACGAACGTTCTTTATCGTCAAAACACTGTCCATTCCTTTCTAGCCAAAGGCACCACACCAAACATAAAGGAATCGTCTTCCAAATAGCAGCAATGCGATGACTACCCATAAACCCTTTCCAGCAAGCCAAGAGATCCACCTTTTGAAAATCTCGTCCCCTCTTAGGCATCACCCAAGCAATGGTTGACCTGTTGAAAATCTCGTCCCCAAGAGTCTTAGCCACCTCACAATGCAGAAACAAATGATCAATGGATTCACCCTCTTTCTTACACAAATAGCACCAATTTTTGTATACTTCCTGTGTACTTGGGCTTTGCCTATTTACGTGGATCAATAAAATATCTTTTATCTATCAAAAAAAAAAAAACAAATAGCACCAATTTAAACAGATTATACTAAGCTTTCTCAAATTATCCGTTGTCAAGATTTTCCCAAGAGACACCAACCAGCAGAAAAAAGCAACATTAGCAGGCACCTTGGATCTCCAAATGCATTTCCAAGGGAATTGGTTGACACAATGACAAGTCATTGTTTTATAATAAGAGCTGACAGTAAAAATGGAATTTCCAGCATGTTTCCACAGCAATTTATCCTCCCTTCCCTACACTAACTTCATATGATACAGCCTACTGGAAAATACTGAAACAATGGGCACTTCATTAGCATCTCTAATAAATCTTACATTCCATTGAGGGATATTATTAGAAAAAATTACAGAATCAGCCAAAGTAGCTTCTTGGTCCCTTGCAATCCTAAAGAGAGAAGGGAAAGCATTCTTAAGAGCAAGTTCCCACACCAAAGATCATGCTAAAACCAAATCCTATCTCCTCCATCCACCTTAAACGAAATATGGTTGAGAAATTCTCTACCCCTTCTGAATAGATTGTCACAAATCCATACCATACACACTTCTTACTTCGTTAGAACACCAACCCCCCCTAGCCCTCTCATATTTAACATCAATAATATTCCTCCATAATGCATCCCTCTCTAAATGGTAACTCCAAAGCCATATCCCAAGAAGAGCTTTGTTGAAGAACCTCAAATTGCGAATCCCCAAACCGCCGCAAGCAACTAATGAACAAACTTCGTCCCATCTTATCAAATGGAACTGTCTTACTTCCTCAAGACTGCCCCACAAAAAGCCACGTTGTAATTTTTCAATCTTAGAAGCAATGCTAGCTGGAAGGGGGAATAAAGACAAGAATAAGTGGGAAGGTTAGATAAAGTGCTCTTAATAAGTGTGAGCCTCCCCCCCTTAGATAAATATAACCTTTTCCACCCGGCCAACCTAAGCTCTAATTTTTCTACCGCCTCTGCCCAAATTGTCTTAGCTTTAAAAGATGCCCCCAAAGGGAGGCCAAGATACTTCATTGGCAACGAAGAAACCCCACACCCCAAAATGTTGGCCAGCCCCCGAATGTTTCTTACATGCCCCACCGCCACCATCTCCGTCTTCGCGAGATTTATCTTTAAACCGGAAGCTGCTTCGAAACATCGTAAAATGGCCTTCAAAGATTGAATATGCCCTGCATTATCATCACAAAACAGCAGTGTGTCGTCTAGAAATAAGAGGTGGGAAATAATAATGGGACCATGAAGATTTCCCACTGAGAATCCTGAAAAGAATCCACCTGCTACAGCAGCCGAAACCATCCTACTTAGAGCCTCCATCACAATCACCCTTTTATGTTACTCTCTTGGACCTGTAGATATTTCCTCCTTTTCCTTTAGACTTGTCCCAAACTTAAAAATAAAATTAAAAAAATAAAAAAAAAACCTTATTGCCCCTTTTGAATTGTATAGAAAAATTCTATAAGTTTCCCAAATTACCTCTATTTTACAAGTCCTTTTTGTCCTTTTATGCTCGGCTAATGGGGTAAACTTGGATTAATTTCAGTATGCGCAAAATGTTGCATTTTCTCACTTGGCTTGTTTGTGACTATTTGTCATTTTTTTGGGGTCTTATTCGGTCCTGAGTGCAGGTGGAAACAATTAGGAGGAAAGACATCTTATAATAGCATACCTCACAATAGCTACAGGTTAATTTGGGTATTTGTTTCATTCCCTCATATGGGGAGCAATGGGGAAGACTGAGCGCAGTTTAGTAAAATAATAGGGTCATCTTTTAAATCTTCCTTTTTAGTCATCTCAAGTACTTCCTAGACGAATTTCATCAATGGTGGAAGTGTTGAGTTCTAAAACTCAATTGTGGCCTGAAAAGTATGTATTTGATGTCTTGTCATGCAAACACATACTAGTAGAGAAACAATAGAATGCACCACATAAAAGGGGGCGCAGCAGACGTGGTTTGATAAAGTTGCCTACATCCACCATGCAAGGGAGATCGATTTTGCTAGAGTCAATGGTGGAGTTACAAACTGACAACCTCGCTCTTCCCTGTGTGTGTGCGCGCGAGGCTGATACAGATTATAGTGGCACATCGTTTTTTTGAACCTATACAACATTATACCCTCAAAAGTTTGACTGATGGAGCGGCACTCCTGGCCCTTGCATAAATTAACCCAATACCAGCTTGCAGTCCATGGGTGGTGCCATGGGCCTGTGTCTTCCTGCAGTAACAACTATCAATCTAGTTATTGGCGTGGAAATTATGACTCACTATAGTGTTAGCATTGACTGACTCCCCATTCAAAAGTCATATTATTAAACTTTTTGGTTGGAAGGTCAATGTAATTGCTCTTGCTGGTGTAACATTTTGGATTGGGTTTTTTATGTAGTTCATTAGTAATAATACATTCTTTTGATTATGGCCCCATTTTGAAATTTTGATTAATTTTTTTAATACGACTTATGTAGATTGCTCAAAAAACAGCCAAGAAGGTTTACATCCAGAGCTTTGGTAAGATTGATGGGTGTAAAGTAGTTACTTGCAAAGAAAAACAAGTGATATACTATGGTAAAAATCCCAAAGACAGGAAGGATATCTCGTCTGCAGAAAAAGAAAAAGTTCCAGCACTGCAAACCACAGGTGTGGATTTCAGTACTTTGTGGCAGTTTCAGGATGTTCTTGATGTCAGGTATGTATACTCCAACAACATCCATGCTATGCTAACCACGTATGGGGTGGAAGCCGCCAGAGAAACTATCATCAAGGAAATACAGCATGTTTTTGGTTCTTATGGGATATCTGTGAATATGCGGCACCTAACCCTCATTGCCGACTATATGACCCATTCGGGTGGATATCGTCCAATGAACAGACTTGGGGGAATAGCGGAGTCAACATCTCCTTTCAGCAAAATGTCTTTTGAGACGGCTTCGAAGTTCATTGTTGAAGCTGCGTATCATGGAGAGACAGACGAGTTGGAGACTCCATCTGCTAGGATCTGTCTTGGATTGCCAGTGAAGATGGGTACTGGATGTTTTGATTTGATGCAGAAGATCGAAATCTGATGGTAAGAGGTTTTATTTGCATCTTCTTCTTCTTTCTATATATATATATATATATTTTTTTTTTTTTAATGCCTGTGGAATAGATGTGCTTCTGCTGTAAATTATGGCAATTTTGGCTACGAAATATAGAACAGTGCATTATTAAGAGTCTTATGAAGGTTGTTGGATTTTACCCAATGCGAAATGGTCAAACACCTGAGTTTTCTTACTGATGGAAGCGTAACAAGTTGTAAAATATTTCAATTTCATTAATTTTATGGAGTTTTGGGAAAAGAGAGAAAAAGTTTGAATAAGAAATATTATAAAGATAAAATATTATTAGAATATAATTTTTTAATATAATTTTTATTTTGGGATTTGAAAAAGTTTGAATTATTTTTTGTTTTGTGTTTGGAAGTGTTTGTGATTAAGTGATGTTTGGAGAGGAGAGGAGAGGACCAAAACTATTTCCAAACATTCCCCAAGTCTAATATTGTGAAATATATCCTAGACCAACCTTTCTAGGACAGCAGTTCGACCAATTTAAGAAGTTTATGGTCATTTGAGTTGGCGCTTTTTAGGGTTTGGAGAAGTATTGAATCAGCAAAACTAAATAGAAGTGTGGATGCGTGTTCATCCTACAAGGTTCACGCCCATGGGGGTACAACCATCGTAGACTAGGACGATTACAAGCACTCAACATCCTAAGCCCTCAATATCATTTCAATAATCACGAAGTAAACAGGTCCTCCATCAATAGAAGACATTCAAAAGTTGGCATCTGTGCCAAGTTCCCATGGTGTAAAGCGGAAAGTTATATTTGATGAATTTCCAAGAAATGCTGCTTGTGTACTCCGATTCCTTGTAATTCCGTTGTTCAAATGAAAGTAAATCGGAAAGTACGAAAGTCCTTAAACTCTTAGGCTGTGATGAAAGTTTAATAAAATATTATTTTTTAAAACTATTATTTTTGAAATTTAAAAAGGTTGAATTGTTTATTATATTTTGTGTGTAAATTTAAAAAAATTATAAAGATAAGATAAGAAGAAACACTTTTTGTATTCAAACGAAACTTGAGAATTATGAAAATACATTAATTATATTGACGTGACTTGAAGTGGTATATTATCTCTATTTTATAGTAAAAAGAGTTACAATCCTGTGTGATATTTAGCTACAACAGTTTGTAAGGTACTTTTTTATATAACTTTGCATGGATTAAGCATTTCCCTTAATTTCTACATTAATCATCCCTCCAATTATAAAGTAATTATAATATTGTAGCTATTTTTCTTTAGAATATAATTGCCTCTAATATTCTCAAACACACCTATTAGAAAATAAAATATAAAAATTATGTTTAGAAAAAAAAAATTGTAAGATATTGGCCGCATAGTTTTGATTCTCTCTCTATTTTTTTGGAGTATTTATGTCCCTTTTCTTTCCTAAATGGGAGTAGTTTTTTTTTTTTTCCCAAAAAATGAGTCCTTATATTTACAAATCGGAATAAATGGAAGGAAAACAGTACTACTTAACATACCAAATAACTGAAACTCTACCGATATTTTTAATTTTTATTTTATTTTTAATTTTTTCAGGTTTTGAGTTTATATGATTAAAATTTAGTTAGAAATGTACACTGATCAGTAGCAGTACCCATATAAATGACATTTTTCACATCACTGACATGATATATATATATATATACGAGTAATTGTTTCTTTAAATTTTAAAAGTTTTTGAGTTTTAAATTTCTTCAACTTGAAATATCAACACATTAGGACTATGTGCGTACAACATTTTTCAAATGTAAATAATAAGTTAGTGAAAGTGACAACACATCAAGAAGCTGAACTAAACCATGCACTGAAGTCTATCAAACTTGTGAATGAAAATGACAATGTTTTTGGACTTCCGAGGCCAATAACTTCAATACCAACCGTATATATATATATATTCTTTTCCCTGCTGATCAATGACTTGTAAAGATCGCGCCAAAACCCTGTCAAACAGAGTTACTGAATCATTGTGATGTGGACTGTGTGAAGGAGTGGTACCTATCCTCTTCCATCACAACTCACTGCAGGAAAGATATTGGCGATTCTCCAGCCAGACTTTGAAGCCAAATTCTCCATTCAAAAGATGATTACTTCAAGATTAAATCCTACTTGGTGAGTGTTTTTGTGAGGCTAAGATTGTTTTATGCAGGTTAATTTGAAGGGGGGAAGAAGCATGCAAAGTGCTGAGATAAATCTATTACTTGTGCTACTCTCACAGCTAGGTCACTGCTTGCTAATCAAATTTTCATTTCATATTAGCCAATCTCTTATGATTGTAGTTTTCGTGAATTAATGGGTTTTGAAGTGCACATTGACAGACTCAACATAGCTATCTAGCTATATCCTGTTCTTGTAAAAGATAAACCAGTCCTGGTGCCACCTTGAAATGGAATATGTTGATAAGGTAGGGTAGCTGCATGCATATATAAAAAAAAGCAATATTATTTAGAGATATGAGTACTTAATTTAAAACTTCTGGAGCAGTCAGAAGTGTCAAAATCCAAGTTCAAACTGGAGGGTTTCTTTTTGTGGGTAATTCAACCAGCTAACTAGCAAGCCACATCTATTTTGGCCCCCCTTCATTTGATGCCTGCCAGGCCACTTTGCTTGGTCTCTGACAAACATAAATAATTTTCGATCGAGATCGAAGGATTAAATGCGACTGTCCCTTCAAGCAGTTAGGAAATTCAGATGGACATCATTATAGTAAAGCGCAGAATGCATGTTCTGATTGTTACACAAGCTGGCCTGCCTGCTGGAAGCAATTTAATTTATAACGAGTCTCAATCATTATATTATTACTCGTCTATGCTTTTCATGCCTTTCTGTACTTTTTTTATTTTTTGAACCCCAAGTGAAGTACTACCACTGGATTCTATCCTAAATCATCAACCCTTTAGATTATTTGTTTTACTCATTAATTATTTGTCCCACTTGGTGATCATGTGTGTGGATGAACTTGATCAGATGAATCCGCCATGCATTTACTTTAAGCTCTCGATCCAGGTTCTGCTTCCCTAGTTTACATGATTAACTAGAATTCAATATATATATATATATATATTCCCCTTATGATCTCCAGCACATTGTCTTTTTATTTCTACAAATAGAGGATATTATACTAGCTAGAGGGTCAGAACCCACATTCTCACCTTCTTGATCTTTAGACGACATAGGGGTTGACTTACAAATCCACCGATCGATAAAAGTTACAACCCACAACCTCTGACCTAAGATATTCGGTATAAATTATGAATTAAGTCATGTGCATGTAGAGCAGATCAATGCAAATGCCTAGCTTGGGCAGGTAAGTTCGTATTCAGGTTTTTGACAACAAAGTCTATATAAAATATGTGATCTGTGCATGCATGGGGAACAACGATTTGAAATCACAAGGCAACCAAGTGAAAACCGGCCGGCAATACAACATATGTACTGATGAGATATGTTAGAATATACTGAAAGAAAAATAAAAATAAAACCAAGCAATGGGAGTCGGAGGTTTATCTACTTTTGTGGTGGTTTTGCATGGGGATTTGCAAATTCAGGGAAAAGATGTTTGGAAGTTTTAGAACAAGACATGGACATGGAAACTCAATGTGGTGTTTATATATATACATGATCTTGCAAGTTACAATGCAAGCTAGCACACTCGTGCTGTCTTGGAAACCCAAATAAATAAAAGCATATATATATATATATGTAAAGCATGGGATCTCTGGTCAACACACAACTCCGGCCTTTTACTAGATGTTAGATTTTGTTCCCTTTTGATTCCTACATTTGTTTAACATTCAATTTTACATTAATCACAAACCCAAATGTATATAGTGCTTCCCCCAGTCCATGCATGTTATCCACACACTGGAATTCCGCTAAAATGTTGGGTTTCCTCGTCGATCTGTTAATTGTTTACAAACCCCAAAGCCCATGAATTTTAAAGCAAAGTAGGGGCTATGAACACAGAGAGAGAGAGAGAGAGAGAGAGAGAGAGAGAGAGAGAGAGAGAGAGAGAGAGGTGTATAATTTGGCTGTTGCAAGATCACTTTTTTCATTGCTTTTGTCGTTTAATTCAACCAAAAGGGCATAAAGAAGATCTTTTGGGCTTCGTGGACATACACGATTTATATTTATAGTGCGTACGTACCTCATAATGGGTTTACTGCATGGGGCGATATGTAATTGTGCTTTTGTTTTTCCTATATGTCCATAATTTGGTGGGCTTCTATTGGGTGTTTCAGTTTGTTTTTTCTGAGTGGTGCTTATGTTAATTTCCTTTTCAATCTGCTTTTTTTCTCTTTAACACGTCACATATTATTACAGATCAGTGTGATTTGGTCAAATAAAAACAGATATAAAGATAAAAGTGGTACTTACTACTATGAAATATTTCATCTTCCAAAACCTTTTTACACAAAATTTCCCCCATATCGATCGGTGCGTGGGTGCCTTTACGTTGAAGGAAAAGAAGAAAGTGATTGGTTGTGTAAACTAGTTTCAATCTATGATTTAATACACACGCATTCACTCAAGTTTTATAAATCAGTAAAGCCTTGATTTAATATATACGTATGGAGAACTTATTACATCATCCCCTTAAAAGTACTACAGATATATGATAACAAGATTTACATGGATTCTATCACAACATGCCATGTAATTAAAATTAATTATGCAAATATCAGTTTTAATTGGAATTACAATATCATGGGATAGGATGTTAGTACCACGTACATGATGTTCGTATTTCGAAAATACTTAATAATTACTCCATCCGAGCCACAAATTTAAGATCAGAACATACCTATATATATATATATGTACTATATATGCGCGCACCAAAATGGTCCCTTCGATCGCTTTCCCTTTTATAACATGAATGAACTTTCCCTACCTTGTCAAAAGCCCACCTGATCATGAAACACAATAACCATTAACCATGCAATTGGTGATATAATGAACTGTTTCGACTAGAATTTCCAACCAGGGAGTAACGTATAACGTAACACGACTTTGGAGATATGGATCGAGTATTTCTGCCCGCATTATAAACAAATTTTTGATCCATCTTTACTTGTTTTTATAACATTTATATAGTAATTAGTATTATAGCTATCCCCCCTAAGAAATGCACATGATTAATTTGAAGGACATGCAAATCGATCAATTTGATAATTAGGGAAATACTTTATCGAGTTGTGGCCTTAAGTAGCTAGAAAGCCTCTCACATAAAAGCAAGCTAGCAAGCTGGGGGTCATGAGGTTTGAGCACAGATATAATTAAGACGTTGCCGATCAATTCTATACATGAGAAATATCTAAGTTGATTGTTTTAGTTTTTCATCAATCTTTGATCATGACCTTGAATTATTGATCAATAAAACGATAATGAGATCAGTACGTAGGTAGCGGTGGTCAATTATTAGGTAGCTAGCAAGGCAAAGTCATGTGGGATCGAGGAAGTACGTACGTAGTACATGATGAAGATCATCTGTACATATAAACTTTAATTTGATGCATGCTGGTGTATACGTTTGATAGAAACAAAACAAAAGGGCGACTGTTGTGTATGGTACCAAAAGTAAATGTAGCCAAATGAAATAGTACTTACATCTGATACTACATAATATTCGATTAAACTATTTGTAATAAAGTCATGATAGTATACGGAGATAGAAAACAGTGATCTAGATATGGAGAGAAATTGGTTGGCCTCTTCCTCTATATATGGCCACAAGAAGAATTGGAACAGTATTATGGGGACTCAAACAATCTCTTGAGTTCGCAGTTGAGCGGGCAGACCAGTACTGCGCGCGCGCACCAATGGAAATGTTGGCCTTCATTGAAACTCTAAAATTAATGCTAGATAGTTTCTTCGTGTCCCAGCTGCTTAGATCATGTCCTACTCTCGATGATAGATACCTATATTATATCTATATATGATGCACACAATATTCTTTTACCCTGGCCTCTTGCTTGGAATGGGTGACATCCTCCAAAGAACGCGTGCTTTCACAAACAGTAGCCTTTTTCTTCTTCTTTTTGAAACAATGGCGGACCTAGCTATATATGTGTGTGTGTGTTTATGTGGTAGAAGCAAATTTGAAAATCATCTGTATATATACTAAGGGAGAATGGGATTAGGGTTGAGAACATATTTATTTATTGAGGTAAAGAATATATATTAAGACAAATAGATATAATATGTAGACCTTCAAGGTTACTGCATTAAATATTATATTAAATGCTGCTCGTGGAGTCTACATGCTCTTGTGTTTATCTCTTTTCAATTATATAAATAAGATATTAGAGACAAAATTATAGGAAATCTCAATTCACATTTTGGATGGTCTTATGGTAACTGTTACTGATGATGTTTTTATATAGAATAGTGTTAGATACAGTTTTAAACACAGTTAATCTATCATTACATAAATGATTCTTTTCATGTGATACCAGATTTATTCACTTATTTTAAAAAAAATTATATAGAATTTACACACTTTAAAACTGTAAATAGTATTTCTATTTTATATTTAGTTAATCTAATTAATGCTTTTTATGTTGGTCCTTAAAACAATATTGGAGGACAAGGTAGGTGCATGCATGTGATGATGCACTACATGTCCATGATCAAGTGTATGCCATAATTAGGTAGTCATGGGCTGATGATCTGGCCCTAGCTGGCCCGGTGTGACAACCACAGAATAAATAGTAGTGACAGTATATAATGGAGTACTAACTATGGTACCATTTCTGATGATCATTTAATTGTTTGCTACCAACGCAAGAATTAATGTTTCTAACTCATCACGATTAATACACATTCGAATTACGTACGGAAACCTAAATGGCCTGCATGGTGCATGTATGTGTATATATATATATATATACACTGAAACTAAAGAGTGTTGCTTATTGTGGACGTCTTTTACCACCACTAACGTATGATCACTTGCAATCAAAAAAAATAAAACAGTTTAAGAGTTAATATTAAAAGAGTTGATTTGTCACGTTGTTTATTGACTTAAATATCGGAGGCATTTTCACAAACTCTCAATTAGCCGTTTTACTCTTTAGTTATAAGTGATTATACGTTAATAACGATGAAACACGTCCACAATATTGCTATTAGGCCATTTAAGCGTGGTATCACATGTCGTGCTACGTGGCTCATTAAAAACAAAAAATATATATTCAAACTAAAACTAAAAGGGTTAAAAATAAAAATAATAATAATAATATTGAAATTCTAGATTTCTTTTATATTTTTTATATCTATATTTTAATTTTTTTTAATAAATTAGATAGCATCACATAATAATAAACGTCAAGAATACCATCTAAGCAAGTAAGTTTGAAATCGTGGATAACATTATATGAATAGGCTGTGTTGGGTAGTCTATTCAATATTTTTTTAATTATTTTTTATTACTATTTATAAAATATAAATCATCTGAAATTACTCCGCTAACCGCAGCCAAATAGCTGGGTAGGGGCCGGACTGCTCAGAATTCCAATACCGCAACTACTTCTAAATGGTGGTGTAGCAAGATATATAGCTCTGTTAAACTTTCTAGGATAAATTAAAGAACTATATTTTACTTTGATATTTTATTTATTGTACTAATATTTAAAATGAGAATCAAACTGAAAATATCCTGAGTCTACCCAAATATATGTCTAAAGAATTATTTATATAAGGACAATGTGGACACTGGACAGGATTCTCAGTACGTACCGATCAGATATATATATATAAATTTTTTTCAACATTTTTTTAAGTATTTAAATTTTTTTTAAAAATAAAAAAAATCATAAATTCATTTAAAAATAATTCCTTCATCATTAAATAAAAAAAAATAAAAAAATAAAATGCAATTCGTTATAAAAAGCTTTCGGTAGCAAGTCTATGTGGAAAGAGTATTTTCCTTTTATATAATACTGAGTCTTAAGATTTTTCTAGAACTAGAGTACTTTACCAAATTCTTTTATTTTTTAACACCTTTAGTATATAATTGGATGATAGAGCACGTTTTAATATTATTCTTTTTTTTTTATTTATTTATCAAAGTTGCATTGATTTTTGTATTTCTTTTTAAAATTTATAAAAGTTGTATTGATTTTTGTGTTTGTATGACAATTATATCAAAAAGTAAAAAATTAAAAATTAAAAAATATTTTGTGTTTGAGTGGTATTTGGGAATGAAATTATGAAAAGTTTTGAAAATTCTCATATTTGCTAAACATTCCCAAAAACTCAAGAAAATTACACATATATATACACACACACTAGTAGTACATATATATACTAGTAGAGTAGTGTTATATATACTTATATTTTTATTTATAATTTTACTTACCAGACTCATTTTGCTAGTTTTATTTTGAAATTTAAATTTTGAATTTTATATTTCATCATTTTCAGCATATCAATAACTGACATGTGAAAAAGTAAATTTTTTGTAAGTTTTTCTTAAATACATTTAAGCATTTTCCATACTAGTATTGTGCATGTGCTATATATATATATATATATATATAAACACACACCAATAAATTAGTTATAATATTTATGAATGTATAATAACAATAAATTAATAAACAATTTTTTCACTGTTCCTTTTCTTTGATGTCTAGCCTTGTGGTTAATGTTTCAATGATCTTTTGATGGTTAGGACTGTTATTTTTAATTTGAACAAATCTTTTCTTCCATAGTACTAAACTTATGTGTCAAATTCGAACAATCATGATGATTTAAATGAGAAATGATACTTGTCGTCATGAGTGCATAAGATCAACTATACAATTACTTTTTAAAAATAAATAAATATGAGATTTATATGAAAAAAATTAATTTTTTAAATAATAGATTTCATTCATTTTTAAAGTGACTGTACTGTACTTATACACTCTATAATTATATGGTATGAAGTAATATAATATAAATCCACAAAAGGAAAATCCAGTCATATATGGCATGGAGTAAAATAGTCTTAGGTGTACTACTCAATTTATAAACCAAGCAGCAAATTATAATAGATGATCATCAGCCGCCCGGCCGCAGTTAATTATAATCTAGGAAATTAAGATCCGATTCCAAGTTCTTTGCACAAGAACACAAATTTTCTCATTTTATATATAATGTGATCTACACGTAATATTGGTCATGCAATAATTAATTAAAACAAAAATGGATTAAATCCAAGTTAATAGGAAAAATGAAAAATAATAATATGTACATGAACGCCTTGTAATTTAAATTAATGCGATTGCCTTTCTCAAAAATAAAAATAAAAATAAATAATGTGATTGCCAAGTGATCTAGATATATATAATAATAAGTTCAAATACTTAAAAAGAAAGATAGATACATGTTAACTTTTGCATAATTTTGTAAAAAATTAAAGGCGATTATATGTAATTTCAAATTTAAATCAGGTAAAAAAAAAAAAAAGTTTTAATATTTTTTATGCAACAATACTAATGTTGGAGGTTAGGTTTGTTTTCACGAATCATTTTAATTTATTTTATCTTATTTAATTATTATAATTTTTTTAAATTTTTACATAAAATAAAATAAATAATTTTATTTTTTAAAATATTAAAATAAAAATAATATTAAAAAAATTTATTCTAATAATATTTTATTTAATTTTTAATTTTAATTTCAACTCAGATCTTATTAGTAAAAATAAACTAGGCGTATTAAAAAGGGCAGGATAAAAAAAAATTAGAAAGGAAGAAATGATGAGTGCAAACCAGGGACATCATAAATGATAAACCACAAAACGGCCGGTAACGGTATTTTCATAGATTCTGCTAAAGAAATAATAAAATTCATAGATTCTCTCTTCCAATCCTAACCAAAATTAATTATTTTTTCTTTTTCTTCTCCTTTGGGTGATTCTAAATTATCTTCCACTTGCCTTTACTTTAATCCATTTGAGAACTGTATTTCAGTACTCTCCACCCTTCACCGTCCACTCCCTTCAGCCATTTTGTACTCTCTCTCTCTCTCTCTCTCTCTCTCTCTCTCTCTCTCTCTATAAAAGCAAAGCCAGCACAGGGAAACTATTCCTCCCCTACTGCCTTTTTCACCATGGCTGACCCCTACCCAAATTTCTTCACAGGTCTATACAAATTCAACCCTCTCCACCATTACCCTCCTTCAAACCCTCCTCCACACCCTCCCTATGCTCACGACTTCTTCATCAACCAAAACGACAACTCTTTCTTCCACTACCATACCCCACCCGCATCCCCTCCTCTCAAAGAAGCTCTCCCTCTTTTAAGCTTAAGCCCTACAAAGCAAGAACCTGTAGTAGATAAAGAAGAGTATTGCAGTACTGCCATGGATGTGGACAAGATCAACAAAAGCGCACAAGAAGAAGAAGACGACGATGAGTCTGTGACTGTTGCACTGCATATAGGGTTGCCAAGCCCTAGTGCTGCCGAGATGGCTTCTATGCTCTCTGCTTCTTCCTCGGAGATCAATGATACAGATCATGGAGATGGTGATGATTCTGGGTACCCCATGAACAGGCTCAACAAGGGGCAGTACTGGATCCCGACTCCTTCTCAGATTCTCATTGGCCCAACGCAGTTCTCATGTCCTGTTTGCTTCAAGACCTTCAATAGATACAACAACATGCAGGTTTGTTTCTTCCCATGAAACTATCCCCCCCACCACCCTCTCCCCCGCCCCAAAGGTCCTTTGGCCCCTCTGCCTCTCCTTTCTGGATTTCTTCTTCCTTTTTCTACATTTCCAAAATATTTTAAGGAAAAGAAAATTGGATACATAGACCTTCCTTCTCTGTGTCCATGACTTTCTTTCTCTGTGTCTGTCTTTTCTTGCCTGATTTGAGCCTCAACTGTTCTCATATGCTTGGGTTTAAAGATGACAAAAATAGATTGATCCTCTGGGCATTTATTTATTTATTTTTTTTAAGATCGACTAATTTCTCCGGGATTTACCGTCTTCAAGTTCTTTTTATTTTATTTTGTTTTGTTTTATTTTTTGCATGGTTTCTGGGTATCGGGGTTGGAATTAAGATATCTTTTCTGATCCAAACTGAGACTGAGATGATCAGTATTCATGAGTCCCTTCCCTTTATGTGATTGAACAATACATGCTATGTTCCTTAAGCTCATAGTACTTTGAAGTCCGTGCTACACACGTCGGCAGGTCTGTAGAACTGAAATATTGCAGTGCTTCTTTAATCAGAGGCTCAGGTCATGATTTTAATCCATGAACAGATTGAGGTCTCTATGTGAACCTTCGGTCTGCAACAAACGGTTCTCAGACACGACAACCCCAAACGTCATAGGATACAATTACGAAATCCCATAACCCAGACGGCCTGGTCTTTCCATTTCCTTGTTTCACATCTTGTTTTCACTCGCAGATGTTGTGAAGAGAAAGAACCTAGTAATCCGAACAATTCGGGTACAACAAAGTGAACTTTCTGTTTCATACCTTCGCTGCAGCAAATTCACTTTTGACTTTCCTTTAGGGACGTTGTTTAAGCCCGAAAATTTCGTACTAAGGTTCATGTGAGAAGTGCGAAACTTCTTTCAAATGCCTACTTAAATTTCCATACATATATACATAAAAGAAAAACCTTTGAATTTATCAGCCAGTACTAAAAATTTCAAAGACCAAACATTCGCATCTTTATCTGTAAACTAAACCCCCAAATTTAAAGCGGAAATCATACATAATTGTCACACTAAATTATCTACCGATTCCACACCGTACGATTAAAACCAAACTATTTTTCAAGAAGCTAAAATTAATTAGTGGATTGAACATATTGCTTACGAACTTCTGCTACTATATATATATATAGATTAGGTCATGCATTTTGGTTAGCATTTTTTTTCATTGTTGATCGATCTGGGATATGTAGCAGTACTTTGGACGCTGTTTCTTGCTAAATTTGATGTTTTTTTTTTTTTTTTTTTGCCTGGTGTGAATAAATTTTTGCAGATGCATATGTGGGGGCATGGTTCTCAGTATAGAAAAGGGCCCGAATCACTGAGGGGCACCCAACCAACAGGGATGCTTAGGCTTCCTTGTTATTGTTGTGCACCAGGGTGCAGGAACAACATTGATCACCCGAGAACAAAGCCTCTTAAAGATTTCAGAACTCTTCAGACACATTACAAGAGGAAGCATGGAATTAAGCCGTTCATGTGCAGAAAATGCGGCAAGGCTTTCGCCGTGAGGGGTGACTGGAGAACCCACGAAAAGAACTGTGGCAAGCTTTGGTATTGCATCTGTGGGTCTGATTTCAAGCACAAAAGATCTCTCAAAGACCATATAAAGGCTTTTGGCAGCGGCCATGCGGCATATGGTATGGATGGCTTCGAAGAGGAAGATGAACCAGCATCCGAAGTAGAGCAAGATAATGAGTCGCTGCAGTGATATTAACGAATCGAGCATCAATACTAGTAAATGATCTAAAGTCCACAATTGGCTCATTTGCATTAATATAACCATGGCTTTCTTACTAAGAACTATAGACGCATGAGCTTCAAATTACTAGGAGAGCCGATTTATTAGATTTTTCATCTTGTTTCTTTTCTGTTCCTTTTTCTTTAGCATTTTAGGATCCAAAGCACATCCATGGTAGGCAAAGTTTTTGTAAATCCATTTTCCTTTCAACTTTTGTTGCTGTCTCTTCTTTCCTATTCTAAACAATGCGGAAAAATATAAAAACATTATTTAGAAAGTGATTACGGATATGTTTAGAAAACCGAAAGATGTTCCTACCGATAAATAGGCGTCAAAGCGGTACTTTATGAATATGGTGATTGGAGGGAAAATTTAGTGTTCTTTTTCCCTTCTTTCCATGAGGAAGGCATCAGTAGTGTCCTGATCAGCATTCTCCTTCGTATGCAAAAAATTTTAGAGGAGAATCTAAAGTGAGAGTAGGCCCTTCCCCCCCCCTCCCCCCCCCCCCCCCCTCCCTTCTCAATCCTAGCTACCGGGATATATAGGGATTTGTTAAGACCATTGCAGTTAGATTAATAGATTATAGCAATAGAAGTATGCTCATTTTCTAGCTATCAAGCAGACTTCACTTCCTCAGCCAGTATTGCAAATACACGTACGTGAATTTATCAACATCAAAACGTGGAAGAAATACACGTGACGTAAGTAGATGCATGACCACATGAATTAGTATTAGTAATATATTGATATTACTTGCCGACAAAAAAACAAGGGTTTGAGTATGGTACTTTAGGTTTACCACGAAAAGCTGACAGAAAGGAAGCCCTATTTGAAATAATAAGCTACCTAGCTCTAAGATTTTGAGATGATGATTCATGATCCAAGGATTGATAAATTTTGTGGGACGTAATTTGAGGATATATATCTTGGCCTCAATAATTCATTTTCTCTTTTAGGATCCTCATGTGAGTCTTCATCAATTCACGAATCTGAAAAATGCGTTGTAAGGGGTGTAAATGAAGCAAACCTCGCAATAGACACTTGACCAGAAGAAAAAAATGGATAGGGAGAGGGGTGAGTATTTTTGCACAATTATAGTTGAGCTAGTCTTTTCATCCTGAATATAAAGATCAGCTTTTGTTGGGGGGTGCATACGATACCCTCTTGCCTTTTTTTTTTTTTTTTTTTTTCTTTCTTTGGGGGATACCCTCTTGCTTTGTTCAGTGGATCATGTGTTTGTTGATGTAAGGAACATATACCATTTGAGATTCACTATTGTATGGAAAATTCAAGGCAAATGATTAGCTTTTGAAGAGAGAAAAAGAAGGGTAAATAGCATTTACCAGACACTCAAGACAGGTTATGCAAATCGTTTGTCAGGTTGAAATGAAATGGATCCCCGTTGGCAGCTTTCTTGAGAAAGAATAGATCAGAGAGCTAGAGAGAGAGAGGGAGAGAGAGTGAGAGGGTATGGGTGTGTCCAAAAGGTCAGCTAGGCTGAAAACAGAAACAGTGCGGAGACCAAGTGGAATTGGTTGGGCCAGTTTGAAACAAATACTGATGCCTCCTACGTACAGTGCTACATACTTCCCTTCTGATGGATAAACTGTAGACTGAAATGACCTCTCAATAATATTTTGACCACCTTATTCTATATCTCTCAGACAGTTTTGAAATATTGCTGCCTGCAATTCTGGCTGATAAATACACAGAGCATGTTTTCAAGAACAACAATAATGACAATGTGGGATAGCCATGAGAAAAACAAAATCTTTCTGTGCATTTTCTTTTGGGTTTCAGCAATTTAGCGTCACTTTTACATTGACTGCAATGATCTTTTGATGTAAGACCATGACCACCACGTACAAAGTTAACATTCTGCCACTGTCAGTCAGTGACCATGTGGGCTTACTAATTCCTTCGTTTACTGCTATGAAATATTACCACATGATCTAAACAGTAAACTATAACTAAAGCATTTATTGACCATCAATATCCTACCCCTTTGATGGGGAGACCATACCCTACCAGAATTGACCCCTTGGGCCACTCTCCTTTCCCCTACACGTCTCCATCCACATCTCTCTCTCTTGTTTGTATGTGAATGTATGTGTGTATTCACGTACCACTTCGTGAGTTTAAATTTTCCCAAAAAAAAAAAGAAAAAAGAAAATTACTTTACATTTACAATATGTTAATCCAACTAATTTTTCTCTCTTTTTTTTTTTTTTTTTTTTCTCCTGCAGACAACCCCAAGAAAACTTTAACTCGATAGAAGACTCAAGAGAAAAGCTCGTTAGATTTTCATTTTTTTCCTCTATCTAACAGAACCACGTACGTTTTAACTCACAAAACTATTTTATTTTTCTCCTGTTCTTTTCCCAATATTATCTTACTGAAGATCTATACACGAGTATTATATAATATATTACGTTTCCCAGCTTGTATTCATATTGCGCAGTACAAAGAGACAGCTTGCCACACTCGGTTGCCTAGCAAAACAAAACTCGCCTATCTTCGTATATTAAAATACGGTACTTCTAATAAGATAAATACTTGTGGGAATTAATAACGAAGGCGAGACAGAGAAAGAGAGATCAGGCGGCCGGGAGCGGGTATATATGATTACCAATACGTGGAAAAGGTTTTAGTTGCTTTTTCTTTGCTTATGTTTAAGAAAACAAAAAACATGGCATAACACAATAGTGCACGTACGGGATACAACTTTTCAATCAAAAAAATGCAAAAGCTGATGGACAATATCATGAGATCAAGCGATTTACCATATATCTTTGTCTGTGCCGACGTTCCAAAATTTTCTTGAAGAGATTCTATTTTCCCATGAAGAATATCACTACTTATAGGAATATTGATAGTTTTAAGCTAGGGAATGCATTTATGTTAGAACGTAACTCCAAAGTCTCCAAGTTCTTTCTTGTTACGTACCGATATTCTATTGTTTTAATTAATTAGAAGTATAATTACGACGTAATTACGGCCTGTTAAAAAATAATAAAGATCATATTAGTCAGCTAATTAAATTCTAAAACTCTCTCTGCAATCAAGGTAACAAAAAAAAATAGAGTCAATTTAGTATAAATATAGCATTAATTACTGCTCTGATAACAATTATGGATGTTAAAGTAGCGTCAAACACAGTGTAGAAAAAGGTCGCTAGCTAGCTCTTATAACTTGTCCATAAAGATAAATATGTTCTTCATTGAAATGATGACCATGCTGCATGGCCGAGTGTAATCGCAATATATATTATATGCCCTCATCATATATCAAATGGTCCAACTGTAAGAAGGTTGATTTGAGGTACTTTTGATTCTCAAAGTAAATGAGACAACTTTGTTTGAGAGGCCCCAATGAGCAAAAGAAAAAGGGAAAAAGGAAAAAATAATCTTGACCCATAATCACGTAACTTTGAAAGGAAGTAGAAAATAAATTTAAAATCGATAAAATAAAACAAAAATCATTCTTTTGGACTATACCTAGGGACCCCATTTTTTCCCCATGATCATTATCCATGACATATGCCTACTTTCATCCATTCTCTAGCTACTGCTAAAGTTATATTGGTTTGATGCTTGGAGATTCTCCAAGTTGGAGGCATGCATTGGGTATCTTTGTTTGGGGAATATAGAGAAAAGCTTCAAAGAGAAGTAAGCTGCAGCTACAATATACTTGAGAGAGAGATCAGAGAGAGAGAGTCGATCTAGGCTTTTTTTTCTCTATGCCCGAAGTGAGGTAGGAAAGTTAAAAGAAGTTTGACGTTCAAGCCTAGCTAGATAGCTATCAAATCACACACAAGTATATAATCTAATTTTATATAAAGAGAGAGCTACATGAAGCATGTAATGAAGGTCCATTGGCAGAAGATCCTATTAAAGATAAACAACTATAAAGCCAAAGAAACCCGCGGCCAAAGGCACTGATCATTAGCAGAAAACCCACACGATCGAACAAACCGCCTTTTAAAGTACTTCGAAGTATTATGATCAAGAGGATTCCACATGCATGCAATTCTCAACTTGACAGAATAAAATATATATTAATTTATATTAACTAAATGCCCAACCCGTCCTAGCTACCTAGCTCTCCCATTTTTATCTGTGTACGTACGTACGTACGTACCATCTGCAGGTAACTCACTCATTTTCTGTGTATTGTGATAATGCCAGATTTTTATTTTTACTTCTTATTTTTACAAAAAGAAGATAGAAAATCGTACGTGCGTGGTGTTGATCATAAAGCCATGCATGCAATTGGCCGACGCAGTTGGTGCATGCTTTTAGCCGTCGTTTGGCTGCAAGAATACGTTGAGATTGCTTCAATTAAGTTTAATTTTAAACTAAATTTAATATTTAAATATTTAATTCTTAAATTATTAAATTTATTTCAATTCAAAATTTCTTTATATATAAAACCTATAATCTTCTTCAAATCAACAAATTTTTATACCGCATTTAATTCACAACTTTTTTCAAATTTTTATAAATAATACTAAACTCATCTTAATATTTAAATACATTTAAACTTATTTTAAATAAACCCCACATGACTCACGCTACCTATTCGACTCACTATTATTCATAAATAACTTAGTTTAGATAAGCTTACATCGAAATGAACCTTAAGGTTTGTTTTCATTAAGAAAAATGATAAATACACAATACTTTTTACAACATATTTTACAATCATGTTTTAATTTAAATGAAGAGTATTATTGTAAAATATTATATAAAAGTAACATCACTTTATAAAAATACCCTTATTTTACATCATGTATTGTAAAGAATGTTGTGTACGTACGTGTGTATCATTGCTCTGAGCATGCAATTACATATTTTATCTTTTCAATTTTTTTATTAATAAAACTATAAAGAGTACAGCTTAATATATCTCTTTTTTGTTTAGTACCTCTAATTTAATGACCGATCGATATGATGAAATGCATCATCGAATTAAGCAATCATAATTGGCATTAATATTTATTAATTTGTCATGGATTCACAAAATAATATATATTTAGAGTATATATATTCATTAATGTAAATACCTCTTCCAGCTTGTAATCATTTTTCAATGCATGCAATTAAGTATATATATCATCATGAATTAAGGAGATGTTGCACAACTAATATATATAGCAAATTAATAACATGATTATCAATGCATAATATGTGTACTGCTAGCTAGTATATATATCCTTCTTCCAAATTAAAATCCTGATCGATGGCATATTCTCTAATATATATATATAGTTCTGAGTCATGAATAATCAAACATATATATATAGGCTTGGATTAAAGCTAATTTGGTGGGTCATGTGGAAAATATATATGGATTGTAGGGCTCACTCTAGATGATAATTCCCATGATCATCATATCTTTTCCAAAAACCCAAATCAATGAGGAATTAAAGAGGAAAGCTTTTTCTTTCAAAAGACCACTTTCACCAGCTTCCTAGAAGGATCCCGTCAGTGGAATTAATACTGTGTATGCATGTAACAAAAAAGTAGAAAGGGAAGGGTGAAAAGGAAAGTATGTCCTCTATATATATTTTTTGTGACGACAAAAGAAAATCCATCATCATGGGGAGAGAAGGAAACTATATATAGAGTAGGGACAGGTAGAGGATCAAATGATACGATCATGGGCCAACGAAAAACAATGGGAGGATATGCAAATGATTAATGGTGATCTATACAAGCAACAATAAATTAAATTATAATTATATTTTAATGATTTCGATTTTATAAATTAAAGAAAGATTATATATTATATATAAGCATCACTCTTTTTTGCTCACGTATACTGCATCCACAGTACTCAATTCTCAAACAAAAGTTTAAGATCTTTTTTTTTTTTTTTTTCTGTATAAAAGATGTTATACTTTTTTTTTTAGGAATAATAAAAAAAAATCAATTCATCATCCATTTTTTCTGATATTGGTCATTTTAACCCATGTAATTATATATATATATATATATATATGTATATATATATATTTATATATATATCCATCATGTCAGTAATTCAAAATTATGAATACAATTTAGGAACCAAAAATAGACAACAATTAGCAAGGCTATATAGAAAAAGAATTAGAAAACATGATATATGGACATTATATATATAAGATCAGAAAATGAAATATCTAAATTAATTAATAGAATTAACTCCCTAGTGAAACAAATTACCCAAAATAATTGAAGCATATATGCCAAGAAATTAAAGAATTTCGTAAAATATGATCAAGAATCATGTATGAAATTATTTAGCATGTTTTTAGAATTTAAACATACATACCCATAAATTTAAGCATCACATTTCCTTGTATTTGCAATTAATACATGATGAAGTATAGAATGGACCGGATTAGCCAACATGACAGATCAAGCTAGCATTGCACTTCTTTCTTTTCAGTCTCGCCCATTAATATTCATGCAATTACGTACGTACATGAACACTCATGATTAATGGAAAACATTACCAATTGCACGCGATCATATATATATCCTTTGAATTTATAGCAGATTTACGTACTTTATTTTGGGAGACGTGTCCTCCCAAAACAAACATGATCTTTAAAATGGGGGAAAGAAAAAGATCTACCTAGCTACATACATAAATGAATTAACATGTATTATCTTTGAACGATCGAGTAGTATTCCATATTCTTATTTGGGTTTTGTGAAGGGCCGGCGCCGGGCAGAAATACGGTGACTCTAAATTCCTTGAAAATTTTGGGATAAGTGCACTGCACCAATTGTAGTGCATGCTAGCTCCAGACAATTAGAATAAAGACCATCATAAGCTCAAACTGACATATATACATGAGTGACGGGGTGACACGTACGTGAGGGGAGACCCTACACCCATGCATGCATATATGCCACAACCTCATCATATATATATATATATATATTCCTAGCTATGACATATATACATGATAGGATCATGCACAATTATTAATGGAAAAGGTAATATATAATATTAATACTATTGGGAGAGGAGAAGAAAGTAGAAAGTGACTTGACTAGATAGATAGATACATGCTCAATGTTACGCTATCCTCTTAACTCTTGATGATCTTGTAGACGTACGAAGTCCACAATTTCTCATTCAAGTTGACCCTGCACGTACGTACGTGTTCGATTCAAATAAATGTTCCTGCAAAAAGTCGGCCTCCTGAGCCTGAGGTGATCATTCATCAGCCTTTCTTAATGCATATATATATTATCCCCACATCTTGGACCAACGTCGTGGATCATCATGCATGGTCAAGTGGGAAGAATAATTAATCTCACACTTCATTATCCATCCATCGATCATCTAATTAAAAGGTCTACTAGCTAGCTAGGCAATAATGTTTACATATAAGAACATATATATATAAATCAATATCTTAAACCAAGATGGATTTTGCTGTCCATGCTTTAGCCAAGGATGCATAACTTCTTTCTGAGGAGTGTATTATACTGGAGGATATTCTCTTCCTTGTATTCGTTCTTTAGTTTGATGCTTCCTATTAAGATCAGACTTTTCTTAAAAAAAAAAAACATTTACAAAAGGTTCTTTTTTTTTCCCCTTTACTTCTCTCTCCGCCTACGCTATGATTAGAAAGTTTAGAAGGAAAATATATAATTAAGAGGGGATCATCGATGATAGGAGAAAGATCAGAAGAGAGATAGTACTGCAGATAGGAATGGAGAAAAAAGTAAGAAAATTTTGTGCATTAATTAATTCCTAATTAGTTGGCTGCGTAGAAAATTAGAAGGGAGATTAAAAAGAGAAGCGAGTACTTCATGTTCATTAATTGTACTATTTTAAGCTATAGCCGTCATCTTTTGACAATTCTTTTTTTTTTTGGGTATTAAAATATATAGCTGGATCATTTAATTACTTATATGGGTCATTAATTATTTATAAGCAACGTCTAAATTAACATAAAAATGCCTTTTTTAATCAACCGACCTCTCCCTTAAGGGGCTCGATGGGACACTACCCTAAATTTTATAAATATTAATTATAAAATGCATCTCGATCCCTGCCAATTTTCCTTATTCTTACATCAATTTAGCACATTTAATCAAATTTTATTAATTCTTGTAATTCTTTTTTGTTGCCTCTGGAGTGCGCGCTTTTATATAGAAAACAACATACGGGGATTTTCATTAATTTTATCAAACCACCACCTTGGAATTAGTCCAACGTCGAGAATTAAATAATAATCTGATCATTAATTGAGGTCCAAAAAAGGGAGAGCATGGGCAAGTCCTATATATATATATATATATGGCCTATGAATATCTCCTAACTAAAATCTTGTTCATCATGACTCTAATTAATTAAATTGCAATAGAGAGCTCTGCAAACTCTTGGATACTTTTTTTATTTTTGGACCTTGTAATGATGCGAAAGGGGAACAACCATGTACCTACGATATGCCATGGGGGAACATATCACGTTGGTATCACTTTCAACTACCGCATGATCCATATCAATGCTAGCTAGCTTCGTCGACCTCGTAATTACTTGATCACTTTTGTATATATATGAAAAAAAATTATTAATTTTCATCCTATTATATATATATACACACTTCCCGTCCTGGTACTAGTGGGTCTAGTCATGTACATTTGAATTAAAAAATAAATAAAACCATTTTTTATTAAATAAGTTAGGGTGATCGCTAGCTAGCTAGCTAGCTAATTGGATCAATATTCCTTTAATTTATAATGGGTCAATGTTTAGAGCACCTTAATTAACTTGTATGGGATGAAGTTTACGTAAATATGATTGAGAATCATAATAAATATTTCTCGTTAAGATATAAATAAATATTAAGAATATTGTTATATACAGTTATAAATTGTGCAAGCGTCACGCACTTATTTTAAAAGATTAGAGTTTAGTATTAAAAAATTAATTTTTTCATAACGTGGATTTTAGATATTTTACTTACTTTTTTCACAATAAATGCGTGATTTTAAATCGAATCTATGACTCATTTGTCAAATATTAATACTGATGCTATATACAAAACCAATAATATTGATCAAGTAAAAAGGGGTATACGTAGCATCATCTTTTTGCTACTGCGCGCCTGGGTGCCCTTTCATGACTATGAAAGATGCATGGGGGTACCTTCATTTTTGTGCCGGCCCCTTGAGATCAACAAATATTTATTTTTGGGCTAGCTAGCTAGCTCCTTAATTCATGATCATGAGTCAGTGGACTGAACACTACTACTTTTTTCTTGCTCCTTGAATGAGGTTGTCTTTATCTTCCTTTTTCCCATACCCTTTCTATCAATGGGACTTTGGGAAATCCAATCAAAACCTCATCTTTTTGCCAATGAAGGAAAGGTGATTAAACAGGCAGCTTTTGCTCCTACAAATTGTATATGCATGTCTTTATATATGTTTCTTACATGACATGTTATGATCATTTTTAATACCAACCCACCATATATTTTGCTAGCTGACATTCTCTGTATATATATGTACAATCATATCATCATGTGTAATCACTCCATCCCACTAACATGCACCACCTTTTTTTTAGACCCGGTTTAGATTAAGAGGAACTCTCAACCCATCTCATCTCATTTCATGTTATTATTACAACTTTCACAAATTCTCACATAAATTAAATACAATAAATAATTCAAAATTTTCAAATCTTAAAATAATAATAATATTAAAAAATAATATTCTAATAATATTTTATTCAATTTTTATCTCATCTCATCTCAACTTACTATCCAAACCTAACCTCAGTCAACAACCTAGCAAGCGACTGATCAATCTAAAAACCTGTCTCCACAATTTACGTCGGATTTATGCCACTAACAACCTATTTATTAATCTGTTTCCTAATAAGAATTAGGGAGAAATGGCAATTAGCAAGGAGAGAAGTTCAGGAACACTTTGATAAAGATGAGGGCCCATGATTGACAGCATGTGTCCCCAGTTAATGGCAACTATGATCCCTTTTTATTAACTTCTTTTAGCTCCCTTTTTTTTTTTTTGGGTCCAATAAACACTTCTCTTTTAGAGTACTAAGAACCTAAGTTATTTCCATTTTCCTGTGTATATATAATAGCCTTAATAGGTTTACTCCCACCTTAATGGCAGTCAATATATAAAAGATTTTGTTTGAAAAAAAAAGGCCCAACTAATTTTCATGGATAACTTGACCACGAGACTGCCCATGGCATTAGAAAAATGTCCCTCTAGATTGTCCTATTTTGTGTGATTTTGACCCGGCCCATCTAGTTTGTTCATATATCAACAATAATAATACAATTAAAATGTCTGTTTTTGTTTTTAATTAGGATAATGATCAGCTTACTACCTTCCTACCATTCATTTCAGCGTCGTTCATTTTCACAAAAATTTTCATCTCATTTCATCTAATAATTATAATTTTTTCAAATTTCTACACAAAATAAAATAAACAATTCAACTTTTTCAAATCTCAAAATAAAAATAATATTAAAAAAATATATTTTAATAATATTTTATTCAACTTTATCTCGTTTTATCTCATTAGCAAAAACAAACGAGGACTACTCTATAATGTATTCAAAAATTTTATTATTTTTTTTAAGTATTTTTTTAATATCCTTAATCATTAAGAACAAATTTTAAAAATATACAATTTTACTAATAGTCACTTATTTAACCAATAACCATTATGTAAAAAATAATAACAAAATAAATAAATAAATGAATAATAAGTCTATGATTATCCTTTTAATTATTGGGATTGTTTAGGTTCCCAAGCTACTCCAAACAAATTGGAGTTTCTGAACGGCACTCTAATTGATTGGGCCAGGTCATGTTTATATGGGATGGGCCGGAATATCAATGGTCTTGGATTTGTCTGTGTGTCAGAAGTCTTGGACTAATACCTCGTTAGTCTGAACCGGAAGTGATCTCGCCTAATTTCAGTTGGGCCAGCCCATTTGTTTTCCTCCTCTTTTTTTCGGGTTAAATTATCGGGAGCTCCAATTTTACAATCACTCTCTCAGGTTATCTATTCAATTTTTATTGAATTAGAAAATAAAATTTTAATTACAAGTATAACTATGTATTAATATACTAGGTGGGAGCAACGTGTAAAGCACGTTTGTCTAATTTTATGAAATGATTATTTGTAAAAAATAATATATATTTTATCAAAATTATTGATGTCACTTAATAATTTAAGGCATATTAGAGAAAATAAAAAAATTAGTTCAAAATATCATATAATCCAATACATGTTTATAACATCTATAATTTTAGCAAAGATGTATACGAAAAATTTAATAAAAGTCTAACATAAACGGTAGTTCAAAATATGTGTCGTTTGATGTTTGTATTATTATTCATCAATTTATGTCATCCTGTAGACGATCAATAGAGACAACATTGAAATTCTTATTTTGCTGTTGGTTGAGTCGATCAGGGACAACATAAAGTTAAAACATAATCTTTTTATAAAATTTGTGGTATAATATTTTCTATATATAGCATATATATAAATCCTAAAATATATTTTGAAGTTGTTGGCCGAATTTACTTTTTCTTGATTAGCTTAAGGATCACGGCCTTTGTCACGTACCCATTATAGCAAGCCTACGTGTGGAATATGACTTAGCGGAAGTTACGTCCTACTACCATGGGAAAAGAAAAAACACTTTGATTAAACACACTTGTATTATATATTATATGAGATTTTTAAATTTGAAATATTCAATAATCTGAGTTAATGAAACGTATAATACATGTATATTATACTTAGGGATTTACGTCTTATGCACCTAATACACGTGTATATGTTAAGGAAAATGAGAAAAATATAATAACTAATCTTTAATTACCTATTATTATATAAACTATTAAGTATTATTATTATTGTGATTAATAAATCATATAACAACATTGAATGCTATCTCTCTCAATATTTATGTCTTCATTTTATATGTCAAACCGTTAAAACAAACGGTGTTAACTTTAACGGAAAAACAAGAAAAACCGTTAAAACAAGATTTTCCGTTTCATACACACTTTTTATATATAGAAAATATATTAATTTAACGTGATTAATTAAAAAATAAATTTTAAATATAAAAAAATTAATATTAATATACGTATTAGTCCGTAACTTTATTTATATATTGCAGAACCCAATTAGAAAACAGCATACAAGCCAAACCATCGTTGTGATCAATTCCCAGGACGCAAGACCAAGAAAAATTTTGTTTGTTTTCTCTGCTGTTTCTTTTCAAATAAATAAATAATATTTAAGATATAAAGAATGTTGAATTGTCCAGCGAGTGACTCGCATACGCAATGGATCTGAGAGCCACAATTCAGAAGATTCGTATGGGACCCACTAGAATCCCAACAACGTAAAACGGTCTCCACTCACCATTGTTGAACTGTGTCTGTTCCATTCGTATCCCCAAGTTGCGGTGTTCGGAGATGGAGGCTGCTCTTTGCCGCAACTTGGATCTCAAACCATCCCGTTGCCAGCCACTCTCAACTAAACTCAAGAAACCCACTTCACGACCATGTCATTCTCATCGATTTTCATGCTTACATAGCCGGAGAAGCGATAGTTGGAGCGCGTTAATAATGCCCTGTGCTTGGTACAAACCAAAGTCCGAGGAACGACATCTGGGTTGCCAAGAACTGGTCGGATCACTCGGGAAAGGGCTTTTCGGGTTTGCCGCCGCGGCCGCCGCTTTGGTTTCGGTCTGTTGCGATTCCCCGGCTCTAGCCGAGTCCCTAACCGTCGCTTTTCCTGTCTCACGAGCTCAAGAGGTAATCTTTTTTTTTTTTTTAATTTTTAATTTTTATTATTCTTTTGGTTTTCTTCATCTATATTTGGTGATGGTAGCGGGATTAGCAAAACGTAGAGTCAGTAAGGTTTGTTTGCAGGTGAATACAGTTCAAAGAACACTTGTGGAGGCTTGGGGTTTGATCCGAGAGACATTCATAGACCCAACATTTAATCATCAAGGTAACTTGGGGATCTTATTCTCGATTAGTACTATGGCTTTTCTTTTCTCGGTAGTTGTGTTTCTCGTTCCTTCGGTGTTGAGGCGTGTGTGTATGGGCCAAGGAGTTAAACTCTTATGATAGTAATACTTACTTTTTGTAGATTGGGATTCGAAGTTGCAACAAACAATGGTGGAAATGTTTCCCCTGAGGTCGGCCGATGCGGCGTATACGAAAATAAGTGGAATGCTTTCTACACTTGGAGATCCATTTACGCGGATTATCAGTCCAAAGGTCTTCTTGATTAATTTATTATTATTTAGATATATTGGGATCATTTAGTTTGGTGATACTCTTTCAAATACAAATTATTGAAATCAACATAAGAATGGTTTTTTTACCTTCAGGATTATCAAAGCTTCAGGATTGGAAGTGATGGGAATTTGCAGGGTGTTGGAATTTTCATAAATGCTGAACCGGGAACAGGCCATTTGGTTAGCTACATACCAATGATTATTTTTTTGGATTAAAAAAAAAAAAAGTCCACAGGGGAGACCTTTGCGAAAAATTAATTACTGGCTGTTCTTAGGAAATAGAGAAATTTCTGCTGCAAAAATTTCACTTTTTGTATCCATTTTAGATCAAACGGTAAGTAATGAGAACACTGGGGTCGTGTTAGGCTCTCAGCGAACAAAATCTTTGGTGGTTTCATAGATGAAAGTTCAATTTATTCCCATGTATAAGTATTCCCTTAAAGAATTTTTTTTTAATTAGGTTATAGATTTACGGTTTACCCGTAGGTTAAGAAATTGAAAAGAAAATAAAATAAAAGGACTCTAGATGTTTCTCTGGCACCACACCAAGATCATTTCCATCTTCTTGACATTGCAGGTTGTTTTGTCTTGTGTAGACGGTAGCCCAGCTGCTCGTGCTGGCATACATGAAGGAGATGAGTTGATTGAGATTAATGGTATTTTACAATCTGATAGTTTCTTTCCGATTCTGAATATGGAGTCTTTATATATCCATGATGCTATCCTAAAAAGCAGTCACTTCCAAGTCTTATGCTCTAAGCTGGCTACAGGGAAAACCTCTTTCTAGGTTTATTAAATTAACATTCTATCATTCTTTAGATGCCTGAATTTATTTGAGCATACAACTTTGATTTCCCGCCCCTTGTTGGAGAGAATCACACATGACTTTTGAAATCGTTTGGGAATTGAAAATCGCAATATCAAATGCCAAATGTTGATAGCATCATAGTTATTGAAGTGGGACGTGCCCTGGTGTTGGATAGTTTATAAGTTCATCTTATTATTTAGATCCCTCGGTTTACTTATCAAAAAGTTCATCTTATTATTTAGATCCCTTATACTATTTACTAAAATTTATCTCTTTGAGGTGGAACCAAACCTATCACTGGTTCCAGAAGTTAATATTGGCCAAAACAGTGAAATTAATCTCTCCATTTGGTAAAATCTGGTTTCCCAGTGTTTCATATTTTATATGTGAAATCTTGTTTGTTGCTTTTCAGATGGTTTTACTTCTGCCTAGTCATATTTGTCTCAGGGTATGAACATTTCAAAGTTCAATATTCATTCAAATTATATCACCTTTCTTTTAAACTGTCTTGTGGAACTTCAGGGGAGAGGCTTGATGGCCTTAATAGTGAAGCAGCTGCACAGAAGCTTAGAGGGCGTGCTGGAACAGCTGTTACAGTAAAATTGCAGAGCGTAATTTTCATTCTCTCTTGTTATAAATGATGCATGTTAAGAATGACCATTTCGAAGTGCTCAGAGAAGCCTTCAGTACTTCATGTTTTGCTTACCTTTGCATAATACCAAATTTACATACATGATACAACAAGATTCTACTTTATGTTTTCTAGAAGAAGAAGATCAGGCTTTTCTGTTTTATGGGGAGGACTAGTCGTTTAATCTATCCGTTTGAACAGAACATTGTATGCATATTGCTTCAAATTGTGGTTCAGAGTTCATCACAGATTCTCAAGTACCTCTATCCCAGGAGTTGGAGCTTTTGAAAAATTTTATCTTGTAGACTTGCCATACAAGACTTGGGCAACACAGCATTCTCTAAGTGTTGCACAAATTTTTTTCCTCTATTCTTCACTCCAACTTGGAAGTTTCATGTCTGTTAGTGAGGATCTTTCAGCTGAATATTTTGCTAGGGATGATTTACCTTAAGTCGTGGAAGAATGAAGACTATTGAATTTTATCAGTTGAATTACTTTGGTAGTGCTAGTGGACAGTGCGTAATATATCAAGCAATATTCAGGATTATCGGATTTTTACTTAATTGGAAACACAGCAGGAAAAGAATTGTGGACTGATATGAATATTTTTCAAGTAGAGAATGGTGTTCTTTGTTTTGGGGTACTTTGAACTGTAATCTGGCATCCTTAACAATAGTAAATTTGTCAACTAAATAGTG
This sequence comes from Carya illinoinensis, assembly GCF_018687715.1. Lineage (NCBI taxonomy): Eukaryota > Viridiplantae > Streptophyta > Magnoliopsida > Fagales > Juglandaceae > Carya > Carya illinoinensis. The sequence goes on along the minus strand of NC_056760.1, from coordinate 3,496,047 downwards.
TCTTGTTTTCCAGATAAAAGATTTGGGAGGTGATTCTAGTATCAGAGAGGTAAGAAGCATTCATTATATGTCTTTGCATTGGTGTGGTTTACTATAAATTCATTTGTTGCTTTCTAACAGTATGGAAAGAAAGCCTCAAGTTATGTTCATGCAAAAAAGCATTCGTCTGCCCTGGCTTGTTATGTTCTAAACTATGATTGTATTCTTTGACGAACTGATTGGGAAATGTTCCTCATTTGCTTGAAGGTCAAACTACCTAGGGAATACATTAAGCTTTCTCCCATATCCAGTGCCATTATTCCTCATAGAGCTGCAGATGGCCGTCTGACAAAAACTGGTTATGTGAGGCTCTCAGCTTTCTCTCAGGTATTATCTGTAGAGGACTCAAATATGCTGCTTCTTTCTATGATTTGGCATATTACCATGAAAATCAGGATTGGTTTTATGACAGAGTGCTGCTGCTGATATGGAAAATGCAATTCATGAAATGGAAAGTCAGGACGTCGAGGCATATATACTTGATCTGAGGAATAATCCTGTAATTTTCCATTTCTTATCTTAGCAGCTGGAAATTTTACAAAGTTGATTTTCTCACCTTGAGCTTTTAGTTCCATATCATTCTTCTCAATTCTTTAATCATTTTGCAGGGGGGTCTGGTAAAAGCAGGACTTGATGTCGCCCAAATATGGCTTGATGGGGATGAGACTCTTGTGAATACAATTGATCGGGATGGAAATATGTCACCCATCAGCATGTTCAATGGGCATGCCTTGACTCATGATCCCCTTGTTGTGCTTGTGAGTATCTAACTTTATGAAGACATTAATTTCTTTCCACTAAGTTCTGATTAACATATAACAACTGGTTTAATAAAAAAAGAATATGAAAGACTTTCAAGTTTTGCATTCATGCAATTAAAAATCCTATGAAGACAAGTTGAACACAATCACAAGGGAAAGAAGCTAGATCTAGTTTAGGCTTCATGTTTGATTTACTTAAGCCAGTGCAATTACACATTTCAACAAATAGTTGTAAATTACATAAAGAGCTGAATAAGATCGGGGATGGCTAATTTTCAACCCAAAATGAACTTAGCCGACCAACATGGATCTACATAAACTCAACATATTGCATGTGAGCTTGACTACTTTTTTTGCTTCTAATTTTTCATTACGTATCATATCATTTTAAGCTAATTGTTTTATTCATTGGTTTGCAAAAACAAATCTGGATTGTTGTTGTTGATTGATCCTTGGGCATAAATATCATACGCCTGTTGGCTTGGAGTTTTTACTGAAAAAACATGAAGGTCCTGGTTCCATTATTCAGTCTTTTATACGGCATAACGTCCTCAATAATTGTATCTGCCAAATTTATCACCACTTGAAATAGGTAAATGAGGGAAGTGCAAGTGCAAGTGAGATTTTGGCAGGAGCTTTACATGACAATGGCAGGGCTATTCTTGTTGGGCACAAAACCTATGGGAAAGGAAAAATTCAGGTATTTTTTGTGCTAGAGTTTCTTTAAATCAAAACAGCATTTCCCAAGGATTTAATTTATTCACATAATGTTTACTGATCTTGAATCGATGGTGCTCAATCGAGAGGTGCTATGACACACTGGTATATAAATGAAGAACACCCCCGCGTGGGTTTTCGATCCATTATATCACTGTGTATTTTAATTTCATGCGGTTGAGTCTTTGAAGCCTTTCTTCTGATTAATCATCTTTGGTATGTTTGGTGCCAAGACTTTGCCCTTTCTACCATAGGACACTCCTCTTGTTTTATGTTCCTATTTCTAACATTGCCAACCACCTCTGTCAAGCATAGGTCATAGGCCTCCAGAATTGTTTAAGCCTATGTTGCATAGATTCTGACTTGTTCTTACTACAGAGTGTCACAGAGCTCCATGATGGTTCGGCCCTCTTTGTAACGGTTGCAAAGTATCTATCACCCGCACTTCATGACATAGATCAGGTTGGCATAACACCCGATGTGCAGTGCACAACAGACATGCTAAATTCTCCGAAGGATTTCTTGTTGAAGGATAAGAGCTCGGTTTCCTCTCTTGAAGCGGATTCTTGTATCATGGTGGCAGAGCATGAACTGGACATTCAGCAATCCAAAGGGACTGCCTCTTGAAACATGGCTTGCGCTGTCATATTGCTTTAGCATCATTGAAAATTGCTGTATCGATGCTTAGGAAGAATATATACGTCACAATGTCTGTTGTGCATGTGCTTGTATATGGTTATTTAGTGGGCTTACAACTCAGTGGATATGTATAGGTATTTTTTAAAATATAGAAAAAAAAATTCTCCTTGAATTTTGATTTCTTGCTTTTCAAGAGAAAATGCATTCTGCACACCCATCGGATATTTTACATTTTATACCACAAACTATACACACTGCACCCTCCAAGTATTGAAAAAAATCATAATTACAATGGACCGTCATCCAATTTGTAGAATTTGGATGTAAAATTCAATGATCAAAGGAATAATAGATCCTAGAAAATTGAATGGATTCGTCACTTAGAAATATTTCTCTGATTGATGACATTTGGCAGAATAATCCCCAGCTCTCTCACAATTCCACTGCTCATAAACTTTTAGATACAAAAGAAGCAAGATAAAGGGTTATAGCACAAACAAGTTCTGTTTCCCAATTTACTTTGAACAAGATCAAGCGAAGCATTAGCTATGGAGTACCCCAATCAAAAGGCTCACCTTTCTCACATTGATATATATATATATATATATATTTTTCATTTAAGGACCAGCTCACATTATTGCTGAGTCAAAGTGGAGCTGTATTTGATTAGTCATTTGGTAACTTGGCATTTCAATTTTAATTTCTTTGGTGCTATGACAAGAATTCCATAATAAACGACATATATAAGTATTTTATTTCATTATGATATAGTAATCACAAAGGAACAAAGAATGAAGCGAATACAATCACATATCCTCCCCCTCACAAAACCAGTAAATATAACTCTCATCAAAATCACACTGGATGCAGTTTTGCCAAAAAAACAAAGCTGCAGTTGATCAAGAATTTAAAACTTGAGCAGAGAAAGAAGACAGAGGACGAGAGAGGATCCCAATAGGACACCGGATACCGGTGTTGAGAAAGCCGCTCCGGCGTCCATGGGAGCTGGTGCCGGCGCCAGTTCGCTGTCCTGAGCCGAGACCATAATAGCCGTCGAGGTGACCACCATCACGAGGACGAGCATCAATGCCCTGGAAACGCTAGTTTGGGCCATGGCTAGCTGAAGATACTCGAAGAATATATATATAGGCGCCTGAGAGAGAGCTTAGATATAGAACACCTCGACAACTTCGAACGGTCTTCTGATCTCTTAGAATGTATGAAATGGCATAGATAGAACGATAGTATTTATAAGATGAATTCTGCGGTGGGTGGACCCTATAGGGAGCTGTGACCAGCGAGTAAAATGGGCAGCAACGGCTACCAACAGCGCAAGAATTGCCTGTAAAGTGACCCCATGCGCTTTGCGTTGTGGAAAGTGCATGTGAAATTGGTATTTCTGCGTGCGCGTTATAATGCGGAAAACTCGGTGGACGGCGGCTAATACATATTCGAAACGTGGCAGGCGCCATTCTGTCCAGCGAATATATGTCGGTAGGCCCAGGGAGGCACAAAATTAGGCCCAACAAACTTCAGGTAATCTGGGCCTAATTGAACAATTCAAATCCATTTTTTTGCCAAAAAATAGTTCTAATTTAAAAAGCACTTTTGCAACAAAGAAATCAAACTTAATATATATCATCTAAGCAATGCTGTGTTACCTTTAAAACAAACAGTTTCTACCATTAATGTAAGATAGAACAAATTATTGACAGGCAATCACACCAGTTGCAGTACAATGTTACATTACTATGTCCAACCGACCATATGGTAGATCGATGTCTCAAACCATACACAGACCACAGCACAAAACCCAACCGCTCGTATATTATCCAGCTCATGAAAACTAAACTTAACAACCCACTTATATAAGTGAGATAACTCAATACCAAAGGTTAAGCTCCGAGTTCATTCAATGCAGTAAAAAGGAGACAAAAGTGGCCAGCATTGAGGAACAAATCACTGCCCCTGCAACCGGCAAGGAAAATCCAGCTCCCGTCTCCAACCCTGCCATGGGGGCAATGCGGACATCCTGTGCCATAATCGTTGCCACAAAACAGAAGGACACAAGTACCATTAGCGTATGAATATGAAGTACTGTAGTTGATGAACCTAGCCATGCCATTTCTCTGTACAAACTGAAAGATAGCTAGAGATCTGAGTAATTAAAGATCAGAAATTGGTGTTCGTGTTGAAGTTGACTGTGCTGTGTAAGTGTAAGAGAGCACGAATTTATAGCTGCCTGTGTGTGTCCTGTAAACATTCTTCAACTTTCTGGTACATATAATGTATGACGTGAAACGTTTGCAATTACAACTTTCATTCCTTAGGGGTCACGGCTCCTGGGACCCATCGAGCAATCTAGGTGCTAGAAACAAGAGTACTCCTATATGCTTCCATGTTGGCGTGTGACTTTAGTCGGAAATGGAAAGCAAGCAAGCAAGCTGTGGAAAAGTTAGGCTGAGTGTGATATGGTAATTATTTTGGGGGCCTTAAACAGTACTGCTACTCATGTGGTGGAAGGAGTAATATATTAATTAAACATATATATGTTGGTAGCATTAATTTTCCATGATTTTAGATTAGGATCATTAATTAGGATGTCTTGCAACATAGGATTGCTGGAGTAATGATGGTGTAGTAATCCTTTCACGAGATAGTACTAACCATCATGAAAATTAAGGGGCTGCTGTCGATGGTGATGGTCATTAATTATTTATTTATTATTTTGATACCCATAAAACATGAAGACATACCACCTATTCGCCTGATCATCTTCGATCTGCTGACTGCATGCTGTCAATCTCTACCTAAAAGGGCCTAGCTGCCTTTTCACATGACATATATATATATTAATTGAATATTGTTATGTACAAATTTTAAATACACAGATATCGTGTGAATTCTTTATAAAAGAGTGAGTTATACTAATTAATAATAATTTTTTTTATATTTTTTTAAGATGAATTTCACTTTTTTACAAAGACTTATACGTAATTTGCTTATTTAAAATTTGTATAAATCATTTTTCATATTAATTTAGATTTATCTAAAATTAATTTAATTAGTGTTATTAGCCATCGATTCGTTCAACCTTTAAAATAATGATTATATATGGGACACCAAATTATAATTCAATAAATAAAAGCTAATTAAAGTAGTTAGAAAAATTTAGAAATTAAGGTTATAACAAAGATGTTTTCTTAACCGGCCAAAGTATCCCAAAAAAACCGTTGGCAAAACTTTCCTACCGAGAATTCATACGGATCATGTAATATATATACAACCCATGAATATATGGCAAATCCTCACACCATGCATGCAGAGCCATTCACGTAAAACCTTTCGGTCCGCAACTAACAGTATCTATTTTTGGGTCAAAAGTAAGCTTAAAAGTGCTCGATCACCTTCCTTCTTCTTCCTCAGGCCTGCAAATACCTGGGATTAAGAATAACAAAAGACTGTTTCTTCATACTCCAAGGCGGGTCTCGCACGCTAGCTATATATATAGCTATTCTCATTATCTGAATATTCGCCATGGACGCTAAGAAGATCTCATGTGCTGTTCTCATCGCCGCCGCCTCCATGAGCGCGGCTTTGGCTTCCAGTACTGAGGTCCCGGCTCCGGCGCCCGGCCCATCCAGCGGAGCCTCCGCTACCTTGCCCCTTGTCGGGTCCTTGGTTGGTGCCTCCGTTTTTTCTTTCTTCACAGCCTACTGGTTTCATCAGTAAGCTCGGAAAAGGATAGAACTTTGAAAATAAAGGGAATGTCGACAAAGAAAAGTTTTGTCAGCGGCATGGAATAGTACGTTGGAAGTTTAGTGATTATGTATGCTTTGGGAGGATTGGATATTCTTTCAAACTATTGTATTTGAATTGTTTCAATTTCTGTCACCAACAGCTTGTTTCAGCTCTTCATGTTGTCGGGATTTTTCAATAACAATATATTAATTTGAGAAGTGTTAATTCTGTGAAGAGATTTTGTGAGAGTGGATTTTGACGTGAGACGTCAAACTTATTTTATAATTTTTTTTAATAAATCAAGCATTTATCTGTTAATTTTCCAATGCATCAACCAGCATAGAATGAAGTCAGAATCGATAACTATCGTTGATCACTTCTTTTCATGAATACCTCTAAAATTAAGAAAGAATTACCACTGATTTTATTTTGGCCATTTCACGGTCTAGGAACGTCTCTAACATTAATGAATAATGCTTGGCTTACCGAGGATCCTCCTCACCGATTTTTTTTTTTTATATTTTACTTATAATTAGAAACATCGGAGTTTGGTAAGAACCACGTTGATCTCACGTACGGCTCACCCCTACAGGTATCTTTGGATTTTAGAAACACAGAACTTAAGCATTCAAGTCTTAATGCGTAGGAGAATATCATAGCCAGTGAGGACCAGATACAATATGTACTTTATTATGACAGGTGAACCTTAATGAAAATGATGTTGATGATTGAATTATGCCAGGCATGCATGAGCTATATTTACAAACCATTACTTCATGTCAAGTTACACTATTCTTGAGGAAGCGGGAGAGAGTAATTTCGTGCGTGGTTACTAAAAATGCCAAGGAGACAACATTAATGGTTCTAAAGATGATACGTAGTTTGAACCATATGCAACAACTTGCATGTTGCTTGTGTGTATATCTATTTGCATGTTCGAATTGTGAGTTAATGGCAAACAGAAAAAGAATGTTGATTTAATTGTCGACTGACGGATGATGACTCAAAAAGGAACCAAAGATGCTAAATCTACACCATATGTTATTCCAATAATCTATCTTCAATCAAAACAGCAATGTAAATGATGTACACTTTATTTTTAAGACATTCAATCAAAACATTCTTAAAGTGATTAACAAGTTAATGCCAATCACCTCTCAAAGACTACGTTCCTCCATTAAGTTTTTGTGCAGACATGAGGCTCTTTGTCAACCAAATTGCCGTCTCTCTAGATGAGACAGCTTCTTCTCCAGTTGGTCTTAGCACCCCGGCAAGCTCTTCAATTTTGTCCTGCTTAAGTAGCTGAGCACATAGCTCAAGGAGAGACTCCAGGGCATCCGCTCTTTGCTGGCTTTGATTATCCCACTCACTTTTGATATCGTCACCACCAATCCCAGTAAGCGTACTCAGTGAAGAGATTTCACTAGGTGCATGATTATTTACGTGAGCATCATCTCTCTGAGTCTGCATGGAGCAACTAATATTATCTTTTTTTGCTCTTTCTTTGTCTTTACATGGAACTGTACCGTTACTTCCAGACACTGTGTGCCCTTCTGTATATGCATCAGGACTTTTCCTTTTTCGTATAGCTCTGGATTCTAGATTTAGTTTATTGTCAACAATATGCTCAGGCGATGATGAACTTTCATCATCAAGGGATATGCTTTATCAGTGCATCCTGTAATGGACATTGTCAAGTTCTCACAATCCCCTGGTTTAACAGCGTCTCCCTCTGCTTCTGCTTCATCAAGAACTTGGTTCCCTGGTTTAACACGGTTGCTCTCTGTTTCAGCTTCTTCTTGAACTTGGCTGCAAAATTTCCCCAGTTTAGCACACTCGGCCTCTGCCTCAGATTCTTTTTTAATTTGGTTGTTAAGTGATTCTTCATCTTTTGTAGCCACTCTTGATATCAACCTCTTGCAATTGGTTAAATTGTTCACTGGTTTGTTCCCGTTCCTTATTCTGAGTATTCAGCGTACTCTTCAACATAATCTCATTGTTGGTTCTTTCCTTTTCAGGTGCATTTCTAAAATCTACTTGACCGTCTCCATTGCAAATAGGTGCTTCAGAATCAGTTGACCCCTCTCCTGAACCAGTGGTTGATATTAAAACTGCACAGCTAGTAGGATCTACCTTGTTGGTCTCAAGGTTGTCTTCTGCTCGAGCTGTCAGCACTGGATCGTCACTGTTAGGCAATTTGCTTGGGCGCATATCAGCATTTCCCTCAGATGGATGAATACCTTTAAGCAGGTTTAGTGTTCCATCTTCTTTGTCTTTGTTGCCTTTGCCACTGTTGGGCCTGTTAGATAATGTTTTTCTTGTTCCCTTCTCTTTGGAATTGTTTATGGGCTTGATCGGTAGAAAAACATAACATGGAGAAGATATGGTTGTAAATGTGGATGCCTCAAAAGTTCTGCTGCCTACAATTATAAAGATGCAGCTGCTGCAATGGATCAAGGTCCTCAAATGTAACCAGAAATGAGGGTAGGTTGATTTGAACTCACCGTTGATCTGTGTTCTGGGTTTTTCCGCAGTATACTCTTGATAATCTGTTTTCTGTAAGGTGTAGGCTTCTTGTTTCAATTGCTACATGTACATTAAATGCAACATTGATTGAGATAGCACTGGGTGGTCACTTACAGTGAGGATTATACAATTGGGAGTGGTGAAATGGAGGATCTGTTTATTTTATTGATGAGTCCAGCCATGTCCTGTTAAATTGAGAAATTTGTTTTAATTTTAAGGAATTTTAAATCAAGAAAATATTGATAGCTGATAATGTATTTCAATAGATTTGGCTGAAGCTTAAACTTACAGGAGCTCTAAATCTGGTTGATGGGCAGCAATTTCAAACATACAGCAGATAAACAAGTTGTCATTCCCTAGACTTCTGGTCAAGAACATGGCCACAGCTTTGTTAAATTAGAGCCATGACTCCACTATTCTTACCAAGGGACCATATATCAGACTTGTAACCGTAAGGAATGTCTGCAAGGTGTTGTCCAGATGACTAACACAAGAGGGGGGTGAATTGAGTTGTATTAAAAAAAATAACAATTATAAATTAAATATATAATATAAAAAATAAACAAAATATGAAATAACAATAAATATAAAGAGTAAGGGTAAGAGAGAAGCAAACTCAGTATGTTAACGAGGTTCGGCCCCACTGCCTACGTTCTCGCCTCAAGCTACCCCTTGAGAATTCTCAAATTCACTATTCAACCTCCTTCAGGTGGAGATAGAAACCTATTACACATTTGAACAACACCGCTACAAAGGATCCGTGTAGAACACCCTCTACACTTGCAATCACCTTACACGTGGTGATTTAACTATTCCCCGTGTAGAATACTTTCTACACACACAAGGGTTATACACACCCTTTTTCTGATACAAGAGCTGATAGTGGGTAGGTTATCAGAAAACACTTCTCAATGAGTGAAATAAGAACAATACAGCGCAAACTATATCTCTCAAAATGAACAAGGATTAAGGCTCAATGCTTAGAGAAAAGAGAATGAAAGCTTTGAATAAATGTTGTATGCTCTTGGTGTTGTAAATGTGAAGCTCTCAAATGATCTATTTATAGGCATACGAGACTTCATATTCAAATTTAAAAAGATTCCCATGTCAAAGACAACATCATTCACTTTTTCAAAAAATTCAAATAAAAGGTTCTTCTTTTTTTAATTGTCAAAGACAACATCATTCACTTTTTTTAAAAAAATCAAACCTAATCTTTTACTTTTGGCATATGACAAAATGAGCACACTTTCATTTTCAAAAAAATCAAATCTAATATTTTACTTTTTGTATATGACGAAATGAGCACACTTTACTTTTCAAATTTTTCAAACAAAATCATCTACCTTTTGTATAAGTCTAAAAAAGCATCAATCACTTTTGAAAATATTCAAATAAAATATGCACATGTGAAAGATGACAATCAATCATTTTTAATATTTTCAAAGTTCAACCCTTTAATCAAGGCATGCACATGTAAAAGATGACAATCAATCATCTTTCAAAATTTTCAAATATAATTTTCAAAAATATTCATGCACATGTGAAAAATGTATTTTAATACTTTATGATAAAATATTAATTTTGAGCATTAATCCTAATTTCGAATTTTGAAGAGATTTACAACATTACTCTATAATTTTAATGTGAACTTGTTCCCTTCAAGCTCATGCTTGTTTCCTTGATGTGCTTGACTCCATTGTGTAGACAACTTGAGCTTGAGACTTCTTTATTCTTTGAATTCATTCGTTATCATCAAAATCCATGTGTAAAAATATAATTACACAAAACTTGAAATCTTGGGTTCAACAATCTCCCCCTTTTTGATGATGACAAATACTTGATAGAACCTGAAAGCTATATTAATACTTAAGCTCCCCCTGAGAATGTGCGTTAGTTTTTCAAGCAAAAGTATAAATATAATTCCAAGCATATATAATAAGTTTAGCAATTCAAACAATGTTAATGTTCTAGTCTAATACTTCTCCCCCTTTTGGCATCATTAAAAAGGATCCGCAACAAGTAAATGGATCTGAAGAAAACGGTGCGTTAGTAGACACTGTAGATAGTTAAAAATAAATAAATTTCATCCGTCCGTGACCCGACAAGTGCGGCTGAAGATTTGAAAAAATCGCCTGATGTTGTTGACAAACGAGATTGAAGGCTCCGAGTTTCTAAAAAAATGTCATTTTCACCGATCGGGAAAAAATACATTGCTCTTTGACTTGGATGATAGCTTGTCTTGTTCTTTATGCTATCTCTATAAAATCAGTCCTGAAGTTCATCCAATCCGCATCAAGTTTTCTTCTCATCTCTATAACTCATCTGCATTCCTTCAACATTCTCGTTTTAAGCCTTCTATTCTTTTCTCAATGGCTCATTCTTCTAACATTTCTCTAGATCCATCCATGAGGCATTCTGCATCTCAACCTCCTGTCCTTTCTGCAGCTGCCATTGGTTCCATGTTGCAGCAGGAAAATAATAATCTGACTAATAAGTCAGATTCTGATGCTATTTATGACTTGGTGAGTCTTGGGACTCGCTACTCTTCCTCTATTGTTGCTTTTTCTTAGCGGCTACAAGCCAAAAGTCATGAAGTTGAAAAGCTCAAAGAACAAATTGTTGTACTTCAACGACTTGTTCAAGAGTCTCACACAAGGGAATGAATCATTCGACAGAAGAATAAACAGTTGAAATCTTTATTAGATTCTTCATTCCGCTTGTCGGTTCCCATGGATAAGAATGACATGATATTGTATGAAGAGAATGAGCGTCTTAAACATGAGGCTAAGAATCTCAAATTTATGTAAAAGTATTTAAAAAAATCTATCTCTATTTTTATTGACTCTAGTCTATCTTTTAAGAGATATTCATAGCATGCATCATACCTATTTCTCTTCTGATTATACATAATTTATCTTCTGGTAAAGGCTTTGTGAAAATATCTGCTAACTGATCGTGTGTGTTTGTGAATTCTAGTACTATATCGCCTTTCTGCACATGATCTCGAAGAAAATGATATCTTATTTCAATATGCTTAGTTCTAGAATGTTGTATTGGGTTCTTTAAAAGATTTATAGCACTTGTATTATCACATTTGATTGGAATGTGATTATACATGAGTTTAAAATCTTCAAGTTGTTGCTTCATGTAGAGAACTTGAGCACAACAACTACCCGCAGCAACATATTCTGCCTCAGCAGTAGATAGTGCAACAGAATTTTATTTTTTACTAAACCAGGAAACTAATGCATGACCTAAAAAATGACATGCTCCACTAGTGCTTTTTCGATCTATTTTACAGCCAGCATAATCTGCATCTGTGTAGCTGATTAGATCGAAAGATGTATGCTTAGGGTACCATAATCCTAAGTTAATTGTACCACTAAGATATCTAAGAATGCGCTTAACTGCAATTAAATGTGATTCTTTTGGAGATGATTGAAAGTGTGCACATAAGCACACACTAAACATAATATCTGGTCTACTAGTTGTTAAATATAATAAGCTACCAATCATACCTCGATATATCTTCGAGTCAACTGGCTTACCGAATTCATCTTTATCAAGTTTAGTTGATGGGCTCATTGGTGTTCCAATTTCCTTAGCATTTTCCATCCCAAACTTCTTCAGTAATTCCTTAATATATTTTGATTAATTGATGAATGTCCCACTTTTTGCTTGCTTAATTTGCAATCCGAGAAAGAATGTAAGTTCTCCCATCATGCTCATCTCAAATTCTTCCTGCATAGTTTTAGCAAAAACTTGACACATATTTTCATTAGTAGCATCGAAAATTATATCATCAACATAAATCTGAATCAAAAGAATATCATCATTTTCATATTTAATGAAAAGAGTTGTGTCGATTTTTCCTCTTGAAAAACCTTTTTCAATCAAGAAACCACTGAGTTTCTCGTACCAAGCTCTAGGAGCTTGTTTAAGTCCATATAGTGCTTTTGTGAGTTTGAAAACATGATTTAGGGAAATATGATTTTCAAAACCTGGAGGTTGCTCAACATATACCTCTTCATTTATAAAACCATTTAATAAAGTACTTTTAATATTCATTTGAAAAAGTTTGAAATCTTTATAACAAGCATATGCAAGTAGCATTCGAATAGCTTCTAATCTTGCGACTGGTGCATATGTCTCATCATAATCGATTCCTTCTTCTTGATTAAAACCTTGGGCTACAAGTCGAGCCTTATTTCTAGTAATGACTCCGGACTCATCTTTCTTGTTTCTAAAAACCCATTTTGTTCCAATAATAGTATGATTTTTGGGTCTAGGAACAAGTGTCCAAACATCATTTCTTTCAAATTGATTCAACTCTTCTTGCATAGCTAGAATCCAAGATTCATCAAGAAGTGCGTCATCAATATTTTTGGGTTCAATTTGAGATAAAAAAGCAGTATGATTGCAAATATTTCTAAGAGATGATCGAGTACTTACACCTTGTGAAGGTTCTCCCAAAATTTGTTCCACTGGATGATCTTTCACAAATTTCCACTGTTTGGTTGCATCTTGTATTAAATTTGGATGATCTTTCCTGATGGCTCCATGTTGAACTTCCTCTATTGTTTTCTCTTTGTTGAAATTGAGACTTTCTGTGTTATTTATACTTTCTGTTTCTTCATCAATAGATTTCTTGGAGAGTGGAGAATTAGATTCATCAAATACTACATGCATAGATTCTTGTACAGTCAAAATCTTTTTATTGAATACTCTATAAGCTTTACTATTAGTAAAATATCCGAAAAAGATACCTTCATCAGATTTTGCATCAAACTTGCCTAAATTATCTCTGTCATTCAAAATAAAACATTTGCATCCAAATACATGAAAGTAACCAATGTTGGGATTTTTCTCATTCCAAAGCTCATAGGGGGTTTTATCTAACTTAGACCTTAGCATAACTCTATTTATAACATAACATGCAGTACTTACCGCTTCGGCCCAAAAATAACTAGGCAAGTTGTTCTCATTGAGCATTGTTCTTGCCATCTCTTGAAGAGATCTATTTTTCCTCTCTACTACCCCATTTTGTTGAGGAGTTCGAGGAGTAGAAAAATTATGCACAAAACCGTTTTCATCACAAAATGTTTCAATATTTTTATTAACAAACTCTTTTCCCCTATCACTTCGGATACTTGAAATAGTATAGCCCTTTTCATTTTGAATTCTCTTGCATAACTTGGTAAAGGCATTATGTGCCTCATCTTTATGAGCAAGAAAGATAACCCAAGTATATCTAAAGAAATTATCAACAATAACAAATGCATAATATTTTCCTCCTAGACTTGCAACTCTATTTGGTCCAAAAAGATCCATGTATATCAGTTGCAATGGTCTAGTAGTGGAAATATGTTTCTTAGTTTTAAAAGAAATTTTTGTTTGTTTACCAAATTGACATGCATCACAAATTTTGTCTTTAAGAAAATATGTTTTTGGTAAACCTCTCACAAGATCATTTTTTGAAAGTTTGGAAATAAGTTCCATGTTGGCATGACCTAATCTTCTATGCCATAACCAACTAGTTTCATTTTGAGCTGAAAAGCAAATAACATCTTGTGAGGTAATTTCTTCAAAATCAATTGTATAAACATTATTGTTTCTAAAAGCAATAAAACAAATATTACAATCATGATCATTCAAAATAATGCATTTATCCATTTTAAAAGTAACTGTAAATCCTTTATCACATAATTGACTTATGCTCAAAAGATTATGTTTTAAACCTTCAACAAGTAGAACATCTTCAATTATGAGAGAAGATTCATTACCAATTTTACCTATTTCCACGATCTTCCCTTTCGAGTTGTCTCCAAATGTCACGTGTCCTTCTTCTTTAGATCTAAGATCAAAGAACTTAGTCTTGTCTCCCGTCATGTGTCTTGAACATCCACTATCTAAAAACCACTTATTTTTACTTGTGGATGACTTCATGCATACCTATAAAAACAATTAAAATGATTTTTCTTGGTACCCAAGTTCTTTGGGTCCTTTATTTATTAGTATTAGAAGAAACAAGATTTTTAGGTACCCATATGACCCTAATAGTCATTGTATGATTTCTTCTAATAGGACAAGTATGATAATTATGACCATTTCTATTACAAAAATTATAAATAGCATGTGACATATATGAAAAACTTGAATGATTATAATAATATCCTTTTTTGACAAAATTATTTTTATGAAAAGAATTTTGAATATTAGTCTTTGATGTAGAATGATTATCAAAAATTTTTTTATAAAGTTTGTATTTTTGTTTTGGTATATATCCCAAACCTGCCTTGTCAAAAACACATCTTTGACTACCAAGAAATTTTTCAAAATTTCTTTTTCCATTCGTAAAGTTTTCAACAATATTTTCTAAATCGGTTTTCTTCTTATTCAATTCAAGATTTTCATCTTTCAAAATGATACTTTCTTTTCTTAAAATTTCAATTTCGTTTGTTAAAGAAGAATTTTTCTTTTTTAAAGCAGTATACTTAATACCCAATTTTTCAAATTCCTCATATACCTCTTCTAAAACATTTTGCAATTCTTCATATGAAGGATTTTCAATATTATCAAGATTTGTTACCTCAATGTTATCTTTAGCCATAAGACAAAAATTTGCTGATTCTTCATTGCTTGCTTCACTATCTGAGCTACTTGAATCATCATCCCATGTAGCTTTCATTGCTTTCTTGCCCTTGTTTCGATCTTTCTTTAGCAGAGGATAATCTGGCTTGATATGACCAGGTTTATTGCATTTATAACAAATTAAAGTGTCATTTTTACCTGAATCTTTGTTAGAAAACTTTTTGAAGGATTTCCTCGGAGGAGTTCTATTTTTCTTCAAGAACCTCTGAATTCTTCTTGTTATCATCGCAACTTCTTCATCTTTATCTTCATTTTCCTCATCTTCATCACTTTCACTTTCATGAGGAACAGCTTTAAGTGCTAAGCTCTTCTTTGGCTTTCCTTTTTCTTCTCCTCTTTTCAATGTGTACTCATGGGTGATAAGTGACCCGATGAGTTCATTGACTTCGAGCTTCTTGAGGTCTCTAGCTTCAAGAATCGCTGTCACTTTTGATTCCCAGCGTTTTGGTAGAGAGTTGAAAATTTTTCTTACTATCTCCACCTTGGAATAAACTTTGCCAAGAGCTGTCAAGCTGTTTATGATGTTAGTAAAACGAGTGTGCATACTAGAAATAGATTCATCATCATTCATCATAAATATTTCATATTCATGAGTAAGAATATAAATTTTTGATTCCTTGACTTGCGAAGTTCCTTCATAAGTAACTTCCAAGTTATCCCAAATTTCTTTTGCCGTAGCACAAGTCATTATTCTATTAAACTCATTTCCATTGAGAGCATTAAATAATAAATTCATAGCAGTTAAATTCAAAGTATAAAGTCTATCATCTTCACGATCAAACTTTTCTTCTTCCTTTTTGACCTTTACTCCATCAACCACTTTTGTTGGAATATAAGGTCCATTTACAATACATTTCCAGATTTCTCGACCTTGAGCTTGAAGGAATATTCTCATTCTAACTTTCCAGAATGAGTAATTATCTCCACAAAAGAGTCGAGGCCGACTGCTAGATTGACCTTCACCAAACGAAGCTGAAATGTTAGCCATAAGATCTTAACTCAAAAGATAGTTAGTCTTATAATAGAGCTCTTAACTCTGATACCAATTGTTGCCCAGATGACTAACACAAGAGGGGGGGTAAATTGAGTTGTATTAAAAAAAAATAACAATTATAAATCAAATATATAATAAAAAAATAAAAAAAAATATGAAATAACAATAAATATAAAGAGTAAGGGTAAGAGAGAAGCAAACTCAGTATGTTAACGAGGTTCGGCTCCACTGCCTACGTCCTCGCCTCAAGCTACCCCTTGAGAATTCTCAAATTCACTATTCAACCTCCTTCAGGTGGAGATAGAAACCTATTACACCTTTGAACAACACCGCTACAAAGGATCCGTGTAGAACACCCTCTACACTTGCAATCACCTTACACGTGGTGATTCAACTATTCCCCGTGTAGAATACTTTCTACACACACAAGGGTTATACACACCCTTTTTCTGATACAAGAGCTGATAGTGGGTAGGTTATCAGAAAACACTCCTCAATGAGTGAAATAAGAACAATACAGCGCAAACTATATCTCTCAAAATGAACAAGGATTAAGGCTCAATGCTTAGAGAAGAGAGAATGAAAGCTTTGAATAAATGTTGTATCCTCTTGGTGTTGTAAATGTGAAGCTCTCAAATGATCTATTTATAGGCATATGAGACTTCATATTCAAATTTAAAAAGATTTTCATGTCAAAGACAACATCATTCACTTTTTCAAAAAATTCAAATAAAAGGTTCTTCTTTTTTTAATTGTCAAAGACAACATCATTCACTTTTTTTAAAAAAATCAAACCTAATCTTTTACTTTTGGCATATGATAAAATGAGCACACTTTCATTTTCAAAAAAATCAAATCTAATATTTTACTTTTTGTATATGACAAAATGAGCACACTTTACTTTTCAAATTTTTCAAACAAAATCATCTACCTTTTGTATAAGTCTAAAAAAGCATCAATCACTTTTGAAAATATTCAAATAAAACATGCACATGTGAAAGATGACAATCAATCATTTTTAATATTTTCAAAGTTCAATCCTTTAATCAAGGCATGCACATGTAAAAGATGACAATCAATCATCTTTCAAAATTTTCAAATATAATTTTCAAAAATATTCATGCACATGTGAAAAATGTATTTTAATGCTTTATGATAAAATATTAATTTTGAGCATTAATCCTAATTTCGAATTTTGAAGAGATTTACAACATTACTCTATAATTTTAATGTGAACTTGTTCCCTTCAAGCTCATGCTTGTTTTCTTGATGTACTTGACTCCATTGTGTAGACAACTTGAGCTTGAGACTTCTTTATTCTTTGAATTCATTTGTTATCATCAAAATCCATGTGTAAATATATAATTACACAAAACTTGAAATCTTGGGTTCAACACAAGGAAATCAGGACACATGTAATTGGGAGTTCCAACAACCTATATAATATACAAAGGTCATTGAAGGCAGACAGATGCAAATAAGTGGATTTAGCTAAGTTGTAACCTAAACCTTAAAATCTCAAACGCCACTTAAGTGTTAGCATGTGATGCTTAAGCGTTCTCGGCATGACAAACATCAGCGAAACTTGATATAAATTTAGATAGTTTGTAGATTGCAGCATTGACGACAAGTAAAAAATTTAGCAAACTAAAGGATATATACAAGTTCATACCGATGAAGCAAGGTCTTCGGCATTAAGTAATTTTGCAAGTCCAAAATCACCTGTACGGTTCATGTAAGATTTACATTGCTTTAGAAGACATGAAGACATTGAAAGCCAAACCTGATGGAAGAAATAAAACTATGCTCCCTTAGCCCTTTTACCAAGCCGGATGTTGCTCTCCTTCATAAGAAATATGTTGGAACAATAGAAATCAAGAAATCATTTTAGTACAAAAAATTAGGATCCTTTGAATTACAAGGATGGATACAATATCACACCTTTAAATCTCTGTGAAGGACATGATTGGAGTGTAGGTAGTCCACAACTAGCAACAACTGAGTCAACCATTTGCAGAGCTTCTGAAAAATGAAATGGAAAAACAATTAAGAGTAGGAGAAGATTACACTAGGCACATATAAAGGACTTAAAGACCCTGAAATCTTGCTGATTACCTCCTCTGGAAAAGATGTCCCTCTAGCTTTTTTTATAATTTCAGCCCCGCTCCAAAGGGAAAAAAAAAACAGTGACTTTTCCTGATTCCATGTTCATAGATTGCGTTCTGATAGCTTTCTATTTTTTACATATTAGTTGTTTACACAAACACATTCTGTTAGACCACCCAAAACCTACATAAAATGTTCAAGACACAAATTTATGTTACTTACATGTCTCCTCCTTCACAATAGCCAGTTACAATGCATATGCAGTCTCCCTACAACCAAAAGAACTCATGGAAATTCATAAACCGAATCAGAAAGAACTGCAGTAACTACAGACTTGTACAAAATTATAGGCCTATCAGGTCAGCTTAATGTTTTATTCAGACTTTTGGAATAAAAATGACATCCACCCTGTCTACCCTAGCATCTTTGTACTCCACAACGTATGGGTGATTTAGTTTTGCAATTAAGTTCATCCGCAACACAAACATTGGAACTGTCATTGGTTTCAGCTAGAATCACTGTCTGGTCAGTTATTTTAATGAGAATCTCAATTTGAGTAGGCATGTATGGTTCTATTCATATGAGTTCGATTATAGAGGTTATCTTCATGGATAATTGATGGAAAATTAGCTAGACAGGAAATCGAGCTCTTAAAATTGTATTCAGTATAGCATTTGCTGTCATATCTTTCCGACTGTTTATCATACAATATCATCTGTGCGAATGATTGGAATCTTAGAAGAATTGTATTCAGTATAGCATTTGCTGTCATATATTTCCGATTGTTTATCATACAATATCATCTGTGCGAATGATTGGAATCTTAGAAGATAGAGATAGAATTTCATAAAACGGTACTTATAATAATGAAAACCAATTCTGAGTTCAATTTGTTAGCATATAATTTTGTGTCCTTCAACGCTATTTTTTTTTATCGGTAAATAAAATTTTATTGATAATAAAATAGACAAAGGCACAGTATGTACTATGTATGGGACATATACAAGAGCATCTCCTATGCATGCTATTTTAGCGACCTTCGACACTAATTATTATGGACCTCTTTGCTAATGATGAGAAGTGAAAGATGCATATGCTGGTGTGTGAGGGTGATCTGCATAACATACTGCCTCCGATGTACAACTTCTTCAGAATGCTTCATAACCCGATGTGTTTCTTGAAAAGAATGCAGAGCAGCCAAGACATGACATTTTCATCAAGTCAATGGACAGAAAAAATGAAACTTGAACTTATCCTATATGATTGACTGGAAAAACCGAGGAAAGACATCCTAAACCACATTGCCTAGAGGCTAGACAAATGAAATGAGAAGTGCAAACATGGGGTAGGCACGCATGAAACAAATTTAAAACCAATCCTTTAATTGAATAGGGCGATCAGAAAAGTTGATGCAAAAGATATTGAATTTCATTGTTTCAAATGTAAATGTAACTGAAGTTTTTTGTATGGTGACCTCCTGATGTTCTGTACGTTTGAACTTCTCCACTTGCTTAGCCAAGCGAATCTTCTTCAGCACATACCTTAAAAAAAACAAATAATAAGAAAATGGTAATTACAAAGAAAATTTTACTCCTTTTTTTGGTTTGGACTGGATATCATCCATACAATGGGTCATAGAATCTTGGATCCTTAAGTTGATGTGAATTGTGATACCATCATATCCAATCATTATCAAGTATCAACATAGTTATCCAAACAAATTTGTTTTGTAGAATTAGTTCATGAAATCATCAAGTAGGTTGATATATCTTCAGAAAAACAACATTTATGATCCTGCTGATAAGAACCACAAGATTGAAGAAATATTGTTAGACTAAGAAAGAAACAATGTTGGTCAGAAATTTTTTTTTACTTCTTCTCAATCTTATGGATAACAAGAAAAGCCGTGCCGAATGCTCCTCTTCCTATTTGCTCTATCACTTTGTAGCCCTCCATCTTTGACTTCATGTTCGTATCACCATTGTCTTTCTCCATGTGGAACTTCAGAACCTGAAAGGTAAATAGTGCAGCAAGTCCTGCTTCAGAGGCAGATCCGGACAGTCTCCAAAACAAAACGAGACAAAAGAAAGGACAAGTAAGTGTAGGCAGGTATCAAGTTTCCACAATGGTGATATAACACTGCCTTGTCAGAGAAGAGAGAGGTGGAAGGACAATCTTAAGTAAAGCCATCTAATCTTGCACAGCGCTAATATGAATTTCTTTTCTTTTCTTTTGTTTGTGATATTGAGAGGTGAAATAAAATGAGATAAGTTGATATGGTCTTTAAATACAAGGCATGATCCTACATGTTACTTAGATGATGTGCAGATGATAATGATGACTGAGATGTTCTTGTCGATTTGACTGCAATTTTCTACTGATCCCGAAAAATCAAGGCCAAAGTATGAACAGAGGAGAGAGACCCAAGAAAAAGGCATAACCACGGATTACACCGAGATTTGTTCTACAACATCTTTGCGTATTAGAATTAGAGGGGAGTAGCTTGGATAGAACATTGGTGTGGTAGTTCAGACATGCAAGGGAAACTGCCTTGGAATGATGCCCTGTAACTACCACAGAATGGGTTGGCACATCCACTTTCAACAGTTTGCTTATCATCATCAATCATTCATCATTTACAGCCCAATAACTAATTTTCTTCTTTATTTCTTAGTTTCTTTCTTTACCAAGCAATTTTTTGAAGGGACATTCCACCACTAGACACTCATCCCAACCGTCAATAGGTGCTGCTAGTATTATCTATGTCAATGACCCATTGACAATAATGTGTTTGTTCACACAAATGCTTATAATTTCGCACACCAGTTCTTTGTTTCCTGCCTCAGGCCACACTCATCAAGAATATTTATCGCCAAAGCAGAAGTCAATGATAATCGCCGTTGGCACAAATATAGAAGCTTGCTTCTTTATGTATGGCCTTTAAATTTCACAATATTTTTCAAAGTGACAAATTCTAGCAAATGACGGAATGAGATTCACTAAAAATCTAAGTCCCTTTCTCTATTTGAAAACAAACCTCAAACCTTAAGGAAAATGAATCCAACATTATCATAAGGAGGAAAACAGGCACACGTGCATACAGTTTTTAGTATCGTTTAAATAATAATACAACTATTGCAGGGCGTCTGCAGGATAAAATTTTGTACACAATAATCAATTCATAGAGAAAGTCTATTGAGTTACTCTTACCTTGATTTTTGAGACTTCCTATGGCTTTCGAGTCCTTTCTGCACAGCCATAAATTCTTCTTCAGTGGTTTCTGAAACAGCTAGCATTACCCCCGCCACCATATTTAGATACCAAAGATGAGAACATGGAACCAAAACGATCTCTTCTCCCACTTTGGTGCTGAGATATGATTGCATATATATATATGAAAAATGATAGACTACCAACCACTTAACAATTTGTTTACAACTTTAGATTAAAATAATATATTTTTTAAATTTTAATTTGACTTTTGTTTTGATTCGATGGATTTAAATATTAAAAAAATATTATATTATCCAAAGTAGTAAATGAATGGTGAATGGGTTGTAAGGGTATCACTTCTATAAATATATATATATATATATCTGCTTCTGACTCTGAATCTTTAATTGTCCTTTATAAAGTTTACACAGCAAAATTGTTATCTCTACCAAGTTCGGATCAAAGTTTACACAGCAAGTAGTATGATACTTACTTCCCCTTCCTTCTCTAAGGACTTGTAGGGGGGTTCAGCCTGAGATACTTGCTTTGCCCATTTCTGGTAGGCTTTCATCGCTTTCAGTTATCCTACACGTGCAGCAAGTTAAAAATGATAAAGCATGCCTTGAAATGCATCAAATAGGACGAACTAAGCAGGCTGCCCTTAGAAGTTAACTACTATAAAAATAAAGTATTATTTAGGTGGAAAATTCACAGATCACCTGTTAGATTGTGTATTCAGTTGTCCTAAACAATCAGCTATGGTGTCAATCATTCTTTTTTAAACTTGCAAAGCAGGACTGATCTCAGACACTAGATTCTTCCCACATATGAAGGGTACTACAGCTAATTTCCTAGTGAAGCCTACCTCAGAACATGCAACTAGAAATTCTAACATGAAGCTATAGCCTCATCGATAATGTCCTTGAAACGATGTGA
The DNA here is from genome assembly GCF_018687715.1 of Carya illinoinensis. Lineage (NCBI taxonomy): Eukaryota > Viridiplantae > Streptophyta > Magnoliopsida > Fagales > Juglandaceae > Carya > Carya illinoinensis. Next base: position 3,473,721 of record NC_056760.1, on the reverse strand, counting down.
ATCAAGCTTAGGATCCGAGCAAAGCATTGAACAGAAGAGTCTGTAGAGGAAAGAACTTCAGTCAACAAGCAAGTCTTCATGAAAGAGGCTTAAGCATTGATCTTGTACCTGTTCATGTTACCCTTGCTCTTCTTGTACAGATTAATCAAATCTTTCTTCTCAGAGTCAGACCCTTATAGTTTGCTTCAAACTCTTCAATATCAACCTCAGCGACCTGCAGTTACAAATTTAACATCTTTAAAAAACAGCAAATTAATGAAAGCCATATGATAATAGAAAATATATTTACCATAAAATTGGCATACCTTTTTGTACATTGTTCTTAAGAACTCACGCAGATTCTGAACAACTTCCCCCGAGAGATCCTGATTTTCCAAAAGAAAAAATGAGACAAGGTGATGAAAAGAACAGCTGGATTTACAGGAAACTAAAATAATCCCTTTGTTTTACAAAGCAGTTCAAAGTGAGTGTTTTACTTTCTCGTGGAAATTGGAAGAACACTTTTTAGTATTTCATTATCTTAAATACCATCGTTTACATAACTCCCTTGTCAGTTTTACCCAGCTTCTTATAACTACGGATTGTTGCAATGAACAACAATTTTATCTGGTAGCAAATGATTATATATGAAAATTGTGACTTAAAATTTAAAAAAAGCACAATAATCTAATCCCATAGGGTAACAACAACCCTTAATTTGACTGATTTAAAATAATAATAATAATAATTAGACTGTCACTCACACCATCATCAACACAACCAGTCTGATCATAGAGCGCTCGTTTCTCCTCATCCTCGAGAATTGATATCATTTTTTGCAACTGCTGAAACTTCTCTTTAGCCTCCTACAAGAAGCAGAATAAGAGGTTACAAATTCAGAAACCTTCTAGTTGATCCAAATTAGTACCTAGTAACATGCATTGCTACCCCATCACCAGGGTTTTTATCAGGATGGAGTCACAATGCCAACTTATATAGTATGCTTTCTTTATTTCATGATGCTGTCTTCTCCACACCAAGAACCTATGAGCACCAAATTATTAGTTATATAACTTGCTGCACTTCACACTTTGATGTAAATGCAAAACAACAGTAAACCAAGACCAAGAGAAGGTGGGACCAAAATACAGCAGCAGAGAATGCAAAACATAGCCACCGATGAGCCTAACTCTGCACCCAGATATGCAAAAATGAGAACGTTTGGAGCAACCCCATGTTACATTGATCAAATAAGGAAGAAAACGTATAAACTCATCGTAAGACCCCAAGGATATGAAACCAGAAAAGTCTCACAGTAGGAAGCACACTGATGTAATTATACCAGTATCTAAGCTTCACTCTTGATCATGATTCAAGTTAGGCATGCCAGTTCCAGATTATTCACCAAGTTATCAAAGGCTACAAAGGAGAATTTCCATTGAAATCTTCATCATGAACCTTGAATGGAAGGTCACTCGAAGCTTATGTGATAGAGGTCACCTAGTCAAATTAGCGTTAATGCCTTGGAAGACAACTTTGCACCACGTTAACCAGAATTTAACTAATCCCAATGTGCCAACTGATCCACTTCGGGGGAGGGGAGACAAAAAGGAAAGAACGGACGATTCAGAAGAGAATTGCTGGAAGTTGAATAAAGAGAAACCTTACAAGTGATTGTCTGACAAATAATATATTGCCTTTTGTGACGCCCCCAAATTCCGTTTGGGATCGGACGAACATTTGAAGCGTCGAGACATGCAACACAAGGTTACCTGCCCCCGTTCATGACATATAAGATGCAATGTTCCTAACATGCATCTAACATTATCCAATATTCGCAGCGGATAATTTTTTTCTTTAGCAATACTATGCACCAAATTGAAAATATCCCAAATGCTTAAAACATACTTCATACATAAAAATCCATTGAACAACTAAGATCACAACACTAGTCCAAAATGGTTATGATCCAAAAAGTACTAGAGATGCAACTCAATCATGCAAGTAGTAATTTATGTTAATTACTATATTAACATTGACGTCGCACCATCGCTTAGTCAACTGTGTCTAGTTGATCAGCTCCTGATTCTCCTTCAGGTCCTGTAACAAGATCTACCATTCGGGGGGAATGGTAGTTGGGACTACCAAAGTGAGATTTGATTACAAATCTCAGTAAGTTAACAAAAAAACTTCCACACAAGCTAATGATGCATGCATGACAGTAAAAGCATAAATGCATAATCAAATTCATAAGTAATTAAAGCATAACTTGGCGTACAACATAGCATTATTGACATAACTTAAATTGAAACATGAACTGAACTTGACTTGACATGAACTTGATCTGAAACTTGACTTAACATGAAAAATACATACTCCACAGTTGTTGTGGCCCCATGTATTCTACGTGTAAATACATACTCCACAGTTGTTGTGGCCCCATGTATTCTACACAAACTTGACTTAACATGAAAAATACATACTCCACAGTTGTTGTGGCCCCATGTATTCTACGTGTAAATACATACTCCACAGTTGTTGTGGCCCCATGTATTCTACACAAACTGAATGTATTCAAGATGAAACGTGACTGGAAAACGAAAGGACTGGAGCCCTGACGTAACATAACGTGATTTGAACATAACTTGAAATACATGACCAACTTGAGATAGAAACATTTCGTAACATGGCATAACATATAATAGACAACATATTTAACATGACATACTTGTAATGTACAGTAATACATGACAGAATATATTATGTAACAGATAAAAATTGATGACAGAATAAATTTTGTATAGTAGACAATTACGTGATAACTTGGCATGGCATGACATATATGATAACACACATACATATACTGCAGTTCCTTTACTTAGCACACATACACAATAGACTGCTAGTAAGTTAAAAGCTAACTTACCTCGATCTCCGCTTTTCTTATAAAACTTCAAGTGCGACCACGAGGAACTGTAATTAGTGATTCTAAAAGTTAGAACTAAATCACTAAATATTTGAAATATGGAAAATACTAACTTAAAGAGTAAAATTTTCATTTTACTCTCTACATGTGGAAAAATGACCGTTTTACCCACAACTTAAGGATTTTGCATACTAACTCTAAAAGTTTCTAAAATTTACATTCCTCATGTAAATTTTGTCCTAAACTTAAATATCAATTCAGAAAAATTTAAAACAAAACACAACTATGAAGAACACACTATGGTTGAAAATCCATAGGTCATTTCCCTTTATTTTTGTTGCAATTCCTTCCAACTTCAAAACTCATGCTTAAACCAAAATTTTGCAACAAACATCTTCCAATCCTAAGTTCAAAACCATACTTAAAACATCCATTTAGAAAAACCTAATAATCAACACCAAACTTTTTTGTAAAAAGATCCAAGCACTTGAATCACAAGTTTTGACCTTAAATCAAAACATCTCCAAGAATTTCAAAAATCAAATCTTACTTCTAACATATTCATAATATCATCCTAACATCAACCATGCTTTAAATCATCAAACTAAAGTCACCAAAATCACAAAATAAAATTTGGAGTTTTTGGTTTTACACTTAGTCCAAAAACAGAAACTTTTTCCTCAACTAGTTTTGATAAATCTCTTGATCTATGACTTATAAATATATGATCTTCAAACCAAACCATTACATGGTTTAAAAAGATGTCCTAAAACATATACAAGCTTCTAATTCAAGATCACATGGTTAGAAATTAGTCAAAACATAAATTTAGTCAAGAATATCCACACTTTGGCTTATCTGAATATCTCTTTGCATAAAATTTTATATCTTTGAAACTAACATCAAATATCTTCAAAATAATAATATAACATGTATATAAGATGTTTAGGATCCTCCAATAAAATTATCAAAGTCATTAGAATAGGTTTAGACCACCAAAGAGTTAAACTTTCTCAAAACAGAAACTGTTTTTCCTCTTCCAGTTTCTAAGTTTCTAAATCTAAGAAAATCTTTCATCAAAACCTTTAATCATGCAAAAATCCTCAACCAATAGTCATATATACATGTTAAAAATACTCCATAAAAATTTCGGACCAATATCTATCCATTAGCTTGGTCAAAAACTCCAAACTATAACATATTCTCCAGTTTACCTCCCAGAATGACCTTTCTATAGTTTATACAATATTTGACTGACCAAATTATCTTCAAATGGGGCAAATAAGATATCCATGTAAACTAGACTAAAAAAGGAACAGCTTATATGAAGGAGACTTTATGATAAAACATTTACAACAGCTTCGAAATTGGCGTGCAAAATACCTCCTAAAAGCTGTCCGAGAGAGAGTGTTTGATATTCTTTCAATGGAAAGTGTAAATGAAGATAATTTCGTGGGGAGAGGTGGCTGAAGATAATTATGGATCAGATGTGGAAGAGATGAGGCTGGAGTTGAGAGTTGAGTGTAGTTTTCTCCTACCCAAAATATCTATAAAAGATTATCTCATAATATTCTATCCAATAGTATCTACAAAAAAATAACTTAAGATATTTTTATCTAATAATATCTATAAAAATCAACTCAAAATATTTTTACCCAATAATATTCATGAAAATTACCTCAAGATATTTCTTTTTATCCAATAATATCTACAGTTTTGAACAGACGTTTTGTCCGAAAATATGAAAAAATGTTATTGCGCCATAAGACTTTAAATAGCCCTCCGAGTCTAATGGCACAAACCATAATACATTTTGACACTTCTAACTATCTCCAATAATCAAAAACACATTTCTGATACCATAGTAAATAATAACACTAACTATGTAGTTAGACAAAAACCTATACGATTAATGGATTCGTGAAAACTTATGGGGTTTTCACGAGATTCCTAAAGTTAATAGAAATTTCACAATTGAATTTCTAACGGGCTGTTACACCTTTGATCTTATGATTTCTTCTATAATAGAAAGAGAGAAATCATTTCAATGTCCTTTTATTGTTCAGTAAGTGATATATAACATATTCCCCCTGCCAATAATTCAAAAGACTTCAAAGTACATATCCAAGCACAAATTCACTTGAAGGACAAAATTTATAGTAAGGGTGAAAATCGACCCCTTCTGCGCGGTTTTTGGGCAAAACCACCACCGACCGATGAGAGTTTGAACGGTGGAACAAGCGACCGTAACGGGTCAACGGGGAGGAGAACAACTGGCCGTATTGACTATGGCGGTTCACAGTCGATTCTCAGTTCTCCCCCTACGGCGTCGTTCGTCTGAGAGAGTAGAGAGAGAGAATTGCAGAGGAGAGAGAGGGTTAGAAACGCAAAGTGGGCAAGAAGAACGAAGATGACGACTGTATAATATCTAAACGGCGCCATTTGGTTTAATACCAAACGACACCATTCTATTTTTTTTTTTTTCACCTTATAAACAAAACGACGCCATTTGGTTTAATAACAAACGGCATCGTTTAATTTGTGTGTAAAACACAAATGTAGTAGTAAAACGACGTCGTTCCACTTAAATTAAAATTAAGTAGAACAGCGTCGTTTAATATTGATAAAATTTAAAAAAATAAAAAAAATAAAAGAGTATTATTATATTGGCCGGTTCAGCGGTTTGACAGGCCTCAAACCGCGACCGAACCGACGATAGTCAGTTTTGTTTAAACGTTGCCGCCCGCCGACTGGTTCTTTGGCGGTTTCGGCCGATCTGAATTGGTCACGACCGGTTCCACGGTTTCTTATACACCCCTAATGTATAGCAATCAGCAGCAGATGTAGTTTCGTTTAGGGGTGATTTTGATCAAGTCCGGTCCGATTGGTCCTTAAGGGGTTTGTGGATTGGACCAGACCTATTTGGTCTAAGATTTTTCCACCTTGGACTGGATCGGACCGAGTATTATATAGGACCGAACCAGACCGGCCCCTTTCGGTCTGGACCATGCCCAAAATGGGCCATTCAGCCCAATCCAAATCTGGTTTTTCTTTTTTTTGCCCAATTTCAATTATTTTCAGCCCACTTCACATTTTGTACATTTTTAAGTTAAAAAATACTAAAAAAAACTTGCTCTTGAAAAAAAAATTTTGATAAAAGAAAAATAATCTATATAAAAAAGTAGAAAAACCAAAAAAGAAAAAAAAAAAAAAAGATAATGTAGTTTACAAGAGTAGATTCCAAGGGTCCAAATAAAAGAAAAAATATGTTACAAAACCAAAAAAAAAAACATAAAAGTAAATACAAATTACAATACAAAACACTCTCTTTAGTCTTTAAGATACTGCAATATCTACATGTAGACACTAATATTAAATAAGATGAGTTAACAACTTAACATAATTAACAACTAAGAAGAATACAATTATAGGATGATCCAAGCAAACTCAAAATGTCAAAAATCAAGTCCCTTAGCAACCCATCTGCAAAAACCAAGCCAAGATAGATTCAGTGAGTAAAAGCAAAACAAATCTATAAGTTATTTAATTGATCATATTATATTGGAACGCACCAACTGGTCTTTCTTTCTACTAACATTTTTCTACAATAAATGACAGCTAACAACAACAATTTAAATACCAAGCAATTATAATGCATATAAAGCATAAACAACAATTTTCCTCACTAATCTTCTCGCCTCTTTAGTCTTTAATCAACATTGGGTGTAGGGCCAGTCGGCATTGAATTTGACGCCTCCATAGAATCAGCAAAGTCCCCAACAAGTTCTATCCATAAAAATTTAAAACAAAACAAGTTAAATAAAGTTACATAACATAGAAGATAAAACAAAATAAACCACAAAAGATATCAAAAGTAAATTTATTACATACCCATATTCAGTTGTTTCTCAAATTCCTCCACTTCATCCATTAAAGTCCTAAGGCTTATTGGAGTAGAAGAAGAACGAAGCTAATTTTGTGCACATATGAGACCTTCAACCATCATCAGATTTAAACTACTTCGGAAAGGGTCAAGTACACGACCCGCAATGCTAAATATAGATTCAGAGGCTATAGTAGATACCGGTATTGCAAGTACATCGCGTGCAACCTTTGAAAGTACGTGATATCTAACTGAATTCACCTTCCACCAATTTAGAATGTCAAAATTATCATCTTGACCCTCACATCTTTCAGCTAAATATCTATCAACTTCTAACTTGCTTTCCAAAGAGTCTTCTAACTATAACTGTTGCTTAAATTGGTCCATCAACTGTGCCTTTCTAGATATAAACTTACTAACTGAAGGACTTACATCTTCATGTAAGGAACTTGCACGCTGAGAATAACTTCCTTCTTCATTTTCCATGTATGCCTCATACATGCGGATAAATGCATTTTTCACCTTCCAACTCAAATCAATGATTTTTTTATGATCATGTACATACATTTTTCTCAACCCAAAGTCAAGATATCGCATCTTGTAGCGAGGATCAAGAAGAATCCCAACATACAGCAACATATTTTGATTATCCAAGTTCTCCCAATACTTTTCAAACTTTCTCTTCATATTTGTAGCCATTAATCCCACCACGGGGCCTCGTCCTTTACACTCCATATTAATGGCATCTTTAATAGTAACCAACTCCGGAAAAAAAGTATTGCAAGTTACATATTCACCCCCCAAAAAACATAAAGTTGCATTATGAAATAATTGAAGCAACCTCACACACAACTGTACCTTCTCCCAATCAGATGCATTGGGACACCCTAAATTCTTTAACTTTCTCCTATTCACCACATCATCATCGTTGTCATATCCAATACTACCAAGGAAGCCCGGATCTTCTTCCTCCAACCTATCAAAAGCCTTTCTAAATTTTGAAGCTCTCTCCAACATAAGATAGGTGGAATTCCACATTGTCGATACATCTAGACAAACATGACTTTTGGATTGACTCTCTTCCAACTCCACATATTTCTTAAATGCACTCCACCTTTGAGGGGAGTATTTAACATACTTCACAACATCCCTCACTTTCGCAATAGACTCCTCATATTCTTTCAACCCCTCACTAATAATTAAGTTCAAAATATGGGCACAACATCGAACATGCAAGAATTCATGTTCCAAGATTGTGTCCCTCTTATACTTAGTTTTTTTTTTTTCAAATAAGAAACGGCCCCATTATTAGAATTTGCATTATCAAGAGTGAGTGCAAGTAATTTCGGTCGCCCCCAATCATGCAAACACATTTCTATGCCCTTACCAAGTGTATCACCCTTGTGATTTTCAACCAAAGAAAAAGAAAGAATTTTCTTGTGTAGCTTCCAATCATCATCAATAAAGTGTGCTGTGAGACACATATAATTGAGGTTTTGCACGGATGTCCATGTATCCATGGTGAGAGAAATTCGTTGCCCCCGAAGAGCATTTCTCAAGTTATTTTTTTCCCTCATAAACAGATTAAAGCAGTCATTGGCAACCGTCATACGGGATGGAATCTCTACCCACTTAGGGCAAACCACAAACATAAATTTCTTAAAACCCTCCCCTTCAACAAACTTAAAGGGTAACTCATCAAGAATAATCATCTCTACTAAGGCTTGTCGGCAAGCCTCAACACTAAATGCAATGGGCATAAGTGCCCCACTACCACTTCCTTCCTCCACCTTCCAACCTAGAGCTATTTGGGATTTATCCGTCTTCTTAAACGGACATTTCTTACATTGCTTCTCAATGTGATACTTCATAGACTTTGTACCTTTGGTTTTCATATCACATGCATACGAAACACCACAATAATTACATGCAACCCTAGGTTTAGTGGGATCATCTTTTGGTATTCTTGAAAAGTGATCCCAGACCATTGACCTAACTTTACCACTTTGTGACCCACCAACCGGCGATTCATTACTTACATTGGATGGGGGTAGGGGTGGAGGCATATCTTGACTTTGTGTTGACTCTTGCACATCATTTGTAGAAGACTCCATCTAGAAAAAGAAACAACCAACAATTAGATTGGATATAAAGCCAACCACTACAAGAATAAACAAATCATAGATCGAGATTTCAAACTAATATCTATAAAATCAAATAAATGCAATCAAACAAAATAACATTAAAAAAACAAAAAATTAGAAACATAAAGAAAAAAGCAAAAATTAGAAACAATGAATATTTACTATTACTAATAATACACTAGTACTAATACTATAACTAATAACTATACTAGTAGTATTATTAATATATGTTGGGGATAAATTGATAATACTATATTAAATAACAGTAATACTCTAATTACTAATACTCTATGTAGTTATAGTGATTTAAAATTAACATATTAAGTTAACTATACTAATACTACTATAAATTTATACATAAATTTCAACACCATATTCGTAGACTTTTCTGTCTGTCCCTTTGTCCTAAACTGTGTGATACAAGAAGTTAACAACCCACAAAGTCTTATTGAGAACAATGAATACCATGGGTCCAAGAGTTCAAAAGACAACAGCCAACAACCTACAAAGGCTCAACTAAAGAACAATAAACCCAGATTCAAATATTCACAAGAAAAATACCACGAAATCAGTGATCACAGATTCACAATTTACATACCACGAAATCACAGATTTACAAGAAAAATACCAGATTCACAAACAATACAAGATACCATGAAATCAAATATTCACAAACAATACAAAATACTAAAAAATTTGAGAGTACCAAAACCCATACTAGAAAAATTCAGGTTATCATGATTCCGTGAAAGAGGGAAAATTGCTGTTTTATGTGTGATGGAGTGGCTAGAGAAGGGAGCGGACGCAATGGAGGGGGCTGATTTGCTAGGATTTTTGACGTCTAAGTGACCAAGAGCTAGAGGGAGTGTCAGAGAGAATGGGAGGGGAATGGAATCCCCCCCCCCCCAAAAGACATCAATTACAAAAACAGCGTCGTTTGGATTGAAAATAACCCCAAATGATGACATTTCACGCAACTCTATTTTAATTTCCAACCTCACTGGATTGAAGACCGAAAACTTCCACTTCCCTAGATCAAAACAGACCATCTCCTCATTTGGTCCGGTCTGGACTGGACCGTTCCAGTCGGTTTCTCCAGTCCGGACCGACCGTCTTTCACCCCTAGTTTCGTTAATCCAAAAGAGAACATTTATTTTTTTTGATCCAAAGGTCTTCAAACGTTGACAACCTATGAGCCTACAGTATTGCATCAAGATAACCGTGACCTCTGCTCTGGATCATTCTTTGAAGCATTCCCAATTAAGTGGCATGATGAAATGCCCCGATGAATGGAGGGACATTAAATACTATGCACTAACCCGATAAATCCTTCCATTGAAACGTGTTAATCTTAAGCATTAAGATAACGGGATCATGGAATGACAACAGAGCACAATAAATTTTAAAAAAAATCACCAAAACATTTATATGAAGCAAAAAATAAAGCAACGTCCAAAGAGCCTAAATTCCCATCTAGGGCAACAAAACTCCGAAAATATAGTTGTGCAGTAAAAAGGTATTTTGAATATAATTTCGGGTACCTCGTTAAGCCTCTCGTGGTTAGTTGACGATTCATTCAGATTTTCTTGGTCGTCTTGTCCATCTTTTTGGAGGAATTCCTCATCTTCTTTTTCTTCTTCCAAGGAAACCATGGTTTTCTTTTTCTCCGCCATCGAAGCCTATATGCGATTGAGTAAAAAATGAAGCCCTGTAGAGGGTTTGGCAATTGAAAATTCCGATTTTGGGTGTTGCTATAATATATACAATGTGGATTTGTTCCCGCCACTTCGCGCTTTTGCCTCTACACCTTTTCCTGCTGTGACGATCACATATGGGCTTCCCTGTGGGCCTATACCCTAACCCTACATGCACATGGGCCGCTCTACGATTAAGAGAGAGCATAGTTTATAAAAGAAACGGATCACCACGAGTTTGATATAACTATCAATTATAATTTTTTCAAAGAAAAAAAAAAGAACAAATATTTTTTATAAAGAAAATATTAGAATAAATATTTTATTGCTTTTAATATTTAAATCTTCTCTTTTTTTTCCATTATTTAAAGTTATTTTGTTTTGAAGTTAGTGTATAAAACACATCATCAACATCATTTAAATAATAAATTTTAATTTATAAAATTTAATTTTTAAGATTTTTCTTTCAAATTAAATTATAAACACTTTATGCTTTAAATTATATATTATTTTTTATTATATGAGATGATTTGATTTGTTTAATTAAACCAATCTCAAAAGGTTAAAAATTTTACTACATATAAACAAAGTCGTGTATTAATATATATATCAATATTATTTTTTATATTTAAAATTTAAATTAATATTAATTTTAATAAAATTTATTTTTAATTAATTATATTAAATTAATATATAAATTAATACATAATTATAATTATAACTAGATTTTTCTAAAGGTGAAACGGTGGATTGAACGCCGTGGCAACGCTGGCAAGGGCAATGAAACCGATCCGTGAGAGCGTCGTTGGAAGAGAAAATTCAAAATAGTGACTCTTTAAAAAAATAAAAAATTAAAGGTAAAGATATAAACCTAAGAGAGAGAAAGACAGCCTGACGGTAATAACATATCTTAACTCAAACCTCTCTCTTTTTCTGCGTCTCTTTCTCTCCCCTGGTCTTCGTTTTTCCGATTATCTTTCGATTATCTGATCGATCGATTCTGGGTAAGATTTTTCCTCCTTTTTTCTCTCTGTTTTTTTGTATAAATAATTTTCTCTTGTAGAAATTATATGTTTGGATTTTGTGCACCAAGAAAACCAAACAGACGACCCGTTTCTTGATATATTCCTCTATCCTGATTAGGGTTTTCCTTTTTTGTATGTACGTCCGTTTGTATGTATATGAACAGACATATTGAGGGTTATATCTTGTTCTTGTTTATGAAGGTGATTAGTTGTGCTTTTTAATCGAGGTGGTTCTTTGTTAGGTTGGGCCGATTGCGTATGTTAAACTTTGTGGAAACATTTTTTTATTTGATGGGTAATAATATCCGGGAGAAGGTTGAAGAAGTCGGGGTTTTTGCTGAATATTTTGGATTCGTCTTGTATTTCCTTGGTTTATATATAAATTGTTGTGTGCGCAAGGAAATTCTTGATGTGCTTAGAAAAAAAGAAGAAATTCTTGATGTTTTGATATGCTGTGCTGGGTTAAATTTGTTTTGAATTGCTTTCTCTAGGACCATGTTGGTATTTTTTGGAGTTTTCTTTTTCCTCATCTCATTTAGAGAAGCTGATGAATTTGCTGACTTGGTTTCATTTATGTGAGAAGTGAAGATGTTTATCCTGGTAGAGTTTGTGTAAATGTTTGGTGGAGAACCACCACCCCCCACCCCAAGGCGGTGGGGCGGGAAAACACAAAACCCAAAAAAATGGAAAAAGAATATGTTATGTGCCTTCATTTTTTGCATTTTATTGCTGTTTAAACTTTTTCTGAGTTTCAATTTGATTCAAGAAAGTCCATGTTACTTCAGTTATGAACGCTTTTGTTTTTTTCCATTTGCAGCCTAGATACACGTTCCATAGGATTTTGTATGATGAAAATTTATTTTTATTGATAGAATTAAGCAAATCGCATGAGCTGCATTTAGTTTTCTTTATCATTTTTATGGCTTCCACAATTGCCTCTTATTTGCACCTGAGCTTGCCCCTTCCTTAGTTTGCTTGTATACATGGATTCATGTCCTCGCTTGTCTCTTAAGTATGTACTCCTTTTCCTTGGTTCCAAAGATTTCTATATGGTATTGTAATTGTTATCTTATTCTTGCCTCTGATTTCTAGTTGACGTTCTTGCAGGAAATTAGAGAAGATGGAGTCTCATGATGAAACAGGATGCCAAGCACCTGTGTTCCAAGCACCTGAACGCCCTATTCTTTGCATTAACAACTGTGGTTTCTTTGGAAGGGCTGCAACGATGAATATGTGTTCCAAATGCTACAAGGACAAGCTCATGCAGCAGGAGCAAGCCAAACTTGCGGCCTCATCAATAGGAAGCATAGTGAACGACAATGCTAGCAGCAGTGAAAAGGAGCCTGTTGTTATGGGTGTGGTGGATGTACAGGCTGAACCAGTGGAGAGAAGGATCCTTTCAACAGAACCATCAAGTGATTCATCCTTAAGCAACTTTGTTCAGATGCCTATGAAGGAGGGATCCACTAGATGCACAACTTGTCGAAAGCGTGTTGGTTTAACCGGCTTTAATTGCAAGTGCGGAAACCTGTTCTGTGCAATTCACCGCTATTCTGATAAGCATGATTGCCCCTTTGATTATAGGTCTACTGCCCGGGATGCTATTGCCAAAGCCAACCCTGTCGTGAAGGCAGAAAAGCTTGACAAAATTTAGGATTCATATTTGGAAAACTGGAGTATGATGCTCCTTTCTCTATCCATGTCTCTTTATATAAGTTGGCTGCTTGTCATGTACGTGTCCTTCGCTGATAAAAATGGCTGAAGTCATGTTAGTGAGGACATCTTTAGGAGAAGACTATTGTGAGGAGCTGAGGTTTCCTTTATTGGCTCTAGTTTGGTGTTGTAATGTTAAATCACGGTTGGCTGCGCGGTTCTTTGGTAGAACATGAAAAATGGTACTCCGTTTCCAATGGCATGTATATGCAATATTGTGTGCACTTCTTTAAGGGGTCTCTACAGGTATATGCTCTTCGTGGATATAAAACCCTGTCACAGATTGGGTCGTTGATAACTTTCATTATTTTTCCCCTTTCTGTCGATCATCTTCTTGTAGTTACTCGCGATGTATGTGGGGGAATGGGAGATTTCACTTACCGGATTACCAATTCATACCCAAATCTTATGTAGCACTTAATTTTTTCTCTTACTTTTGTGGGTCATTGAATTTCACGTGTTAATGTGAATGAGTGTCCCCGGTTTCAGAGTCGTGGATTGTTGGTGTTGAAAAACTCGGTCCGTTGTCCTGGAACTCCTCGGCTAGTGGACTGGACGTATATAGGCGATGGAATGGTTGCCAGTAGAATTTCTTATTTTGAGTGATGCAATGTTTCCGAAGAATCAGACGATGCCTTACGTCTGAGCGTTTATGGGGTGAAACAACAAAAATTATAAGGCATTAGAGGTTGGGACTGGTAAACTACAAGAGCCATTGGCACAATTACCTATCAAGAAATCTCATAATTAATATGAAATATACTTTAGCCACAAAAAGATTATACAAAGATAAATCTACAAACTGATATGGTTTAATATAGTACGATAGATTGTAAAATTACTTTTATTATAAAGTTGATCTAACAAATTTTATAAAATCACATCAATTTATAGATTTATTTGATATAATTTCTTTGTGTATGTAGTAGTTCTCAATTAATAATGCAAGACCACCAACACGTTCCAGGGCCTCTAAGCACACAGCTTTTGACTGTTTTCCATTTGTGAGGGTGATCCTCTTACGAAGCAATTGGTCTTGCAGCACTGTAAAATGTTTTAGACCCAGTAGCTTGTAAGGCCGGGAACGAGGAGCACGGAATGGCATATCTTTTGATAGTAGTTTTGACAGCGTAAACAAAGTGGAAACAAGAAAAAATGATTCTTTCTTTGATGCTTTTCTTTCCTTAATTTTGTTTGGTATACGGTGGTTGTGCAGTTGCTGTTTCAAGAGGATATCGCCGTGGACCCGTGGGAATCGCTCGGCAAAGGCTGGAGATTGAAAAAAGAGTGTAATATTCCCTCTAGAAAGAAGGCTCCCGGATAAAGGCATCTACAAATAATAAGCTTGACATATTTTGGGGGAAAAAAGTAGCTCCACCATTATTTTAGCTCAATGATAGTCTTAAGAAGTTGGATCCGTGCTGCAATAACTGGTTTACATGATGATATGAATTGGAATTAATCAAATAATTGTCACTTCCTAATCTTTTCGGGCATGCTCTTTTTTCGGGTGTGGAATTCCAATTAGTCGGATCAAATTTTGGTTATTTAACTTTTTCCGAGTATTGAATGAAATCCTCAACACTTCCTTTGGGCCAGCTTAGAAAAATAAGAAAAAATAAATTAAAAAAAAAAAGTTGAAGGGCATAAAGGATCATCGAGGGAACATCATCAACATAGAAAGCAACACGAAGCAATGAATAGAGATGTTCCCATGACTGTCCACCGTCTGCTGAAAGTAATGTTGGTTATAAGAGTGTGCATTATTAATCCATATAGCTTTCTTCATTTCAATAAGTGAAATTTGATTATAGCAACTTTGGCTTACCCCCACCATGATCATGTCTGGTTTCTGCGTCAAAGACAAAAAGGGCACCTTCGAAATCCTTTGTTGGGACTAGGAGACCTGTTTATGGGGAATATTGCTACTTGCTAGCAAAAATCACAAGCATCCAAAGTCTAAAACGGGGAAATGTGTAATATATATATATATATATATGCCCTCGGATGCTTTAAGTTTAATCTCTCTCTCTCTCTCTCTCTCTCTCTCTCTCTCTCTCTCTCTCTCTCTCTCTCTCTCTCTCTCTCTCTCTCTCTCTCTCTCTCTGTGTGCCTTTAACAAAGAGGAACCAATTGGAATGCATTAAAAAAGAGGAAATATTGTATAAACTACTACTAGTCCTGGCTTCTTATACTAGATTTTACATCTTCAAAAGTTCCATCTCGAGGGCTGACATTCTTGAACTTTCAGTCAATAGGGCTTATAAAGAATTTCTTATGAAATGTGTGGCCATAGTATCATAAAAATATATGGTACCATAAACGATAGTTCTGTGAGGTTTGAATGGCAGGAAATTGAATGGATGCCCATGTAAAAAGGGTCGACGGTGTCGCATATTTCATATTCCATTTAGCTCTGTTCTGCTCAACTCGTATAAAGTGTCCTGCCTGCATGAATTCAAGAAAATGTCTGAATATCTTTATAAAAATAAATAAATAAATAAATAAAAGAAAAAAAGTGCTTGTTTCTTGTGACTTTGTACCTTGTTGTTCAGTGCGAAAGAAAAGAAGTACGTTGGGGCAGACATGACAGTAAAATTTTTCTATAGATTTTGCCAGAGAACCGCAATAAATGGATCGTCATTTCACCTCAAACTCCCACAGCAAAACGTCGATCCCAATTCCCAAATGCAGAGACATGAAAAGAGTCAACTTGAAGAAAAAGCAACACACTGATAATTTCAACGCAAAGCTTTTTACTCCGTAAACACGTGTACTATCTCTATTGGTTAAGGACGACGACAGCCGTTTGACCTGCAGAGCAACTTTTTGCGCAGCAAGTTGACAAGACAACAACTTTACGAACGAGCGCCCGTGCTTGTGTTGGCTAGCAGTGCGGATTGAGTAGAGACTATTATTTATCTCTTTTTATTTTATTTTATTATTCTAATTTTTTTAAATTTTTATATAAAATATAATTAATTATTTAATTTTTTCAAATATTAAAATTAAAATATCTCATTTCTTTCAATCTTATTTATATAAAAATTTATAAACTGTTAATTAATATAACATGATAATTTAATCTTATTATTTATATTTATTAATATAAATAATACTATAATATCCATAATTTATACCACTCACTTTATCTTTATTCTTTTAAAAATTTTATGTGTAGTCACTTTTTTTAATTTTTTTGCCCACTTCATTAATGTGATTAGTTGAGTATTAAAAAAATTGATACAACCAATCACATTAATAGAGTACGTTGAGAGTATACAAAAATAATTATATGTAACATTACTCATAATGCATCTTTTTTCCTGTATACTTCAGGTACTCGAAAATGTAAAAAGAAAAAAATTAAATCTCAAAATTTCTCTACCTTTTTATACTTATATTTTTAATTTTTTAATAACCTAAATGACATCATAATATGTGTCGCGGGGGCAAAGTAAATAGTATAAATTATGAAACATTGTAGCATTTCTTAATTAGTACAATATTTTTTTATGAAATTAGTACAATATTTGATATAACATATAAATTTTAATCTTATACATGAACATTAATATTAAGTTATTAAATATAAACTTACTTTTAATATATATATTTGGCATAATAAATTATAATATATATTTGTTATAAATATATTTACACATTTGATCATATATACTCGCATTTGATTAATTTATGTAGTGCTACACATGTAAATAGTAAATAAAAAAAATCAGACAAAACCAAACTGAAATTGGAAAAATCGAAAGTTTCATGTTTTAATGATGAATCAGTTTGTATCAATTTTTAAAATTTTAAAATCAGTACATATCGATTCAATTTAAAAATCTGTCTAAAACCAAATCGAACCAAACTGAATACACCAGTAATCAAAACGAGTCATGGGATTTATCTTAATAAACACATTCAGAAACAAGATTGATTGCGTTGAATAAACATGGTTTTTTGTCCATAATTTTTTACAACATTATTGTATTTTTTAAGTCATTGTTTAAAACACACCATTCATATCATTCAAGAAAAAATATATTTAGTAGCCACACACTTGTCAAAGGAAAAAATAAATAAAGATCCATATCAACATATATGTGGTGTAAGGCTACTGAGTTGAATAATTCACCATTTAAATTGTAAGATTTGATTTATAATATTTAAAATTTAAAATTTATCTTTTAAATTAATTTATACATTGTAAGCACCTCACTATATGTTATTTACACCGACTTGTAAATATAAATCTTTCATTTTTACATGACACGATTTGTTATTATTTATTGAAATATGTCTAAGATACCAGTTCTATATTAGTTGGAAATGGTTTAAATTTGCTGGTAGAACATTGACAATAGCCTAGTCATTGCCCAATATAAGTCCAAATTAAAGATAAATGCTTCAAAAAATATCTATAATGACCTAGCTAAACTTCTCAAATTTGAAATTTATGCTACATTAAATATTAGTTCATATTCATATTTGGTGAGATCCTGTACACGAACCAAAAGAGTATTTTATCATTTCTTTACCTTGCTTTTTTCCACGGTTTGTCCCCACTGGAACATAAACTTTTTTTTCTCTTTCCTGGTTGCTTCATCTCATCTTGATGTTTTCTCTCATCCTTCTATCACTTCTAGGTTCTTTCTATTTTTCATCACCCTATAATTATTTTTTATTGAATAATTAAGTTGAAAAAAAAATAGTTAAAAAATAATAATTTTATTTTTTAATAATTAATATGTGAAGTGTATTTATAAAATATTAAAACAAAACTTATCAAATATTATTAAAAATAAATAATATTATATTATTATTTAGAATTAAGATAGTTAGTCTAATATGGACTAATCTATTTAGAAGTTTATATTATAACTAAAAAATCACATTGAAATTCTATTTTAGATTTGACAATGCTCTAAACATATTTTCTGATTGAATAAAAAATTACAGAAATTAGATAAAATTTTATCCCATAAAAAATTTGAAGTATTATAATTGAATCTATTGACGGTGAAAGAAGAGAGTTTTTTGGAAACTCGTTAGAAAGCAGAATAAAACAGTGACCAGTATATTTATTTTCTGATCCGGATATTTTATTCCAATAATGATATAATAATAATTATAAGTATTTTTTTATTATAATAAGGCCCTTTCTCATTTTTCTAACCAACAGACTTTGACATTAGCACACCTATGTCGTTGAAATGAGTTCTCATGTTGGCACGTGAGAAAGTGGAATCTTGTTTCGTCCTCTCTTAGTGTCTTATCATCACAGACGATAGTCTTCTTTTCTTTTTCATTGGCATATATGTGTCTGTGTGTACATACATACATATATATAATTTTTAGATCCATACTTGGGACTTGTATGATAATTGCAAAAGTAAGATTCTTTTGACTATTTTGTATGCGAATTTTAGAATGGTTTCCCGGCTACGATTTATTAGGGGTGATTTACTGCACTAGCTTCTATGTATCTGAAAATTTCCCTCTGATAATAGGGTTTTGGTATGGTTGGTGAAAGGCCAAATCATGTCTAACGCATAAGATATAGAATGTGGGTAATCAATCTCGTTTAGCCCCCGTCACTATGCTGATCATAAAAAACTGCAAAGCCTATATCAATCAGTGTACTGGATAAATGGATTAACTTTGTGCATGATTTAAGCTTATGAAGCAGTAATTACCACTGCTACTTTTTACAAAGTAATGTTCCAAAATTCAAACGGCAACACACTTTCTACCCAAAAAAGGGGAGATTTTTCTTTTTCTTTTTCTTTTGACAACCAATTGGCATTTTGAATAATTCGTGACAATTATTTTACTGTTTTTACTTTTCTGCTCTTTCTTTCTTGGGTGGGACCGGACGAGGGGAGAGCTTCCTTGGAACCTATACGAAATCCTCAAAAGTTATGATGACATTTTGTAACTTTGCAAAGATATCCCCAACCCCATCAACATCCAGTAATCTATTCCTCTGAGTCGCATCTTCTCACTTCACGGATATATAGGAAAGGTTGAAAAGAATACATACAAGCTCTCTCACAGTCACCTCCAATGGCCACTGCCTGCACATACTCACTTATTATCTCCCTAATCTTATCGTTCTTCATTCTTAACTCAGCTTCGTCTGAGGCAGATATCCTTTTAACCTTCAAGGCCTCCATTGAAGACTCCAAGAATGCTCTCTCTAGCTGGTCTAATGCCTCAGCTACCCATTATTGCAACTGGACTGGTATCGCCTGCGTATCCACGCCTTCACTTTCTGTCACTTCTCTCAACCTTCAAAGCTTAAACCTTTCTGGAGAAATCTCCTCTTCAATCTGTGAGCTTCCCTATCTTTCTCACCTCAATCTTGCTGACAATGTTTTTAACAAACCCATTCCTCTTCATCTCTCTGAATGCAATACTTTGGAGACTCTGAATCTCAGTAATAATCTCATTTGGGGTCCAATCCCATCTCAGATTTCTCAGTTTGGTTCTTTGAAAGTGCTTGATCTCAGCGGAAACCATGTTGAAGGAAAGATTCCAGAAAGCATGGGCTCACTGCAGAACCTTGAAGTACTCAACTTGGGAAGCAACTTGCTTTCAGGTAGTCTACCTGCTGTTTTTGGTAACTTCACCGAGCTTGTTGTTCTTGATTTGTCTCAAAATGCATACTTGGTTAGTGAGCTTCCCAGTGACTTTGGGAAGCTCGAGAAACTCGAGCAACTTCTTTTGCAACGCTCTAGTTTTTATGGTGAAATCCCGGACTCTTTTGTGAGTTTGCGAAGTTTGACCATTTTGGACCTTTCCCAAAACAATCTGACCGGTGAAATTCCTCAGACACTAGGGTCATCTCTTAAGAAACTGGTGTCTTTGGATCTTTCACAGAATATGCTTTTGGGGCCATTACCAAATGGCATCTGTAATGAAAAAGGCCTTATAAACCTGAGTCTCCACACAAACTTATTCAGTGGTCCAATACCCAACTCCATTAGTGGATGCATAAATCTTGAGAGGTTTCAGGTTCAGAACAATGGGTTGTTTGGCGATTTCCCAGACGGTTTATGGTCATTGCCCAAAATCAAGCTCATTCGAGCTGAAAACAACAGATTTTCTGGAGAAATTCCTGATTCGGTGTCAAAAGCTGCCCAATTGGAGCAAGTTCAACTAGATAACAACAGTTTCACTAGTAGAATTCCTCAGGGTCTTGGGATGGTTAAGAGCTTATACAGATTCTCTGCATCTCTTAATGGTTTATATGGTGAACTTCCTCCTAATTTTTGCGATTCACCCGTTATGAGTATAATAAATCTCTCACACAATTCGCTTTTGGGCCAAATTCCAGAGTTGAAGAAGTGCAGGAAGCTAGTTTCATTGTCTTTGGCGGACAACAGCCTTACTGGAGAAATCCCACCATCCCTTTCAGATTTACCAGTGCTAACTTACCTTGATCTTTCTGATAACAATCTCAGCGGTCCCATTCCCCAAGGGCTTCAAAACTTGAAGCTGGCCCTCTTCAATGTCTCCTTCAATCAACTATCCGGTAGAGTCCCATTCTCTTTGATTTCAGGTCTCCCGGCTTCATTTCTGGAAGGAAACCCTGAACTTTGTGGCCCAGGATTATCCAATTCTTGTTCCGATGACCAGCCAAGACACCGGACTGCTGGTCTTGCAACATTGACATATGCTCTGATATCTGTAGCTTTTGGTCTTGGGACTCTGATTGTGGCTGCTGGGTTTTTTTTGTATCACAGATATTCCAAGCAGAGATCTCAAATGGGAAGTTGGCGTATGATATTCTTCTATCCTCTTAGAGTCACCGAGCATGAATTAGTTATGGGAATGAATGAAATGAGTGCAGTGGGAAGTGGTGCATTTGGTAGAGTATACATTTTAGGTTTACCGAGTGGTGAACTTGTTGCCATAAAGAAGCTTGTTAATTATGGGAGCCAATCATTCAAAAGTTTGAAGGCAGAGATCAGGACATTAGCCAAGATCAGACATAAGAACATCGTTAAAATTCTTGGTTTTTGCCGTTCTGATGATTCGATCCTTCTAATTTACGAGTTCTTACAAAAAGGGAGTTTAGGGGATCTGATTCACAGGCCAGGTTTTGTGTTGCAGTGGGATGTGAGATTAAGAATTGCCATTGGGGTTGCTCAGGGATTAGCATATCTTCAGAAGGATTATGCCCCGCATTTGCTTCACAGAAATCTCAAGTCAAATAATATTCTGCTGGATGCAGATTTTGAGCCAAAACTCACAGATTTCGCACTCGACATAATTGTGGGAGAAGCCGCATTTCAGTCAACCATGGCTTCTGAAACTGCATCATCGTGTTACAATGCACCAGGTAAGAGATCTGATTAGACCTACTCAAGTTTTAATAGTTATTTTGCTACATAACTGTAATGATTAAAAGTACTTTCACTGAAAGTCAGAACCCACTGATGTTGAAGAATCAGCAGATGAGTTGTGGTTAGGAGTGAAATGCCACTAGCTAGTTGGTTATGCCCAAAATGTGGTAATCGAGTAACTCTTGTTTTAGAGTCTTATGATACTTAGTGGCACTTGAATGCCCGAATCTCTCCCTCTCTCTCTCTCTCTCTCTCTCTCTCTCTCTCTTAACTGATTTACTATTTTCTGAACCGTGACATTGGGGGTCATGGAAAAATCACCTTTTAAATTCTTGAGGACCAAGGAATGCTTTCTATAAGTTACCTTAGAAGAAAAATGCGATGAACTGCTGAAGTGGTTAGGCGAAATTGTTTACTGCTAAATCACCTCTAAATACGCCTTTTCTGAATTAATGGTTAATTGACTCATGAAAACACCACATCACCATAGAAAAGCCATATAAATTTTTGGCAAGTATATGGAATGCTTTGTGAATACGCTATATGATATTTGAGGTCCAGATGGTCTTATTGGGTTTGTATTGCAGAATGTGGGTACAGCAAGAAGGCAACTGAGCAAATGGATGTTTACAGCTTTGGTGTTGTATTGTTAGAGCTCGTGAGTGGCCGAAAAGCCGAGCAAGCAGAACCAGCAGAATCTCTTGATATCGTGAAATGGGTGCGAAGGAAAGTTAACATTACCAATGGGGCGTACCAAGTTCTTGATCCAAACATATCAGAGTCTTCCCAACAAGAGATGCTTTGGGCTCTAGAAATCGCTATGGGTTGCACTTCTGTGATGCCAGAGAAAAGGCCATCCATGTTTGAAGTTGTGAGAGCACTTCAGTCCCTCGACTCAAGGACTTCCTTTCCTTCCAATACTTCTGAAGGTCATTCAATTTCACTCTGATGGAACCGAGGACTTAACCCCTTTTTTCAAGTCTTTAATGTAAAGCCAACTTTAATTTTCTCACTGTGACTTCTGATTTGGAAAAGAATATGCTGTTTTGGTGTGCTGTTCTGTTCTGCACCAGGATTTGTGATGGGATTCTGTTTAATAGAAATACAAGATATCTGCAATGTCCTAATGGTTATGGTTGTTCAGAAACTTGATCCTATGCCACGATATATGTTCTCTGAACTGGAAGTTTTGATCAAGGAGACAAACAATTTCTTTGAGACGGTACTTGTCTCGTCAGTTTAGAGATTAATAAGCAATAGTCAGTAGCCAGTGAACAGGGCATCGCAGGCTTCTTCTATCTACTGTGCAACTTTGCGGTCATGACTCATGAATGTGAGATTCTGGGATTAAAAACGATCGTTTGGGAAGACTTGAAATTGAGACTGTTTTTTCACTCAAATATTTTAATTTAATATTATTTATAAATGTTCTCAAATATTTTGAGATATGCTTAGCATCCAAATGGAGGCTTAGAGATCTCTACCATGGACCCACGGTGTAGTATCATTTGGGTTTCTAGATTCCTAGACTCTTTACGTTTTGGGCTTTTGAGCCTTAGTTGTCTACTCGACCCAAATTTTCTTTTTATATATCCGATTCTTATAAATAATCTAATAGAGCAAAGGAAATGAAAGGCGATAATATAAATACAACACTTTTTATAATTATTTTACAATCAATTAATATAATTATAAGTCATTAAAGATTATTTTAGGTCTACGTAACTAGTAACTACTTTCTTTTGCAATAGAATTGTAAAATAGTTAACCGAAAAAATCACCTCTCAACCACAACATGAAACAAAATTTCTCACAATATGGAAAGTTCGAATCTCTAAGAACACTCTCTAGCATAACTTATTTATATAATAATAAAATAATATTAATCTATTTTTTTAAAATAAAATAATTTAATTATATTTGATCATTCTACCGATTATGTTAATTAGTAATAATATTATAACTGTAAAAAAACTTTTGCAACCAAATCATGTAGGAAGTAAGGAAGAAAATATTTTTTATTCCTTTGGTCATGTTATAGTAATTATCAAATTTGTCCCACAATACTAATTTGAGTTTTGCTATATTCAAGCGAACTTGCATACCAATCTGTGTATCAATACTGATGGCTTCATATTTAAAATTTAAATTGACACTATTTTCAATAAAGTTTACTTTTTGACCAATCAAATTAGATGTGTGCACATATTGGTGTGCATAATTGTTTGTAACTACATTTTTCCTACTAATAATTTATTGTAGCAAAAAGCCATCATTATTTAACATTTACATAATCCAAAACAACACATTTTGAGATTCTATTAGCCAAACACCTTATTGAATTTACATTTGCATAATCAATGAGAGTGATCTTATATTTTCTTTCATTTGGAATCAATTTTCTTGACAATCAAATAGAAATAGAGTAAAGGAGAAAGATCACGTCTGAAAATCGTAATCACGTTTAACAACGGCCGGACAGTTACTATAGGGCCTCTTTTCATACAAATGGATTGTGAAAATAGGGTTGTCTTTAAGTCACACATAAAGTTGGCTTGGATTCTTCCGTACTCAGTCAAAAAGCTGGATTGCTCAATACCTCAAATGGCTTGCATTTGCAGACTCTACCATGCTAATTAATGCATGCATCTTCGTAAACCGTACATTTGTTGCATAGAATGAGATCTGATTTTTCTTTACCAAACTACCCTTTATCATTTTATAGAAATATCGAGAAGTTAAACCATGATCAAATGAGTTAAATTGAACAGAAAATCTCTAAGCTTTGTATATTAATTATGAACAGTTACGATTTAATTAGTACTTGTAAAGTTTGACACGTGTATATTTATGTAGGCCCCACCTTTTAGCATGATCAAAAGGACATGATTCTGGAATTTAATACTGAAATCTATATATGGTCAACAAAATCCCCCTCAATTAATCACTCAGGATTGTTATTTAAACCACCATGAAATTATATATGTTTAGCATTAATTGTTCTAAATCACCTTGTTTTTGTTTATCCTTGGGCGGATGTAGCGATGTCATGCAAGTATTTGTGGGTATAGGGGCATCATTATTATTGCCAGTGTTTGGAGATTCTGAAGTTTAATATATATATTAGCTAGCATTAGTGATGAATGAGGTATAGAGAGTGAAAGGGAAGGGAATTAATAGCTAGTAGGCCAGTTGCTTAGCTTGAAGGAGTTCCATCCGGGTAGTTTGTTTACTTTTGATCAATTCCAGTAGTACTTCTTCTTCTTTGCAACCTTTGATCATTGTCATACAATTACCACCAAGAATGATGATATGCAAGCTAATTCAGAAGAAAAACAAGTCTTCAGGTTCTTAGCAAGGGAGTTGAAGGTGGTTTGGTTTGAAGAGAGATGATCAAAGGAAGAGCTAGCTGCTTCAATATGGTTTAATTATCTAATCCCATCAGTTTCATAGCCTAGAATCGATTTATCTCTCATTCCTCAAAAGAAAAGTAAGGTATATTACAACATTTATGTCAATTAATACGATGATATATATGTTTCTTGGGTTTCAGATCACAAATTCTCTCAACTTTATCATCATCATGTTTCTCTTGTCAAAAACATAATTTTATAGATGATTCAAAATGCACTCATAGCTAGCGATGCTAATTAAATATGATTATACACAATAAATCCTCTCCCTCGATTTCCTAAAAAGAAATTTTGGTTCTACTTTTGTTCCGAGTCGATGCATGCATGCGTGTGTGCTTGTGTAGAAGCATGCTTAATTGATAATTGTGTCTCAATGCTCATTCTCCTTCTTAGCTAATCTACTTTTCCTTCCTATAAGTAGAATTGGTTAAAAAAAAAAAAGAAGTAAAATTGGGGATCATCTTAGTTCTTTGTCATGCTCATCTTGTTCTTCTTTTAATTTGCATGTTCAAGTATAAAAAAGATGAAACTTTTCCATGAAATCAAAGGGAGATCGAGAAAGCATTTTAGTTGAGAAACCAACAAGCTATGAGCCTTTTGGTTTCTTGCCTTTTAGGTAATTGAAGTGTTATACATGAGTAGATTGCGGCCATCCGAGGAGATTATATATAGAATTTCACAATATTTACTCAATTTTTATTTCCAACATGAACATAATCCTCGAATTCCATGCATGCATGTAATATGGGAAATGTAACACGTTTTAAATGTTTGATTGAAGTATGGTTATAGTAAGAGTACCACTTTCGATCGCTGCCTCTTATCCTTCTTATTCATTAAATTAATAAAAAGTACACGTATTTGTGATTTCTAAACAGCAAGAGAACGGTTTGTAGTTTTTAAAAGACACTACAACGGTTTGGCCGGTGTCTGTCAAATCATATCTAAACTCTCAAGTTCAATCATGAGATAATTATGAAATATGTCGTCAAGCGATAAAATGTTCGAGAAACAAGGCCACGTACACCTTGTCGGAGACGTGTAAACTTATATTAATTAGAGAAATACTTTATACACAAAAGGATCACAGAGGATTTGCATGGAAATGTCGTCAATTTTTTACGTTCCCATGCAAATCCCGTGCACATCCCCCGCCAGCACGGCGCGTGGATGTATCAATTAATTAGTTAAACTCAAGTGTGATTCTTTAACAGATCACTTATTGGTGTGGTAAACCATTACCCTTATTGTGCTAATTTCCTTCAATCAAAATTATTTGGTATGAATAAACAAATGGAGGAACTTTGGCATAGATAGAAGGAAATGAAAATAAAAATCAATCTCTGTCGAGAAACAAATTATTATCACGAATGCTGATACATTGTTAAACTTGTGGTATTTGCAGGATATTTTTCTGACTTGATCCCATCAAGCTAGCGATCGAAGATGAATATTGGATCAATGCACTCAGATGAGGATGACTTCTACCTTCCCCTCTGGCCGACTTCCTCTACTACTTTATCAGCTCCTTCGTTTACTTCTCAGTCTGGCAACTCTGGTACCATAGGGCTCTTTAATGATCAATTGATTACAGCTGACTCAAGCTTCCAAACCCTAGACGTTCCATCTCTACCAATGCATTCGCAATATCATACTACTGCCGAGGTTCATAATGCAGAGGATTTTAATTTTCTCAGAAACGTTTCTGAATTAGATCCTCAACTTATGATGCCTGAATTATCCGACGAGTACCCATCTTTATGGCCTGAAGTTCCACCGACACTTCGCCAATATTACGTACAGGAAATGCCAAACGAAAATCCCCAAGAAATCCGGCCTGACTTTTCGTTTTCAACTTATACATTTCCGGAGGAAAATGTTGAGGGTTGGATGGGTACTGAAGATCAAAATATTAATAATGGAGCTACAAATTATTGTCTCAGCAATATTCTTGAAGGGAACCCAGCTAGGTTAATGGAGTCTGGCTAGCCATCACTTTAATTTTCCTTATGCGTGATTTATTTAATTACATATTTATTTATTTTGGGACTTTTCTCCAATATTTACTAATTAAATAAACAAAACTAACCTTTCTTGACAGTTCCTATAATGGTATTAGCGCATCAGAGAATCATGCTGCAGGCAGTAGTAATCAAACTGGCAAAACATCAGTACAGCTTCCTGATAATCATATTCATGTCGATCGTCGTAGGGGATTCCGTAAGAAGCCCAAGCGCTCACTTGGTGAGAGAGGCTCAATCTACCGTGGAGTTAGTAGGTCTGTTTATCTCTTGATTTTCTGATTACATATATAAAAAGATCATATATATATATATATATATATATAATAAGCTGATGATGATCGAATGCATTTGATCGTACTACAGATACACTGGACGTTTTGAAGCATTTCTGTGGGATAACACTAACCCAGGAGAAAAACCAAAGACAGGTTGCCATTCTTGTCAATTATTCTTTGCTTTGATTTAATAGCATTTAATTTATTGTTCTGTATAATAGGATTCACTTGATCTTATATTACCTACTGACCTTGGTTTCCCGTTTGTTATTCTTTGCAGTTTATGTTGGTAAGTAAATCTTCTCATTATTAATTGGATTTTAGTTTTTGGGTCCTGAAAATAAATCAATCACTCACAAGAGATCGAGCACTATTTAATTACGTGGTTAATTTATCTATCTATGTGTGCACGCACGTACGTACATGATCACAAATCTTTTTTTTTTTTTTTTAAATAGTAGATTGGTTCAAAACTTTTTCTTAATTCTTCTTTTAATTGGGCAGGTGGTTTTGATAACGAAAAGGAAGCGGCTAGGGCTTATGATTTGGCTGCTATCAAGTTATGGGGCGAGGCTGCACCAACAAATTTTTCTGTATGTTGATCATGATCTAATTACCACCTGGCCACTATGTATTAATTTACGTTTTCCTTTTAATAATTAATTGGCTGTGCATATTGTCATAGCTGAGTGACTACAAGAAGGAAATGGAGGAGATGAAGTACATGACAAAGAAAGAATATTTGCTTAGCATTAGAAGGTGAGAGATCGAGACTAATTTTAATCAATAAAAGTCATGCGATCGAGCGACTTGGAGTACTTTAGATCGACAAGGAATTTATCACAACACCAAGAGAAAACCTTTTCATATTTTCTTTCCAGCTTCCATGTTCAGTCTCGCCGATTCTATGTATTACATATATATTCATACAACACACACACACACACAAATGAAGGAATGAATTCAAACTAAGCTGCATATATATAAAGTATAGAGCTTAGAGATCGACATGATGCTAATTGGCTGATCATTATAGCTCACTAGCTAGATCAACATCTGATTTTCAGCATCAAGGCTTAAGGCTTTCACGTTGGCCTCTTGGTTAATTATTTTTACATATATATAGCTTAAACAGACAATGTTCTTTTTGCATGAATAAATTATTTCAGAAAGAGTAGAGGCTTCTCCAAGGGAATCTCAAGTTACCGTGGAGTTTCAAGGTATCGTAGATGCATAATCCTCTCTCGATCTTCCTCTCTCGCTTGCTCTGATCTCTATCTCTCTCATGGCCAAACATTGGGAACAGGAACTCCGACTATAAGAAATGGCAAGCCAGGCTAGGGAAAGGTAGAGGAATGAGAAGCATTTATATTGGAACATTTGGTGAGTCCTTGTATATGATTGATCATCGGTTGCTCATTTGATAAAATCATGATTAATATAATATGATCAAATTAACATTGTTCATGTCGGTGATTAGTCCTATATTAAGGTTCGAATCCTTCATTTCATTATTGTTATCAATTTATGTTACTTTTACCTGATTTTTTTAACCTGAAAATTGCAATATTGTACTATATATCATTAATTCCTTTTGTTAGCTCTGAGAACTAACGATCTTATATTAATTTGAAGGTGCATCGATCCAAACTTGTCTAATACCTCCTGCATGCATTTGTGTATTAAAAAAAAAACAGATACTGAAGAGGAAGCTGCCAGAGCTTATGATGTTGCAGCCATAAGAATGAAAGGATTGAAAGCTATCACCAATTTTGAACTGAGCAACTACGATGTCAAGGGCATTCTCGCATGCGAAAAGCTTCCGATCGGCAAGGGTGCTTCGAAGGTATTAAAGAAGACTTCAGTTGATGATTTTCTTCTTAAGAAAACAAACGCCGGAAATACCCCCACATTATGCTTGCAGTTAGAAAACCCAACCAGCTCTCAGCCCAACTCACTACAGCAATCATTTGAAGAGTTTAATACGTTGGCAACAGCCCTAAACAACCAGATTTCTCCTTACTTTCAGCAGAACTGCAATAATGCCAACCAAGTTTTTCATCAGAACCTTAGCTCCCCCTTTGATCAGCTTTATGCCACTCAGGAACTGACTCAATTTGGTGGAGGGGAGACATCCGGTGGGAATATGAGTGAGAGCTCGAATTTGGCGTTTCCCTCATGTAATGGGGTTTGGGGGGAGCACAGCTTGACAACGACGGAGACTAATGAGCTGATGGCCAACAGTGGAATATTGCCGAGCTGGAATCAACCAATTCAGCCATCTGATCACTCTCAGTTCCATCAAAGTTATGAACATAACAGCCAACTCCAACAGCCCCAAACCCTCAGCTTCCCATTTCTTGGCTACGAAAACCCTAACTTTCTGACAAATCCTGATTTCCTTCACGGGTCAATCAGTGCTGGAAGTGGCTTGGAGAGGAATGGGATTTATATGGGTGGCAACCTTAATGGAGGGTTTCCGGGAGAGAATGGTGTGTTGGATGGAAATTCAACGGTGACTAACACTGGCGATTACTCTCTCGGGATATCTTGGGGGGGAATTCAACAAGTGGAGGAATTAGATCAGACGTTTCAGACACTACAACAGAACCAAATGTTTCAGTTTCATCAGTATGCAGGAAATGACATTAACGGCCAACTCCAGGATCAGAATCATCCTGACCCTTCCCACTCTCGTGAAATCCAAAACCTTGAGTCTCAAACAAACCCTAATAACTTCCTGTACGGGTGCTTGACAGGTGATGATCAAATGAATGTCGGAACAAATGTAAACTTGATCAGTAGCAGTGTACGAGGACTTGCAGGTGGTAGCTGGTTTCCAGAGGAAAGTTTGATGGTGATGGAGACCGCGGAGAAGATGAATTCCAATGCTGACCATGCCAGTAATGGTGGATTTCGTATTCATGAAACACCAATATCTATGGAGGGCAACTCTGCACCGCGAAGCTTAGTCGAGAAAGGAGATCGTCAATTGAGTGAAGACTTTGGGGTGGACATGGGATCAGACTTTGGAATTGATTCCTTCGAGCTGGATGGAAGTACTTTTCTTGACGAGCTGATCTCCTCTTTCTAACGCATGAAAGGATCGACTGCATGACGCATGTGCTACACAAAATCTAGTATAAATTATAACTAATTGCAAAGTAAATTGTCATGTGTAATCCAAAGGGAACTTAGAGTCATCAAATCAAAGGATTGCAGATGGCATAAAAAATTTAAAAAAAAAAATTGGAAAAGAAAAGAAAAGAAAAGTTTGAATATGTACATGCATGCACGTGGACTGTATATATTATTATCATAAATATATATATATTTATATGAGTTTGAGTTTACAAGCTTTATGCAAACTGCACCCGCTAGTACAAATTTTATATTTTATTTTATTTTTATATTTTTTAAATATCGTTAAATATTTTTTTTAAATAGGTTAATATATTATAAGTCACTTCTTTAATTATTAAATAATAAAAAAAATTAAATACATGAATAGTCAAAATCAATTAGGTTTCCAAACTCGTATGATCAACTCATCTTATCTAATTATTACAATTTTTTTAAATTTCAATACAAAATATAATAAATAATTCTACTTTTTCAAATCTTAAAATAATAATAATGTTAAAAAATAATATTCTAATATTATTTTATTCAATTTTCATTTCAATTTATCTCAACTTAAGTCACTACAAGAAATGAGGGTTTTACCCAAAAAGGGTTATGGTGGCTTAATGCATGGTATCCATGAGAAATACTTTGTTCCCACGAACTTGTGTCGTGGAACGTTCATGGAATAAAATTGGTGGGATAAGTTTTTTTCCCCATGTCGTTTAAGGCTGGAATCTATGGACGGACGTAGTGACGCCACCCCATGTTCTGTTTTCGCTGGAGTTCGAGGTCCAACCAGCTTAATACAATCGACAAGGTCGGCGATGTTGGAAGCTACACCGATGCTTCTGGGTTTGAAAGTGGTGGACGCAAGCCATGGGAGTCCCTCCAATTGGTGGCTGTGGACGCACTCCTTTTTGCAAAATTATCTATAACAAGCGTCCATTTACCCAACCCACAAGCATCAATTACGAGATGTGGCCAAGAAATGGGAAAAAATAATAGAGGATTGAGGAAGAGGTTTGTAGATTTTGGTGTGAGGAGAACAGTAATTTTACCGCGTGAAATGGGAGAGAATTCTATTCCCACGAAAGTTTTTTTCCAAATGCATTTTCAGTTTTTACAAATTTGGGGATTTTCTTTTACGGCGAGATATGATCGTGGGAAAAAGACACTTATTACAATGATTTACTGTAGGTCGTACTGATGTCGAGGTAAAAATAATTTTCACTTTCCACAGATTGAGTTTATGGCATCAATCAAGTATATCCCACCATGGTTTGACCTGGAAAAAAAAATTGGTGGAAAAAGGCCTATATTGTTGTAGTGGATCACTATCTAAACGTAGCTAAAAGAATCAAGGATCGAATTTCCCTCGTAATGTTAAAATAAAAAATAAATAAAATAATAATAATAAAGAAAGATATTCCTTGAGTTTGAACCATTTTACAATTAACTCCCTTGTTGAACTCTTACTGAATTTACTAACTGCTCCATTGCCACGTTGATGTCGCATTAAATAAATTAGAATCTAACGCATGATACAAAAGTGTTGCGTCAACGACCTTGTTAAAAAAATATAAAAATAATTCAGGTTAAATGTAAATTCAATCTCTAAATTTTCATACATTTATAAATAACTAATTATTATTTTTTATTTCAATACTTTCATTTGTATATTTTTTTTAAAAAAAGGAGGAAAATCAAAATTGGAAAACCGTACGTACGTAACTACATAAGTGTACACCATGGGGACCCGTTACCAAGCTAATGTTATCATCAAAGACATCTCTAAAATTGAATTAAAAGTACATATTTCTTATAAATCCAAAATCTCCCAAACCATAACCCTATATGCGATTAATTAAAATAATAATATAATATTATTTTTTTAATAATAATATTTTATTTTATTTTATATTTTACAATTACACTAACCATATATTAATTAATAATTTAATTTGATACTTAAATTATTATTTTTCAACTATTTTTTTCTCAACTAATTGTTTTGATACTTAAATTATTATTTTCCAACTATTTTTTTCCTCAACTAATTGTTTTGATACTTAAATTATTATTTCCTAACTAATTGTTTGGAATAAAATATTACATTTGTAGATGAACAGTAAATCTTCAAATATGAAGAAACATTTACATTTATTATAGTTCATATATTAAGTCTCTACCATTTGACTACTCCAATGCTCATAAAAAAGAATTCTCTCTCTATTTTCTCTCCAACCAAAACTCCTCATCTCCTCACCCAAGAAGCTAATCCCTGTTCACCGAGGGGAGGGGGATTGGTGCCTTAGTTCCTCCCACCTCCCCTGCTCACCGGCCACGACCTTGTCTATTTCTAGTTATTTTTTAGTTTTTTTCCGTTAACACCATCACTTGCCGAGTTGTTGCTTTCTAGCAATATAGGGCCAACACACGCCCTTCTATCAGTTTCTCCAAGTTCCAATCGTCCAAATGGTGGAAGAAATCTGCTCATATATGTAGCGCGTATGCGCTTATGTGAGATTCATGCACTGTTGAGCCTCGGAGAGCTCTTTGCCGTCACATGCAACAGTTTTGGGACCAGAGGCATCAGATCTCCCAGATCCCATTGCGCTCCTCTTTAGATATGGCGCATAGCCTACATGCACCGCCACTATCGTCAATAACAGCCCCTCGCCGAATGATTCTTCACAGTTGCTGATTGCTACGCTATATTCCCAATTTCGTTAACCAAGGATCGAGTGATAGTGGATATAAAAGTTTCTTCCAACCAATCTAGACCAACAAGTTGCAGTACACAACCTTTTATTGCGACTTCTAGTCGCAGTTCTATAGTCCGTTTATCATACTATATTAAAACAGTCACCAAGCAATCTCCCCTAGTGGGAAATGGGTGGGAGCCATACTTTTGGCTTCATATCCCTCTTTTTCTTTTTCATATTTTAATATGTTGGTTTTGAGAAGATTAGAGAGGACTCTCACCCCTATTAGATCTTGTAACTGGTAGTTTATTTATAAATATTTTATTTTCTAAAATAAAATTAAAAAATTAAAAAAAAAAAAAGAACTCCTCGAATGCTAATGAATCCCAAAAACCAGTGTAGAAAAAGAAAGTATACCTTTTTTGTCAAGTGCAAATGCAAAAAGCTCTTCGATTTCCCAGCTTTAACATTTTAATAGTTAAGTTTAACACTATTTAGTTTTTGCAATGAAGTCTACGAGTAAACACTACTACTGTTTCTATTCTTTGCTTCATATGCATACACGTTCTATTTATCTTCTCCTCTTCTTCTATGATTTTGAACTTGCCTAAACCTTATTGCTATTTTCTTCAATTTTTTGGCACTTATCTAAGCCATAACTCCCTAGCCAGACGATTCCCTTTTATATCCCTAACCACTCTCTACTAAGCCCCCCCATCTTTCCCCCTTTCAACCCATTGAAATAGAACATGCAAAGACACAACTGCCCATAAATTACTGTTCATAGGTACCATTCAAAGCCCTAGAACAGCAATAGCACCATCACCAAGCCAATTATCAAACCAAAAACTGGAAGAGCCCTCATGAACCAACCATCTTGAGTTACTTAACACCAAAGGTAGAGCCTGAATGACCCCACACCAAAACCGAGACCCCCTTGATCCCTCAATCACCGATCTAATCTAAGAGCTTCCCACATATTTAAACTGAAAAAAATCCGACCATAGAGAAACCCCATTCAACAAATTCCAAGCAAACTTCATAAATAATGAGCTTTGAACCTTGAACAAATCATAAATACCAAGTCCCCCCTCCTCTATTGGAAAACAAATATTCCGCCATGAAACTCATTTACACTTCTTAGTTTCCTCACTAGAATCCCAAAGAAAATTTGAGAAAATTGAATTCAGTTTCCCAAAAATTCCTTTTGGCAGGTTCATCACCGACATTAAATGAATGTGCATACTAATAAGCTCATGCTTGATAAAAATAATTTTTCCACCAAAAGATAACAATTTACTCTTTCACCTGGTCAACTTTTTTTGCACCCAAAACAACAAAGGCTCAAACAATCTCAAATTAATAAGCCCAACATGTAACGGAACACCCAAATATGTACAAGGTCATGCACCCTCTATAAAACCCGACAACTGCTTCAAATCCTCTTTCTGACACCTCTATCAATGTCTTGTTAGGGAGCTTAATGTTCACTTTAAATTGGTGTTTAGAGAGGTGAATATGTTTCTTGATTTTTAGGCTAAACTTGGTGCTAATGGTGGGTCACTGGATTTTTTTGGGGAAGATATTGGTACAGGAAGACTTAGAAGTCTTTTACGTTTGGATAATTGGATTAGATGCTAATTTTTTGTAGGGTTAGGTCCTGCATTTGAAATTGGGTTGTTTTTGTTACAAAGGTTTTCTTCCTCCATAAGTGAGAATTTTTTTAATAAAATTGAAAAGTTGTTACTCAAGGACAGGTGATCTTTGTCTCTTTCTTTAAAAAAAAAACAAAAACAAAAGAGGCCCTAGAGCAACCCGACTCTTGGCTTCCTTCACCTAATTGTTACCCCAGCTCCTGAACCTTTTGTTGTGTCTTTCTGAACATTAAACCTTAACAATTTACCACCATTAATGTTAGCATCAAAGCCAAGTCTGAAACATGTCTACATCGCATTCGAAATTGATCAAATGATCTACAAAGTTGAACCCCTCAAAACAATGGGGCGTGACGTCCAATGTGCAAGAAGAAACTTCCATGATAGAGAGAACAACGAAAATCAAGGAGATCAACAAGTAGACGCATGGGCAAACACTCCTCGTAAATAGCACTTTGGGGCTCCCCGAAACGATGAATTAACCCCAAGACCCAATGTTTGGTTGGACTAGGAATCTATCTTGATATACACATCAACATGAACACAACAAGATACCCCGAAATATATCACAAAGAAAGTTCCGAACTTTAGCGAAAGGTAAAAAATAAGTATAAATATAAATAAAAAATAAAAAATTCTAGCGAAACAGAAATCCTTATGGAAAAAGAACTCTTTTTTTTTTTTTGGGATCGGTATATGGAAAACGAACTCTCTTTTTTTCCTTATGGAAAAGAACTCTAGCAAAAGGGAAATCCTTATGGTGCTTCTTATTGTATCGCATGATGGACGATCTGAGTGAGAGATGAAACTTGTAGGCTGGGCGAAAAGTGTGGTGGCCTGGTATTGAGTGAGATATAAGTAGCGATTAGGATAACCCCAAACCCTCACCCCATTCCCTTTCTTCGATTTTTTCAACCTATATCAGCATATTACCATTTTATTTTATTTTATTTTTATTTTTATAAATACTTGCCTAAGCATTAAACTCCCTAATTAGTTCTGAAACTTTAAGAACCAACCATTGATCCAAAAGCCCTAAGATTATTATATACTAATTTGGTTGATTAAACCTTTAACTCTCATAATCATAACTGTGATACCCCATATGATAAGAATAAGAATAGGTGGTATATGAGATTCCACATTGCTTGAAAAGAAGAAGTTCTTACTCTTTACAAGGTTCCAATGGGGCCCTAATTAATAACATCCCACCAAACTTCTGAATCCAACATCCACGACAGCCAACTCTATCGACATTGATCTGGTGATAACCATTTCCCTTTTCATAGCTTCACCCATCTATCAGTATTCAATGAGTTAACACTATGCTCATACATAGTATCAAGGCATTGTAGTTCAACCTATAGGTCACCCCCTCCACGGCTTGAACTCATGACGTGATCTCTACTCTAATAACAATTATTAAAGACCTAATCATTGATCCAAAAGCCTTAAGATTGTTTTTTTATATATATTGGCACCAGGTCCCGACTAATCCCAAGGGTGCATAGACCCTCAGTAATCAGTTTCCCACAAGTGCATATCGGATAATTCAAGAGTAAAATCCTTCAGTCCAATAACCTCTAGAGATTGTTTGCACCTAAGGGGATTTGAATCTTAAACCTAAAAGGAGCATAACCCCATGCTCAATGCCTTTACTGAGCCAACCCCAAGGGGTTAAAAGCGTTGTATACTAATTTGGTTAAACCTTTAACAAATCATAACAATAATCCCCTTTTATATCATTAAAGGCTATCCACCAAGTCTTACCATTTTCCTCTTTCCCCTTTCGACCCTTCAGAACTTAACCTGCAAAAAGAGACAACCAGCCACCAAAACACAGTTCATAGACTCAAAGCAGCTCCTGACTTTGGCTTCCTGCCTTGCCATGCTTAATTGTTACCCCAAAATCCAACACTTCTGTTCGATCTTTCCAAACACAAAACCTTACAACTTTACCAACCCTTTGGCCACCAATAAATTAGATACAATTATTTTGCATAGCACTATGGCTCTAACTCATCATTCATATCTACACCACCAATGTTACAGATCCAAAGTAAAAACACTACAACTTTGCCCAAAAATCATTGCATAGATTGTCACAAGTCATGTTGCAAGCTCATACCATGGCACTGAAAATAGTGAATTACTAATTGAAGCCAAAATTCATCAGTTCAACAAAATAAGCCCCCAGAGGTTAAAATCAAACCAAATTCCTCATCCACATAATTGAAAACGTCCAAAATAGAAAATTGACTTATAACCTCACTGTTGAAACGTGACTTTGGTCAGAATATCCAAAATAAGCAGTAAATAGTCGTTAACCAAGAAATAACCCAATTAAGCGGTAAAACTCGAAAAAACATTTATTCAACTACATACCATCATATGAACAACAACAGAAAGAGCTACGGGTTATCCCAGACCCCAATATTTAAACAAAAAGTAGATCGTCGTCGTCTTCGTCGTCATCGTCATTTCATGAAACTCAGAAAGAGGAAAAAATAAAGGGTTGTTCCGAATTGACAATACCACCAAACGATCCGATACTCATTCAGAATCTGCGGAACCGGAAGCAGAGGCTTCCATCTGGAGGCGCTCGAGGGCCTTCTGGTGGGCCCAGGTCTCGATGGTGAGATCCGGCTTGGCGTTGAGGCCGACGCCGAGGATCACGATGGTGAGGAAGCTCGTGATGTAGCAGGGGAGCTCCCAGTCCTCCCAGTTGCGGGACTGCCCAGGGGGAGGAGGGGGTCGATTGAAGAGGTACCCCTTGGGCTGGTGCTCGTGGCCAGGGCTGGTCCACCTGCTCTGCCCCGACGTGGCGGAGCCCCTGGTGCGCAGGGAGCCAAGAAGACGGTGGCGCAGCATCCTGGAGGCCCCGGCGATGGGAGTGGGGGAGGGCATAGTTTGTATATTTGTGCCTTAGGTTGAGGAGTGTAGACCGACTCCCCGAGTCTGAGAGAGAGAGAGACAAAAGCAGGCAAAGTGGTGGAATGGACCGTGGAGCCCCATTTATCTCTCTTTATGCTTTCCTTTTGGGCCTCCTAGTGGGACCGGCCGTAAAACTAACTGTTTCACGAAAGCTTTCTGGGTATGTTATCTAAGCCCAGTCCATATGTCTTTTTTGAGGACCAATCCATACGTCTCGGTCTTGAGCATGACTTGCTTCGGTTTGTTTTTTAATAGTGTTCGAGTGACATACCAAATCAAATTTTCATTATAATGTAAAATTATAAATTTAAAGATAAAAAGATAGGAAAAATTTTAATGAATTATTTTTTAATAAATTTATATAAAATAAATGAAGCAACAGAATCACATATTAAAATCTAAATGGGAACTGATCATTGTAGGATTCATAGAATCACACACCAACTAGCTTCTGCCACATATAGGTCAGATCCAATAAGAGGTTGAATTTTCACCATGTGTGTCCTTTTACTAATAAACACTCATGTGTTCTCGACTTTTGTACTCAGACCTATATTTTGCCAAGTTTATATCGATTTCTTTCTTTCTTAGTGTCATATTCTTCCAGTAAAGTACAACTCCATCATTTCTCCAATTTAAGGAATATACATTTCATAAGGATATCAAGTGTCTTAATGTGGTCGGAGAGTTACTCCATGTCATTTAAACTCGCATTTTAACAATATATTTATAGACTCCTATTTCTCAATAACACATCAATCTGGTTGTTTTAAACCAATTATTTCCAAACTAATTAACTAAAAACACCTCAGTGTCTTAAAATAAAAGTCAACATTTCAAAATACCCGGTCAACAGAGTAAAACAGAACTATTTACTAAAGTTCTCCAACCACAAAAATACCCTCTTTGTATTTAATCTACTATACTCAAATAGTCTTACCCATACTTCCTATTTTTAAACTTCAGCTGAAACATTCAAAATATCTGAAAAATATTATAGAGATAAAAGGGTGAATTATCAACAATTCACTAAGTAAATAAACTATACTAGTCTGTAAATATGAGTATTTACAGAGTTCGAAATGCAAAACAAAACATATATTTTCAAAATGCAGAATTAGAACAATTGCTTTCAAAATACAAAAACAAACACATTGCAAAACTCATTGATTCCTGATGCCGAGCTACTATTGGTAGAGTTTCCAATCTTAACCATGGTGCACGTAAGCTTAGAAAAGCTGGACAAAGCCGGTGGTTAGGCAGACGCCCCATTGTTCGTGGTGTTGCAATGAATCCATTGGATCATCCTTTAAAAATATCAAAGCGAACTTTTTAGAAAACTTTCTTATTCCAAAATCCTTTGACATATTGTAAACTGAAGTATTATCTTCATATTGCATCAAAGCATCATATTTGGATAGATATTATGTTTAACCCCCATGGTGGGGTTATAAACTATCATTATACTCGTGGTTAGGTCGTATACTATATTTAACTTCTGTTGTAGAGTTATAAACCATCATTATACCCGTGACTGAGCTATATTTCATATTTAACCCCCATAGTAAGGTTATAAACCATCATTATACCTGTGGTTGAGCTGTATGCCACTATAATACCCATGGCGGAGCCTTATGCCACTATTATACCCATGATAAGATCATATACCATTATTATACTTATTACGAGGCTATATGCTAATATTTTACCCATGATAAGGGCCTTAATAGAAACAGAACAGACATATCATTAGCAACAGATCATATTCAAATGTAAAATTAGAAACTCATGCCAAATTTTTTTAACTTACACATCATATTAAAACAGAATATAGAGTAGTTTCAAATTATTTCA
Organism: Carya illinoinensis; assembly: GCF_018687715.1. NCBI lineage: Eukaryota > Viridiplantae > Streptophyta > Magnoliopsida > Fagales > Juglandaceae > Carya > Carya illinoinensis. The sequence continues at coordinate 3,434,014 of NC_056760.1, read as the reverse complement.
TATATTCAACAGAACCAAATCAAAGTATCTTCATCTTAACCACAATAAAACTTTAAGAATCTCATTTTTCGCTCTTTTAAGTTAAAAAATAATATACAAAAATAAGCTCATGTCTACACCAGTCATGACAAAAATACTTTCATTTTCATATAGAGTTCGTGAGTAATGCCAATCAAATAACTGAGGTTATTTTTCATATTTCTTTTAAAAAATAAACATGCATATTTTAAAATGAGTAATTCTACTTATCATCCTGATTCTGGTCGTCTTCTCGTCGTCTTATGATATGGTATTAGATGATTAGATATTATTTATTATATTTTATTTGAGAACCTATTATCTAATGCTATATCATGGGATGATGAGAGGATAATGAATATATTTTTTTCTTTTAAAAGTCAACATCGTTTCATTTTCTTTCTATGCAAAGTCTATTATAGAAATCCCGTTTACCTATACTTCTTAGCTTCTCTAAATTTCCTTAAAACAATGCCAAACATATATCAATCATCACTTATAAAAATTCATGTAACTTAAATAAATTTCCAAATGAACATATAACTCGTATTTACATTTAAAATATCTATTTTAATTCCTCAATGTTTTCTTAATCGAAAACCTACTAAAGCACATAATCGAATACATATTTTATTCTACACAAAAATTGATACATACAGATATTTTAAAATATTTAAAATACCAATAATATATTATAAAATAATATAATGCTTTGGTTACTTTAAATCCAAATAAAATAAGAAGTGAAAAACTCTTTTCTTAAAAATAGGTTTATTTTCTTATAATTAACATAATTATTAAATCTGTACAAGAGATCTTAATAAAGACTAATATCACATAAAATCTTCAAATGTCATTAAAAGTATTTTCACTTATCTAAGTTTATAAAAATAATTGGTGGAAACATTCGATTCATAAAAAATAAGCTTAATAATATTTAATAAAATAATAATAAATAACATAGTTTAAATCCTTTAATTATTTTCTATAAGGAAACCAGATTTCTGTAAAATAAGCTTTATAGGCTTAACAAAATACCCCCAAAATACTTTATTCCCACGTAATTTCTCAAATCAACTATAAGATTAAAACCTTAAACAAAAATCTAAACAATAAATTATAGAAAATCATCATAAATTATAAACCCTATAATAAACGCTAACAATAAGCGCAGGGTTATGCATTTTATCTAGTCAAGTTTAAATAAGCAGTGACTGATGCTAATTTATAATTAATTTGAAATATTTTCATATCGATATATATATGATTAGAATCAATATCATATCCTAATAATTGACCTATTTACACATAGTCTGTCACTTATTTCTTTTTAAATTAAAAATCAGATTTTTACGTGAGACAAAAACTATTAACCAATCTTCAAATGCATAATGCATGGCAAATAATCTTGCATTGAACATAAAATGGAGAACTCAACGTGCTGTCACAGGCTATGTCGTCGATGGGTTGCGGTTGTCAGTTGTGTTAGGGATGAAGTCAGTTCAGAATGGTTCTTTATGGGTTATGTCGTTTTGGGCTTACACAGACCAACAGGCCCCTTCGATGGTCAGAAGCATCTTGTGGGCTGGAGGAACAAAGGCTCATGTTGAGAGTTTAATTTAGTTAAATAAATGGGCTTGTGACCCAAGCTCAGATCTGTTGCTATTTCTTATTTTTTGCTTATTTCTTGCATTTTATTTCATGTAAGGACACGTAGCCACTAGTTGTTGCTAAGGAATATTATGTAAGAAGAATGCTATTTATCATCTAAATTTTTATTATCTTTTTATTATTATATAATGTAGTATTAGATGAATTGAAAATATTTATTATATTTTACTTGTGAATCTATTATCTAATGTCACATTATGGGATGATAAGAAAATAAGTAAGGAATGAATAGACATATTAGAATTTGAATGCGAAAACTTCACTCTCATTATCTCTCTCTCTCTCTCTCTCTCTCTCTCTCTCTCTCTCTCCTTTGGAAGTAGCTCACGCTCTAAGCGAGCCTTCTTCTCCTTCTTTGCCTGTTCTTGTCCCAAAAATCAATTTTCAAATCCGAGAACTTATTTTTATTTTGAAATCAAGTTGAAACTCAAAATTGATGCCAAAAGAAAATCATTCATGAGACCATATAATTTTCGATCCTTGTCTTGTTGTCTATCATATTGTAGTTGGAAATAAAATAAAATTAAAATTAGAAAAAAAAAGTATAATAAAAGTCCTTAATTTATGAGAAACAAACATGCTTTTTTGGGTAAAAGAAGCATCGCAAAATTAGTAAGGGGTAAAATGATTGTCTCAAGTGCAAAAGAAAATATTTGTGTGAACGGGTAAAAAACCAATAAGAAAATGAATTATTAAGCACTTTAACAATTGGATTGGATGGATAATTAACTTAATTGAAAATTGGGCATTCACAGTCACAGCAAAATCATTATTCTGGTAAGTGTGAATGAGGAAAAAAAAATAAAAAACCAATGAAAGCGCTTATTTCCACAACGAATATGAAGTGAATTTTTTTTATATGAAAAAAATATGAATTATTTTTTTAAGTGGTAAGTGGTAAGTATAAAAAAATATGTTTAAGTGGTAAGTATAAAATATGAAAAATGCTACTTGAATGAATTTTATTTATTTATTTTTTACTTAATAGTCAAAGAAGTGAATATTAGTGAATTTGTATTATTTTTTAAATGTTTAAAAATATATAAAAATATATTATTAAAAGAAAAGAAGAAAAAAAATAAAAAAAGTAAATTTACCATTATTGGTTGATTTCCTTTATTAATTCATGAAAATTACTTTTATCTTCTTTTCTCTCGCTTGTTTTTCAGGAAATGAACAAGCTCCTTATTTTCTTGTTAATTTCTTCCTTTCTTTTCAAGGACCTTAGTAAAAGATTATATTACTTTTTTAACTCTTTTATGTTTAATTTATTTAACAACTAACTTTTACTAAATATTTTCTGTCAACCTTTTTTCTTGTTCACATCTAGAGCCTTACTCAAATCAGCCACCTTTCTACAAGTCATGCATTTTGTATACATTCTTTAGATCTACTTCTCAATAAAAACTCAGTCTCTTTTATTTGTTCTCACTTTTAATTAAATTTTATAGATCAAAATTTCGAATCGTGCTGGGCAGAGACTCGATCATTCCTCCAAGGCATCAACGTGAACCAGCTACCTTCCTCAGGCAATTGTGAAGAAGAAGCAGGTGTTTCATCCCCTAACATTACCACATCTAGCTTGAGTAGAAAAAAGATAAAACACTTGATTCGTAAAGAAGGAGATTGAGGATTGTTGTTGGGTTAATGAAATAGGAATTCTTGTTAGGTTGATGAAAGATGACCACAAGACTAGATAAAGGACCAGACAAAGACTCTCTCCTTCAACTTACTCCCACATGAAGACCAACGAAGAACCAAAACAGATGAGCTTTTGAGTGTTTTCATCTGCTTTCTCGATTGCTGTGTTTTATATATATATATATATATAAAAAACGTTAGATGCAGTCGTAACAAACAAACGGCGCACAAACGGCGCATACAGCCTAATGATGTGGCAGCCTTCTTGATGGAAACAACGTCGTTTCTCCAGACTAAGGGTGAGTTCGGTCCGGTCCGGGGAGGTTTTGTGGACCGGACCGGACCTATTTGGTCCAGGGTTTTCCTACCCTGGACCGGACCGAACTACATCAGGACTGGTCCGGTCTGGTCCGGTCGGTCCATTCGGTCCAAGGTTGACTTTTTTTTCTTTTTTTTTTATCTAATGACATTTTTTTTAATATTTATGTAATTATATTGTAATATATTTAATATATATACATATAGTATTATATATATATATTAGTAATATGCTAATACTATTAGTCTATTAGTAATAATACTATAACTAATAAATATATGTAATAATAACTATACTATAACTAATAACTATATGTAATAATAGTAATAGTGATAACTATATATTTATGTAATATGCTAATATTTAATGACATTTTTTTTAATATTTATGTAATTATATTGTAATATATTTAATATATATACATATAGTATACTATTATATATATTAGTAATATGCTAATACTATTAGTCTATTAGTAATAATACTATAACTAATAAATATATGTAATAATAACTATACTATAACTAATAACTATATTTAATAATAGTAATAGTGATAACTATATATTTATGTAATATGCTAATATTTAATGACATTTTTTTAATATTTATGTAATTATATTGTAATATATTTAATATATATACATATAGTATACTATTATATATATATTAGTAATATGCTAATACTACTAGTCTATTAGTAATAATACTATAACTAATAAATATATGTAATAATAACTATATTATAACTAATAACTATATGTAATAATAGTAATAGTGATAACTATATATGTAACTATATGTAATACTAATAACTAATACTATTAGTCTATTAGTACTAATAACTATACTAGTATTAATAACTATACTAATACTAATACTATAACTAATAACTATATGTAATGATAGTAATACTATATGTAATACTATATTAAATAATAGTAATACTCTTATTACTAATACTCTATGTAGTTATAGTGATTTAATACTAACATATTATATATTAAGTTAACTATACTAATACTATTATAAATTTACAAATATATGATATATTATAATTTATTCTATAACTTTTATAATATGTTAATACATTAATATATATACTAGTATTATATATATATATATATATTTTTGATCGGTTATACTAGTACTATATATTATAGTTAATAGTTATACATTAAAGAATATAGTAATACATTGATACTAAATATATATAGTTATAGATTTATAATGATTTAGTTATTATGAATTTATGATTAGTATAACTATATAATTGTATTAGTATTAGACTATTAATAATTCAATTTGGCTATATTATATTAGTAATATTAGTTATGTTGAATCAATTAGTTAGTATAACTATATTCTACATCATTAGTATTAATATAAATATTAGTATTAGTTATAACTATATAGCCTATATTAGAATTAAGTTTTAGAGTATATAATAGACTAATAGTATTAGTACAACTATATAAGTATATTGTATAGCTATATATTAGTTTTAATTATAGTGATTAGTATAATTATATAATAGTAGACTATTAGTATAACTATATATTAGTATTCGTTACTATTATGGTGATTTAGTATATTATAATTTATATATTATATTTATACTATAACTCTTATAATATATTAATATATACTAGTACTATATATTGTAGTTATATATTTAATAATATAATAATACTTTCATACTAAATATATATAGTTATATTTCTAGTGATTTAGTTATTAACTTATTATGATTAGTATAACTACCCAAATTATAATAGTATTAGACCATTAATATAGCTATATATTAGTAATATTAGTTATGGTAAATCAGTGCTTTAGTATAACTATATAAGTATTAACTATAATGATTTTTATATATTCATTAAATATAAGTATAGTGATATTTAAATTATATTAATTAAAGTGATAAATATACTATATAGCTATACATAGTATTAATTATAGTGATTAGTATAACTATATAAATTATATAATAGTATATTAGTATTAATAGTAGACTATTAGTATAGGTCACTATAGCTATTATTGAAGTATTAATTATAGTGATTTAGTATAACTATAGTCTATATTAGACTATTAATATTTTTTATACCATATATAATTATATAATTAATAATTTAATTATATACAACTATTATATAAATAATATATATAAATAATATTTATTATTATTTTTATTTCTATTCGGTCCGGTCCGGGGTGAAAAACTTCCGGACCGGGACCAGACCGAATCTTTTCGGTCCCTTAAAAATGGGACCGGACCGAATTCGGTCCGGTCCAAACAGTGCCGGTTCGGACCGGCCGATGCTCACCCCTACTCCAGACGTTTCACTCTTTCTTTTGGCCCGATCCCCTTCCCCCATCCTTCCCTCATTTTTATCCTCAGACCCATTTTCCCCTCAACAACCCGAAGCTCTTCTCATTCTCTCATCTCAACCCTTCAACTCCCTTTCATACTCTCTCACAAAAAAGAAACTCAACACGGACGAATATATTCTCTTCTTTTCCTTCTTCTTCGATCTTGGTTTTTGTCAGATTAATATTTGTACGAAGTAATGATTTTAGGTTGGAGGAAGAGAAGAATAGCCTGCCATGCCGGGAAAAAGAATCTTGCAGGCAACCACGAGATAGATTTTCAAATGATTCTGTTGAGAGAAATATCGCAGTGTTGGAAGAGATAGTCTGCACCGAATTGAATGTTTCCTTTTGATGTGGAAGCCCAGAAATCCTTAGGATGTCGAGCTTCTTTGGATTGCATGGTCTGGTTTTTGACCAGCAAAGATCTTTCACCAAAGTAAGACTCCATAGTAGCCTTGAAGAAGCTTCTCGCTTGTGGAAAAGCTGTCAGACATTGAGGGAGTGAATGAAATACTAGTTGAATTAGTCAAAAAACAAATCTGTCCAACTGCCGTATAAGTAGGGGCAAAAACGGATTTCGACAATTTTACAATAAAAAATGAGTGGTGACTGCAGGGCGACTTTATTCACCGAGTGTCTGTAGAATTGTTCTATATATATATATGGGCTGAAGTGGTCCCACGGCACATCATCCGATTGTGCAGCGACTCTATGTAGCGCTTATACGTAGAAAAACCGTTAACTCATTGGTCCGTAAAGCACAACCCATAAAATATTCAGGAAAGGAGAAAAATCAACAACAATTGGGCCCATCAAAATATTTGCAGTTCACAATGCCCGGCTCAATAGGGCACATGACAGATCTGTTTGGTCCACATTGATTAGATATGGCCCGTGAGTTCAGCAACCAGCTGCTGAAAGACTTAACCAAAAAGTGTAGGAAGGAAATGATTAACAACATATCATTCAGTAGGCCGTGCTTAGCACAAGGAGTGTCTTAAAAAAGAAATGCAGATAGATCATCTGGACAAAACAAAATGTTGAAAGAAACTGCCTTCCAAAATAGTTAAAAGTAAAAAAAGTTCGTCATATGGTTTCACAACACGAATCAATCAATCATCTCAAGAACCAAGTATTAGATTGAATGATGCTTTTGGAAGTTAGTATACTATATTATATTCTCTTATATAAGAATAGCATCCTAACTTTAATCTCTCTGGTAGAGTGAAATCAAACCTAGGTTTCCAGCTGACTCTTTGACAAATAGAAGACAGGAAAACCCGCGGTGAATGTTGTTGAGGCCTTCTCTGTTCTTCTTGCTAACAGCTAACACTATATCGGATCTATACACTATTAAGCTACAGATAGTGGAACATTGCTATGCCTTCACAGCTCCATCTTCAACTGATTTGAGTGCAGAGACGCTGTAACATGGTAGATACTTCATATTAGTTAACATAGCTCTTTGTGAGATTTAAACAGAGTATGCTTCCAATTTTGTCTACAAAGTAGTAGCCTTATCTGATGATTTAAGAACATGGTAAGGAAGAAGGAATGATACGAAAGCTAAAAATCCAATATACTCCATCATTTCTCTACGACATGCTTTAAATCCAATAGAGTATTGGGTAAATGGCCCTATGTTTTTTGTCATTCTAATCTATGCAATAACATTTCTGTATTCCCATGCTATCCAAATTAAATGGTTATTGAATGATTTTACATGCATCCTTTTGCTAAAGTGCTCATTGAATTGTTTTCATGACATCAGTTTTGGAGGATAATATGCAGGAGGCAGTAGGGGCCTGATTAACCTGAACTCTAATCTACCTGAATTTGCTGAGTCATAACTCAAAAGTGAGTTCTCTGGATTAATGAAAGTATGGCTGGCTTCTTCCCTCCCCCAAAGTGGTTGTTGAAGTGCATCAAAATGCCACTGCTGTTGATAGTGCTGTCTGTTTCCATTGAATGGAATTTCTGGACACACTAGGGGAGCAACCATGCTGGGGAAGTTACTCTCCACTAAAGATCCACTCTGGAGAGGAGGAAATTGTTAGTGGCATAGGATGAGCATAAAATTACAATGCTAAAGTAAAGGAAGTGTTTGATCCAAAAATTAGTGGAGTTTTATCAAAAGTAACAAGTATCAGTACTCTAAATTGACTGAGGGAAGTTGGGACCCTATATATAACAATAAGAAAGGTTAATAATTTTAAATATCAACCAATGATCCAAAACTAAGCCTCTGAGACTTGTATAATACTGCTCAAGACTATTCACGGTTAAGGCATTCCAGTAGTGAAAGGGCAAGCTGGTAATATGAGTTCCTCAATGGGTACCGCATGATCTGGTGAAACTGCATGAATCGTAGATTGGTTACTTGGGGAACATCTACCCGCCACATCAGTGTTGAGAAATCAGGGTACAGATCATAATTACGGGAGTCCCACAAACCAAATGAAATAGATAAAGATATGTAGATTGGCAACTGGTAACTGTTTTGATAAACCACAATCTAATGAATAATTGAAGATGTGAATTGAGACAGATGAGATAAAGAATAGGTGGACCAACTGTTCTCACACATACTAATGGTGGAAAACAGACATTTTAGCACTTGGGTGGGAGTTTGTAAGAAGCAAAATCTGGATCGAACTACATAAAGTGTGCACTCATTGCCAATCCACACTGGCGTAGATAAGAAGATCAACGACACCAAAATAATGAAGAACATGATGTCTAGAAGCTCTCTAGAGGAAAATGGTTCTTGATGAAACAAGGAGCAGACAAAGAATTTTGGGTTTGTACAGGTAGATGTAAAGGAAACAACCGCCTGGCAGAAAAACTAAATTGTTAATCAAATTTGCAGAGAATTCTTATATTTGTTCTGTTTCTATAAGGGAAAAAAAAAAAAGTGATAAGGATAAAGTATTGCGTATGCTTACTTCTGTAGCAAATAAACCTTCAAGGTTGTAATCAACTCCTGGGTTGACTGCCGCAAGTCGCATTGATAAGAACTGAAACAAAAAATTATTCAATTAAAAGAAGATCAAGGCTTTTAGGGGTTCTTTTAAAAAAGGATTATTTACTAAAAGAAAAGGGCAGAATATCAACCCAATAGAGTATCATTCAGACATTATTACTTTGACCAAAAAAATTATTACTATACAGATACAAGACCATGATAGTTTGTTCAGCTCCACGGGAGCTGAATTTAATCTGGCATTGTTTGTTCTGCCCTTCACTTGCCTGATTAACTCCAGGTTGAAAAGAACAGAATATATAATCTACACATTCTGAAGTTTCAAGCCTCAAAATTCTCTAAGTAGATGACTGAATCTGCCAAAGATTTATGCAACCTACCTCACTCATTAATTAACAAAAGATCAATATTATCAGACTATCAGTTGAACGACATCAAGTATCCTTTTCTTTTTTCCTTTCTTCTTCTCTTTTTTTAGTGAAGTGAACATGGTAAGAAAAAGACATCAGAACTCTTCTTCTTGTTTTTCTTTCTTCTTCTTCTTTTTTTTTTTTTAATCTTTTCTGGAAAAAAAGGAATCCAATTGCATATATTCCCGTATTATATCATGTTAGTTTCAGGGCAAGCATTAGCACAAGGGGCCCAGCTAGAGGTTGAGTCCCACATCCTCCACCATCTTCCATTACTCCATCTAAAGGTGCTGAAAGACCCATCTTTCAAGCCTTATCCACAAAATTATCTCGAAAAAGTTTCTTTCAAGTTTAAATCTTTGTAGCATTGTCAAAAACTTCAAGCGCATTTGATGTGCAACTCTGACCTCAACTTGACGTTGTAGGGACTGTACATGGTTGATGATTTCATCCAGAACCAATGCTGTGCCAGAAATCTGCATAGCAAATGTCTTTTTCGGTTAGTAACTTTCTTGGTGAAAAGTATAGCAATTTCAAAGAAATTATCCAATTGCTTAAAACTACTGTGCAGAAAATGCATGACTCGAACTTTTTAATTCCTGCCTCACAATGAGATGAAACATAGCACGTGGTTACTGGCAGATTTTTGGTACAACGAATTTGGTCAGGTCCTTACGTAGAAAATGATAGCACCTTTCTTAACCAGGGAACTATTAACTTTACTCATTGTTCAAACCATTGGCTGATCATAAGAAACGTACAATCAAAACATGTAAAAGATATGCAAAACTTTTTTAGGATGACCATAATAAAGCCTTCATATCAATCTCCAGTCATGGACTCATGGATGCATCCGATAAACTGAACGAAAAACTCATGTTATGATAGTGCCGCTACCTTGGCATTTCCTTTATAACTTGTTCCAGTACACCTATACTATACCCATGGCCTTCGTAGTTCGACGACACCGGAATTTCACTGTGGGCCCCTAACATATGCTATCCCACATGCTCGCTCAATCAAAATGGAGTTTGCAAATCAAACATTATTTAGATGCAAAAATCATAGCAATTATTATCAATAATTTTTCAATTTGAGGCATCAAATCCTTGCAACAACCACTTAACTCAGTGTGGATCTGGTTTGTGTCTGACCTCGATAAAATTAAGTTCGCTTACGGAACCATCACATCATATCCCTATGCCAGTTAGGCCTGGACGTTTGACACATACATTTGTGAAGGGAGTGGTTCTTTTGTCCCCCTTTTCTCGTCATCCCATTAAGGATTGATACCATGCAGTGCATGCACCTCACAAGTGGTATCAAAATTTCCCTCATACATGGGACCCAAACACATCTAATTCAACATGCCAACTTTATGTCACCCCAGCACTCCTAAGCCGCTTCCATCTAGCATATTTCCAACGACAAAATTCTCGAGCCTACCCACGGAAGCGTATTTACGTCATTACAAACGGAAGACTAGCCCCTCCCCAATAAAAGAAAAGATGATGTACGTATCAAAGTGTGAACCGTATGACACGGCGTGTTATATATAATGGACGGACAGAGACGGTTTTTAAGTCCCGTTTGGTCACGTAATTAAAATAAAATGAGATATTTTGAATATTAATAAATAAAATATTATTATAATATTAATTTTATATTAAAATTTAAAAAAAATTATAACGATTACGTGGGACGAGATTATTTGATTTTCTTTAACCAATCGAGGCTTCCTTAAAGTGGGACTGTCAACCAACGCCCCCGGAAAGTGAAATTACGAGACCGCCCACTTGGCACTTCTATTGGGGTACAGAAGCAATCGCTTTCTCGAAAAGGTTAAGAAACAAAACCGTTATTTAAAGCGCATAATCCAATTAAACATAAATCTCGCACTCCGCACCTTTTAAGGAGACAATTAGGACAAACAATGAGCAAACTAATCATAAGATTAAGACTAATTAACTGACCTTACTGCAACCTGGGACCAGCTCCTGAAGCAGCTTCATCCGAGCATTAATTTTCTCTCTCCTCGCCTGCGGATTATTTCAATAAATTAAATTAAATATTTATATAATTTTTTTAAAGAAACTTAAAAGCGGAATTAGTCGTTAATTAAGGGAGAATACTCGCTCTGCTAAGCTATGGCTGTCTGTAGCTTGACCGCGACGAGCTCTCACGTGAACGTAGGGAAGCTTCTGAGCGTCTTTAGACGTTTCGTTCTTGCTCTTCTTCGTACACCCTTTGCCCTAATTTTTTCCCACAAGCCAAAAGTTGGTTCAGATCCGGAGACGGAAGTGAGAGAAATTTAACAAAAAGGAATGCCCAAGCATTTTACCTTCTTCTCACGCTCCTTCCTCTTCGCCGACCTCTGTGTCTTGCTCTCCACAGTCGGATCGGAAATTAACGGCTGGGATGAGTTGGGATTCGAGTCGGTCTCTGCTGGCTCGCTCTTCACCTTCTCCAAGTTCGCGCTCGAATTTGACGGCACCAAGCTTGTCTCAGGCGAGTTCTCGCCCGAGGCGAAGACCGAGAACTTGGCCGCACGTTCTACTAGGGCTTTGTTCGAAGGGAAGGCGAGGTTTCCGTTGAACGAGGAGATGTAGGATTTGTGGTCGTCGCTGATTCCGTGAAGAGAGTCGGCGGAGAGCGGCGCCGGATCTCCGTCTTCGGAGTGCGGTGAGTGGAGGAGCTCCATGGCCTGGGTCGCAGGGAGCTCGAGAAGCGCGGTGAAGGAGCTCGCGTTTTCTGGTGGCACGGCAATGAGCCGCTGAATTTCCTCTCGGAATTGGAGTGATTCGAATCCAGCTTCCTCTTGGTCGGACCGGATAGAGATGGATCCTGCTAGGGTTCCTGGATTTGGCTCCATTGAAAGCTCCAATATAATCGAATTAGATTAAATCGGTTACACTGATTCGACCAAACCCACGTCAGTTTTGGAGGAAAACAAATACCCGCTTGACTAATTCAATAGATTAGAACTCCAACGCAGACTTAATTGCGAAATTTTACTGAAATTCTGAAACCATAATTAAGCTCCTAGGTAATATAACTGTCGGTTCAAGGGAAATGGAGTTGTAGAGATTGCGAAAAGCTTACACAAAGAAGAGATAGGGACGGAAGGAGGGCGTTGAAAGTTACTTCAAATGTCGGATTGTACGGATAGGAGGGAATTATAAGGGTTGGTGCTTCAATGGCGGTCAGTCTGTTTATCTTTCTCTCCCTCGCTGTCTCTCTGTGTTTTCTGCTTCTGTGCCTCGAAGGGATTGCTTCTCCGCCATTTGAAGTATAGCGAAGGCAACGTTGCTTCGGGTGCCAGTTTACTTATAATGTGTGTTTTCTTCTCTCTTTATCTCTTTTTCTTTCTTTCGTCACACATATAAATGTACGGTTCTGATTATACAGTTCGTAAGCTGATATATAAAATTTTAAAAAATAATTATAGTACGCGGGTCGTTCCTAAAGATATATTTCTTTTTTAAAATGATATTTATAGTAAAAAAGTGTATAAATAATATGTATTTTTTAAAAACAAATTTGAGTAAATACAGAATTTATATAAAATTATTAATTTTTTTAATAATAAATCTATTATTTATAAAAGATTATACGACGTTTACGCACACTATAATTATATCTAATATTACTCATTGTTCTTCAACTAATATTAAATTTTTTTTTTCACAAATTTATCATAAAAGTAAGACTGTTCATCTGGGCCAGATTTTATCCGGCCCGGTCTGGAATCCGGAAAACCGGATTCTGGTTCTGGGTCCCGGCCCGGATTTAATCCGAACCGAAATCCGGATTATGAAAACTGAATTTACCCGGTCTGGACCCAGGTCTAAAACCCGGATTTCATATTCAAAACCCGGTTAACCGGGTTTGTATATAAAAGGGACAAAAAGAAACCCTAGCCGTCTCAACTCTCTCTCTCTCTCTCTCTCTCTCTCTCTCTCTCTCTCTCTCTCTCTCTCTCTCTCTCTCTCTCTCTCTCTCTCTCTCTCTCAATAGACGAAACCCTAGCCGCATATTGTATCTGCACACCCACTCGGTAGGTTTACTCCATCTGCACACCCACTCGGTTTAATCAGTTTAATCCAAAAAGAAAACCCTAGTCGTCTCGACTATGACCTATCTCGCCTCATCCGCTTTTCCTTCTCCTCCACTTTCTCTTCTTGAAGATTCTGACTGTGAGACAACCATGGTCACAAATGGTCGTGGTTCTTTGCTCAAACCCACAATTTCGTTGTAGTCTCATTAGAGTAGAAGGTCGTGATTTTTTCTAGATAGATCAGCGGATTTGGTGAAAAAACTTGGGTTGGTTTTCAATTTTATTGTTCTTTTTTTGTTGTGTTTCAATTTGGGTGGGCAGGCCAGGTGGGGCGAATGGCCATGAGATCAATCTGTCCCTCGACGTCTTGATCGAGGGCACCAACACACAGGGTCAGGGCCAATCTGTCCACCGGGTGGGTTCTTTCTAGAGAGAAAAAAATTAGGAGATAGGAAAAAATTTTGTCGCCCAGATTTAGGGAAAAAAAATATTGGATTAAAAAAAAATCCGGTTTCAATTCGAAACCCGGAATCCGGGTTTTTCCAAATCCAGATTCATCCGGGTTCCAGCCCGTTTATGACCCGGAATAATCCGGTCTGGGTTCCGGCTCGGATTTAAAATCTGGATTTCGGTTTTGGTCTATCCGGATTGGAACCCGAATGAACAGGCCTATATAAAAGCACAAATAAATAAATAAATAAATTAAGAAAATACAAAACAAATCTCTTTATTAAACCTCAATTATATAGATTGGAATAGCCATTAGACATACCAAATTCTTAACTCCAGGGTATCATAGATACTACTAACAAAACCTATCAAAATAAGCTAGCTAGTAGAAGAATTCAAAGATAAAGTGCCAACAAATAGGAAAATGAGATTGTAAATTTATCAAATAGCTTGTAAAAGGGATTGAAAAAAATAAAAATGAACCCGAAAAATTAAGTATTAAGTAAGATTTAAAAAAATAAAATAAAATAAAATTTGAGACCCAAATTGTCATTATATTGAGGGCATCTTCCAAAAGATTATGTATTAATGAAGGGTTTTGAAAATTCTTGAGGGGCCTGATACAATTTTTGAACTATTAATAAAATGATATATAATTTTATTTTTATAAAAAAAAATTAAAGTAATTTGATGGTATTCCATTGTACAAACTTGCAAATAAAATAGCTTAAATAAAAATGTAGTCCAGAGAAATCAACATAAAATACTTTAATTTAGTTTTTGTAGTAAGTAGGATTACTTCCCAATTTTACTTACAAATTATTGTCTTGGGAAGAGTAGTCCCTTAGAGCATCCTCATCATATTCCTCATCTCATCTCTATAATTTAACTTAAAATCACATTTTTTCAAATTTTTTCCTAAATTTTATTCATCTTTCAAAAACCTCCTACATCCCACTCCTCATTCCTATCTTTATTCTATTAAATAATATTTTTCTATTCTTTTTTTATTACTTTTTCTTTCACTTTTATTTACAAATTTAACTACTCAATATTTTTTCTTATTTTTTGAACTATTACTCTAGTGAATATTTTAAACAAAAATTTAAATTATTTTTTTGTGAATATGATAATATTTTTAAAATTAATTTTTTTATATTTTCGTAATTAATTAAATTATTTTTAAAATTATTATTTAAAACTATAATAAATATGAGTATGAGAGAAAGTGTAAATGATTGA
The DNA here is from genome assembly GCF_018687715.1 of Carya illinoinensis. NCBI lineage: Eukaryota > Viridiplantae > Streptophyta > Magnoliopsida > Fagales > Juglandaceae > Carya > Carya illinoinensis. The sequence goes on along the minus strand of NC_056760.1, from coordinate 3,418,845 downwards.
AAAATTATTTATTTTATATATTAGAATAAAATATTGATAAAAATGATTTAGGGAATGAATAGTGAGTCCCCAAATACTGTTTATTCTCTAAACCTTTTTCCTAAAATGGATATCCGAATGTGGAGGGTATTTTGATCAAAATCTCAAAATAAACCTTAAATTATGAAAAATATGGTGTTTTGGAGAACCGGATGTAGATGCTCTTACAAAAGATGAAAATTTGGGGACTCACCAGAGAAAGCTTATCTATTTTTTTAAGTTAATGTTTCTATTATCTATTTAATCGGATTTTTAATAAATTTATTATGTTATACTTTAAATCGAAAGTCAGGGAATATGTTATAGGTTTTAAATAATATTACTACCTATTAATTTTAACTACAGTTGAATATTATTTAATTATCTTTATGGCATGATTTTAAGTAATTAGAATGCTACCACATCTTTTTTTTTTTTAAATGTTAGTGACGATTAGTACCTCCTACAGGTTACAAGTTAAAATGTGAGATTGTAAAAGCAACGTTAAGTAATAAGTAACATGTTCATAATTATATGTGTGCTGTAATTATTCTGATTGTGCATAAAAAATATGATATTTACCTACGCTATGCTATACTACAAGCTAAGTCAAGGTTAGATCCCTTTTTACGGAAGCAAACGTGTATCACTATAGGATATGACACGTTAGACGGTATCACGAACTCAAGCGTGATTTACTACATGATTAAGTGATCACACGGAAGCAAGCATGTATCACTACTAGGATGTGACTTATTACACGGTGTCACGGACCCAAGCGTAATTCACCCCATGTCACGACAAGCATATACAATCAACGACAATTTGACTGATTCAAGCATATAATGATGGTCACTAATAAGTAAAAGACAAGATGAACAAATCACGTATGATTGTTAGGAAAAGTATAGAGGCAATTTCATGTATCATGTTACATGAAATTCCACGACGTTGTTATGAATGTTTATAATATTCCTGACCTATGTGAATGAGTGTTCTAACTTATAAGATTATAGTTTATCAATTCCAAAATGTCCAATTAAGTAAAAAAATAGTTGATCTAGAGGGTTGAATCGAGTTTTTAAAGAGAAAATTAAAGTTGCAGTTCCAAGTATCCAAATGCCGTGTAATTATTTTGAAAAAAAATTAATATATATGAGACACATAAAAATTAATAATTTTTTATTAGTGAATTCTATTATTTTTTAAAATGACTATACGGTATTTGTGTACATCATAACTGTATGTAACGTTATTTTTTTTAAAATGATCAAATTAATAGCGGAAAATTATGACAAACTTTAGATTTTCAAACAGGACTTAAGTTCTACGATTTAAAGAGAAATTTCAAAAAAATTGATAAATTTTTATGTAGCCTTTATATACAAAATAAAAAATGCTACTAGGTTATCTAAAACTTACTCTCATATGGGCTTTTTGACGTAGCATCACCACTTGATTTATTACAAAAAAAAATACAGTCACAATATGGTTGAGAGAATATGTGATTTTAGTATCTATCTTCTTTGTTTTCAAATATCTTTTTATTTTAAATATAATTTTTTAATAAATTACATGAATGCAAATTGTGAAGTCACGTCGAAAGAACCATCAAAGCGATAAGGTTCATATAGCTCAATAGTATAGCAAAACACGTAAAATTATGATAGGAGCGGTCATAGACTCATATTACCCAAAATAAGACTTTATAACTTTTTTTTTTTTCATTTTATTAAAAATAACCCATTATTATTATTATTATTATTATTATTTAAAAACAACATCTACTATTAGAAATATGAAAGTATTCGTACAGACAATATTTACAAACTAAAACATCACAGGTGGATCTTTTCCACTATGAAAATCTAACAAGAATTGAGGGATTATAATGAGGGGAATGTTTCCAAATATAAATTTGGAGGCAGCCCACTGCGCAATAGAATGCGCACATCGATTTTCATTTCGATGTATTTTCCTAAGCTCCCAATTTTGAAATCCTTTAAGAGCAACCTGCATATCTTGAATGATTGGTTGTGCAGTCCAATCTGGAACATACTTTTGATCTTTGACAGCTTGTATTGTGTTTAGTGAGTCCCCTGCAATCAATAATTTCTAAATTTGGTACTCCTTTGCTTCTTGGATTCCTATTAGCATTGCTGTAGCCTCACCCTAATTAGGATTTGTGTTGTAAATGTGCTTTGTAATCACAAAGATAATGGAACCATCTGGTGCTCTACAGATAGTTGTTGCTGTACTTTCTTTTTTTCTGACCGCAACATCAAATGTAAGAATGCAATGATCCACCGGGAGAGGCTCTGATGAGTTGCTGGAATTAATTTGATTATTGCCCCAAGCATCACAGTGTTCTTTAAAAATAACCCATTATATTTTTAAAAAGAAAAAACTTCCAAAAAAATACGAATATTTCCATCATTGAAAAAAATTATCCAACGCCCTTTTGCTCTTATAATTTTGGTATTACCTCAAATAATTGTTGCATTTGATGTCCTTAAATACATTCAATTTTTTTTTAAACTCACTTCAGAAAATTATCGCAGCCATTATTGAGTCATTGACATGGAGTAACGCGGTTGAAATATTAATGATGCTACGACGTGATAGACTTTCTCTAAAATTGCATCATTATTGAAAAAGGAAAGGTTAGGTGGGGAGTGTTAAATGGTGATCAATATCTAATGTGACCCTATATACCCAAATCCACTGCCGAATAGAGAGCTCGGTTTAGAATTGAACCGGACCCTAAATTCTAAGTCCTTGTTTGATTATACGGATGAAATGAGGTAAAAAATTTATAAATAATAATAAAATAGTTTGTAAATAATAATAAATTAATTTAAATTAAGATGTTTTATGAAGTTTTTGAGAATGAGAGAGAAAATATTGAATACAATATTATAAAATTAAAATTTTATTATAATATTTTTTTTTTGTTTTAAAATTAGTTATTTTCTGTGTTTTATTTAAATTTTTATAAAAGTTGTAATGATTATGTAAAAATGTTTAAAATTTAAAATTTTGACATTAAAAAATAATTATATTTAAAATTTGAATGGTATTTGAATCTTGAGATAAAATGCGTCGAAGCTAAGACTGTACAGGAACTAGCCAGACCAACCATCTCTGACACGGACTGGCCGTCGAATTCAGGTATTGGCCGAAACTGGTGAAGAACTGGTCGGCAGGCGAGAGGATTTGAGGGAAAACTGATGTCGGCGGTTCGGTGTCGATTTGAACCCTTAGGAAATAGTTGAACCGGCCGATCCTTTTTTTTTTTTTTGTAGAATATATGTATATTAAATGGCGCTGTTTTACTTAAATGAGTGAAAAAACGTCGTTTTTCTAAGTGAAAGTTAAAAAAAATAAAAAAAAAAACATATAGAATAGCGCTGTTAGGCTTTAAACCAAATGGCGTTGTTTTCATTTAGGTTTCACTTAACCCCCCCTTCTTCTTATTCCTCACATCTTCTTCTTCCTCTGCAATCCTAAATCCAAAGCCTTTTATTCTCACGCAACAATAGACACGACATCTCTCATCTGTCATAGAGCCACCGACAGCAGACTGAAGAACCAAATTGCACCTTGTCAAAATCGATAATATCGATTTTCTCTATCCAATTAAGTGGTTTCGGCCGGTGTTGAGCTCTTATGATAGACGTCGGTGGGTCTCGATTTGGCATCGAAACCATCGATGTATAACTCTAGTTAAAACCATTTGCAAAACCAGGTCAGTCGAATGGCCTTGCGGGGATCGGGCACAAGCCATGATCCGACACCTTTTTGAATCCTAGATATGTCCATTATTTTCTAGCATTTATAGGTTGGATTATACATTATCTATAATCCTTTTATACCAAGAGATGCAAAGAAACATGTGGAATGTTGTAAAGAAACCTGGAGGATTATACATCCATGTACAGCAGCAACTAGAGGATGGAAAAGAAAATAAATTGTCTTTGGTGGTTGGGATAAATTGAATTGAATTATAAATAGTAATATTTTATAGGTTAAATTGAAATAAATTTAATTTTTTAAAGTTGAGATGGATTTAAATATTTTTATAAAAAATTAAAATAATAGTATGTCTCATAAATAATCGATTTTAAATGGGTTGAGATAAATTGAACAATCAAATTTCTCATACACGTGTACGGTCACGCCTAGGATTTCGTTTACCATATGTAGTAGTTGCATTAGGGTTGTGTGTGACGTAGTTCTGTTATCATCCACAATTGATTTGAAATGAGATGGTAACAATACTACAAAAGCACTGTCCACTCCCCTCTATGCTTTATCTCTGTATGGTCCTATTCGGCTTTCTCATTTACTGCATGCTCTCAAATCTCTCTCTCTCTCTCTCTCTCTCTGATCTTTCTCCAGGTACCGTAGCCATGATGAATGAGCTTCAAACATTAAATGATGCTATCGAGCCCATAAACAAAAGGCCGGAAATTAATGGAAGATTGGTTCATTTTCAATTGGTGGGAAAGGGCGATATATAGAGAGAGAACCAGATGAATACCTACTCGGGTAAGAAAAATTTAATTGTAAATATATAATTATTTACTAATATATATTAATTTAATATAATTATTTAAAAAATAAATTTTATTAAAAATAATATTAATTTAAATTTTAAATATAAAAAAATCAGTATTAATATATAAATTAATACGTAATTTTATTTGTCTATAACAAAACTCTTTCGGATATGTAATTTATGAATTATAACTTGTTTCGTTTTTTAAAAAATATTTTAGTCACAAATAAATTATATAAAAATAAATTTATAAAATTGATATAATTTAATATAATACGTTATATTATAAAATTATTTTTATTATCAAATAAATTTAACAAATTTCATAAAAATAGGTTAATTTATAGATATATTTTACGTAACCTCTTTATACCTATACCAACGCTCTTCTTTTTATGTCTATAAAAAAAATTAGGATTAGTGGGATTCTAGACGTCTTAGGAAGCTTTAATAATTACATGTCAATTTATTGCTATATTGGTAAGCTCAGGCTGGTGCATGCAGTGGAAGCTTGCCACATACATGCGTGGCAACCAATAATAAATTCAACAATATTTGATCAATTTATTATTATTATTTTAAAATAACCTAATGGTTGATGAATAGTATCATATTAACAAAATGTGTTGAAAATATAATGAACATAGAGTTTGGATTCGAATTTAGAAATTTTGTTCGAATACTACATGAAATTATTACTTATCACAAAAATTTAAATTGATAAAAAAATTATGTTTTTAATACATAATATAATTATTTGTTCAAATCGAAGGTCTGAATTAGTCACTTACTTAAAACACTCTTTAACAGAATATGCAAATGCAAACAAAAGAGTCCCATTTAACTATTACCTGCGGAAAGTTGGTTGTAATGAATTAGATAAAGTCATAAAGTTTAGCTTTTAGTTATAGTATTTGTAAAATTAAAGTCAAGTTTGGTGTAAACTGTTCAAGAAGCAAATATTTAGTTTATTGTTTTTTGGCAACACTCTCTCTTTTCTCTATACATTTTTCTCACAAAACTGCCTGGTTTCTTTGACTTTTATTATAATAATCAATGTCAACAAGGTTGTTAGCATTATATTAAATATAATCTTTGGCATTTATATTAAATTTTAGATGAGTTTAATTAGATATTTGTGATTATTAATATTAAATAATCATTAAAAATATAATTTTTTAAATCAATAATTTAATTAGAATAGAATTACTAACTAACATATAATTAGTAAAATTGTAAAATATGATAAAAATAAATATAGTAAAAAATTTATTAAATTAATCTTATTTTATTATTATATAAAAAATAAATAGATAATCTAATATGGAAATTTATGTTAATGAAATAGCCAAAAGTTAAATTTATTTCAAATTCATCAAAACTGTCTTTAGACTTTGGCTAATCTATTAAAGTTGCTCTTAAACCAACAAAAGTGACTGATAAAATTGACCGATTGGAATTTTATTTTGTATTTATATTTTTTAATTAATGGTTAAATAATTAACTATAAGTGAATTGATATTTTTAAAAAATATTTAAATATATTTAAAAAATAATTAAAATAAAAAATATATATATATCTAAACTTATCGATACAATACGGGCCATACAGCTGTAAAAGTGATATTATCCAATAAAATATTAAGTTATTTCCCTATGAAATAAAGGGCGCAAGAAAGGACATTCGCATGGCTACAAAGTGCTATAATTATTGCTAATTAAGAGAGTTGCTACGTCTAATGCACAGGGAAACATAATATATCAGACCACCACGTCTGTAAAAGTGATCTCTTCCATAATCAGAATATACCCAGTACCATGGGTAAGCTTGTATCTATCTATTTCTATTTTTCCAAATAAATATTAAATGATAATATAATTTACGTATCTACTGGACAAGTAAAATTATTCTTAATTTTTTAAAATAATAAATATTATATAGAATTATCATATCATAAATCGTTTCGGTTCACTGTACATGGTTGCCTTCCTGGAAAATTGGATTATCGAGAAAATAACCAAATAAATGCGACGGAATTAAAATTGAATTATAGACTGCGGATATTTGTTTTAGTAGTTTTTATTATTATTTATTACTTTATTATTATTTTTATATTTTTTTATTATTATTCATTATTTTTTACATATCTTTTATTACTATATTTATTATTTTATTATTATTTTTTATTATTATTCATAATATTTTTTAACACTTCTCAACACTTAAATCTACCTGAATTATTAAAAGAATCTTTTAGATACTGTTATTATATGGAAAATGCTATTCTTTCTGACGGAAGCTTCTGTTCAAAGTTATTATTAGAATTTTTAATTTTTTTATTATATTTATTTTTTTAATGATTAAGTAAGTATTTTTTTAATAATATTATAAAAATTTTTATTTTTTAAAAATATTAAAAAATATATGTAAAAAAAAAAACACACACATACGAAACAACGCTGGGCGGTGGTGGTCCACCCTTGACCCTTCTTATATTTGGTTTGAAGGTAAAAAGTGAATATGCCTTGGACAAGGCTATAGTTCTTTCTGGTTTTTCATATCATGTTATACATCATATAGTAATAATAATAATAATGATAATAATAATAATTCTGTCTTTTCTAAATATCTGACCTGAAAAATAGTACCCTAATTTATTTATATACATATTTTGGGGCAGACCAAATCAGTGAAATAGCTATTACTCTCCAACTTTATTTTGGGGAAGGTCAATGATGAAGTATTGAGTGGCTCCAAGCAAAGATGGCCAAATTAACGTAGAGTGTGGCATTATGATTGTGGAGTTGTGGTCCATGCATGCTTTCAATAATAATTTATTATGTCATAATTTATATTGGCTGAATATTTCCCATCAACCAGTAGATTATTATTATTATTATTATTTTGTAAGTTTAAATTTTTTAAATCAGATGGTATAAGACTTGGTCTCCAAATAAGAGAAGCAAGTTCGAAATCCCACGTCTGGTATAAAAATAAATAAAAAAGTTGAACAGTTAATAAATAATATCTCGACATGACCAAAAGTAAGATGAGCCTCGTAAAAAATACCTTTAAAATGCGATTTGAAAGAAATAAAAACTTGAATAATCTCATGAAGACTTTAATCGATGGAGGTAGATAAAATGTGTACGTTCTAAGCAGGAAAAAGACCAACAAAATTAATCAAGAAAGAGGCCTATTGTGATTTGTCCTTATTTGGATAGTTATTTCAATCTTATCGCACCTCGTTTTATTTCTAAATATCACTTAAATACAAATATTTTTTAACATCAGATTTTTAATTTTGTTATCTAATCAGCATCTAATGATTACAATTTTTTTAGACTTCTAAATAAAACACAAATAAGAATTCAACATTTTTAAATCTCAAAATAAAAATTTTATTTTAACAATATTTTAATTTTATAATATTTTTATATAGTTTTTTCCTCTCATTTTTTAAAATCCAATAAAATATTAACTAAAACTTTTTTATTACTATTAATAGATTCTTTATCTCAACTCATCTTATATCTATGTGTAAATGCATCCTTAGAGATGAAAATGAGTGGTTGAGGTTAAAGCTGATTATTAGATCAAGATCTGAATGTGGGAACCAAAATCCAACTTAGGAGGTAAGCACTGGACCATTACCATAAGCCCTTACCCAACTGCCTTCCACCAACTAAATAGGCCGTTAGGCTGACGAATCTTTGTTCGGGTTGGCTCCTTTAAAATTTATTATTATTATATATATATATATATATATATATATTTTAATATAGTTTTACATTATAAGTTTGAATTTGAAGATGAGGTAAGATAATTGTAGATAAATAATTAAAGTTAAATAAAATATTATTAGAATATTATTTTTTAATACTATTATTATTTTGAGATTTGAAAAAATTAAATTGAGATTTGAAAATTTTGAATTATTTATTATATTTTGTGTGAAAATTTAAAAAAATTATAATGATGAAATGAGATTAAATGCTTTCTAAATCTAAACGAGGCCTAAATACAACATAAAAGCTACCTAGATCACACTCAGGGACTTAAATTTTTTATTTTTAAATAGACTTCAATTCAATTCATGAATGAAGGAAGTTATAGTTGTGACTAATAAGTCTAGGTACAAGCTTTGATTACAAGTCAACTACTCATTGGTTATATGCTCCATCGCACATAACTTTCATTGTCATTGTGCAGTACACTGTCTAAAAACTCTCTAATGACACAGCTCTTCTGAGATGCTAGACTCCGTAAAAACAGAAGTATCCATCTTGACTTATTTACGAGAAAAACAACTCATTTCACCCCATCCTCCAAATGAAGAGGGAAAATTTTCACCCTTATACTCCAAAGAAGGATAGAGACTAACTACCATTTTCCTTGAAAATAGGAAAGATAATTGCCTATTTCAATTTATTCTCATTTAAACCTAATAGACATAACAAAAAGTAAAACAATTCGATACAACCTTAACTGGAAGAAAAAAAAACATTGTACCCTTCACAGTCACTGAATGCCTACGTCGTATGCCCATCCACTGTCTGCACCACTTTATCCTCCACTATCCCTGCTACCCATAACTACCCCAGCCCACCCTATGTCTTGCCACGACCTGCAACCAGCAAACAAGCAATGGACAACTCCAGGGTGCATTGGACGAGCCATCCTAAGAGTGCAAACGGACACCTCAACGGACATTTCCGTGACACCTTCATCGTAATCTCCTATTATAGACTAAACAGCGAATCCAAAAAAACTAAACCGACCAAAATAAGTACCAAGAAAATAGAATAACAGAGACTAAACAAATCCAAGGGAAGGCCTCACCGCCATCGTAACCCTTATTACGGATCGGAAGAAAACCAAAGGAAAGACTGTAAATCGAACAAGATAGGAAAATAGAAATCTGACCATCGTCGCCGATCCCTTTTTCCACCACCATTCATGAAGAGATTCGTCATGAGTTACGGTTGGGCTCTGCCCCAAAAAAAGCTCCTTATCCCTCCATGCACGTTGGCATGTATTTCGAAAATCTTCTCTGTTTTTCATGGTTAAAACATAGTGCCTTAACCCCGTGGAAGTGCACCCCAAACTAGCATGCAAACTTTCACTTTCGAGAGCTAAACACCATGACCCCTCTCCCGCCGTAACCCTCCCAACACATCCCCTCAGCAGACCATTCTTACAGGCAACCAGCCCCAAGCCATTTGAGAGCTAATGCCTCACAGCCCAAAAAATGGTCAGGAACGCCGGATTGGATCATGGGTTTTCAGCCACCCAAACCCAGCCATATGAAGCTGAGATCCACCACCTTCATCGTGTAAAAACTCACCGCCCAACTGCGTGATTTAAAATGGTTAAGGACTCAGGAACTAAGCTTGGTGGTAGCCATTCATCCCCCCAAAGTCTCGGCCAACAACTTTTATTTTTAAGCTAAAAAATGAAGAGCAACACTGGAAGGAACCCTAAGCAAGACTAGAAAAAGAGAGAGAGGAGGGAGGGAGGAGTTGAGGCTCCCACCTCCCTCTAACGGTTGCTTCGAGCTTGTTTCCTAGAGAGAAGTGAGCTTGTTTCCTGTCACTCTCTCTATTGCAAGGGAGAATACAAAAATAAGATTTGTAATAACTTTGTATGCTCACTTGGGGACTTCAGTAAATATTGATTAAAAGCCCATTTCAATGAACTTTGCTTATATTATATGGTCATGAATAATCTACTTTTGTTTTAATGTGATAAATTGCAATCTATGGTTTTAAGGAAGGGAGGTATTGGTATATTGCTTTTGACTTAAGAGAGGAAGAGGGATGAAGGGGTAAGGCTGTATTCATTTGTAAATTACAGGGGGAGGCTACTGAGATTGATATAGATGATTTGAAACTCTTTGATTTGATTTAAAAGTAAGATTGCTGAAGAAAATATTAAGCTTGTGTTTGATTGTTAAATTGAATTCATCTTACCTTAAAATAATTATTGATTAAATTTATCAGTCTTTCAACTTTTCACAAAAAAATTAAATTCAATCTCTTTCATATATTTTAATTTAAAAAATTCAATACATCTAAATTTTAAAAAATTAAATTTATCTCAATAAAATTTATAAAATAATAATATTTACAATTTAACTCGACTTAACTAAACTCATCTATAGTAATTATCATCGTACATATCTTTATCCTTAAAAAAAAAAAAAGAAGAGAAATACTATTTATATTAAAAATGTGTCCCAAATGTGAGTTCTGATTTTATTTTTTGTTATTTTTATTTTTTTTCATTTCTTTACTTAATGATTTAGGAAATATTTTTAAATAATGTTATAAAACATTATTTTTTATATTTATGATGATTAAAAAATGTATAATTAAAAAAAAAAATGAAATGGATGGTTTGAGTTGTATTTTCGGAAGATCTTTCGCTCACTTTAGGGCTCAAAAAAGAACAGAAATTGGCAGCTTGACGTGACTTGTGTGGTTATTGATTTGGACGGTGAAGTGATAATCTAAAAGGGTATATACATTCCTGTTGAAGTTTCTGCGAGGGTAAATGGAGTTTGAGAATAACGATAGACATACAATATTTTTTAAAGGAAAAATCATCTTCCTAGCAGATTTTTTACATTAATTTATGCATTGATATTGATATATAAGATATATATTTAATAAAATAATATAAATTAAAAATAGAAATAATTTTTATAAAATAAGAAATTTTTTTATTCTCTCAAAAACAAAATTATATTATTTTAAATAAAAAGAATTATCGATGTGTGAATTGATACATGAACTTATTCGTATCTAACAAAATTCTTTTTGAAATCATCTCTTTATTATTTTTATATTATCTTTTCACTGTTATATGATATTAAATAATATATTTATAATTAAAATATAATAAGTAATTTTTAATTATAGCAGTAAATAATCTTTCTCCAAAACCACCCACGTTCATATCGTGCTCTCCCTTTGGAAAATCCTTTTTTTTTTTTTTTGGGAGGTTTTTTTTCTTTTTGGTTGGGGGGGGGGGGCTGATTCTATGCACAGAGTTTGGTTGAGTTTGTGCTGGTCCAGTCTTATAATTCGCCTGGACAATGATTCATTATTATTATTTTTTTGGATAGATTCTTAATGAGATTTGATCTGACTCGATTCGATATTTAGGATTTACTACATGTACATATACATATACATATATATATATTGTATTATTCTCTATATGGGTTGCCGTACTATTGTATTGTATTTACCGAATCACGTAAACTTTATATGGTATGTGATCGATTCCACCACCATCCCCTTTATAATTTTTTTTTTTTAAATGTTAACACAATATTAGCATTTTTGAGAAGGAAATACAAGCACAGTCAGCAATGATTGACACTAATTAGAGATGAATAACATAATATGTGTAGTTCTATACATAGTTTCCAGTGAACAACCTACCAACAAATAAGCAAATAAACAATTCCAAATTGTCGTAGGGAGAGCCATAGCATCAACAATATCCTTGGTGAATGGCTGAATGGTTTCGGCTTTCCATGATCAGCCCCCACAAACATTTATGTCGGACGTTGTTGGCCGGTAACACTATAATTTATTTCCTATGCAGAAGGATTGTGACCCATGACGACTCCTACAATGAACCTCAATGCCCAAGAGAATGTCCTCAACTCCACTTCAATATGATCCACTTTTCATGCAACTGATCTTCTAGCCTTATCCAATCAATAAATGGCACAAGGTACTGTACTGCCCATTTTCTGAGGAAATTAAGTTATCTTGTAATGGTCCTCGAATTCCTACAATTTAAAGCAATATTACCGTCCATTTTAGAGTACCTATAATTACACTCTTGACTGCTTTAATAGGACATCTTGAAAGAGACCTAAACCCATGCTAAAAGAACAAAAAATACTGGTTTTCTAGATATGGTCATATGAATTAAACCAACTTGCCCAGAGTTTTTATTCCGAGTTCGGACCACAGGACATAAATACGAAAATCTTTATCCGAATCAGCATATTAAAAAAAATAAAAATAAAAAAATAAACATTGATGGCGGAAAGAGAATGTCTATTTCAGTGAGCCATAAGATGTGTGCAGTCCACGTGATCATGGCCCCAGCAAAGCCCATTTGCAGTATTTTCACTTCGAGCTGGCAGTAATAGAAACCATTGGTGGGATAAAGTGTCCATTTCAGCGGTGGCCTACATGCTTTGCGCGTTGGGGGCCCCACCTAAGGTCACTGTCTTCTCCTAATTGTTGAGGGGGAAGTAGGAACGTGCTACACGCACCGCGGGAGTCACCGCTAAGTTAAAAAAAATTTTTTGTATTTTTGTATTTTTTAAAAAAAATCATTTTTTAATATTTTTTAAAAATATAAAAAAATTATAATAACATTAAAAAAATTCTTAATTATTAAGAAAAAAAAAAAAGAGGAGTGGTAAGCTCCAGCAGAATTTCCAAGCGAGATGTCCAGCATTTTCCTTGTTGAGAGATAGGTCTTAAAATTTTAATAATAAAAATTCGGAATTTTTAGTAAAGTATAAAAACTGATTGAGGCAGATTTATAAAAGTTCTGCTCATTATTCTCATATTATATATTATATATATTTTATTTGTTTTTCTTGTTAAATGTGTAGTATATAGATAAAAAAATAAAAAAATCTATTAGTTTAAGAACAATTAAATTTTAATCAATAAAATAAATATAATATATAGTATGAAAAGATGATAAATAAAAAAAACTCGCAAATTTAAAATAAATTAAGCATACAAAATTTATTGAAAAAAATGAGAGGATAGGGGGAAAGTTGAGAGCCATGTTCCACAAGCCATTCTAAAATTCTATTGACTAATAAAAGATGCCAAAAAGTAGGTGGAATTTAGCGGAATTCTTTTTTTTAATATTATATATAATATTTTTTAGATGATATATAATTTCTATATATAATAATATAAATTATAATTATATATAAGATAATGTTAATATAGTTTATAACATAAAATCACGTTTGCTTTTAGAAATGAGATGAGATGAATTGAGATTAAAGTTGAAAGTTGAATAAAATATTATTATAAAATATTATTTTTATATTGAGATTTGAAAAAGTTGAATTGTTTATTTTATTTTATACGAGAATTTGAAAAAGTTATAATAATTATTTTGAGATGATATGAAATAAAAGTTTTCTAAAAGTGAACAAATCTAAAATATGAAAATTTATTCGATTATATGCTTTAATCATATAATATATATTAATAACATATTATTGCCTAATAAATTCTCAATATAATTTTTTGATAAGTACATTAGTAACTTAATAAGGCTAATATACATTAATATATAATGTATATTAATTAAAATTTATATTTTATGACTTTATATTAATAGTCTAATACTATATTACTATCCGTAATATATATTAAGTCTATATATAAATTATTATATAAATTATTATACTAAATAATTATATACGAAATAATGATATAGTAATACTAATAATATCATTATTAATGATATAGTTATAATAAATTAAAATTATTATAACAAATATTAATACATAGTTATTTTAATCACTGTAAATATTACTAATCTATATATTAATATTATTAAAATTAGAAAACAGACCAAATTAGACTTGAACCGATAAAATTGGATTTACCAATTTAGAAGAGTTACAATTGTATAATTAATTTTTAAAAATGTAAATTCACTCCTTAATTTTATACGAAGTTATGACCGGATGCCCTCTTAATTTCGTTCGTTTTAAAAAAACAGCTTTCGGACAAGGCATTAATTATCAAGGCAAAAAAGCTGGTATATCAGACGGCCAGATGCTGTCCAACTCAATAGCCCACTTGAAAACGACCCATCCCCGATTCCCCATGGAGACCCGCCTGCTGAGTAGCCCAAAGCAGAACTTGATGATGTAGGTCCCACTTACGCAAAATAAAAGGTGTGTGGGGTCCGACTAGCAAACAGGAAGACAACTGCACTGCAGCCCCCGGGCCAGAAAACGACCCAACATGCTTGATAAATGGCACGGACCAATTAGAGTTGGGTCAACAAGGGCGAGTGGTTAAAAACTTCCAATCAGGAAGGGACCACTCGGAATAGAGGAGGGGCCCATGGACTTTTATGATGTTTCAAGTGTACCCATTAATCAGCATCATTTTTTAAATTGTACAAAGGAAGGCAAAGCTGTTGTGGGGCTGCCTACAGAATGACGGGTCTGGCTAGCTGTCGGGTAGAGGACACTTTTAGTGGTGAGATAAAGTGGGTCCACACTTGATGCCTGAGTCCTTTTCAGGGCTCAGTAACGTTAAAAATCTCGAAACAGTAGACTTCCTGACTTACCAGCCGAGTCAGTCCATCACATATCAAGGAACCCATTGCAAATGAAATAGGTTTATGCTGCCAAAATCCAGCCCATCCATCTAGGCTTCGGCCTGGCATCTTGGTAGCCCAGAACATTCATCTTGGGCATAAGTTGTTTCCAAGTGGACGGACAACTACTCAGGATAGGAGTTTGGACTTTTGGGGAGACATTGTGTTTGCAAGTTTGGGGGACAGGAGCTCAGACTTTCAATTACCCGAACAAGCTAGACATCCTTTTACTACTAGAAATATCCAATCAAGTAAAATGGGGGATGGAGCAAACATAAATCTACGACAAAGCAAATTAGCTAAAAGTAAATACACCAGATGATGAGGCAATTTCGTCGAAAAACTTCCGACACCGAATAAAAGATCTCACTCCAAGAATATGATAAAAGTCAGCCTACATGCTTTCTACAACTGAGTCAATGGGGGCACTTTGTATATCATAATAGGTAAGGCTACATAACATCAGAAGAGATTGGTTACAAGAAATTTACAATGAGTGGCTACCATACTGCTCAACCATTTGACAGTTGAAACAAATAAAAATCATATTCCCAAAGTTGAAAACGCATAATGCCAGCCTGCAATTTAAAAGTAATCGTCAGCATATAAGAGAAAGAGAGAGCACTAGGCGTCCATCAGGTAGACAAATAAGCCAACAAGCAACTATCAGTGATTTAGTATTGCCTCGAAAAAACTAAAATTGGAAAAAAAAAAAAAAGTGCGATACATTTTTTGTCGGGTGGCAAGAGAGAATCATGGGAATGTGAGGGCCCGAAAATGAGAAGACACCAGGGTCAGTCGAATTTATTTCCTAAATGAGAGATTACAGATGATAAGTACAAAAAAATACTATTCAAACTTCAAATGTCGTAAAGATAGTGTTTCATGCTGCTTCCCATGCACGTTAACGCTAGTCTCTCTTTGGGCCTATCCTGAGTATCCTCTACGCAGGATTTCAGATGCAACTTCATGTGAATGACCCTGGGGTGTACCGTCCCTGCCTACCAAGGCAGAAGTGCACACAAAAAAAACAGATAAAACATGTTGAATTGGTAAGTGTACGTATTAATCATATTAATTATGTTATGAAGGGATCTTGAAAGAAATTTTCTTTTTATAATACTGAGTTTTTTTTAATCAAAGATTTTATACCTAAAGTATATTATTCATACCCTAAGAGACCATAACCAGTCTTCAAAGTGCTGATAGCTAACATGACACAAAAAAAAAAAGGAAGTAATTTCAATCTTTCAGTTTCAAAATATGCCATAATTCATTGATTATTACCCATGATTCCTGTATTGTTCTTACACATGATTGCAGGTTTAATGTTTTTACTTTATCCAAAACTACATTTTAAAATTGTATTCTCAAACAGCAGGGAAACTTCAATTAAGAAAAACAGGAACGGGTAAAGCAAGAATTGATGTACACTCCAGTTCCAAAGACATATAAATCAATATGTACAAAGCACAAACCAAACCTGAAGGTGATCATTGCAAAGACCACTAAGTAGAAACCAAACTTGATCAACCGAAACTTCTGCTCAGCAGCAGGAAATCTGAATGCTTCGGTGACATCAATAAGATGCCGCTGCTTCAAGAACCTGAATCATTACACCAGGCTGATCACAACAAGATTCCAAGTTCAACCACAGATATGTAGGGCAAGCTATACTTGAACATTGAGCCAAAATAGCACTTTTATGGTGGTTCTAGAGAATCACGGATTGTTTTGATCAATTTCGACTTCTTATGGCAAGTTACACAAGCACCTACTGGATCTTGAATCCATGATCATATATCCTCCAAGATCAGGGAGAGGAGGTGCCTTTTGAACTAAACTCATCAGCCCCCACTTTTCTAGTTTTCTTTCAACCAATTATACTCTTGGGAAATTAGAACCATTGCATCATTCCCTTCGGAAATGAATCAAAGCAACATCCATTAAAACTTCTATATAGGAAACAAAATTTTATGGCACCATTAGTTCTCACTTTCCATGGTCAACAACATATGTGTCACAAACACGCCTCAAACACGCCTTCCCGAGTGTCCCTATTTATGACTAATAATGGTCATTAAAATAGATAATAGTCAAGCACAAGTCAACATGTGTAACATCAATGGGTCAATGATCTCAAAACTGAAAAAATATCATCAGTTTAAAAAAAATTATCCAGAATTGTCTACTCTTTAGGCATACACCCAAAAATAAAAATTAATGAACAACGGATACAATAATGACAGAAAAAAGATGGCAGATGTTTCACGGTACAGGAGCTTAGCTGTTCTCTCTCATTCGATAAAAATAACGGATCAGACCAATGTGAACAAAATAGAAAAGCAAACGGGCCAGAATTAAAGAGAATCCAAATCCATGAATAATTTCTTTGTCTTGCAAACTGGTAAATGTAATACTGACATCAGAGATGCTAAGTTGAATTAAATATGTAAAGCCTTCATTTATCAAACTAAAGAGAAATTGGTCAATGCATTTCAACTGCATTCTCAAACGCAAATTGTTGCAACAATCTTGGGTGAAATTATGTTTTGTACACTAAACTATTGTACTTTACAAGTGAAGAAAGAACACCGAATCATCAAAAGCATTATAGACCAAAACCATTTAACTTTATAATTGGTCGTGAGTATTACTTACAGCATCGCATGATGGCAAGTAAGAGGAACTGTCATCAGAAACATCAAAAGCATTATACACTAAGACATTTTACTTTATAATTGTTCCTGAATTTTACTTACAGCCTGGCATGATAGCAAGTAAGGGGAACTGTCATCAGGAACATGAACCAATGCCATGTTACGAGGAAAATGGCAGACAGGATTCCCTGTGCAATGAACTCGGGGACAGTCATGCAATTAATGAGAGATGCTGTGTCGTAAATGTTTATTTAGTTCCCCTCTATAAGGGAATCCGTATGATTCACATCTATCCCTTGATTCATGGTTCTTCCGGATTTTCCTTTATGTAAATTGATTTGTAATCATTCTGTTTATAGTTTCTGTTTATAGCTTTACATTCCTTATTTAGCTATAGCCCTGTATTATATATTGATCAGTTGTAATGAGAATGAGAAGGTGTGCATTACGACAATCTCTTGCGTAAACCTTATATGGTATCAGTAGGTTTTCTTCTCTCACAAGAATAACGATCCTCCTCTGCACTATGTCGTCCAGCATTCATTCTTCTCCCAACTCTGTCTCAGGAGGCTCCGATCCTTCCATCGACCTCCCTTTAGTTACCATCAACACTTCTAGTCAACTACCTTATAAACTTACTGCCTCAAATTATCCATCCTGGCGTGCAACCTTCATAACCATTTTATTTGGCTATGATCTAATGGGCTATTTGGATGGCACTCTTCCGTGTCCTCCTACACCCACCGAGAAGTCCTCTTCCTCTGCTTTGGCTTGCTATGCACACTGGTATCGCCAAGACCAGTTGCTGCTCAATGCGATCTTCTCTTCGGTTTCTGAAACCGTCATGCCTCTCATCGCCATGACCACTACCAGTCGCGATGCTTGGCAGCATCTTGCTCGATTGTTTGCTAGCAAATCTCGAGCTCGGATCATGCAGTGAAGGAGGATTTAACTCTTATCCAACGGGATTCTTGCACGGTGTCCGATTTTCTTCATGCGGTCAAGGTGATCGCTGATGAACTCTCCCTTATTGATGCACCTGTTTCAGATGATGATTTGACGCTCTATGTTCTTAATGGTCTTGGCTCTGAGTTCCGAGACATGGTGGCTCCCATTCGCACACGCGAAACAGCTCTCTCCTTTGCTGAACTACATGACTTGCTCATTGGTCATGAGCACTATCTTAAACGTCTGGATGGCAATACTTCCGCTCTTGTTGTCACAGCCAACTCTTCCCAACGGAAACAGTCAAATGGCCGATTCAAAAACAACAAATCTCGCACCAAACAGCCTTCTACCACTAAATTCGGGTCCAAGAAGCCTCCTGTTGTTTGCCAAATCTGTGATCAGACTGGCCACACAGCAAAAACATGTTTTAAACTTCAGTCCCGCCCTGCTGTGAATTGCACCACTTCGACAGCCCCACCACCTGGAAAATGGCTTCTCGATTCTGCGGCGTCTCATAACATCACCTCCGACCTCGCCAATCTCTCCATTCACTCCGAGTATGAAGGCCAGGATGAGGTGGTTCTCGGTGATGGTACAGGTTTGCCGATTCCTCACTCGGTTACAGATGACTGGTGCTAAAGAAGTTCAAACACCTATGGCCGTCTCCGCTAAGCTTCTTCTCGATGATGGCACTGCTAAATGCGATGCTACTGAATATCGTCGCACTATTGGTTCTCTCCAATATCTATCTCTTACACGTCCTGACATTGGTTTTGCCGTAAATCGTCTTGCTCAGTACATGCATCAACCCACTGTCTCCCACTGGCAACACGTCAAACGACTCCTACGGTATGTCAAAAATACCATTCATTTTGGTCTTCTTTTACGTCGCCAAACCAACCCTGTTCTTCGTGGTTTTTCTGATGCCGATTGGGGGGGTAATCTTGATGATCGCAAGTCCACCACTGCCTACATTATTTTTCTTGGCAACAACCCCATCAGCTGGCGTACTCGGAAGCAAAAGGCTGTTGCTCGATCATCCACCGAAGCTGAGTATCGAGCACTTGCTACTGTTGCCTCGGACATGGCCTGGATCCATTCCCTTCTCCGTGAACTTGGTATCCAGCTTCGGGACACTCCTCTGCTTCTGTGCGACAATGTTGGTGCCACTCAACTCAGTCTCAATCCCGTTATGCACTCTCGGATGAAGCATATTGCCATTGACCTTCACTTTGTACGAGACTATGTTCGCCGCGGTCAGCTACGAGTTGCCCATGTCCACACTGATGACCAGCTTGCTGACCTTCTCACCAAGCCTTTGGCACGTTCTCGGTTTCATCTTCTACGTAGCAAAATTAACGTCGTCGATGGTACCTTAATTTTGAGGGGTCGTATAAGGGAATCCGTATGATTCACATCTATCCCTTGATTCATGGTTCTTCCGGATTTTCCTTTATGTAAATTGATTTGTAATCATTCTGTTTATAGTTTCTGTTTATAGCTTTACATTCCTTATTTAGCTATAGCCCTGTATTATATATTGATCAGTTGTAATGAGAATGAGAAGGTGTGCATTACGACAATCTCTTGCGTAAACCTTATTATACCCTCCAAGTCCGTCAAGATAACAAGCTGCGAGAATTATTCAGAGTTATCAGTTATATTCAGTGCTAGGATATAAAATGTGGACTGACATATCCTATAAATTTCTTAGTGTACAAAACTTCTTCCTCCAGATGATAAAAGAAAATGTATTAGGATTATTTTCAAATATTTCATTTTTTTAAAGCAGTTATCGAGTCCATTGAGCAAAAAGAAATTGAGTTCGAAATCTAGACAATGAGGAGTAATAATGAAGAATGCAGCAAATACTGCCATGACAATAAGTCATAAACCGAGAAGAAGTCATTTCTTGATTGAAAAGAAGTCGAAAACGGCCCAAAAATATAACTGAAGAGCATGTATTACGTTCGAGTTTAATTATTTTATTGCTTTCGCAAGAAGTTAACGAGGACATTAAGCAGAAAACATTTGAATTTAAATTCCAGACCATGAGAGCTAATAATAAAGCAAATGCTGTCCGTGTCACGAAAATAACTCTCTTGATGAGAATTTCTTGATGAAAATGAAGTTGAAAACGGCGCTCCAATGGATGCAAACAAATTCAAAATACTAAACGTGTCCAAACCTAACGAGCTCGATTCCTCGGAGTCAGAGCAGTATTTTCGGGAATATATATGTGTGCATGTGTGCGATGTTAAGAACAAATGGCTAAGAAAATTCTGCCAATAGCATCAATGCTACCCATTGTCTAAAACTTTCTATTTTTCCTAACTTTCCCGGCAACCAAACGGATAAAACAAATCGCCATGTCCATGGCAACTAGTGTTGAACTTGAAGGTGCGTGACGAATGGATTACCTGATAAAAGGTGGACGCCATGATAGCTAAGTGGACGAGAAAGCAGATAGCCCACAAGATGAGCTCCATCGTCGACGCACTTTGTTTTCAGAACTGGAATTTTGGAAAGTAGGAATGGATCTATGTCTATGTGAGTGAAGAGAGCAATTGGAGGGAGATTCTTTCCCTGTGAAATGAAATATTTTAAGTCTCTGAGGGTGGAATTTAAGAGGACTAATGTTGGTTACGAGTTTAAATAGATGAGTTTTATATAAGATATATTTTTTTAAATGGGTTTTATTAATAAAAAATAATATTTTTTACCTTTTTTTAGATGAGATTTATTATTTTATATTGGCTTGTAAGAAATTTATTTATTTAGAATTTGTACTTTAAAAATTCACTAGCTTTGCCTCTCTTCTACAGGCTTTTTTTATTTTTTATTACTTATAAAAATTAAGTATATATTTATAAAATAATTTATAAAAATAACATCTTAATTTAAAATATGGTTGTAAAAAAAATAAATAATATTTACATTTTATGATTGTATATAATATTATTTTAAAAAAATTATACATTTATTATTATTGTTGTCGTTGAAAAGCTTTTTTAATTATTTTAAAATTAATTGAATTACTTCCAATTTAGTGGTTAGTATTAAACAACCCATTATTGGTTTTGGTTGATTGGGAATCGGGATGAATCTCAAAAGGTTACGGTATTTTGAGAGTTCAAAAGGTAGAATTTTCTTTTTAGAGTTTTGCTATATATAAGCACAGTCAAGCATTAATTTATGTATTAATATTGATTTATTTATATTTAAAATTTAAATTAATACTGTTTTTAATAAAATTTATTTTTTGACCAATCACATTATATTGATGTATAAATTAGTGCAAAATTATGGTTGTAACTATATTTTTTTTTCTTTTAATATTTAGATTCTGTTTAGTCACTGAGATTTTTTAGATGAGAATTTTAAATTTTAAGATAAAATATTAAATATTATTATTATTTTAAAATTTGAAAAAGTTGTAATAATGAGATAGAAATTTTGTATTTTAAATGAAAAATCTTGATGACCAAAGTGAACATTAAATAATTCACGTAATACAATTATATGATATCACATCAATAAAATAAAATAATATATATAATTAAAGCGATATAGTAACATTTTCCATATTAAAATTGTATAAATAATTTTTTACAGAATATATAATATTACTAAATAATAAACTCAACCTAGGGAGTGACACGGTACCGTTTAAGAGAGTTTTGGAACGCCATCTTTACCTAAAGAGATATGCCACGTGGTACCGTACTGTGAACGGCGCTTTTAACTCGGAGCTGGACCGAGGGGACGCAGCTGAAAGGTGTGAAGAACTTCTTCCTTACTAGTCTAAAATGAGAATCAAAGAAGACGTGGCTTCTTTCACAATCCAGAACTGAAAATTTTTTCGTCTAACTATCTGTGTTTCTTTTTTTTTTTTCGGGGTTTTTGGGGGTTAAGTTCAACATCGAAAGGTTTTGCAGGTATTCTAATTCTTTGCTTCAAGACCCTTCTTCCTTCGCTTTTATGCACAATAATCTTGCTGATTCACGTTTTTCTTTCTGGGTTATTCAACCGGATTATAAATCAGTCGCCCTTCACACGGATCAAATTCTTCACACGTTTTTATTGTCTGAATTCAGCAGGTTTGGTTTTCTTTACCCTCTTCAATTCTACTTGTACATCTTCCGCCCATGATTAAAACTCTCATGTATTCATATGTTTTGGTTATGCTTTTAGAAAATTCGAAGCATTTGATACTGGACAATGTGGATATTAAATTTGAAACTGGACCTTTTGTTGCTCATTGACACAAAACACAGCCTCTTTGATTCATATTCTTTTTCCTGGGTATTGCGATTGATATAGAAAAATGATGCTTAATATCGATTTTGAGTTTTATTAGTTTCAAATTGAACAATTTGATTACTTACAAAAAAAAAATTGAACAATTTGATTAGCATTTTTTCTTGTAATTTACTCAAGCACTCGGAGGTCTTGAACGCCCACGACCTGACCCTCTCCACTCTGTGTTCATATTTGGGGGTGGGCGTGGGGAGGGGGATGCCATTCGAACCTAGAGCTATTGGCAATCGAGTAATAATTAGCAATGACTAGAAATTACCATTGCCATTTGCTTTGCAGTTGTTGCTAAAGGTAGTTATAGATTTGAGGGGTTCTCTTCACAGTTAGAACAAGCAAGCAAGGTTTTCTTTCTGATTTTGCCGTTGGCCATCCTAATTCGTTATTCTAATTCATTATCATGATTTGATACTAATGATAACGGGGCTCATGATTCTTGTAATTCATGATAATGATTTTAACATTTATGTTTGTTCCTTTTGATGAGCAAATGGCGATAATGAGATAACTTAAGCAGTGTTCTTGTAATTAGTTGGCTGATAATGCGCTCCACACATGCCTCAGGTTACGCCAATATGCTTATATGCTCTCCCATCAGCACTTCTGCTAAGAGCTTTGTCTACCTGAGTGCTCGTGTTCAATCACAGATGGGTAGCAACATCTGCACTGCAATTTCCCGTGGACCTTCCAGTTCATGTTGCTTCTATGTGTACCCTGGGCATTCAAAAGCAAGCTACAAGAGCTTCTCTGTCTCCAACACAATATCTTCACCACCCATCCCTGGCCAAACAATTCAGGGGAGATGCTTTGGATCTTGCTTCACCTATCAAAGAGGAAGCTTCCGAGTTAAATGTTTACCTGGTGTTAGAGGACCTCAGAGGGAACACATTGAAATTTCATTGGCATGCCAAAATTTAAATATGAGGCTTTCTGTCCCGAAAAAAGGAATGCTGCCCAGAATCAAGTGCAATGTGGGGCCAATCGGTTGGCCACAAGGATGTGCTTCTACTGGCTTAGTGTTTGGATTACTGGTTTGTTATTCAAGTTCTGAAATGGCACGTGCTGAAGCAGCTCAAGAGGAGGATAAGGAAGATGACTGCAGTAAGTCTTATGTTAAATTCTCACATGGGAAAAAAGTCTACACTGACTACTCTGTCATTGGTGAGCATCAGCTTTTCATCTAGCTTGTATACAATTTGTCAATTTTTTAGTTGTATACAATTTGTCAATTTTTTAGTTGTATACAATTTATCAATATTTTAGTTGCTGGCGCATCAAACTCCGTGTTCGAAACTGTGTATGTTGATTTTATTTCAACTGGATGTGTTGGTGTAGTTAACCGTTTTGATTCTGTTTAGGAATACCTGGAGATGGGAGATGTATGTTCCGCGCTGTTGTTCACGGGGCTTGTTTACGATCTGGGAAGCCAGCTCCAAGTGAGAGCCTTCAGAGAGAATTAGCAGATGACTTGCGGGCTAGGGTATGTTTTCCTGCTCCTTCGCTAATGCATCAATTTCATTACCCGTGTAACGTTTCTGTTTACTATTTTACAACTCGTAAATGGGTATTTGCTCTTTTTGCTTGCTTTCTTTTGTAAGAAAAATCTGAATGATGCAAAAATAATGATGGGCTTCTAAGATGTAATACCATATCTCTTGGTACCAGCCCATACCAAACGACTGATTGGTTTTCTCAATGTTATAATGAGGCTGATGTTGTTTGCGATATTAATTATTCAGTGTCCCCTTATATGCATTTGTCTTTTAATTTCAGGTTGCAGATGAGTTTATCAAAAGAAGGAAAGAGACGGAATGGTAGCCTTTCGGGTTGCATACTTCTTTCTTTCTGAAAACTTGATGTGCTAATCATGTTTGTCTGTTTTTATCACTGTGATATCAATCTTTCACTTTACAGTATAATACGTAAAATAATATTTGATGACTTGACGATAACAACAGGTTTATTGAAGGAGATTTTGAGTCATATGTTTCCGAAATAAGGAAGCCACATGTATGGGGAGGTGAGCCTGAACTGTTCATTAGTTCACATGTTCTCCAGTAAGCATGTCTCTCTCTCTCTCTCTCTCTCTCTCTAAAAAATATCGTCAAGAGCTTCTAACTGATAGGAGTCAACTACAGGATGCCAATTAGAGTCTACATGTACGATGAAGATGCTGGTGGCTTGATATCCATTGCGGAGTATGGCCAAGAGTATGGCAAGGAAAATCCAATTATGGTTCTCTACCATGGTTTTGGTCATTACGATGCGTTGCGGATTCCTGGAAAGAAGGGCGAGAGATCGAGACTTTAGTTTGTATATTCTTGATAGAAACAGGAGTGGATGTTGTTTGAATAATATCCAACAAAAGGCATATTCAATCTGCATCATTCTCTGTATGTCTACATGTCATAATCAACGAGTCTAATAAAACAATTGAGATAATGGTGTTAGTGACAGTTTTCTTTCCTATGCAATCTTCCTCTTCTTCGTAGCCTGATGTGGAAATGTGTGATTGGTTTAGGGAGCAGAGGAATGAGAATCGCAGGGAAACAGCTACCTGGTGGCTGGTGCCTGATGGCATGACCTGTTAGGAACATCGTCAATTTTGACACTGCACAATACGACAGGCAACGAGCAGTGTGTGACATGCAATGCAATCTTACTCTTTCGGATTGATTATTATTAGATCATCTGCTTGCGGTCCTTTTCTCTTTCGGATTTTGAATCTTCAAACAAATCTCTGGAGCATTCTCAATCCCTTATGTATACAATAACCGTAAATAATTTGAAGAATTGTACAGAAAATGAATTACATCCGAGTATGTAAAAGAAAAGTTAAAATACAATTTGCTTCAGTAATCCGCTATATATAATGGGTACTGATTGCCCTTTAAATATTTTTTTATTATTTATAAATTTCATTTATTGATTTAGTTATTTATTTGTTTACCTTTGATTTTCACCATGTAAGCAAATTCTTTTTATTGTTCATCATTTAAAATACATCTATTTCATTTTCTTCTAAAAAATATCTTGGAAATATTTTTTATCCATTTTTTTCATATTTTGATTTTATTTTTAATTTTTTATTAGCTTTTATATTTTTATTTTGTGTCTATAGGACTGAATTATATTACATCGTATATAAAAATATATGAATTTTGTAAGGAAATATTTAAAAAAATTATTTAAATTATATAAAATAGATATAAATTGATATATGATATATTATAAATGATACTATGTAAAATAAAATAAAAAAGTAAGATTTGATGATATATTTTAAAGAATAAGATAAAAGAATCATTGTGAATGCTTTATATATTGAAGGCAAGTTTAAAAAATGAGATGATATGAAAATTTTGTAAATAATAATAATATAGTTTGTAAATAGTAGTGAGATAGTTTGAATTGAACATTTTTTGAATTTTAAAAAAGAAGAGAAAAAATATAAAATTAAAATATTATAAGAATATAATTTGATAATATTATTTTTATTTTAAAATTTAAAAAAATTAAAATTATTTTTTATTTGAATGTTTAAAAAAATTATAATAATTAATTTAAAAATTTTATATTTAAATTATATTTAAGAATAAACGTGCGTCTCTTGTTGACCGATTTCCTAACATAAAGATACGCAAACGACGGGACACTTTACAGCGTCCAATCCATACAGAATTCCGAAATAAAGCATCATATTTAAGCATTTAATAAAAAGACTTCTGAATTTTCTGTTTATCGAATAGAGAGTAACGTATGGACCACTCTTTCATCCACACGGGTAGTTAGATTAAAGTTTTACTAAGTATACGTAAAGTTACATATTAATCCGCATATTAATACTGATTTATTTATATTTAAAATTTAAATTAATATTATTTTTAATAAAATTTATTTTTTGATTAATCATATTAAATTGATATTCATATTAGTGTGTAGTTGTGCTTACAATTAAATTTTTCCGTTAGATTATTTCTCATAAAAATCCACGAGTCACCAGTATTCTCCACAAGAACAGATCCCTCCAACAATTTGATGAAACCGGTTTTTATCCCTGAGAGACACTTCCCTCCCCTTTACCTTTGAGACAAATTTTGCAAAATTATGGCAATCAACACAAATCCTAAGGTTTTTAATGACACGAAGGGGCACTCCTTTAGGGGTAGCAATTAGCCCAAAAGCCAGAGCCAGTTTTTCACTGTGGCCTAGGAGTATCTTCTCCTTCTGCTCCTCGTCAACATCATATAAAACACAACTCAAATCAGGGACATAACCGGCTTCCTTAAATTCGACTGATAACTCCATCACCTTGGCAGACACCTCTTCCCTTCTGGGATGGGAACGATCACTTGCATGAAAAGTATGAAGAATTTGACCAAGCTCAATCCAGCTTCTTCCTGGCTCCTTTATCACAGCCTTTTCCTTCATCAACTCCCTTAAAGCTCTTACAGCCTCCCATCTCCCTGCATAAGCATATAAATTGGAAAGAATGACATAATTCCCAGCATTATCAGGCTCCATTTCTAAAAGCCGACGACCCACTGAATCACCGATCTCAACATTCAAGTGAACCCTACAAGCACCTAAAAGTGAACCCCATATAGCAGCAGTTGGCTCAAAGGGCATCTTTTTGGTAAAATCAAGAGCCTCTGATACTCGTCCAGCACGCCCAAGCAAATCAACAACACACCCATAATGCTCAATCTCTGGCTCAACCCCAAATCTCCCATTTTCCAACTCACAGAAAATTTCCAGCCCCTTCTCTTCCAACCCTCCATGGCTACAACCTGATAAAACAGCCAAAATAGTGATATTGTCAGGTTGGACTTTATTTTCTTCTCTCATCAATTTGAAAAGTTCTACCACCTCATTTCCCTTCCCATGCTTGCTATACGCCACAAATATTGCATTCCATGATATGACAGTTCTCTCAGGCATACTATCAAAGATCCTTCTTGAGTAGGTAAGGCTTCCACACTTTGAGTACATATCAATAAGAGAGTTCTGAAGAACCACATATGAGGGTAGTTGAGAACGGATGACATGGTTGTGAACTTGCTTTCCATGATCTAATGCAGCAAGCCCAGATAGCGCAGTTAAAAGACTGGCATAAGTGACATAATTTGAACACATTCCTTCCATCTGCAACCTACGGAATAGTGCCAGTGCCTCTTCATCAAGGCCAAGTTGGGCATAGCCTGAGATTATGGCAGTACATGAGACAACATCTCTTTCTGGCAAGCATTCAAAAACCCCTCGAGCTTCGTGAATTCTACCAGCTTTGGCATACATGTCTAGAAGTGAGCTTCCAACATATACATGGGATTCAAAACTTGTTTTGATTATAAAAGAGTGGACTTGCCTTCCCAGGTTAATCCCATTGGGACCTATACAAGAAGTAAGTACTGTAGCGAAGGTGAACTCATTAGGCTCCGTACCTGCAAACGTACATGGCAACATGCTGGAATATGAGTTCACGCCAGGCATCAGAGATTAAGTTAGAATCCTTATGCCATTTCAGAACAACTAAAATCCCATGCTTTCATAAAATAAGAAGAATTCGATCTTTGGTACATTAAAAATCATCTCCTCATCAGTTAAAAAAACTCTCATTGACTGAAATTTGAATTTGAACCTTCAAAATCTATGGAATGTAGTATTTCTATATTGCTATATATGTCTAATTACCTCGAGAAAGGGATGTATTCCAGTCAATTACTTCACCCGCTATTGTATGTATGCACGGGTATAAACATACCAAATCTCGCCGGGTATAAACATACCAAATCTCGCGCACATTAAAAGGAAGTTAATGCAACATGGTATACCAAATGGATGTAGAAAGGTTCTGCAGTTTGAAAGTTGAAGCAATACCCAAAACACCCAGTTGCATATAGATGACTAAGTTTCAAAAGTACCTGATCTCAACATCTGTATAAAGAGATTCAAGGCTTCAGAAGCATACCCCTTCCGACAATATGCCGTAATCATGGCCGTCCATGATACGACGTTCCGTTCAGGCATTTCATCGAGTACTCTCCGCGCATCACACAATGAGTCACACTTGGTGTATAGGACAATCAGCCTGGTCCACAGGTAAACGGGAGGGAGATAGCGGGTTTTGATCATGTGGGCGTGGACTCTTTGGCCTTCTCTGATGGCCCTTTGGTTCACGCACTCATTTAAGAGCGCGTCGTAGCCTTCGAACTTCATCGCAGGGCCTTGAAAGGCCATCTCTAGCAGGGCTTCTCCTAGTTGACCGTTAGAACAGAGGGATTTTAAATATGGTGAACTCGGCGGGAAGGGGAAGTGGGCAGGTACATGGGTTAGAGCTGGAAGAAAACGATACATGCTTGGGATTCAGTTGGGAAAATGGAAAAAGCAATTGATTTTCCGGAGCATATTTAGGAGCAGAATAAATGGTTGCCGTATAAATGATTGGATTTTTAGACAGTCGGAACACTATACGAAGCTTAAAATCCTCATGCTTTCAGAAGCGCTGAGGACCCACAGAACCCAGAAAAAACTAATCACATCCCTAGCTTCCCAAATGGAGGTGGAGAGAAAGGGAGGCAGAAAGTGGGCTCGGTGGCCGTAGGGATTATCTTTGGCGTTTCAGTGGTGGTGTGGGCCGTCTCGGTCTCGCTGTGGCTGTTTCGGATGAAGTGGAGGAGGTCTAGAGAGGGCAAAACGGGGAAAGAGAAAGTGGAGGGTGAAGTCGTGGAAGAGGAAGGGCAAAATGATAAATTCGTGGTAGTGGACGATGCCCCGCATGGTGCAGGGCAGGGTTCCACGCGGGGAAAGGGTTTTTAACCCCACCCGCCGTCCCGGTGTCGGGAGTGGGGTCAAAAACCTCATCACCCGAACCGCACCAATCTATTGGTTTAAAAATTATTTTTAAGTTTCTAAATTATAATATAATTTAAATTGTAAATATAAAAAAATTAAATTCGTTAGATTACATTTACTTCTAAGATCAATTTTTATATAAAAATATAAAATAATACAATAGTTGTTGTGAATCAATGAAAGAGAAAAAGAAATTCAAAGAGAGAGAATGATAGAGAGAGGATTTTTTATTGATCCGTATCCTATAACATCAATATACCCATATATATACGGTTACAAAATTCTTAATTAACGACTACGATATAATCAATTACGACGACTAAATGTGGTCATACAATATAAGTTGGTTTATAATACTTTCCTTTTGGATGACCATATTTAAAGAATATGTCTCGTTAAAATCTTGCTAAAAAAAAATCCGGTGGGAAAAAACCAATGGCAAAAAAAATAAAGTACAGTATTCATGTGTACCGCCAAGTACTTTAGGATTGCCTCATTAAAACCTTGTAAAGGAAAATCTAGTGGGATAAAACCTTAGCGAAAGAAAAAGAGTACAATCAGCACTAGTCTTCAACACATTACTTCCCCTAAAAAGTGCATGATAATAGGTCTTCAAGTCTCCGCATTCCAACATTGTGCACAATCTATTTAAATGTTACAGTTGGTAATACTTTAGTAAATAAATATGCTAGATTATTACTTGACCGTACTTTCTTAACATCAATTGTACCTTTCTTTTCATGAATTACAATGATTTTCTTGTGTGAATCTGAAAGATAACCCGCATCTGTATATCCAACTAATTATAGACTTGATCTATATTGATAAAATAATCACTAAGATAAGGTACTTCAGGACTAAGAATTTCTTCATCGTCTTCAAAAGGACGAAATGAATCTTTCTGCTCATCAAATAATCGAGCAATCATTGAAATACTCAGGGGATGAGTTTTGTCCATATAAAAGTGTTTCAAGACTTTATAGTGAAATTCACCATATTGATTCAAGATCATCAAATTCACTACTCTTTTAGAATTGTACTCTTCTGAAATTCTTGTAAATAATATAGTTAGTGGAGAATTCATCAAAATTAAGCCGCTAATCTCCTTTTTCAACAAAAATGGTAGCCAGCTTTTTAGACCAGACAAGCACCGCAGGATTTTAAGCTCTTCTGTAGCTATCAGGCACCGCAGAATTATGATGCTACATCTTCCTGTCTCTTGTAGAGAAATGCTTAATGAGAAATGTTGTGAAGTAATTTGTCATAATTTTCTCTATAAATGAGATATTCATCTCATCTTCATCCACATCTCATTTTCTTCACTTTTATGTAATCATACTGCATTCTTACTCTACAATCTCTTTCTGCATTCTTACTATACAATGGCTCAACAATCTTTTCATGGCCGATATATGAGGTATTCTGCACCTCGTTCATCAACCGTTCCTGCTTCTACCACAGGTGTTATAATGTAATACAATAATGATATGACTAATAAGTCAGATAATGAAGCTATTTACGAGCTTGTGAGTCTCGATACCTGATACTCATCATCTATTGACGTATTTTCTCAGTGACTGTAATCCAAAACTTGTGGGGTTGACAAACTCCACGAGAATATTTCTATCCTTCAACGACTTTTTCTGGAGTCCAACATGAAGATAGGAGCAATAAAATAAGAGAATAAGAATTTAAAATCATTATTTAAATTTTCTTTTCGATTGCCTACTCTTTTAGATAAGAATGTCATGCAGATTCTTAAAAAACAAGAACGTTTAAAGAATGAGGCGAAAAGCCTTAAATTTCTGTAATTTTGCTTCAAGATAATAAAAAAATATTTCACAAATATTTATATTTGTGTTTCTATCTTCTGGTAGATGTTCTGTGTGTTCCATTTTATTTCTCCATTAATAATGTACACTTCTTACAAAACTGTAATATGAATCTGAAATACTAATTGTATTTAAGAGATAATATTTCAGAACTAATAATATCATTCATCTCCCCATTGAAGCCGCAAATGTTTCAGATTTATATTTTAAATATGTGCAGTTTCCATTTGCGTTTGGATTGTTTTAGATCATATAAGAATTTTTTAAACTTGATAGAATACATATTTCTAGATGTATTCAGATTAGAAGTTTCAAGCATTTTATATCATTCAGGAATTTTCATATATATGTCATAATCCAATGATCCATATAAATATGTAATTAATTATGCATATCCAAACTCTCCGTAACTTTCAATCTAATAAAAATCTTAATATAATTTCAACCACTTTAAAAGCATATCAATATTATTTCTGCGAGAAACTGAGTCGTAATTTGTGTATCACATTTTCAGATTAAAAGTTTCAAGCATTTTATATTATTTATATAAATATCCACTGATATTCAATAATCATCACCTCTTTAGGTGTTTGGACTACTAGTTTATATGTATCACATTTTATCAGTGATATCAATTCTGCAGGAATTGTCTGCGAGAAACTGACTCGTGATTTATATATCATATTTTCATTTTCTTTATATAAATATACACTGATATTCAACAAGCATCATATTTTTATGTGTTTAGACTACCAGTCCATATGCATCATATTTTACTAGTGATATCAATTCTGCAGGAATTGTTTATTTCAAATTTGGCCAATATTTTTACGTCGGTATTTTTCGACGGTTATTGATTCACTTTCATCATTACTTTTGGTAATGTCAATTGCCATCTTATATGAAAATACGTTGTCGACAACGGTTTTATTTCTATCCATAATTTCTCCAATATTCATAAAATGTATCGAAATATCGTTATTTTCAAGTACTTGTCCCTCTTCAAGGGAAGACATTTCATGAAAAACCTCTATATGCTGCATTCTTCAGGAGGTTTATACTTTTCAAGAGTTTATATGAGAGAATTTCATGCAGAAAATTTGGATGAACTTTATTGCTTGTTTTGTGGGTACGACTTCTTCAGGAGTATCAAATTATTTGTGTTTTTCTCTTTCGAGATGCTTTATTTTTTGTATCAATAGGTCTCATATGCTTTTAGACATGTTTTATGTTTATTAGGCTGCTAAATTTCTTAACTGTCCTACGGGGACTTCAATCCTTGCAGGAATTTTAGCAGCTAGAATATGAGACATTTTTATCTTATTGCATCTAAAATTTAATTATCATCTGAACTTTCAGTTCACCTATATTAATCAAGATAATGTCGAATTATTTCATTTTATTTGCTTCTAACAAATTTTTCTT